>NC_134687.1:391799993-392498993 GCF_050947455.1 Rhinoderma darwinii
TTTTTTCCAATAATATGTCATTTTAGCTCAAAAATTCTTATTTTCACAAGAAATAAAATACTCAATTTTGTTGCCCAATTTGTCCTGAGTGCGGCAATACCCCATTTGTGGTGATAATCTGCCGTTTGGGCCCATGGGAGGGCTCAGAAGGAAAGGAGCGCTGTGTGTTCTTTGGAGTACAGATTTTGTTGGATTGGTTTTCGTGTGCCATGTCACATTTGCAGAGCCCCAGAGGTATTAAAGCAATGGAAACCCACCAGAAGTGACCCCATTTTGGAATCGACACCCCTCAAGGAATTCATTTATGGGTAATGTGACCATTTAGACCCCATAGTTTCTTCACAGAACTTATTTGAATTGGTCTGGGAATGAAAACAAAATTATTTTTGTCAAATAATATGTAGTTTTGGCTGAAAATTTCTTATTTTCACAAGAAACAAAATACCCCATTCTGTTGCGCAATTTGTTCTGAGTGCCGCAATACCCCATTTGTTGTGATAAACTGCCGTTTGGGCCCATGGGAGGGCTCAGAAGGAAAGGACCACCATTTGGCCTACTCGGGATTTTCTAGTGCGAAGTCATGTATGCAGAAGCCCCTGAGGTACCAGTACAGTTGAAACCCGCAAGAAGTGACCCCGTTTTAAAAACTACACCCTTAAGGCATTCATCTAGAGGTGTAGTGGCCATTTTGACCGGAGACCTACACCCCATAAACTGTAATGTGGGTTCTCCCGGGTATGGCAATACCCTACATGTGGCTGTTATCAGCTGCCTGGACACACAGCAGGGCCCAGAGGGGAAAGACTAGGGGGGATAAGCTGTGCGGAGTGCATCAGGGTAAGTAAAATTGGGGTAAATTATAAACCAAGGGATGTATGATAAATTTTAAAACACTCATACAGAGCTCTGGTTATTCGGGACACGTGTCACATTGATATATTGTGTCATCCCTTATCGCCCTCTTATAGCAGACTTTGCACCTCTTTTGACTTTTTCCCTTCTTGCCAGTTTGGGGAACTTCCCCTGGAAAGTGTTGCCCTGGTACGATGCGTGTGGGCTCGCTTCCAGAAGTACTGGGTGCCCCCCCTTCTTGGTCCCTAAAGATTAGGTTCTTGATAATCACCTCTTGAAATTCCAGGAAAGTTCCCGTCTGGCCTGCACATCGACGTAGCACGTACGCATTGTACAAAGCCATCTATATGATGTTCCCGGCCAGCTTCTTATACCACACCGCATGGCGCTGTAGGGCTTCAGGGCTTGATCTTACAAGTCCATCACTCCCATGTACCTATTGTAGTCCAGGATGCAGTCTGGTTTGGGGGTGGCCTTTCCTTCATATATCCTAAACCTGTAGGTATACCCTGATGCACTCTCACAGCTTATACATCTTCACGCCATACCTTGCCCTCTTACCCGGCAGGTACTCGCGGAATTGAACCCTCCCTTTAAAATGTACCAGGGACTCATCAATAGAAATACACTTCTCGGGGGTGTATGCTTGGGAAAACCGGGCACTGGAACGGTCTAATAAGGGTCTCCGTTTAGACAAACGGTCAAAACTGGGGTAATCTCGGGGTGGGCACGGCTCATTATCAGTATAATGTAAGAAGCGAAGTATTGCCTCATTTATTTATTTTTTTAGGTTCCAGTTCAGTTCTGAAGTTGCTTTGAGGGGCCCATATATTAGAAACCCCTATCAAATACCCCATTTTAGAAACTAGACCCCTCAAAGTATTCACAACAGCATGTAGAAAGTTTATGAACCCTTTAGGTGTTTCACAAAAATTTAGAGCAAAGTAGAGGTGAAATTTACATTTTTTTTTTGTCAGAAAATCCTCTTTATACCATTTTTTTTATAACACAAAAGGATTTATCAGAGAAACACAACTTAATACGTATTGCCCAGATTCTGCAGTTTAGAGAAATATCCCACATGTGGCCCTTGGGCGGTAATGGACGGAAGCACCGGCCTCCGAAGCAAAGGAGCACCTAGTGGATTTTGAGGCCTCTTTTTTATTAGGCACCATGTCCGGTTTGAAGAGGTCTTGTGGTGCCAAAACATTGGGAACCCCCCAAAAGTGACCCCAATTTGGAAACTAGACCCCTTGAGGAATCCATTGTAGTTTTCTTGGGGTGCATGCGGCTTTTTGATCAGTTTTTATTCTATTTTTAGGTGGCGTGGTGACTAAAAAACAGCAATTCTACTATTGTTTTTTTTTCGTTTTTTTTTTACAGCGTTCACCGTGCGCTATAAATGACATATTCACTTTATTCTGCGGGGCGATACGATTACGGCGATACCAGATGTTTATAGTTTTTTTTTATGTCTTATGGCGTTTGCACAATAAAATACGTTTTGTAAACAATCATTCACTTTTTGTGTTACCATGTTGTAAGAGCCATAACGTTTTTATTTTTCAATCAATAAAGCCGTGCGAGGACTTATTTTTTGCGTAACGAACTGGAGTTTTGATCAGGACCATTTTTAGGTACATGCGACTTTTTGATCTCTTTTTATTCCATTTTTTGGGAGGTGAAGTGACCAAAGAATTGTGATTGTGGTTCGGTTTATTATTATTTTATTTTACGGCGTTCACCGTGCGGGATAAATAATGAAATAATTTTGTAGTTCAGGCCGTTACGGACGCGGCAATACCAATTATGTATAGTTTATTTGTTTGTTTATATATTTTTATTAATAATAAAGGACTGATAAGGGAAAAGGGGGGATTTTTACTTTTATTACTTTTAAATCTTTTATTTTCTAATTTTTACACATCTTTTTTTAACTTTTTTTTCACTTTATTACTTTGTCCCACTAGGGGACATGAGGGCAGGAGGCTCTGATCGCTATTCTAATACACTGCACTACATGCGTAGTGCAGTGTATTAGAACTGTCAGCTACTCACTGA
Organism: Rhinoderma darwinii; assembly: GCF_050947455.1. Lineage (NCBI taxonomy): Eukaryota > Metazoa > Chordata > Amphibia > Anura > Rhinodermatidae > Rhinoderma > Rhinoderma darwinii. The sequence continues at coordinate 391,802,907 of NC_134687.1, forward strand.
CAGCAAGCATAGTGGGTCCTGACGTTGTCAGGACCCACTAGGCTTCCGTCTATGGCATAGCCGGACGCCATTGTTTGGTGTCCGGTTGCCATAGTCACCATCGCCGGCCGCTATCGCGTAGCAGGCCGGCGATGGCAGCTTAACCCCTAAAAAGCCGCGATCTCTATAGAACGCGGCTTTTAAGGGGTTAATCAGCGGGGACACAGCGATCGGTCCCCGCTGTAGGAGCTGTGACAGCTGCTGAACGAGACAGCAGCTGTCACAGCTCCTGTATGTGTCGGGAGGACGGCCGAAACGGCCGTTACTCCCGAGACGTACTATTACGGCATGGAGCGCGAACTATACAGCTGCCATGACGTAATAGTACGTCAAGGAGCGGGAAGGCGTTAACACAAACTGGATAAATGTTGTAATTGTTTTGATTTGGAACTGAATGTGTAGTATTTCCGGTGCATTTGCATTTAGGCAAATAATAGTTATTCATCAAATCATGACCAGTTGGGGGTACTTGAAGACTGGGGTTGACAAACTCAGGTTAATAGAAAATAGCTCAGTGGGTGCTATAATGCATTAACCTTCAGTTATAATAGAGGTTTATAGATAGACAATGCCACAGCTAATTTAGTAAAAAAATCCATGGGGGTCAAAACAAACGTCACAAACAGAAACGCACTGCGGGAGATGTATCAAAACTAGGGCAAAGGCATGGTGGAGTCGTTTTCCATGGCAACTAATCAGGTTTTTCCAAAGGACCTTTAAAATAATAGGAGAGGTGGAATCCGGTTGCTATGGGCAACTACTCCACTTTTCCTTTGCACCAGTTTTGATTCATCTCGTCCATTGTGTATTAATTCCTTAGCAACATACAATTTTGTCGCTGCCAAAAAATTGTTAGCGCATTTCAACGTAACTGTATGTTGTGGTGATGGCGCAGGCCCAAAAGCTGAGCCTGTGCCATAACCAGTGGGTTTTTTAGCTGTATACTACAACTGACACTCTGCTGTAACGGTCGGGATGGGAACTAGCTCCGATCCCAACTGTTTAAATTCCTTAGATGCCAGGGTGAATAGCGACCAAGGCACCTAAGGGGTTAGAACACCATTGCATTCCCCCACAACATAATCCAGGAGTACCGATGGTATTGTTGTAAGTATTGCAGTGTATTATAACAGCGATCAGACCGTTCGGATCTTCAAGTCCTCTAGTAGGACTACAAAAACAAAATTAAAAATGTTGGAGAAAAATAACAAAAAGTAAACATTAACCCCTTCCCGCTGCAGCCACTTTTGACCTTCATCACCGAGCCTTATTTTGCAAATCTGACATGTGTCTCTTTATGTGGTAATAACTCTGGAATGCTTTTACCTATCCAGGCGATTCTGAGATTGTTTTCTCGTGACGCCTTGGACTTTAAGTTAGTGTTAAAATTTGGTCGATACATTCAGGATTTAATTGTGAAAAACACCAAAATGTTGCGAAAAATTTTAAAAATGTGCATTATTCTAAAATGAAATATATCTGCTTGTGAGACAAATCGTAATACCGCACAAAATAGTTGCTGATTGGCATCGTTTTTTTAACATTCTTTTGTTTTTCTAGGAAGTTACAAGGCTTAGAACTTTAGCAGAAATTTCTCACATTTTCAAGAAAATTTCAAAAGGCTATTTTTTCAGGGACCAGTTCAGTCCTGAAGTGGCTTTGAAGAGCATATACAATACAACCCCCATAAGTCACCCCATTTTAAACACTACAACCCTCAAAGTATTCAAAACAGCATCTAGAACGTTTCTTAACCCTTTAGGCGTTTCACAACAATTAAAGCAAAGTGGAGGTTAAATTTACAAATTATTTTTTTGCAGAAATGTATATTTAATTTAAAAAAAACTGTAACACAGAAGGTTTTACCAGAGAAACGCAACTCCATATTTATTGCCCAGATTCTGCAGTTTTTAGAAATATCCCACAGAACAGGCCTCAGAAGCAAAAGAGCACCTAGAGAATCTTGAAGCCTTCTTTTTCTTAGAATATATTTTAGCCAGCATGTCAAGTTTGAAGAGGTCTTGTGATGCCAAAACAAAGGAAACACCCCAAAAAAATACTCCATTTTGACCCCACAGATTTTATTAGAGATTGGACATGAAAATGAAAAATGTACATTTTCCAATAAGATGTAGTTTTAGCTAAAAACAAACAAACAATGTCCACAAGGAATATAGAATAAAAAGCCCCTAACATTTGTTTTACTTCTCTGGAGTATAAAAATACCCCATATGTGGGCATAAACGGCTGTTTGGGCACACGGCAGGGCTCAGAATTGAAAGAGCACCATTTGGCTTTTGGAGCACAGATTTTGCTGGATTGGTTTCTTGGCACATGTCGCTTTTGCACCGCCCCTAAAGTAATAAGACGTAGCTTTAGCTCTAAATCTTTCATTTTCTCAACAAATAAAAGGAAAAAAAAGCATCCAAAATTTGTAAAGCAATTTCTTCCGAGTACCGTAATACCCCATGTGGTCATAAACTGCTGTTTGGGCACACAGTAGGGCTCAGAATAGAAGGAGCGCCATTTGGCTTTTGGTGTGCAGATTTTGCTGGATTGGTTTCTGGGAGCTATGCCACATTTGCAAAGCCCCTGTGGGACCAAAGCAGTGGAAACCTCTCAGAAGTGACCCCATTTTAGAAACTACACCCCTCATTTCATTCACCTAGGGGTGTAGGGAGCATGTTAACCCCGCAGGTGGTTTGCAGAAACTAGTGTGCACTCGATGTCGCAGAGTGAAAATGGGAATTTTTCCATAGATATGCCAATATGTGGTGCCCAGTTTGTGCCCCCAAAACAAGACAGCTCTCTAATTATTATGCTGCATTTCCCGGTTTTAGAAACTCACTACAAGTGGCACTAATCTTTTGCCTGGACGATCGACAGGGCTCAGGAGTGAAATAGTACCGATTCCGGCGATACCTAATTTATGGCACTTTTTCATGTTTTACAACTTTTTGCACAATAAAATTACTTTTGTAAAAAGAATGTATTTTTTCTGTCGCCATGTTGTGAGAAACATAACTTTTAAATTTTTTCGCCGACGGAGCTATGTATGAGGGCTTGTTTTTTGCGAGACTAGCTATAGTTTTTATAGGTACCATTTTTGGATACATGCGACATTTTGATCACTATTTATTTCAATTTTTGTAGGGCAAAGTGACCAAAAAACAGAAATTCTGGCATTGTTTTTTAAGTTTTTTTATGGCATTCACAGCGTGGAATAAATAATATTTTTATAGTTCAGACCATTACAGTCGCGGCGATGGCAAATATGTATGATTTATTTTTTCCAATAAGGCCAGTATTAGGCCTCCGGTTGCCATTGCAGCCACCGAAATTGCCGGGGTGCCGATGAGCTGCAAACCGCTTAAATGCAGCGATCGCTTTTGACCGCTGCTTTTAAGGGGTTAATGGCGGGGATCAAAGCTAACTTCGATCTCCGCCATTACACCAGGGTGTCAGCTGTAAGGCTGCATTCACACGAGCATGTGCGTTTTGCGCACGCAAAAAACGCAGCGTTTTGCGTGCGCAAAAGGCACTTAACAGCTCCGTGTGTCATTACCATATAATGCGAGGCTGCGTGATTTTCGTGCAGCCGCCATCATTATGACACTCCGTTTGGATGTTTGTAAACAGAAAAGCACGTGGTGCTTTTCTGTTTTCATTCATAGTTTGACAGCTGTCGTGCGAATCACGCTCGTCCCACGGTAGTGCTTCCGTGTGGTGCGCATGATTTTCACGCACCCATTGACTTCAATGGGTGCGTGATGTGCGAAATACGCCCAAAGAACAGACATGTCGTGACTTTTTCACAGCGGACTCATGCTGCGCAAGAATCACGCTACTGTCTGCACTGCCCCATAGACGAATATAGGTCCGTGCGACGCGTGTGAAAATCACACGCGTTGCACGGACGTATAGAACGTTCATCTGAATAAGCCCTAACACGCAGCTGACACCAGTGGATGACGACAAGGACTCAGCTTCTGAGCCGGTGTCATCCATTTGTCGTATGGATACGGCAAAATGTGGGAGGCACTAGCTTTCCATGACGTATCCATACGATAAATGTCGGGAAGGGGTTAAACAACTATACATATTTGGTATCACTGCGTCCGTAACGTCCTGAAAATAATATTATTTTTTAGTCACCTAGTCTTACAAAAAATGTAAAAAAGGGCTAAAAAAAAAAATACCACAAAAAACAAGCCCTCACACAATTTTCTAAATGGAAAAATAAAAAAGTTTTGTCTCTTAGAACATGGTGACACAAAAAAATAAATGGTTTTTAGAAAAAGTGATTTTATTGTGCAAACTCCTCGCCTCCCCAAAAAGGAAATAAAAAGTAATCAAAAAGTCACATGTACCCTAACATGATACCAATAAAAACTACAGATTGTACCGCAAAAAAATAAGACGAAAAGATTTAAAAGTTAATACTCAGAATATGGCGACACAAAAGGTGAAGAGTGAGTTCCAAAAGGGGAATAAGCTTGGACACCATTAATCAGTGAGACACTGGCCTGTGCATAAAGAATTGTTTCAAAGCATACCACACATCTATGGATTATTATTCACCATCTCATTATCCCGATGTTTTCCGCACAGCTTACATATGCCCCCACATTATACATTGAAATACCAGTAATACCCCAAACAAACCGACTACCAAGCAAAATCTGTAGTCCAAACGCCAAATGGCGCTCTCTTCTGAACCCTACAGTGTGTCTAAACAGCAGTTTACGTCCACATATATGGCATTGCCATACCCCAAATAACTTGCTTAACAGTTTATGTGGTATTCGTCTCCACTGGCACAAGCTGTGAACAACATATTGCGCACTAAAATAGGATATCAGTGGATAATTGCAATATTCACTTTGCACCATCTGCTGCGCCATGGGGTAAAAATGCTCACTACACCCCTTGAGAAATGTCTTGAGGGTGTAGTTTCCAAAATGGGGTCACTTCCCAGAGGTTTCCACTGTACTCTGAAACCTGAGGGAGCTCTGCATGGCGCCCGAAGACCAATCCAGCAAAATCTGCGCTCCAAAAGCCAAATGTCGCTCCTTCCCTTCTGAGCCTAGCGGTGTGCCCAAAAAGCAGTTTACGACCACATATGTGGTATTGCCGTACTCAGGAGAAATTGAGTAACAAATTGTGTAGTGTTTTCTCTCCTATTTAACCCATGTAAAAATTAAATATTTGGCAACTAAAATGACACATTATTGGAAAGAGCCGTTATTCATTGACTCCAATGAAAAGCAGCGCCAATTACGTCCGTAATGGACGCGGCGTTCAAGCGCCTGCACATGCCGTTACGGCTGAAATTACGGGGATGTTTCCTCCTGAAAACATCCCTGTAATTTCAGCCGTTACGGATGCTGCCGTGTGAACATACCCTTAGGCTGGGTTCACACGAGCATGTTCGGTCCGTAAAGGATGGAATGTATTTCGGCTGCAAGTCCCGGACCGAACACACTGCAGGGAGCCGGTCTCCTAGCATCATAGTTATGTACGATGCTAGGACGCCCTGCCTCGCTGCGGGACAACTGTCCCATACTGTAATCATGTTTTCAGTACGTGACAGTAGTTCCACGGAGAGGCAGGGACTCCTAGCGTCGTACATAACTATGATGCTAGGAGCCCGGCTCCCTGCAGTGTGTTCGGTCCGGGACTTGTGGCCGAATTACGTTCCGTCCTTTACGGACGTAAAATGCTCGTGTGAATCCAGCCTTATACCACCCTAAAATCCGCACTTAATGTTGCGTTTTTAGGTGCGGTTTGTACCATTTTGATGCAGAAACAGGTGCAGATTTTATGCCACGGATGTTGATGCGTTTTTTTAAAAAAAAATAAAAAAACAGATACAATTCTGAGACAGGAACACAAAAAATAAATGGACACACTGCGGATTTTAAAATACACACTGCAGGTCAAATTACGTGCAGAAAATGTCCGCAATGTGTAGATGAGATTGATTAAAGTCTCGTTTACTTTGCTGGTATTGTATTACGCTGCGGATTTGCCGCTGGAAAATCCGTGTGGCAAATTCGCATGTAATACGCATCATGTGCATTTGGCCTTACAAGCAGGGGCTTTCAAATTTAAAAAAAAAATTCAATTTTTCTCTACATTTTGGTGCTTTTCACAAGTAAACACTGAACCAAATTATACCACTAAATCGAAATATGTCTTGAGAAACCAATTCCAAATAAAAACAAAGTGACAAAGTGAGAAATGTCAGATTTGAAAAACGGGGCAATACCTACAAGACCAAAACTGGCTGTGTCTCCAAGGGGTTAAGGATTTCATATACTTTATAGCGAGCAGCTGCAGTGGCCTCCTTCACACAGTTTTTTTCTGGCAATTTAAACTTCATCAAAAAACATTTCTAAAAACACTAGTGTTATTAAGGCCTCAGGCACACGACCGCAAAAAATCTCCGTAATTGCGGACTGCAATACGGTCCGCAATTATGGACCTGCCCGGTTCTATTGGCGTGGACACCTTTCCGTATCGCTATGGAAGGGTGTCTGTGCCGTAGAACTGTGCCATGAATTATGGAGCATGTCCTACTTTTCGTTTTTTACGCCCGTGCTCCCATACTTTGTATGGGAGCACGGCCCGAAAATGTGACCCGTGGGCATGAGGCCTAAGATGTAACATCTGTTTTTAGTGGCGTTTTTTAAGGCATTTTTCATTTTGTGTCGTTCTGTTCGTGCTTTTTTTATGGCGTTTTCGAAGTCCTATAGAGAAGCCTATGGACAAATGCCTGAAAAAGTCTTGACCAGAACATGCTTCTTTTGAAAAATAACAACTGTCCACAAAACTGCCTCAAAGATGGCACAAACCAAAACCCAGTTGCGTGTAGTGCATTTTATATTTTACTATAGACTTTAATGCAACATCTAGCCGCACTAAAAACACCACGTAAAATGCTGCGTGTGAATACAGCCTTACAAGAAAAAGAAAAAAAATTGGAATAATGATCTAAATGCTGTGATTCCAGCCTTTCTACTATAATTATTTAATCGTTAGATAAATATTCTCCATTGTAAAACCTATATCTAATTATGTAAGAACACAAGAATGTATAATGAAACATAGAATATACTCAATACACATTACCACTATGAATATCTTCCATTTATTTATCAAAGAGATTTTTGGGGGATTATACCATGATTTGTAATATGAGCGATTTTGAGATCATGGTAACAATTGCAGTTCAATTCAGACTTTTTTCTATTTTGTTCCACAAGGTCATATTTCTAGTTGAAAAGACTTACATATGAGCGAGGCCTGCTTTCCTCACGGCTGAAGAAATGGCTTTAATAGCAGTCAGCATGGAATTGAGGAGTTGTGTCATTTCCCCCGTACCCTTCGCTTGTCTCCCCCTTTCCATAACAAATCGAGTAAGGGTTAACATATCCGTTTCAAATGGGCTTCGGTCTGACATTTTGCCGAAAAATGAGTGTGCCTTGTACGCCGAAGAAAATGATAAACTAAAATGCTGGTTATTGCCTTCCTGCAGCTGCTTCAACTATCCAAATGCTTTTAAAAGCTTCTGCAGATGCCCTTCATGAAATTCTCCAGAGAACATGTGACCGTGTAGTGTTAAATATCAAAGCAGCAGTTCACAGGCTGGCTGGGGGCTGAGGAATAGCCTGCTCGTTCTAATGTTAGATGGCCGTGGCTAAGGCCATGTTCACACGGCTTATTTACAGGTGTATTTCAGACACTAATTTTACTCTCTGAAATACACCTTTCTATTATTTCAATAGGAAATACACCGTGTAGTTCATACGTGGCGTATTTTTCGCTGCTGAATTACAAAATGCCTTCCATTGACATTTAAAAAAAACACTTTGAAAATACGCTTCAAAATGTTTACAAAGATTCAAAACACTAAGGCCCCATGCACACGAACGTGCTTTTGCGGCCGCAATTCTCCCGAAAATCCCCATTCATTCCTATGGGGCCATGCACACGACCGTGGTTTCCACGTTCCGTGCATGGCCCAGGAGCCTGGACGGCAGAAAGAACGGGCAAGTCTTATTACGGCCGTGTTCTGCGGTCCAGGCTCATAGGAAATAATGGACATGCCATGTGCATGGCTCGCGATTTGCGGGTGGCTCGCGGGTGACATAGCTATGGTCATGTGGATGAGGCCTTAGGGTATGTTCACACGCCCTATTTACGGACGTAATTCGGGTGTTTTACACCTCCAATTACGTCCGAAAATACGGCTCCAAACCGCCGGCAAACATCTGCCCATTTAAATCAATAGAAAGTCGAAAGACATCGCGTAAAAAGACGCCCGCATCAAAGAAGTGCATGTCACTTCTTGAGATGTAATTGGAGCCGTTTTTTATTGACTCCATTGAAAAACAGCTCCAATTACGTCCGTAATTGACGCCGCGAAAAACGCGAGTACGAGCAATTACGTCTGAAATTCAGGAGCTGTTTTCGCCTGAAAACAGCTCCGCAATTTCAGGCGTATTGGACGCTGCCGTGTGAACATACCCTTAGGGTATGTGCATACACAAACTAAAAACTCAAAAACGTCTGAAAATACGGAGCTGTTTTCAAGGGAAAACAGCTCCTGATTTTAAGACGTTTTTTAAGCCACTCGCGTTTTTCACAGCGTTATTTACGGCTGTTTTTGGAGCTTTTTTTTCTATAGTCTATGGAAAAACGGCTCCAAAAACGGCTGAAGAAGTGACATGCACTTCTTTTTCGCGGGCGTTATTTTACACGGCCGATTTGAAAAACGGCTGCGAAAAAAACGGCCCATCGGAAGAGAATGCCATTTTTCCCATTGAAATCAATGGCCAGATTTTTGGAGGCGTTTTGCTTCCGAGTTTTTCAGCCATTTTTCGGGACATTAGGGTATGTGCACACGTAATGTTTTCAGGCGTATTTTGGGGCGAAAAACGCATGAAAAATCTGAAGCAGTACGCCTCCAAACATCTGCCTATTGACTTCAATTGGAAACGGGACGTTTTTTTACGAGGCTGTTTTTAAAAATGGTCGCATAAGAAAAGTCAGCGAAAAAGAAGTGCATGTCACTTCTTGAGCCGTTTTTGGAGGCGTTTTTAATTGACTCTATAGAAAAACAGCTCCAAAAACGGCCGTAAAAAACGCTGCAAAAAACGTGATTGGCTTAAAAAAAGTCTTAAAATCAGGAACTGTTTTCCCTTGAAAACAGCTCCGTATTTTCAGAAGTTTTTGATTTTGTGTGTGCACATACCCTAAAAATCAGCTCCAAAAACACCTGAAATACAGAGACGGTTTTCCCTTGAAATCAGCGACGTATTTTTCAGCCTGTACATATGCCATGTGAACATAGTTTTAGGGTGTATTCATAAGTTGCGGTCGAGGTGCAGTTAAAACCGCATTGAAAAAACACATCTGAAGACCGCATGCGTTTCTATCACAATTTGATGTGCTTTTTTATTGCGGTTACCAATTGAAAAAAACCACACCAAATCACAGTAAAAAAGTACGCAATTTTCGAATGCGTCTTTTCTATGCGATTTTTACTGCACCTCAACCGCAACATCTGGATATACCCAAAGACTGGATTTACACACAGCGTTTCTTTGTTCTGTTTGGTTGGCGTTTTCACTGCGTTTTAGGTAAAAATGCTGCGGCCAGATGTTATATTAAAGGCTATAGTGAAAAAGAGAATTTACTACATACACCGCGTTTTGATTTGTGGTGTTTTTTGGTCAGAGAGTTCTCCGTTGGACTTTAAAAATGCCTTGAGAAAAACACAATGAAAAAATCTCCCATTCAGACGAGTGTTTTCCTCGTCCGTGTGCTGTCCGTTTAAATAACTGACAGCACATGGACCCATGCATTTCAATAGGGCTATTCACGCAGCGAGTGTCGGTTGCGTGAAACTCACTGCATGTCCTATATTGGTGTGGTTTTGCGGACGTTGTCGCCCATTGAAGTCTCTATGTGTGCGTGAAAAACACGGACAGCACACGGACGACATCCGTGTGCTGTCCGTGTTTCACACATCAGTTGATAAAGAAATGCAGAGAATTAAAAAAAAAAAAAAAAGGAACTGCTTGCAGAGGCTTACCACGAACGTGAAAAACGGATGCCACACGCAAAGCACACAGACATGAAATGCAGGAAGTACGGTCCGTTTTTTGCGCACACAAATCAGACACACTCGCGTGAATGTAGCCTAAGTCTATACATTTTCAATAAAGTATATTTAGTATTATCTATTAATACCTTGCACGTGGGCTATAGCTTCCAATTTGTAGGATTACTACTACTTTATTAAATGGTGAATTAAAAGGCTTGTACAGGCTGAAGGCGGTTTTTTATACCGATGACCTTTCTACATGTAGGTCATCCATATATAATCGGTGGGGGTCCGACACCAAGATCCCGCACCGATGAGCTGTTTCGTCTGCCTCTGTGCACCAGAAGTTATGCAGTGGTCGGTGCCAAAAGCAGATAGCTCAGGTTACAGTATTATGGCCATGCTGAAGTACTGCAGCTCTGCTGCTATTCAATTGAATAGGAACAGAGCTGCAGTAACCCATCAAGGCTGCTATACAGTGACTGGCGCCATCTGCTTCTGGCACTGACTGCTACATAACTTCTGGTGCCCGGAGGCAGCCGGAACAGCTGATCGGTGCAGGGTCCGGGTGTTGGACCCCCACCCAGGGCCGCCATCAGGAATTTCAGGGCCCCCTACAGCTACATTTTCTGGGCCCCCCTACCGTGGCACCGCCTGTTAACGGTACTCCGTCCAGTACTATATCATGGTACCCAGGGCCGCCATCAGGGGGGGTATTAGGGGTACTGATGTGAGAGGCCCGGCCAAACCTAATTGAAAGGGGGGCCCGGCAAACTGCCGCGACTTGCCTTTGGTAGAAAAAAAACAGGCCCCTGCAATGGGGCCCGTTTTTTTCACCAAAAGAATGTCATGAGCTGCGGGCCCCCCTTTCAATTAGGTTTGGCCGGGCTTCTCACATCAGTACCCCTAATACCCCCCCTGATGGCGGCCCTGGGTAGCATGGGGGCCGTCAAACACCGCCGCCCGTGCGACCGATCACGCGCACCACGCAAACTCCCGCACATGCGCACCGGCGACCGCCTGGAAGCGCGCACCGAATTTTGAGGCAGATTTTGACCTGCCCACACTATCTTGCCGCGTTTTTTGCCCGCTGCGATTGAGGACAGCAGACAGAAAACGCAGCGAAAAATGCATTTTCTGCCTCCCATTGATTTAGATGGGAGGTCAGAGGCAGAACCGCGGCAAGAAAGGATGTGCTGCTTTTTCTTTTTTCCGCGACTTGCTCCCATTGATTTCAGATTAAATCAATGGGAGGCGGTTTTGGAAGTTTTTTGGTGCTGATTCTGACGCAGTGTCCGAGTCAATATCAAGGCCCAAAAACGTTGAACTGGGCCTTATTGTTAGGGCTTATTCAGACGAACGTGTAATACGTCCGTGAAACGTGTGTGATTTTCACGCGCCTTGCACAGACCTATGTTACTCTATGGTGCCGTGCAGACTGTCAGTGATTTTCACGCAGCGCGAGTCCGCTGCGTAAAACTCACGACATGTCCGATATTTGTGCATTGTTCGCGCATCACGCACCCATTGAAGTCAATGGGTGCGTGAAAATCACGCCCAGCACTTCCGCAGCCGTATAAACTATGAATGAAAACAGAAAAGCACCACGTGCTACAAACATACAAAACAGAGTGTCATAATGATGGCGGCTGCGCGAAAATCACGCAACCGCGCATCATACGCTGCTGACACACGGAGCTGTTATGGACCTTTTGCAAGCGCAAAACGCCACGTTTTTGCGCGCGCAAAAAGCACACGCTTGTGTAAATCCGGCCTTAGGGTAGGAACACACTAGGCATGAACACTGCAGATTTTATGCAACACATTTTATTGTGGAAAATCCGCAGCGTATCACAGTCGCAGCAGAGTGGATGAGATATGAACAAATCTCATCCACACGCTGCAAAAATAATGGACCTGCAGTGTGACTTTTTGGCTTTTTAAGTCGCATGTCAATGTATTCTGTGGAATCGCCGCTCCTCTGTTGCAGAAATGCTGCGGTTCTGCCGCAAAAATCACAAATGAGAAAAAAAAAAAAAGCCACTTTTTTAAATTGATAAAGTTTAGACTTGCCCCGGCCGTAGTCCTGGTGACGCGATCCTCTATTCTTAGCGTAGCCCCGCCTCCTGTCATGACGTTTCATCCCATGTGACTGCTGCAGCGGTCACATGGTCTACAGCGTCATCCCAGGAGGCGGGGCTACGTTCAGAAGAGAGAGATGCGTCACTTAAACTACGGCCGGGGTAAGTCTAAACTTTTTTTTCCCTGCAGGATTCCCGCAGCGGACACGCCTCACGAAATCTGCGCCACTATTTGGTGCGGTTTTGCTGGCGGAATTCCCTGCGGCTCCCGGGATAAGCTGTGTCGTTTTACTCAGCATATCCGCCTAGTGTGTCCCTTATGATGTCGCTCCTGGAGCTGCTGCCGGTCTCTAAATAGGCAGTTGGTCCAGTAGAATTTGGAATTATTTTTTTTTGTGAACCAGCTTAAAAAAATACAAAACTTTGGTGTTAGGGCCTGTTCACATCACTGTTCGCTTCCGCTCCGGGGTTCCTTCTGAGGTTTCTGTCGGGTGAACCCCGCAACGGAAAGTAAAAGTGATAGCACAGCTTCCGTTTGCATCACCATTAGCGCAGTCGACTGCGCTATTAATTCCGTCCGAAAACCAGCCGGAATGGTGACGAACGGAAACCATTAGCGATGTTTCCGTCACCATTGAGATCAATGGTGACTGAAACGGAAGCTGTGCTGTCACTTTCACTTTCCGTTGCGGGGTTCACCCGACAGAAACCTCAGAAGGAACCCCGGAGCGGAAGCGAACAGTGATGTGAACAGGCCCTAACACAAAAGTTTTGTATTTTTTTAAGCTGGTTCACAAAAAAAAATAATTCCAAATTCTACTGGACCAACTGCCTATTTAGAGAGCGGCAGCAGCTCCAGGAGCGACATCATAAGGGACACACTAGGCGGATATGCTGAGTAAAACTACACAGCTTATCCCGGGAGCCGCAGGGAATTCTGCCAGCAAAACCGCACCAAATAGTGGCGCAGGTTTCGTGAGGCGTGTCCGCTGCGGGAATCCTGCAGGGAAAAAAAAGTTTAGACTTGCCCTGGCCGTAGTCCTGGTGACGCATCTCTCTCTTCTGAACGTAGCCCCGCCTCCTGGGATGACGCTGTAGACCATGTGACCGCTGCATCAGTCACATGGGATGAAACGTCATGACAGGAGGCTGGGCTGCGCTAAGAATAGAGGATCGCGTCACCAGGACTACGGCCGGGGGAAGTCTAAACTTTATCAATTTAAAAAAGTACCTTTATTTTCTTCTCTTGTGTGATTTTTGTGGCAGAATCGCAGCATTTCCGCAACAGAGGAGCGGCGATTCCACAGAATAAATTGACATGCGACTTAAAAAGCCAAAGCCACACGGCAGGTCCATTATTTTTGCAGCGTGTGGATGAGATTTGTTCATATCTGACCCCCTCTGCTGCGACTGTGATACGCTACGGATTATCCACAATAAAATGTGTTGCATAAAATCCGCAGTGTTCATGCCTAGTGTGTTCCTACCCTAAGGCCGGATTTACACAAGCGTGTGCTTTTTGCACGCGCAAAAAACGTGGCGTTTTGCGCATGCAAAAGGTCCATAACAGCTCCGTGTGTCAGCAGCGTATGATGCGCGGCTGCGTGATTTTCGCGCAGCCGCCATCATTATGACACTCTGTTTGTATGTTTGTAGCACGTGGTGCTTTTCTGTTTTCATTCATAGTTTATACTGCTGCGGAAGTGCTGGGCGGGATTTTCACCCACCCATTGACTTCAATGGGTGCGTGATGCGCGAACAATGCACCAATATAGGACATGTCGTGAGTTTTACGCAGCGGACACACGCTGCGTGAAAATCACTGACAGTCCGCACGGCACCATAGAGTAACATAGATCCGTGCGAGGCGCGTGAAAATCACGCACGTTGCACGGACGTATTACACGTTCGTCTGAATAAGCCCTAACAATAAGGCCCAGTTCACAGAGTTTTTGGGCCTTGATATTGACTCGGACACTGCGTCAGAATCAGCACCAAACAACTTCCAAAACCGCCTCCCATTGATTTAATCTGAAATCAATGGGAGCCAGTCGCGGAAAAAAGAAAAAGCAGCACGTCCTTTCTTGCCGCGGTTCCGCCTCTGACCTCCCATCGAAATCAATGGGAGGCAGAAAATGCATTTTTCGCTGCGTTTTTTGTCTGCTGTCCTCAATCGCCGCGAGCAAAAAAACGCGGCAAGATAGTGTGGGCAGGGCAAAATCTGCCTCAAAATTCTTTAAGGAATTTTGAGGCAGATTTTTTTTTTGCCTGCAAAATACTGTGTAAACAGGGCCATACATAAACAACACTTTGAGATAATTTACTCACTGTGTCAGAAGAGCTGCTCCCACTCCAGTCCTCTTCCGGCGATGTCTTCCAGGGGAGGTCTTCGGTCCAGACGTCCAGTCCTTCACCTCCAGCCAGGCTCCAGGTAAGTTTTGTCCATGTGTGTCCGCGGCTGCGCGCGCTTCGTTCGCGGGTGCGCGCGCGGCCGGTCGCGGGTGCGCGCGCGGCCGGTCGCGGGTGCGCGCGCTTCGTTTGCGGGTGCGCGCGCGGTCGATCGCGGGTGCGCGCGGTCGATCGCGGGTGCGCGCGCGGGCGGTCTCCAGTGTGGGCGTTCGTGGATGCGCGCTCGCGAGTGCGCACGCGCGGCAGTTTCATTGTGCGCGCGATCGGGTGCGCGCGCGGGCGGACGGTTTGACGGCCCCCCATGACGAGGGGAGGGGGCCCGCAGCAGCAGCTCACGACATTCTTTTGGTGAAAAAAACGGGCCCCATTGCAGGGGCCCGTTTTTTCCTACCAAAAGAATGTCGAGGCAGTTGCCGGGCCCCCCTTTCAATTAGTTTTGGCCGGGCCCCTCACACCACTACCCCTAATACCCCCCTGATGGCGGCCCTGCCCCCACCCACCGATCATATACTGATGACCTATCCAGTGGATAGGTCATCAATATAAAAAAAACACCACCTGCCTGAAGAAACCCTTGTTGTTAGCGAAAGGCAGAGGCATAGCTAGATTCCCCTGCACCCGGAGCAAAGATTCAGCTTGGCGCCCCCTCTCCCCAACTTCTTTCCTGAAATCTCCTTCCCTCTCGCCATGTTAGCTTTCTCTACCAATCAATGAGGTGACATTTTTTTTAAACATTTTTTTTTTATGTAACTCGAACATAAAACCATTTTTGCATTTTAATGTAGTTATATAATGTAGTTAACATAACAATAAATGAAAATAAAATAAATTAAATAAGGTCAGTGTGCCTGACTAAAACAGATTGTATAACTGAGGCTAATGAGATCAGTCCAAACAGCAGCACATTGAAAAAGGAGCAGAGGAGGAGATGACTGGAGCTGCTTGTATGGTAAGAAAAGTGACCAGCAGCAGCATTTGTTTAATCATGCAAAATGTATGCCCTTTTCCCCAAAGAGCCCCTGGCCTCTGTTAGAAGTTCCCTACTGTCCCTACAGAGCCCATGCCTCCCACCCTTATAGAACCCATTGCCCCTGGCAGATTGGGCCCCCTTCCCTTCACGTAGGCCTTGGTCCTGGTAAATTGGGCCTCTCCCCCGCAGAGCCCTTGGCCGCTTGTAGATTGGTCCCTTGCACCTACATAGCCATTTTTCCTTGGTAGATAGGGACCCTTCCCCCCCAAAAAGACATTGCCTTTGATAGCTTCTGTCCCTTATCTCCACAGGGCCCTTTGGATATCCACTGGATAGACCAATAAATCCTGGTGCCGTTTGACTGCTGGGAGCTCCACCAATCCTGAGAACAGGGGTCTTGGTGGAGAAGTGGTTGAGCATGCACTGTCACTCTCCATATGATAGATATGGAAACCGCCTAGTGAGTGCGCTCTCTCTATAGGCTTTCCCTGACCTCAGGATCAGTGGGGCCCCACTGGTCAGAACTCACCATTCCAACCTTTACGATTTATCCCATGGATAGGCTCTAAAACATTTGTGTTTTTTTTTATTAGCCCCTTCAATATGTTTCACATGTCAGATATTGTTTTCTGTGAAAAAGACAATTAAAAAAAAAATGCATTAACCCCTTCAGGACAAGGCTCTGTCACCAGATTATCATCTGGATCTTTTGCGTACCTCTGTGTGTGCTGGGGTTATATATTTCCACTTTATGTAGTAATAACTTTAGAATGCTTTTACCTATCCAAGTGATTCTGAGATTGTTTTCTCGTGATATATTGTACTTTATGTTAGTTCAAAAATATTGGATTCGATAAATGTAATATTTATTTGTGAAAATTAAAAAATTTAGTTTTCTAAATTTAAATGTATCTGCTTGTAAAACATATAGTAATACCACACAAAATAGTTACTATTTCACATATTCCATATGTCTACTTTATGTTTGCATGTTTTTTTGAATGTTCTTTACTTTTTCCAGGACGTTACAACGCTTTGAACTTTAGCAGCAATTTTTCACATATTCAAGAAAATCTCAAAAGGCTATTTTTTCAGGGACCACTTCAGTTGTGAAGTGGCTTTGAGGGGTCCATACAATACAAATCCCCATAAAGCACCCTATTTTACAAACTGCACCCCTCAAAGTATTCAAAACAGCATTAAGAAAGTTTCTTAACCCTTTGGGTGTTTCACAAGAATTAAAGCAAAGTGGGGGTGAAATTTACAAATGTCATTTTTTTTGCAGAAATTCGTATTTAATCCTTTTTTTTCTGTAACACAGAGGGTTTTACTGGAGAAACTCAATATTTATTTCCCAGAATCTGTAGTTTTTAGAAATATTTCACATGTGGCCCTAGTGTGCTTATGGACTGAAACACAGGCCTCAGAAGCAAAGGAGCACCTAGAGGATTTTGGGGCCTTCTTTTTATTACAATATAGTTTAGACACCGTGTCAGGGTGGAGAGTTCTTGTGGTACCAAAACAGTAAAAAACAAAACAAAAGTGACCCCATTTTGGAAACTACACCCCTCAATGAATTTATCAAAGGGTAAAGTTAGCTTTTTGACCTCACAGGTTTTTTGCTGAATTTAGTGGAATGAGGCCGTAAAAATTCAAATCTACATTTTTTCCCAAGAAAACGTAGAAATTTTCTATTTTTACAAGGCATAAAGGACAAAAAACACCCCAACATTTGAAAGCAATTTCTCCCAATTACGGTAATACCCAATATGTGGTAATAAACTGTTGATTGGACACACGGCGGAGCTCAGAAGGGAAAGAGCGATATTTGGCTTTTGGAGCTCAAGTTTTGCTTCAATGGATTTCGGGTGCCATGTCGCATTTGTAATGCCCATGTGGGACCAAAACAGTGCATAAACCCCCAAAAGTGACCCCATTTGGGAAACTACAGCCCTCAAGGAATTTATCGAGGGGTATAGAAAGCATTTTGACCGCACAGTTTTTTGCTGACTTTAGTGGAATTAGGCCCGTGAAAATGAAAATCAACGTTTTTTTCTAAAAAAAATTTTTCGTTTTAGCTCACATTTTTCAATTTTCACAATAAAAGAGAAAAAGCACCCCAAAATTTGTAAAGCAACCTCTTCTGAGCACAGCAATACCCCATATGTGGCAATAAACTGCTGTTTTGACCCACGGCAGGGCTTAGAAGGGAAGGAGCACCATTTGGCTTTTGGAGCTCAAATTTTGCTGGAATGGTTTGCGGCGCCATGTCACATTTGCAAAGCCCCTGCGGGACCAAATCAGTGAAAACCACCAAAAGTGACCCCATTTGGGAAACTACACCCCTGAAGGAATTTATCTAGGGGTATAGGGAGCATTTTGACCCCACAGGTTTTTTGCCGAATTTAGTGGAATTAGGCAATGAAATTGAAAAGCTACATTTGTTCCGATAAAACGTGGACATTTTACATTTTTACAAGGAATAAAGGAGAAAAAGCACCCCAACATTTGAAAAGCAATTTCTTCTGATTACGGCATTACCCATTAGTGGTCTGAAACTGCTGTTTGGCCCCACGGCACGGCTCAGAAGGAAAGGAGCACCATTTGGAGCTCAAATTTAGCTGGAATGGTTTTCAGGTGACCTCACATTGCAGCGGGATGTCAGCTGTATATTACAGCTGTCATCCGCTGAAGATGACGCGCGCACAGCTCCTGTGCCTGCTTCATCTTTATGACGGGTCTGGTACATCAGATTGCGAGAAGCTGCTTGTTATGCCGACGTACAAGACCCATCATTTTGCAGGAAGGGGTTAATACATATGGCATAGTTTGAAAAAAATATATTTAATGTTAAATTATATTTAACAAATTGGAAAATGGGATTCTAACATATATCATGTGTCTGCATTTATATATTTGTCATGTTTACATGAATAAATATGAGACACAACAAGAAAAGCAAGTGTTATGAGGACAAAGCGCCATGGGGAACAAGAAGAAGCACCAATAAAGATGGGAACATACAAAGTTGCAGCCACATTCGGATGAAACCATGCCTACCTGCAATGGCGAATGACTGTACGGCTGTGCCAGGGTTACCACTGTTTTACCTGCAAACTCATGCTACCATTCACCACCACATGTGGACGTGGTTTCACCTGCGTTTGGCTGCCGCTCCGTGTTTTCTTACATTAATGGGGGCCCTGACTCTTTGGTAGTATGGGGCCAAGAAATTCCTGATGGCGGCCCTGGGTCGCAGCATCATGCTGTGGGGGTGTTTTTCAGCAGCTGGGACAGGGAGACTATCTACAGGTGTGGCTATATGTGGACACTATCCACAGGGGTGGCTATATGTGGGACACTATCTACAGGAGGCTATATGTGGGACACCATCTACAGGGGGATCTATGTAGGGCACTATCTACAGGGGACACGGTGTGTGTGTGTGTGTGTGTGTGTGTGTGTGTGTGTGTGTGTGTGTGTGTGTGTGACAGTGTATGGTGCTATTATAATTAGAGGTGGAGTGTATGGTGCTATTATAATTAGAGGTACAGTGTATGGTGCTATTGTATTTAAGTATATTTAAGTGTCTGGCACCATGATAACTTTATATTTGTTTATAGGTGCAGAAATGTTTGAACAGTGAGAAGCTGAAGACATCTGAGTTGCAAACTGTATAAATGGGCTGTGGCCGGAAGAAGTCATCATAGAGGTCGTGAGCGGATGGAGATAAAAAAAACAACTGGAATCTGATATAGTCACCGGTGAGTCACTTAATGCAGGTGCGTAGCTAGGGGGGGGCAGGTAGGGCGCAACTAGGTGGTAGGGAAGGGGGGCGCCACAGAGCAGCTGATCGCTGCTGATAGGCGCCCTGTATGTTGGACACCGGCAGCAGCTTTAGAAAGTCACGCAGCGGCGGTCTGACTGGGGTCTGTGACGGCCAGGAAGTGGACCAGTCCAGTCACCTTACCTGTCACCTGACCTCACGTCAGTGACATGAGGTCAGATGACTCAGGTCAGGGGACTGGTCCACTCCCGTGCTGCGCCCTCCCAGCATGTAGGGGGCGCCTCTGGGCTCTGCCTCTACTCTGTGCCCTGCTGTTACACACACAGAGTAAATAACAGCCCCCACCCACAGCCCGTCCTGAACTGTTATCCTGTCAGCAAGGAGACATGGTGAGTGTCTGTGTGTGTAGTGTGTATACAGTGTGTGTCTCTGTGTTTGTATGTGTATATGTTACAGTGTGTGTGTCTCTGCATGTGTTTGTCTCTTACATGTACTACATTATCTGTACTCAGAGAGTGATCACTGTGTTATCTGTGGCGTTACATAGGACTTCAGGTGACATAACTACATTATCTGTATTCAGAACATTATCACTGTGTGTTATCTGTGTTGTTACATAGGACTGCAGGTAACACTACTACATTATCTGTGCTGTGTACATATGTGTCTGTGTGCGTATATATGGGTCTGTTTGTGAATGTGTCTTTGTGCTTCTATATTTGTGCCTTTTATGTATTTGTATATGTCCCTGTCTGTGTATTTATCTGTGCGCGTGTGTGTGTGTGTGTGTGTGTGTGTGTGTGTGTGTGTGTGTGTGTGTGTGTGTGTGTGTACGTCTATATATTTACCTGTATGTATGTATTCCAGAATGTGTGTATGTATATTTGCCTGTATGTCTAAATATCTGTCTTTATGTATGTACAGTATATATATTCCAGCGTGTCCATATATGTGGTTAATTTTTGGTTTGTGTAGGGGGCGGCAATAGAGAGTCCCGCACAGGGCGCCATCCAAGCGAAGACCGGCCCTGGCTGCTACCAACCCTAGTCAGAAGGAACTCCGCCGCTGCCTGCGCCTCATGACCTCCTCGGCAAGTCACACCAGGCAGAGCGGAGAGTGGTAGCGGTAGGCTACCGCTCACCAGTCTGTTCACGGTGTTGCGCTAATTACAAGGGGGAGGGGGAGTGTGGTGCGATTTACAAGGGGGGGGAATGTGGAACTATTTACAAGGGGGGGAGTGTGTCGCTATTTACAAAGGGGCAGCGGGCTGTGTGTGACACTATTTACAAGGGGGGCTGTGTGGCGCTATTTACAAGGGGGATGTGTGTGGCACTATCTACAAGAGAGGGGCTGTGTGTGGCACTATCTACAGGGGGCTTTGTGTAGCCTCTTTAATTTATTTTTATGTTAATTACATTATATAACTATATCGCTTGTAAAATGTAGAATTGTTTTTATGCTCGAGTTACATTAAAAAAAGTGTGAACATTTTTTTACACCTCATTGATTGGTAGAGAAAGCAAACATGGCGAGGGGGAAGGAGATGTCGGGAAATAAGTTGGGGGGGGGGGGCGCCAATCTGAATCTTTGCCCCGGGTGCAGGAGAACCTAGCTACGCCTCTGCTTAATGTAAATGTTTATTCTGCCTCTAATCAGTACTGTAGTCACTGTATGATCTGCAGCGAGATGATGGGTGGTATGTTTTTTTTTTGTGAAACAGCAACTCCCCAGTATATTGTTATCATTGTTTGTGCCATGCTGGGAGCTGTATACAATTTAGTGCAAAGCTATACAGCAGGGGTTGCACTAAGTTGAGCTGGTGTTTGGCACTGTATATATGTACTGAGCTTGGTTCTGGCACTGTATATATGTACTGAGCTTTTTTCTGGCACTGTATATATGTACTGAGCTTTGTTCTGGCACTGTATATATGTACTGAGCTTGGTTCTGGTGTTGTATATATGTACTGAACTTTGTTCTTGTGCTGTATATATGTAGTTAGCTTGGTTCTGGTGTTGTATATATGTAATGAGCTTTGTCCTGGTGCTGTATATAGAACTATATTGCTTGTAAAATGTACAAATGGCTTTATGCTCAAGTTACATAAAAAAAAAAATGTGGGAAAAAATGACACCTTATTGATTGTTAGGGAAAACAAACATGGCGAGGGGGAAGCAGATGTCGGGAAAGAGGTCTGTGGGGGGGGGGGGGCGCCAAACTGGAGAACCTAGCTACGCCTCTGCTTCTTTCGATCAATAGATGTGTGTGTGACAACAGATCTCCCAAACGTGATGTGTGGGAATGCAGTTTACAGGCCAAAAGGGATTACAATGTAGTACTATAATACAAATCTGTGATATTTGGAGATGAACCTAACTGTATCAGATTTTATAACTAAGCCCTTGACCTTATGTCACCTCTGTGCTAAAAATATACCTGTTTCTTACTAGGCAGTGATATCAACACACACTCAGTGACATTTAGATAAAGGTCGAGCAACAGCCTTCAGTTACAACTCAGGCTTTGTTCACATCAGCGTTGCCTTTACGTCAGAGGTTTCCGTCGGGTTAACCCCTCAACGGAAAGGCAAACTGAAACCTTAGCTTCCGTTTGCATCACCTTTGATCTCAATGGTGACGGACACGTTGCTAAAGGGTTACGTTTGTCACCGTTGTGACAGGGTTCCCTTGTTTTGACTGAATCAATAGCGCAGTCGACAAACGGAAGCTAAGGTTTCCGTTTGCCTTTCCGTTGAGGGCTTAACCCGAAGGAAACGCTGATGTAAACAGGCCCTTAAAAGGTGCAAATACAGTTTACAATACAATGTTAAAGGTGTTATCTGGACATTTTTTATTGATAGCCTATCCTTAGGGTAGGTCATCGTATAGGAGATCGGTGGGAATCTGACTCCCGGGATCCCACCGATCAGCTGACTAAAGATAATGTGGCATTCGACGCCATGGACCAGTTTACAGGCACAGCGCCGTAAACAACCAGAGCAACTGTAACTGGGATTACAGTTCCGGTCCCATTGAAGTGAATGGGACTGAGCTGCTATCCCAGGCACAGCCGCTACCAATGTGTACGGCGTTGTGCCTGGTAAACACCGAAGAGGCCGCAGCGACTAATGCCGTGGCCCCTTGAGTCAGCTGATCAGCAGAGGTCCCAGGAGTCAGACCCCCACTGATCTCATATTGTTGACCTATCCTAAGGATAGGCCACCAATAAAAAGTGTCAACCCCTTTAAAAATAATAATAAAATTATGCCAAACGCAGGGTGAGATCAGGGGATGTTGAGGTCCTTAAGTAAAACATGGTCAGATCTCACTGCAGGGATACCCCACAAGCTGCTCGTTTTCCCTGCAGAGCTGCTTAAAAAAATGCAGAATCAATGGGCATTCACTGATTTTAGTGTGCTGCAGTTCTATAGAGCTGAAAAACACCCTGGACGATTATCATGCAGGACGATTATCATACACAGGACGATTATCATGCAGACGAGCGTTCATAGAACGCTCGTTGATAATTGTCCTGTGTAAACAGGGAAACTATCCGCAGATGAACAAGCAAATGCTCGATCATCTGCTGGTCGTATAGTTTTAAAAAAGTTAAATATTATCGTTGTCGGCAGCACATCTCCCTGTATTAGCAGGGAGACGCGCTGCCAACATGATAATAATGTAAGGGGACGATCGATCTGAGTAACGACCGCCCCCAGCCATAGCTCCGTGTGACAGGAGCAAGTGAGCGCCGATCAACGAGGTCACGTTGATTGGCCGCTTATCGCCTGGTGTAAAAGGGCCTTTGGTACCCTTTAAAATGGTAAATGCCGGTTTCTGATAAAAATATTATATCAAAGGGATTTTCGAGCTTCTGAAAAACACAGAAAAGTACCTGTATGTGTATGAATGGTCACCAGATGATGCCACCATAGCTCAGTAGTAATTATTTTTCATTTTCATTATCTTACGGAGCTGTGCGCAGCATTTCTGTTTTAATGCTGCAAGGAATTTCTGGAGCTAACCACCATGTAAAGGGCTATAGTACCCATTATTCCTCTCCCCTATCACAGACATTGTCTATGTTTACGGCTTCCTGCATGCCCCTATATTACAATGTGTAAGGTAGTGCTGTATTTACTCATGGTTTGCTACTGAGACACAGCTTTGTTGTTCTGCTGCTAGACTCTGCACGATCTGCTGCCCAGCATGTGAGACACGATCCCCCCATAGACAAGCGGGGGCAGAGGAGATGAGATGCACATATGTGATGTGCGACATCTTGAGGAGCTTAGTCATGTGACTGCATGTGAGACTGGTTTACAGAGGCATTTCAGCTACAGACAGTACATTAGTAAGTGACTTATCTTATTGCAGTTAAACCATCTGAACACAATTTTTAAAGATCAGAAAGGCAGTGATACAGGAACTTTTTTTTAATGTTATCACTTTTATTAGTCATGAGAGGAGACGTGCTCTCTGATTATCACATTTAGGGGGGTATTTTCTTTCCTCCAGGACTCCGATGTTAACTGGCATCTGTATTGCAGAGACTTTGATCTTTTAGGTTCTGGTAATTATGTGAAGACACAGTATGTGCATGAAGATATTGGCATAAGTGGTTGAGACATGGAGGAGCATCTTTAATTGCCCCCTGAAACCTCTATGTATTTTTAACATTTCAAATAAATGTAAAACACATATTTTGAGTTGGGTGTATAATAGATACAGTATCTACTCTGATTACTATTCTGCCAGTGTTGCATTTTACATTGTAAGGGTATGTTCACACACACAGTTGTCAGACGTAATTCGGGCGTTTTACGCCTGAAAAAACAGCTCCATTACGCCTATAAACATCTGCCCATTGCTTTCAATGGGTTTTACGATGTTCTGTTCCCACAAGGTGTATTTTTACGTGTCGCTGTCAAAAGACGGCGCGTAAAAAGACGCCCGTGTCAAAGAAGTGCATGTCACTTCTTGGGACGTTTTTGGAGCAGTTTTTCATTGACTCCATTGAAAAACCGCTCCAATAACGTCCGTAAAATACGCCGTGAAAAACAAAACGTCTGAAAATCAGGAGCTGTTTTCAGGTGAAAACAGCTCTGTAATTTCAGATGTATTTTGCTACTGCATGTGAACATAGCCTCATAATGCTTGGTATACAGGAGTTTGTAATGGCAGCTTCGTGATAAAGAGTTTTGCTGAAATCAAAGCAAAAGTACATTAAAAAAAAGTCTTTACTACCAAGGTATGAAGTCTATTGGCATGTAAAATATGTCTGTATTATAAATTGGTTTTAATACCCGTGTGCGCCCATAGTGCATCTACGCTTTTGTATGGAGATTTTCTTCTCACTGATTCATACAGAATCTTTTAAATAGCAAGTTGCACCCGAAAATTAGAACAATCGCCAAATCTCTAGTGATTAGGAAGAAGATCAACATGAGGTACTTACAATGAGGTTAGTGTAAAAGGACACTGAGCACAATTCTTCGGTAAGGACACAGAAGACACTTGAATTAGGCTACAGTCACATGGGCCACAAATCAGTTCCATTCATCTGAAGAAATCCATCCAGATGAATAGAACTGATTTTCTGTCACAGAAAATTTTTGCAACAAAACCTGCCACGAGAGATTGCACCCATATAGGGGGGGGGGCGGGGTTATTTATGGTTTTACGCCACTTTCGTGGCGTTAAAAATTTGGTGCAAGCCATATTTTCACAAACATTTATTACATTTTACTTCTTTCACCACTTTTCAAATGTGTCGCGAAAAGTGGGCGGAGTTACCCAGGAGGAGCGGAGCCACCAACACATTCAATATAGTTTATGTCAGAAGCTAGCATAAATTATAGCTTAAATCTACTACTGCTCATAGCAGGCGTAAATGTCAACATCTGGCGCACTGAATTTGCCACATTTTACTCCAGCGAAGTCTGAAATCAAGACTGGCGTATGAAACGCCTGTCTAAGCAAATCTTCCCCCATGTGGTTTCAAATAAGTGAGGCAAGTGTGTGGCTTGTAAGGCCTCATGCACACGACCGTGTTTTTGCGGCCGCAATTCCCCCCAAAATCCACGGGAGAATTGCGGCCCCATTCTTTTCTATGGGGCCGTGCACACGACCGTAGTTTTTGCGGTCCGTGCACGACCCGGGAGCCCGGACCGCAGAAAGAACGGGAATGTCTTATTACGGCCCGGTTCTGCGGTCCGGGCTCATTGAAAACAATGGCCGCGGCCATGTGCATGTGCGGGCGGCCTGCGGCTGACAGTCCGCTGACAGTCCGCAGCCGGCCGACCCGAAAATCACGGCCGTGCACACGGCTACGGTCGTGTGCATGAGGCCTAAATCAAGAATTTTGTCTTACATAAGTGAACATGTAAAACATATCAGACATGGTGCCTGTTTTATGACAGGTGGTAGTATTAAAAGCATTTATCATAAGCTAAGCAGCTTTTTTAAAAACTAGTTTCATAACCACCAAAGTGACAAAATTGATAACTATTACTAAGTGCTAAATTCTATACAGTAGCTGAAAAACTGGCAGAAGGAAAAAAAGTGTTACTCAACAAGCATTTGGTTTTGTTATTGCCTATGACTATAAAACGTTCTAAATAATAGGATTCCCTATTCATCCTATTATTGATTGAACTAATTAGACAGACGTCTTTCAAGCTTAATATAAAAATGTATTCATGTCAATCAGACTGGAACTTTGTGTATAAAAGTAAGAAAGTTGTTGTCCAGAATAGAACTGAAAAATTGCAGACATGGAATATTTTCTTTGGTCCTCTTGCCAGCAGTCCTGTCTAGAATCTCTTTATTTCTTAGCATGTTTTTTGAAAATTTCAATGTATTCCTGAACATCTTCTGAAGAGCCTAGGGCTATGGGCATCCTTTGATGTATGTTTTCTGGTACAATATCCAAAACGTTCTCCAGTCCATTGGTGGCCAGGCCTCCTGCCTTTTCAATAATATATGCCATGGGGTTACACTCGTACAAGAGCCTCAACTGTTATCAAACAGAATGATAGTCAAATTATAAAGTGAATCAACAATACTCGAGTATAAAATACATTACATTAACGTCTTTAAAGAGGCTCTGTCACCAGGTTATCAAATCCCTATCTCCTATTGCACGTGATCGGCGCTGCAATGTAGAGAACAGTAACGTTTTGTTTTTTTGAAAAACGATCATTTTTGCCCAAGTTGTGAGCAATTTTATATTTATGCAAATGAGCCTTTCTAATGGACAACTGGGTGTGTTTTCTCTTATTTCCAACTGGGAGTGTATTGTGTTTGTAACATCTGGGCGTGTTTACTTGTTTTACTAGCTGGGCATTGTGAATAGAAGTGCATGATGCTGACGAATGATGCTGACAAACACTTCTATTCACAACTAATAATCTGGTGACAGAGCCTCTTTAAGTGCCATCATCTAGTCATATCTAAGCCTTCATAATACACTTTCCCCCATGCAAATAAGAGATTTAGACTTTGAAATAAAGATAAGGCATTATTTACACGAACGTGATATACGTTCGTGCGACGCGTGTGCTTTTCACGCGGGTCGCACAGACTTATACAAGTCTATGGGGGCATGCAGACAGTCAGTGAGTTTTGCTCAGCGTGAGTGCGCTGAAAAAAAACCTCACGACATGTTCTATATTTCTGCGTTTTTCGCGCATCACGCACCCATTGAAGTCAATGGGTGCGTGAAAACCACGCATGCCGCATTGAAGCACTTCCGTGCGAACTGCGTGATTCGCGCAAGAGGTGTCAAACTCCGAATGTAAACAGAAAAGCACCACGTGCTTTTCTGTTTACAAACATCCAAACGGAGTGTCTTAGAGATGAGCGAACCGGGACAACCGAACCGAACTTCACCGGGTTCGGCCGAACTCGTTTTGACCGAACCCGGCAAAAATTTTTCCGGTACGCGACGTCAGGATATAGTCACTGTCCAGGGTGCTGAAAGAGTTCATCTGTTTCAGCACCCTGGACAGTGACTTCCGATCACAATATACATCAACGTGTAATAAAATAAAAAAAAGAAGTTCTGACTTACCGATAACTCCCTGCTTCTTCCTCCAGTCTGACCTCCCGGGATGACGATTCAGTCCAAGTGACAGCTGCAGCCAATCACAGGCCAAGCACAGGCTGCAGCGGTCACATGGACTGCCGTGTCATCCAGGGAGGTGGGGCCGGATGTCAAGAGAGGGACGCGTCACCAAGGCAACGGCCGGGAAACCGGACTGGAGGAAATTCTCGGTAAGTATGAACGTCTTTTTTTATTTACAGGTTGCTCTATATTGTGATCAGAATTCACTGTTGAGGGTGCTGAAAGAGTTACTGCCGATCAGTTAACTCTTTCAGCACCCTGGACAGTGACTATTTACTGATGTCGCCTAGCCTCATCTCTATGATGGCGGCTGCGCGAAATCACACAGCCGCGCATCATACACTGATGACACACGGAGCGGTCAAGTGCCTTTTGCGCATGCAAAACGCTGCTTTTTTTTGCGTGCGCAAAACGCACACGCTCGTGTAAATAAGGCCTAAAGCTGTTGATAGACTATAAAAAAAAAACCAAAAAAAACAAACATTCCTGTCTGCTGTCCTAGAAGAAAATATCAGTTACCTTTCCTTTTGGACTTTTTGTGTTTGCAGGGTACAGGAAGATTCCTCCATAGACCAATGTACGATGAACATCTGCCACCATTGATCCAACATATCTTCCTCCATATGGAGAACTGCCGTCCTATAACAGAATCACAAACAATCCATACATAGATGTCACAAGAGACTGACCACAAGGTCAGAGCATCAGCGTTAGGCCCCTTTCATATCTTGTGTGGGAGATTGGCTCTCCTGTATATCTTTTAAGATCAAAAGGATGCAAGGGAGAGGAGAAACATTTTCAAGGAATTATTAGGGAACGTTTTGTGCCGCAATAAAGACCGTCATGCTGGTGGCATTTCTAAGAACAGCCTGCAAGCATTGAAAGTGCAACTTGTTTCTTGAAACCATGGGACAGATTTACTATTGGTGCTGCGCCAGAAGTTGCACATTTATCAACTAAATGTGCCAAAAAGAACAGATGTTTGCAACTCACCCGACAAGGGGACGTGGCTTACCTGGAAAGGGATGTGGCTTAATATCTGCCAAATTGCACCAACAATTTGTAGTGAAAAAAGTGGTCTCAAGTAAACCAACCAATAGGCGGTAAAGCGTTAGACATGTCTTTAAAGGCGATGTACACCTTTGAAAGGCATTTTTTTTTAAATAATTCGTATAGTTTATTTAGAATTAGTTTTTATTAAAATAAATTTTAACTTTTTAAGATACAGCTGCTTTGTATCCTGTAAACAGAGCAGCTGTATCTTTTGCCAAGACCTGAATCAGTCAGTCCCGTGGACCTGACGGGTTCAGTGTCAGCAGGTCCTCCGTGTCTCTGACATGCAGGAGCCACCTGTAATCTATCACATCGAATTTATGAACTTAGATGTGATAGATTACAGGTGGATCCTGTGTGACAGACACGCAGGAACCGCTTTCACTGAACCGGTCAGTCCCTTGGACCTGACGGGAACAGAATTTAGCGCACGTATACAGAATACCACCACCAAATTGGTCATCCAGTATGAGCCACTGTGATAAGTTTGGTGGCTCCAGTCGAATTCTAGGCTATCTGAATTTGAGAGAATTAATCTGCCCCATATGTTTATTAGTGGATTAATGGACGACCCTTTTATTCCCATGCAGTGGAACTTGTAACTCAAGTTAAGTTCTCAGACTGCGCCTATTGTATTTTATTACATTTGTATTTTCAGGGAGTTTGACCGATGTCAGAGGTGGTGCTAAGCGTGAGATTGTGTTTTAAATAGCGTTCGGTTTATAAACTTTTTTCTTTCCTTAAATTCACACGGAGTTTGACACATTTGACGCCGAAACTGCGTCAGAAAACGTGCCGAAAATGCCTCCCATTTCAATGGGAGGCGGAGGCGTTTTTTTCCCCCGCGAGCGTAAAAAACGGCTCGCGGGAAAAAGATGGGACATGCCCTATCTTTGGGCGTTTAAGTCCCTGACATCAATGGCAGAGAAAGCGTATTGGAGTTTTTTGCCCGCGGCACTCCACGGCCGTGGGCGAAAAAACGCCGCGAAGATCGGCATGCAGGCAGAGCAAAATCTGCCTCAAAAGTCCAATTCTCAAAAAACTGTGTGAACCCAGCCTTACAATTCACTTGATATGAAAAAAATAATAAAATACCGGAAAGCGGCCTAACAGAATATGGATTGTGTTGTCGGTGTTTGCCTCTATTGAGTCTGCGTTGATTTTTTACGTTTGGTGTCGTGTCAGTGTTTTTTTCAGCTGTAGATCAAAACAAGAGGCTGCATAATTTTTACAGTCTCTATTAGGGTCTATAGATAAAATATATTACCGATACAGGCCCCATGCAAACGACCGTAAAAAACCTCCGTTTTTTCGGACCGCAATTGCGGTCCGCAAAAACGGAGCCATTCACTTTCATTGAACGCGGACACCTTTCCGTAGCACAACGGAAGGGTGTCCGTGCCGTGGAAATGTTCCGGGAATTATGGAACATGTCCGTTCTTTTGCATTTTGCGGGCCGTGCTCCCATACTTTGTATTGGAGCACGGCCCGAAAATACGGCTGTCAGTCGGCGTCCGGCCGTGCCTGCAATCGCGGGCCGTGATTGCGGGCACGGTCATGTGCATGGGGCCACAGACCGCAGAATATGCGCTCTATAGGAAATATGGATGTAGGAAACACTGCTGTATCAATTGCTGCATTGACTAACATTAACCCTATGCACACGACAGTATTTTCAGCTATCCTGAATTACTGACTGTAAATACGGATCAGTAGGCATACGTATTTGCGGTCCGTAAATACGGTCCGTATTGCATCCGTATTCCATCCGTATATACGGATCCTTACAAAGAGAGGGATGTTGCAAATGAGGTCATCAACATGTTGCCTAGAAATGCTTCAGTAAATACGGACGGTATACGGATGCACATCAGTTGCTGTCCGTATTTACAGAAGCTCCCATAGACTTCTAGGACAGGTTCTATTATTTTTTCAGCACGGACACCCATCAGTAAAAATACTGAAAGGTGTCCGTGGCCAATAGAAACGAATGGGTCCGTAATTACGGTCCATAATTACTGATGAAAAATACGGTCGTGTGCATGGGGCCCCTCTCTATTTAGGACTGTCCAAATATAGAACTAATAAGGACATGAAATACACTTGTGTAAATTAGGTCTTTATATTTCATTTCCATCAGATGTACTAAATATCAAACTACAGTAAAGTGAACACGATGCAGTGAAGGACAAATGAATACATATGCAGCAGGCTAGTTTTTCATAGAAATAGTGTAAATATACCGCGCCACAATGTTTTTGTATAATAAGCATGTACTGAGGCTTCATGCACATGACCGTGCCCGTAATTACGGGCACGGCCGGCCGCGGACAGTCAGACGTTATTGCAAGTTGTGCTTCCATTATAAAGTATAGGAGCACAGTCCGTAAAATGAAAAAATAGGACGTCCTATTTTTTTTGGCAGGTTTCTACAGCGCGGACACCCTCCCGTAGACATACGGGAAGGTGTCTGTCGGCCATAGAAATGAATGGGTCCGTAATTACGGGCGATTTTACAGCCGTGTGCATGGGGCCAGAGCATGTTCAGTTTCTAGCTACTTTAGCTAAGAACTTGTTGCAGTGTAGAGATCTTCTGAATGTCCAAACCTGGTCTATATTCAGCACATGAAATACTCTTCTAAAATCTTCAAGTCGAGATGGGGTGAATCTTTGAAAATTCGCTTCTAGGCAATTCACCAAATCTAAAATGTTGGATTCACATTGGGGTAAACAAACGGTCTAAAAAATAGACATCTGTATTACGGATCCTTATTTTTAGACTCCATTGAACACTATGGGGATAATACATATCTGTACTCTCTTCTAGTAGACAAATCAAATTGTGTTTGTGATTCTCCTTATGCTGCAAACACACGGTTATACCCCATGCACACACCCGTGCCCGTAATCACGGTGCGTGATTACGGGCATGGCCGGCCGCAGACAGTCATCCGCATTTGCGGAACGTGCTCCCATTATAAAGTATGGGAGCATGGTCCATAAAAAAAAAAAAAAAAAAAATAGGACATGTCCTACTTTTTACAGAAGGTTTCTATGGCACGGACACCTTCCTGTAAATATACGGAAAGGCGTCAGTCGGCCATAGAAATGAATGGGACCGTAATTACGGGCAGAATCTACGGTTGTGTGCATGGGGCCTTATCAGTTAATCATATTCCTTTTTTTTTTTTTTTAAATTGCGTTTTAGTTATTTAACCCTTTTGCTGTTGGGACAATTTTCACACTTTATATACACAAATAAATCCTTCATTATTATACCTGAATAATCATGCTCCCCGACTCAAGTACTGCAACCCGCATATTGCACCTAGCCCAAGATCTAGCTCTTGTATTCTAGTCATGGCAAGCGTTTAAAGTCATATCCTTACGGCCTTATTTTATCTCAAAGAGAAGGCAAAATGATTTTCCATTAATGTGGCTTTTAACTTCCCAACCATATAAACCCCTACTGAACTGGCTTGATGTAAGAGAATATTAGACAATGAGTTGCACACCAAGGAATAAACGTAAAGTACACATAGGTTTATATTTTGCCACCAGTTCATCTTAAACGGGTTATCCTGTTTCAGCAAATTAATGTTTTTTGTATATTTAAAACATTACACAATTTTCTAATAGATTTTCTGTATAAATTCCTCATGGTTTTCAAGATAAAATTCTGTCCATGGTCATGTAAAGGACACACAGGTGCACGGCTCATTACAGTGACAGTTTGTATATCAGAGTAGTGTCTACTAATGATCCCAGCACCTGTGTGTCAATCACATGACCATGGACAGACTTTTATCCACTGGAAGTAAACAATAAATGTTTCCACTGAATGACAAGCAATCTTGAACACCGTAAGGAATTTATACAGAAAGTAGATTGGAAAATTGTACAACTATATAATTATACAAAAAATATAAATTTTCTGTAACTAGACAACCCCCTTTAAATTATTAACAGCCATTTTTTGGGTGAGGCATCGAAACTACTAAATTACTATAGTTAGTTTAGATTTCGAATTCTACAGTTGGGTTTTATGTAAAATAGGATCAATGGCAATTTGTAAGTGGGTGGCGGCATAATGGGGTACAGCGTGTGCAATTCTGGGAATTAATGCATCTTAAACATTCTGGCAACCATATACTTACTTCTGGGAACTTCTTCTTCTGGAGATATTCTGTCACCGCTGGGTCAAAGTATTTAGCGTAGCCTTCATTAAGACTGTAGATATTGCCTCTTGGCTTAATTTTCACATTTCTATTGACCAAGATGAATTCTCCAATCGCCTAGAACACATATACATTTTCATTGTATCCTTTAATTGAAAAAATTGACTGTGGAATAAGCCAGGATGTAACAGCAATTCTACTGCAGTTTGAAATCATGAAATTGGAACTTACAGGGTCCAGCATGAAGCAATTTACACCACATTCAGTGGCTAAGACAAGCATTGTGGCGCTCCCATATAAAGCATATCCTGCTGCGATAAGATTACGTCCTGGCTGCAAGGCATCTTTCTCACTGGGCTCTTCATCTGTTGTCTGCACAATACAGAAGTACACATTGGGGGAGATTTAACTAGACTACTGCAAAGGAAAAGTGAAGGAGTTGCCCACACCAACCAATCAGATTCCATCTCTCATTTTCAAGACACCCTTTCAAAAATAAAGCGGAAATCGGATTGGTTGCTATGGCCAATTACTCCACATTAGCTTTGAACCAGTTTTAATACATTTCCCCCAATTTTGTTTACATAAAGTTTAAGAAATTAGATAGCAGTGCAAACAGAAACGTCTGCGGTGTTTAAGAAAACATTTCCTATTTTAATAAACAAGTGTGTGGTAGGTTATGGGTTGCACAAAAGGAATACCACATTATAGTGCAATACACTACTGTAGTTAAAATAGCACACAGTGCCACCTTCTGGCTAAAGCAAGGTAATACTTAAAGACGCTCTGTCACCAGATTATAAGTGCCCTATCTCTTACATAATCTGATCGGCGCTGTAATGTAGATAACAGTGGTTTTTATTTTGAAAAACGATCATTTTTGAGCAAGTTATGAGCAATTTTAAATTTATGCTAATGAATTTCTTAATAGACAACTGGGCGTGTTTTGACTTTTTACCAACTGGGCGTTGTACAGAGGAGTGTATGACGCTGACCAATCAGTGACCAGTGTCGTACACTTCTCATTGTTCCAGCCCATTGTTACAGTGTGATAGTGCAGTGAAAGCAGCTGGGCTGGAACAATGAGAAGTGTATGATGCTGATTGGTCACTGATTGGTCAGCGTCATACACTCCTCTGTACAACGCCCAGTTGGTAAAAAGTAAAAACACGCCCAGTTGTCTATTAAGAAACTCATTAGCATAAATTTAAAATTGCTCATAACTTGCTCAAAAATGATCGTTTTTCAAAATAAAAACCACTGTTATCTATTTTATAGCGCCGATCAGATTATGTAGGAGATAGGACACTTATAATCTGGTGACATGGCCGCTTTAAAGCGTACCTAACTTTTCAGATGACTTTTCGGAATAAGCGGTCCTGTGTGTACATTAGGAATAACAGTATTTCTGGCCATTAGATGGACTTGTATGCTGCAGTTTTCCCTTCTGCAGACTCTCTCATTCCTCTGATCTAGTGGAAGCCGAAGGGTATGTGCACACGATAAGTGGCTTTTACGTCTGAAAAGACAGACTGTTTTCAGGAGAAAACAGCTGCTTCGTTTCAGCCGTAATTCCTCCTCCTCGCATTTTGCGAGGCTTCTCTGACAGCCGTAAATTTTGAGCTGTGCTTCATTGAGTTCAATGAAGAACGGCTCAAATTACGTCTGAAAGAAGTGTCCTGCACTTCTTTTGCCGAGGCTGTATTTTTACGCGTCGTCGTTTGACAGCTGTCAAACGACGACGCGCAAATGACAGGTTGTCTGCACAGTACGTCGGCAAACCCATTCAAATGAATGGGCAGATGTTTGCAGACGTATTGTAGCCCTATTTTCAGACGTAAAACGAGGCATAAAACGCCTAGTTTACGTCTGAAAATAGGTCGTGTGAACCCAGCCTAACTGTTATCACCCACAGGATATGCCATAAACGTCCGATAGATGTCGGTCCTAGAGCTGGGATCCGCATCTACTTCCAGAATGGTGATCACCCAACCCCCGTACGACTTCTGTATCGCCAGCTGCCGCATCCAGGAAGAAAATTGGTGATGGCGACACGTGTGCACTGCTCTCCATTTTGTACAATGGGAGTTACAGAAACAGCTGAGCAAATGTGCTCAGCTTTTTCCATACCTCCCACTGAAGTGAATGGAGAGAGCTGCGCTCTTGCGTGGCAGCTTCTCCATTCATTGATGGCCTCACCAGATAGATATGGGGTCAGATGACCCTCGTTCTGGAGATCAATGCGGGTCTCCGCTTCGGGACCTGCACCTTTCAGACATTTATGGGGTATCTCATGGATACGCCATAGATGTTGAAGTTGGGGATACCCCTTTTAGTCTAGCTGCTGATACTCGCTTACAGCTACCTCATTAAGATACGGTTTCTGATTAGTATATGCTTTTAGCATGATTTTTTTTCAGATATGGGTCCAAAAATAAATAGATCTTACCTTTTTGTAAATGGCAAAAATTGTGCCAATGGACGCAAGACAATCAATGTTTGAGGAACCATCCAATGGATCAAAACAGACAATATATTTTCCCTAAGAAAAACAAAAACAAATGTTATAAAATTCCCTCCGGAGTTAGTAAAGTATAGAAGTACAGTTTTGTGGTTATTTTCCTGGTGCTATTGTCAACATGCTTCTGTTAACAGATCTCATTTGGAAGGTCAGGCACTACTATTGGATGTGAAGCTCCGGCCTCGGAATAGTCATTCCAATTCATCCCAAAAGGTATTCAATGAGGGTGAGGAGAGGGCTCTGTGCGGGTCTCCCAAGTTCCTCTGCACCAAGCTCATTACACCAGGTCTTTATGAACGCCACTTTGTGCACAGGGGCACAGTCATGTTTGTAACAGTTTGGGGTACGCCCTTCCCTGTTCCAAGTTGAAAGCATTCTATTGTCGAAAATATCTTTGCATGCTGAAGCGAACGTGATCTCTAACTGTAAATAAGGGGCCTAACCCAAACAGAGAAAAACAGCCCCAGACTAATATCCTTTCTCCACCAAATTTTATGGTAGGCACAATGCATTCCGGTAGGTACGTTCCCCTGCCATCAGTCAAACCCTGTTTCATCCATCAGACCACCAGGAAGTGAAACAAGATCAGAGGAGTAACTTCAAGCTTGCTTAGCATTTTGCATGGTTATCTTAGGCTTGTGTGCAGCTGCTTGGCCCTAGAAACCCATTTCATGAAGATCCCGATGCACAGTTCCTGTGCATATGTCACTTCCAGAGGCAGTTTGGAACCTTGCTGTGAGTAATGCAATAAAGGATATGCGATTTTTATGCGCCAGAAGTTTCAGCACTCGACAGTCCAGTTCTGCGAGTTTGTGTAGTCTACTGCTTTGCTAATCTGTCGGTACTTCTAGATGCTTCAACTTCCCAATAAAAGCACTTACAGTTGACTGGAGCAGATTTCACAAACTGGCTTGTGGCTGAGGTGGCATCCTATGTGTGTGTCAAATTTAAAGTCGCTGATCTCTTCAGTACAACACATACTACTAGAAATGTTTGTCGATGGAGATTGCATGACTGTTGGCTTGATTTTATGTACCTGTTTGCAATGTGTGGCTAAAACACCTGAAGTCAATTAGAAAGGTGGCCATATTGTGTATACCCTGTACGTATCTATAGGCTTCTATGGACTGGACTTATGCCAAAAGGGTCTAGCCAGTGCGCATCAGCATACCCTTTTATCAACTGTATTTGAAAGTATAGACGATACAAGGGCAGCCCGCAGAAAAACATATAGAGTATGTTTTTTTCATATCGATAGTCAAAGACAGGTATGCAAATGTAAGGCATAAAGTTGCATATGTGAAAGCTATACATCCTGCATATATGTAGGGAGATTTTCTCAAATACGAACAGAACCGAAGTGCTAAGCTACATGGCAAGAATCTTTATACCATATACGATGATTGAAAGAGAACATACAAAAAACATTGAGGGAGATTTATTAATAGTGTCATAAAATGCATAATTTTACTTGATGGTTAAAATGGCACCAAATTTATCAAAATGGTGCATGTGGTATAACAAATTTGGTGTAACTTGCTAGACACTTTTCTATTACTTACGCGAGCTTGCAGCTGCCGTACTTTACTTCAGTTGCTTGCATAGAAAAATCGTGCACATTAATAAATTTGGCACATTTTATGGCTCCTCTTAGCTCTGCATGTACTCCATCTTATTGCTGCCAGAGTTAAAGGAGTTGTCCACTCCTAAAATAATTTATGGCCGATCCTCAGGATAGGCCATCAATATCTGATCGGTCGGGGTTAGATTTTCGGCCCGCTGATTATCTGTTTTGAAGGGGCTGCTGCACTCGTACAAGCGCGGCTTCCCCTTCATTTCCTTTGCTGCCAACAATGGCAATCGCAGACACACTTGTAGTGGCGGTTCACAGGATTACAGCCTTCTCCCATTTAAGTGAATGGGAGAAGGCCGTAATACTGTAAAGCAGAGCTACGAGTGTCGGTAATTCAGTGCGAGCAGTGCCAGAAATTAAGGGGAAGCAGCCCTCTTATGAGCTGTGCGGCCCCTTCAAAACAGCTGATCGTCAGGGGTGCAGAGAGTCCGACCCCGGCCGATCACATATTGATGGGACTGGTCAACCCCTATCCGGTTTGTCTGAAACCAAGAGGTTGTTCGCTTACTGCTGTGTTTTGGGTCATTGTCGTGTTGAAACACCCATTTCATGGGGATTTCTTCTTTGGCATAGGACAATATGATCTCCTCAAGTATTTTGATATATTCAAACTGATCCATGATCCCTTGCGTTGAATAGGCCCAACACCATGGTATGAGAAACATCCCCATATCATGATTTTTGCAGCACCATGCTTTACTGTCTTCACAGTGTACCGAGGCTTAAATTCAGTGCTCGGGGGGTCATCTCACATAGTGTCTGCGGGCACTAGACCCAAAAAGAACAATTTTGCTTTCATCAGTCCAGAAAATGCTGCACCATTTCTCTTTGGGCCAGTCAATGTGTTCCTTGGCAGATTTGAACCTATTCAGGACATGTCTTTTTTTCAACAAAGGGACTTTGCAGGGAGTTCTTGCTGGTGACTTGGTTTCACTTAATCCTCTTCTGATTGTAGGAGTACTCACTGGTAACTTCAGATCTTCTTTCATCTTTCTGGAGGGGATCGTTGGCTGAGCCTTTGCCATTTTGGCTATTCTTCGATCCATTTGAACAGTAGTTCCCCGCTTCCTTCTGCGTCTTTCAGGTTTCGGTTGCCACTTCAAGGCATTTGACATAATTTTAGCCAAGCAGCCTATAATTTGCTGCACTTCTCTAAGTTTTTCCCTCTCCAATCAACTTTTTAATCAAAGTACGTTTTTCATCAGAACAATGTCGGGAACGACCCATTTTCCCCAGTATTTCAGAAGGAAATGCAGTATAACCAACATGTGCTACATTCGCCACCCTCCTACCTTAAATAAGGGACAAAATTGACACCTGTAATTCCACAGAATGAATGACCACCAATTTAACTCCTCACTGCTATTATTTTGAACAAGCCCCTTTCAAGTAATGATTCAATTACTCAGAATGAGTGGCTCGCATGTCCTAATTGTTGGCTCTGTTTTTTTTCTACTACTCTTACAAGTAAACTATTTGCTATGTAGAAATATCACTTCTACCAAAAACATTGATTAAGGCTCCGTTCACATCTGTCAGGGCTTCGTTCCGACAGAACGGGGGCCCTGACTGACACAAATGGATCCGGTGCAAATGGTTTCCGTTTGTATCCGTTGTGCAAGTATTCCGTCGTTTTGACGGAATCAATACCGTAGTCGACTACACTATTCATTCCGTCAAAACGACAGAACCCTTGCACAACGGAGACAAACGGAAACAATTTGCACCGGATCCGTCACCATTGAAATCAATGATGATGGAAACAGAAACCTATGGTTTCCATTTATATCAGTCAGGGCTCCAGTCCGACGGAACGCCAGAACGAATCCCTGATGCAGATGTGAACGAAGCCTTATCAGGTTAATTATGTTGGACTTTTTCTGAACACTACTGTAGGTTTGTGAGAAAGAGGGCAAAAATAAATACACAAATGTACAATGCTCCAGCCCTAAGGACAGTTTGAGGGTAAAAATAGAACTAGTATAGAGAAAATCAGGATGTTGTCCATCAGGCACCAGAGACTTCATTTTGTATCTGCTAGAATACAAATGCAAAATATCTGATAAGTGTCCAGTAGTAATTTTGGCTTTGCTCTATGAGTGCACCAGAATGTCCCCTTATTAGCACCATAGACTAAAGTTAAATACATTTATGTATACGGTCTAAATATTTATGCATCTTCATTGCAGTAGCGTGATGTAATACTTTCTTTGTAAATCAGAAATTGCATCAAGACTGTTTGGTCATGGCAGGAAGTCAGACTATTGTGCAGCCAATTCTCCTCTACGGATGGACATAAAATGAAGCCATACAGCATAGCTGCAATGTATACGGATATGTACAAACCCTCTTATCAGGTTCCACAATAAGAGCGTGTGGGTCTTCTTCTGATACCAGGACGCAGGCACTGAATGAAGCTTTCAGCATGTTCACAACTAGGTCATTGGAAAGAATGTCTAACTTCTTCACTTGGTCTCCAGTTACATTAGTTAATCCAGCAATTCCATATCTAAAAGGAAAGAATGCATTATGAAAAGGGTACACAATAGAATTCTAATTAGAAGTGGTCATCTTTAAAACATAGGTTTACCTTGGTTACTCTCTTTACATTAAATCCCTAATGCAGTGGTCAACAACCTTTAGCACTCCAGCTGTTGAGAAACTACAACTCCCAGCATGCCCTGACAGCCAAAGGCTTTATAAATACAGCCAAAGGCTGTCAGGTCATGCTGGTAATTGTAGTTTCCCAACTGGCTGCTGGAGTGCCGAAGAATGTGGACCCCTGACCTAATATATAGCTATTATTAGAATCACTCGCTTTATGATCAAATTGTTCTGATAAAGAACTCCTTGTGTAAGGCCCCAGGGCTGAATGGCTATACACCTGACGTTACACAATGAATAGACCCGGATTTCTGGTCATAGACGCAAGCTTAGTGGGCATACACGGACAGAGACCAAGAATAAGCCCCCATATGGACTGGTCGTTACCAGTGAATCCAATGCCGACCTATGGAGGTAATTTCCTAATCCGATATGGGCATTTTTTGTGGCATGCTAGATTACAGGGATTTCTGGACCATTGGTTGTTGAATTAGAGCAATTTCCATATAAATAGAATCACCAATAAATATTGTAACTATATGTTAATTCAGAGTTTACCATAAACATACAGTCCACCCTATGTCTCTCTGCAGTAGTACACTTTAACAATTCCCTATGACTCAGCA
The DNA here is from genome assembly GCF_050947455.1 of Rhinoderma darwinii. NCBI lineage: Eukaryota > Metazoa > Chordata > Amphibia > Anura > Rhinodermatidae > Rhinoderma > Rhinoderma darwinii. The sequence continues at coordinate 391,843,049 of NC_134687.1, forward strand.
TGGATTTTGTTTTTGCTTTTTTATGATTATAAAATTGCTTGTGAACAATAATGCCATTTAAATCAGAAAATTTAATTCTGTAAATTTTAATTTATAAAACTTAAATCACTCCCATCATGTAATCCATTTACACGAGAGCTAAGCAAGCAATGTGAAACAGTGTTCCTAAAGTACTGCTCTGTTCCAGGTTCATCTACCTCTAGGAAGAGAAGCCTCTGACCAACAAGAACAGGGCAGGATTATACTACAGAGCATTGGCTAGTAAGCCACATACACACTTTGTACAAAGCAATAATGTAATGATTTTCCTTATGTGGGTAAAACACACTACTAGTATATTCACAATTCTTTTTTTACTTCTGTTTAGAATCGTTTCAATAAACAAAAATCAATAAATGTACAGAAAATAATAATATTCCCAAACCTTATCTTTCCCTCTTCTACCCCATCAACTGGACATGCAGTTAAGGCTATAGACACCATTGTAGGCTCTCTTTTGAATTATTATTAAATGTATGTTTTAGGCAATTTCGGAAGTTTTTTTAAATTGACTTTTAAAATTAGAATTTAGAGTTAAATGTTGATAATTTCATCCTCTATACATAGAAGTTGCATCAAACGCCATTAGCTTAATCCGTCAGTTCAGATGAACTGATGGATTGGCTGAGAGCGTTGCCCTGTGTGTGTCTAACATACACAGGATCATATCTAAGTTCATCAAGTCTGACTTGATCGATATTATGGTGATGGAAAGGACTCAAAAAAAATATTAACTAATGAAGAGGTTCCCAAACTCTTGTACCCGGCTCCCTGCAGAGTGTTCGGTCCGGTACTTACGGCCGAAATACATCCGTCAATTACGGACGTAATTAGTGTGTGTGCACATACCCTAAGAGGGGTCCAGCCCCCTGCTTCTATGCCTGAGCGTTGTTGATTTTTCCCAAGTTTGTCTATGTGATGGCCTCCTAGTGTGTTCCTGTTCCTTGCATTCCATACTATCCTGGTCGAGCACTGTGCTGTGCCAAAGTCGTGTCGTGCTGTTTCCACGTCTGACCTGCTTCACCTTGCCCGACGTCTACCTGCTGCCTAGTCCCAGCCGAGCCTGCCCTGCTGCTGTCCGAGCTGCCACAGGTACCTATACGAACTATAGACATTGACCTGCGCCCTGTTGGCCAGCTGCCTTACCGCCAAGGCCGTACAGCCCAGTGGGTCCACAGACCCTTCATGACACTGAGCTACTGAGCATGTGCATCCTCTGGGACTGGACAGATTAGGTGGTTTTTCTGAAGTAATCAAAAGAACACCAGGGGGCACCATAACAAGTATGTAACAGCAATGTGGACACAAGCTTTTTCAAAAAAAAATAAAAAAAAGATTCCAATTGAAACATTTTTATGTTTTGCATGATTTTACAGAGAAATTTAATATTTAACCATGGGACAGCATCTTTAAAAGCAGAGAAATAAGAAATGATGACATTAAAAACATTTGCAGATAAATATTTCGCTGTAAAATTTTAAACCCCCGATATTACATTATTGAAATTGCTACTGTTTGGGGGTTGGGATATGTATGCAATATTTAATATATTCGACAATAATGATCTTATCAATTAGGCCTTATTCACACAGTGCAGATTTGATGCAGATTTTGCATGTATTTTTTAAGCCAAAACCAGGTACGCAACCTAAACAGACAAAATATTTAAAGGAAGGCCTTATAGGTCTGCTCTCCTGGATCTAATTCGGGTTTTGGCTTAAAAAAAAAAATGCAGCAAATCTGCACCGTATGAACACTGCCTAGAAGCATTCTAATAACACATGCACATTGTTTTAAAGTAAGGCTAAGTTCACACCACATTTTTGCATTCTGGTAAAAGGTTTTTTGTAAAATTTACCTTTTAAATTGGGAAGCAACATGACACAAAAATGATGCAGGCTCCTTTTTGCTGCCCCACAAGGAGAATCAGTACCTTCAAAAGAGCTCCTTCAAAATCCATCTCACTCAGCCTAACAGAACCCTACTTTGTACTGATGAGGAGCAACAACTCTGAAAGTGTGCTGTCTACAGAGGAGTGTCTCTGGTTCGGCTAACAACCCGAGTCATCACAGCGCACATCCACTTATTTAATTTTGTTTTTCACTCTGTGTTTTGTCACGTTTTGTAACCAGGATTTTTTGGATGCAGTGCCCTTTTGGGACCCTCCTGAGGTCTAGGGGGAAAATGTGTGGCCTTCTGGTTCCGTTTTCCCCTGCAACCTGGCCTCCCTTCTTCAGAGGGGAGGTGCAATCTTGATGCAGGCACCTAGGTGGACACTGGGGTGGCAGCCCAGGTAGAAACCTTGGAGTGTGTTTGGGTCTCCCTAAGCTTTGGCTGAGGGGGATAATCGATCCTTTGGGCCTAGGGTTCGGGGAATGGTTATGCAGGGGCCTCTCTCCTTTAAGAGACGGGCTGCAATAGACTGCATCCTTGTGCACTTTTTGCGTGGCACTCCCATACTTTTAATGCACCTGGGTTAGGCCTTATTCACACGAAACGTGTGCATTTTGCGCACGTAAAAAAAACGCTGTGTTTTGCGCGCGTTGCAGTTCCGTGTGTCATAAGTGTTTGCTGCATGATTTTCACGCATATGCCATCCTTATGGCACGCGGTTTTGAGGTTTAGAAAAAGAAATGAAAGGAAGTGCATTTATTTTATTGATCTACTGTTGCGCAAAGTGGTTCCGTGCGCTGCGCGTGATTTTCACGCACCCATTGACTTCAATGGGTGCGTGATGCGCCAAAAACGCCCAAGTATAGGACATGTCGGGAGTTTTACGCAGCGGCCACACGCTGCGTGAAAATCATGGAATGTCTGAACGGCCCCATTGACTAACACAGGTCCGTGCGACGAGAGTGATTTTCACGCGTGTATCACGGACGTTAAACACGTTCGTGTAAATAAGGCCTTAGAGAAAGCACGGGCTTTCAATAAAAAAAAAAAATAAATAAATAATGATAATAAAAAATTAAAGTTAAAAAATAATCAGTCGTGTTACATGGCTTTATAAAAGGTCAGGACATGGACTAACATGGTAGGCAAATATAGGCAGCACTAAAGCGTTTTCTTCATTCTAGAAAGAGCTATTTTGCACACTGTTGCCAGGGAGCTTCCTTATCAGCTGGATCTCCGCAAGGCTTGTTAATGAGAACTGTCTCACAAATGTCGTGCAGATATACCGGTCAGACCTGACACAACTTGCCTCTGTTTTAGAATGGTTTTCAGTAGTAGAAATTTAGTATGAGCCTTGCGACATTTTAATTAACTTAGTCTCACACATAACTGAAATTTACTATAAATACATTTCATCAAACCAGTCATGCGACAAAGTTAATAAAGGTGTCCCATTAGGACACTAAGATCTTGTAAGGCCCCATGCACCGTAAAATCGCCCGTAATTATGGTCCGTAATTACTGGCCCATTCATTTATATGTCTACGGGAGGGTGTCCGTGCCGTAGAAACCTGCCGAAAAAACACACGTCCTATTTTTTTTATTTTACGGACCATGCTCCTATACTTTATAATGAGAGCACGGCTTGTAAAAACGGCCGGCTGTCCGTGCCTGCAATTACGCGTCGTAATTACGGGCAAGGTTGTGTGCATGAAGCACAATTTTTACCCAGCAATTGTCTAGATCATTATGAGCACACGTATATAAAAGTACAGTCTAAAGGCCCTTTTTCACCGGCCGATAATTGGCCTGTGCAGCGAGTGCCGGTCAACAAGACATCTTGAATTAGTTTGATCCTGTCACACGAAGCTATGGATGGGGACGAGCGGTCGCTACTCCGTAACGATGTATGTGCTCGTCCACCTACATTATTATTATGTCGGCAGTCTAAAGGCCCTTTTACACCGGCCGATAATCGGCCGATGCAGTGAGCCCCAATTGACGAGACATCGTTGATCGGCGCTTATTTGCTTTTGTCACACGGAGCTATGGATGGGGACGAGCGGTCGTTAATTCAAATCGCTTGTCCCCATACGTTATGTCGGCAGCGCGCCTTCCTGTTTACACAGGGAAATGTGCTGCCGACAACGATAATATTTTACTTTTTTAAAACGATACCACCAGCAGATAATCGAGTGTTTACTCGTTCATCTGCTGATCGCTGCCCTGTTTACACAGGACAATTATCGGCAACGAGCGTCCTACGAATGCTCGCCTGCCTGACAATCGCCCAGTGTAAAACCCCCTTAAAGGGACTCTGTCACCAGTTTATCAATTCCCTATCTCCTAACTTTGCAAATAATTAAAGTTTTCTTAAAACAAATCACACTTAGCAGCAAAGCGCCTATTAGATTAGTTAGGAGACAGGAAATTGATAAACTGGTGAGAGTCCCTTTTTAACATCTTTGTTGCCAGTAAATTCCATTCATTGTTGGGCTACATGTGAAACTTGTTATCTGTATTCCTTCTGGTCTGTGTGAGGTCAAAGGTTAATAGGTAAACAGTCTTGATTCAGATGTTGGTTTTGCAGCAGGGCAATGTAGACATGGTAAATAACATACTTTTGGTTACCCACACATATTAGATATCATTTCCCGCTGCTCCATCTCTACAGACTAATATGCGAAGTGCCCTTTTACAAGGACAGATTTGAGTGTAGATCAATAACACAGAAGGTCAATCGGTGCTAGTTTTCTCCATTTATGCGGATCAATGATCGGAATGTATGGAGGCAAATGATAGTTCGGGCTCATTCAGACAAGTGTGAATCACGTCTGTGTGACGGCTGTTACAACAACGGCCGTCACATGGACTCATGTATTTCAATGGGGCCGTTTACACTATCGTTGTTTCAACGGAGCGTGTGAAGGGTCCGTGAAAAAATAGGACACGTCCTATTTTACTGCGTGTCACACATCCCTCTATAGACTCTAGTCTATGAGGGATCCGTGATAATGCGTCCCGCACAGGTGCACCTCGTGGTGAAAAACTGCATTTTTTCCACGTCCGAGGTTAGCTACGTTCGTCTGAATGTAGCCTTAGGCCTGTGAATACCAGTCGTCAAAAAAATAGGACATGTCCTTTTTTTGGCCGTTTTCACGGACAGACGGCTCCCATAGAAGTCAATGGATCAGTTTGGCGTCACTGTCCATATATGCACGTTCGTGTGCATGGGGCCTAAAAGAAAGGTGGCTGGTAACAATACAAATACATGTGCACAGCCCGCGATTTGCGGGCGGCTCGCGGCTGACACTCCGTGGCCGGCCAACCCGAAAATCACGGCCATGCACATGGCTACGGTCGTGTGCATGAGGCCCAAGTGTTTAAATCCCAGATGGGAACAACTGTTCAGGGTAATATTCTGGTAATTATTTGTGTCTGAATTTGCCAAGCCAAGTGCACATTAGATATTTATCGGTATACGCAGAAAATCTAATATGATTGGGGATAGCCTGACTGCCCCTAAAGTCTGGTGTCGGGGTTACAAGGGTCAAACAAGTTGGATTTGTAATCACACCACGGAGGGACAAGTGGTGTTAGGGCTTGTCCACACGTAACTGAATTGCTGTAGAAAATTTCTGCAGCAATTCCGCAGAAATTCTGCTGCGGAAACAAAGAGGTTTCTTACTGTATAAAATGGTGCGGATTTTGCTGCGTTTTTTTTCAATGCTGGGAGATGGTGATATCTCCTTTGAAAAACATAGCAATTCAGTCCAATTTCCGCACCAGTAATTAACATGCTGAGATTTGTTATATCTCACCCACTTTGCTGCTACTGTATTCTGCTGCGTATTTTCAGTCCGCAATTCTGTACGGAAAATATGCAGCAATTCCGCTACATGTGGACAAGCCCTTAGGCCTCATGCACACGACCGTAGTGGTGTGCACGGCCGTGATTTGCAACTCGGACGGCCGCGGTGTGTCACCCTTGGGCTGGCCGCAAATCGTGGGCCGTGCGCATTCATTTCAATGAGCCTGGACCGCAAAATATGGCCCTAATAAGACATGTCCTTTCTTTTTGCGGCTCCCGGACAATGCACGGACCGTGGAAACCACTGTCGTGTGCATGGGCCCAAAGAAATTAATGGAACTGCAATTCAGTCGCAGATTTGCGGGTGAATTGCGGCCGCAAAAACACGTTCGTGTGCATGGGGCCTTAGATATGTGTGGGAGCGGTTTATCTCACTCCTCTTATTAAAATAATATATAGAAACTCTGCACACACTAAACAAAACTAAGGAATCGGGGAAAATAGCGATCAGCCAACCAACATTCAGCCAAAACTCATCTCCTATGTAAGGCTATGTTCACACAGAGTTTTTTGCAGGCGTAATTTCTGCCTCAAAATTCCGTTTGGAAGTTTGAGGCAGATTTTCCTCTCCCCGCTCGCCGGATTTTCGCTGCGTTTTTCGCCCGCGGCCATTGAGCGCCGCTGGCATAAAACACCGCGGGCATAAAACACAGCGAAATACGCTTTCTCTGCCTCCCATTGAAGTCCGAAGATAGGGCATTGAAATCAATGGGAGGCATTTTCGGGCTGTTTTTGACAAGTTTTTTGGCGGGGTTTCTGCGTCAAAAAACTCGTAAAAAAAAAACCTCAGTGTGAACATAGCCTAAAGCTGACCATACTTTTAAAACAGCCACAGTTGCAAAAACATAAATGAACCCTTTGGAGTTACCGGATTTCTGCATTGATTACTAATAAAAACGTGGTCAGATTGTTATCCAAGTCACAATTATAGACAAACACAATCTAACTAAACTAATAACACACAAATACTTGTACTGGTCATGTCTTTTATTGAGCACATGAAGTAAACATCCACAGTGCAGGGAGAAAAAGTAAGTGAACCCTAGAAGGATCCCCCGTTTAGCAGCAGCAATCACCTCCACAAAACGTTTAGTGTAGCTGTAAATAAGATTTGCACAACGTTAAGGAGGAATTTTGGACCATTATTCCCTGCAAATGTGTTTCAGTTCATCAATATTTCTGGGATGCCTTGCATGCACAGCATTTTTCAGGTCATGCAACAGCATCTCCATAGGGTTAAGGTTCCAAAACACAAACCTTTTTCAATAACTCTTTAGTTGATTTACATGTGTGCTTTGGGGTATGGTCTTCTTGCATCACCAAATGTTTCTTCAGCTTGAGGTCATGTACTGCTGCCTCTACATACTCCACTAAAATACCTATGAATTCACCATTCCCTCAACGATCGCAAGGCGTCCAGGCCCTGAGGCAGAAAAGCAGCCCCAAACCACGATGTTCCCTCCACCATGCTTCACAGTTGGGATTAAGTTTTGGTGTTGGTGTGTAGTGTTCTTTTTCCTCCAACCATAGCGTTGTGCATTTGTGCCAAAAATTTCCACTTTTGTCTCATCTGTCCACAGAACATAGTCCCAGAAGCATTGTGGAACATCCAGGCGGTCTCGGGTAAACTTGAGACAGGCTGCAAAGATTTCTTTGCACCGCAGAAGCTTCCTATGTGGTGTCCTTCCATGAATACCATTCTGTTCAGTGTTCTTCTAAGGCATCATTTACACGAGCGTAATATACGCGCGTGCGACGCGCGTGCTTTTCACGCGTGTCGTACTCACCTATATTACTCTATGGGGCAGTGCAGACAGTCCGTGGGTTTTGTGCAGCGCGAGTGCGCTGCGTAAAACTCACGACATGTTCTATATTTCAGCGTTTTTCACGCATCATGCACCCATTGAAGTCAATGGGTGCGTGAAAACCACGCAGGTTGCACGGAAGCACTTCTGCGCGATTCGCACAACAGTTGTCAAACTATGAATGTAAACAGAAAAGCACCACATGCTTTTCTGTTTACAAACATCAAAAACGGAGTGTCATAATGATGGCGGCTGCACGGAAGTCACGCAGCCGCGCATCATACACTGATGACACGAAGCTGTTAAGTGCATTTTGCGCACGCAAAACGCCGCATTTTTTGCGTGCGCAAAAACGCACACGCTCGTGTAAATCAGGCCTAATAGTGGACACATGACCAGAGGATTTTGCTGTTTGTGGAGTCTTTAGTAGGTCTTTTGCTGTTACCCTTTGGTTCTTTCTCGCTTCTTTCAGGATTGCCCGTTGTGCACTTGGTGTGATCTTAACAGGACTCCCACTCCTAGATAGATTAGCTACGTTCGGTTAGAGCTTCCCGTCGGAACGGAGCCCTGACTGACACAAACTGAAACTATAGGTTTCCGTTTCCATCTCCATTGATTTCAATTGTGACGGATCCGGTGTCTCCGTTGTGCAAGGGTTCCGTCTTTTTAACTATTGGCATCGGATCAGTCATAATTGAAATAAATGGCGATGGAAACGTATGGTTTCCGTTTGTGTCAGTCAGGGCTCCGTTCCGACGAAAAGCTCAGATGGAACGGAGCCCTGACGCAGATGTGCACACACAAACTCAAAAACTTTATAAAATAAGGAGCCGTTTTCCCTTGAAAACAGCTCCAGATTTTCAGATGTTTTTTAAGCCACTCACGATTTTTGCTCCGTTTTTTATGGCTGTTTTTGGAGTTGTTTTTCTATAGGGTCTATGAAAAACGGCTCCAAAAATGACTGAAGTAGTGACATGCACTTTTTCGCGGCCGTAAAAAACGCTCCGTCGGAACAGAACCCCGTTTTTCCCATTGGAATCAATGGGCAGATGTTTGGAGGCGTTCTGCTTCCAATTTTACAGCTGTTTTTTGGGACGTTTACAGCCTGAAAAACGTCAGAAAACACTCCGTGTGAACATACCCTTAGTGGTTTCGATTGTGTTTGTCTATAATTGTGACTTAGATAACGCCCAGAAAAATATTTTATTAGTAATCAATGCAGAAATCCAGGTAATTTCAAAGGGTTCATGGACCCTGCCAACATCAATCTAAGGCCACTTTCGCATGACACTATTGATGCAAGTATTTTGCCCTAGGAGTGAAACATACAGAGTAAGGCCTTATTCACACGGACGTGTCAGTTTTGCGCGTGCAAAAAATGCTGCGTTTTGCACGCGCAAAAGGCCCATGTGGCATCAGCATATGGTGCGCAGCTGCGTGATTTTCGCACAGGCAGCATCATTATGACACTCTGTTTTTATGTTTACAAACAGAAAAGCACGAGGTGCTTTTCTGTTTTCATTCATCCATTCATTCTTTTTACTACGGTTGCACGAATCACGAGCGGCACCCGGAAGTGCTTCAGTCTGCCGAGCGCGATTTGACTTCAATGGGTGCGTGCAGCGCGAAACACTGGCAAATATAGGACATGTCGTGAGTTTTACGCAGGGCACATACATGCGTGAAATTCACTGACAGTCTGAACGGCCCCATTCACTTACATAGGTCCGTGCGACGCGTGTGAAAAATCACACGCGTAGCACGGACGTATAACACGTTCGTGTGAATAAGCCCTAAACGTATATATTCGAAAGATTTGTACCTCTTTCGGGATTTTGACCCACTCCTGGTTTTGGCTTACAAATATTGAAGCAAAATACTGACCTAAATACTGCCGTGTAAAAGTGGCTAACTGTTGGAGCTTAAAAAGTTATTTCCTCAAACCACAGGATTGGGGCGTGGAAGAGAGTAACGTTTGGTTATTTCGTTATTATTATGCAAATCATTTTTAAGCTGATACAAAACCTTGGTTGCTGCAATTTTCCTGTTGCATAAAAGTGTTGCGGAACATGTTGCAAATAAGTAACATTTCATTTCTCTGACATTGTATGGCTTGATGTTACAATAGTTTATGTACAGGATATGTGGTAAGGTAAGGCTCAGAGGATTCTATTTGTCCGTGAAAGAATATATATAATGGTGCCATTGTATACACACATATATTAGTGTAACTTTGATTATCGCATTGACGTTACAGTAAGGGTATATTCACACGGTGCGGGCAAATTGCTATTTATTGCCATGAATACTGCAATACTGTTTTTTGCTAAATCATGGCAAAACCGGAGCATTTTGATGCTACTGCGCAGCAATAAACTGCACCGTGTGAATAAACTCTAAAACGAAATAACGTTCACACGTTCAGTTCTTGTGTCCTTAGCAATGTCTATCACATGGCCGTCTGACGTCTGTTGTACAGTACACAACACTGCATGTATGGCTTTACATATATTACACAAAGGCACAGGAACGAGATGAAGCCAACATAGACTTGCAGCTTTTTTACTCCACAGCCCTGTGAATAAATAATAAATGTGTTCTGTACACAAGGAGTAATGTGGCCAATGTTTCTACGCCAGGCATATCAAAGTCCAAATATAAATGAACCTTTACGAATGCCGGTTGTGCGGAGCATTACTCCCTATGGGATCGGATAGAATGCCCTCTGGAATACTGGGCTGGGGAGGTGGTTTTCCTTTGTCTGGAGTAAGTTGCGGCCATAGTTATTTTTTAACCCAAAGAAATCTAATATAGGCAGGAGTTAAATGATGAGTTGTCAATGTGAAGCTTGATACGTGGGTTTCATACAACTCAAGTGAAGCTACATGATGCCACTTTTACGCCATTTGTACGGTCAGGTTTTAACTTCTATGGGGTATGATCTGGAACTTTTTCTAGCTGACGTGTTGAAAACATATCGGGGGAGATTTATTTTTGCAATGTCAGTTTTCTGACTTTAAGGGAACCGGTCATGAATTTCTAATACCTGATGTAATGATGTGGCACAATCTGGGAACGTCAATCAGGCCAGGAAGGGCATGTTTAGGGACCGGACTGCCTGACTCTTCAGCATCACGGCTACGCCCAGGTGACTCTTCAAATGTAATTTGCAAACAGCGCATTCTGTTTTATAAGTTGGTTCTCCAGGTAATGCAGCATCAGACAGTATATGCAGGAGCACCTTTAGGCTGGGTTCGCACGAGCGGGTTACGTCCGTAACGGACGGAACGTATTTCGGCCGCAAGTCCCGGACCGAACACAGTGCAGGGAGCCGGGCTCCTAGCATCATAGTTATGTACGACGCTAGGAGTCCCTGCCTCGCTGCAGGACCACTGTCCCGTACTGTAATCATGTTTTCAGTACGGGACAGTAGTTCCACGGAGAGGCAGGGACTCCTAGCATCGTACATAACTATGATGCTAGGAGCCCGGCTCCCTGCACTGTGTTCGGTCCGGGACTTGCGTCCGAAATACGTCCGTCCATTACGGACGTAATGTGCTCGTGTGAATCCAGCCTAATCAACCTATGCACCTCAAGTATTAGTCATGACAGGTTCCAATCAAATGCATTAAAAAGACTTGTATTTGTGCAGAACGCTGTACATGTAAAGACCTGCCAAACTCTTACTGACATAAACAGTCAACATTCGTGTTTGGGAAAAGGTGCAACCGATTTATGAAAGTGTTGGTGATCCTGTGCCAAGTAAAATCGTGTGTTGTTCAGTAGACTGAATCGTATCCCCAACAGGTATGCACCTAGTCATGTAATACGTGCACTTTACCCTGCAAATTATGCATGGCATACAACCGAGCAGTGAGCCAGCCTCATAGGGGTTGTCCGAGAGCTAAAGAAAAACTTTAACCAGAATCAATCATTTTCACCTATTCACAGGATAGGTGATAATTTTCTGATCGCTGGGGATCCCACGGATCGGGCAAACCGCGGTCCCAAACCCCATTCCCCCTCACTGTTCGACTGCAATGAGGAGGACATTGAATGTAGCGACGGTGCGTGCTGCTGCTCCATTCAAAGCCAATGGGAATGACAAAAACAACCGAGTATAGTGCTCTGGTGTTTCCGTCATGACATTAAATAGAGAGGGGGGTGCAGTGAGGTTTTAAACCCCCATTCTCACAATTGCTGGGGGTAAATAGATGATAATTAACGATTGTGAGAAAACCCCTTTTAGGCCCCGACACTTTTTCCTATGAAAACCAGTCATTGTTTGTGTAGGTAGAAGGGGGTGTACATTTCTAACTGCAACAAATGCCAATGCCATGTTAACACTGGCGCAGCTTCCCGTTGAGTTTACGTTTTTTATGGTAAAGATAGTGCAGGTTGCAGCGTTATTCTTGCCATAAGAGGGGGGGGGGGAACCTGGCGGACCCCATCATTTATGGGTAGACATGGAAATAGGATGGTGGCTTAGTGGATAGTACTATTGGCTGGTTCTAGGGCTCAAATTCATTCACAATATCTGCATGGAGTTTGCATGTTCTAAAACTGATTGGTCAATTTGTTTCCTATGAAATTGTCCCGAGTAAATACATTTGTAATAACTCCAATGTGAACAGAACCTTATTAAGAAGTTTTCAAACAATGTCACTTGTATTCACATGGTGCTTGTGTTTTAAAGAATGACTGATCTGCTGTATTTCCCAACATCAAAACTTTGTATACATATTGTTTAGCATGCATCCCCTGGTCACTGATATACAATATTTGTATACTTTATATATAGGACTACTCACAGGTTGGCCAGCCCAGCCTTGCGCACCGCGGATGAGATGGCTTTGATGGCAGTGCACAGTGAATTTAGGAGCTGGGTCATCTCTCCGGTGCCTTTGGCTTTGATGCCCTCTTCCATAACGAATCGGGTCATGGTGATCACATTGGTGTCAAAGGGGGCCTGGTCCGTCATGATGGCGCTTGAAGTGATTGCACAGGTGAGGGTAAGACTGGTGTTAGATGTAGCCGGCTGCTGGCTAGACAGGGCTCAGAGTCCCCTCACGACTTATAAGACAGCAGTGCCCCCCTCCTCTCCCGGAACTGCCAGTCAGTCAGAGAGGGCAGGCGAGGGGTGTGCGGGAGGCAGAAACTACATCCCGCTCTTCTCCAATCACAACGCAACTTGTGAGTAGTTGTGGAAGGCGCAGAGCTCAACCTACGGGGTGTGTGAGGAAATAAAATGGTCCGTGTGTACATCTCACCTTCCCCCTCTTGTACTCGGCACATATGGCTAAAGTCCGCCGAAAAGTGAAAACAGACTTGGACGCACGAGTCAGCCGCTGACTGACTTCTGAATAGTTATATACTTCAGTGTTACACAAATGTCGCAGAAACATCACATGTCGCATACTTTCTGTAATGTCGGCTTGTTGGACCTGGCAATGGCTGGAAAACAGGTTTTTGGAATAGAAGTTGTTGTCCTCACTTTATACATTTGGTGTGCAATTTAGGGCACGTTCAGACGTGGCAGAGTTTTTCCGCTGCAAATGTTGGTGCAGATTTGGGGCAATTATGCAACGAATCTCCAGCAACATTTGCATATTTGACAGGTAATTCAGACATCACAGCGGACTTGCCACAGATTTCAGTTTTTGCATTGCAAAGGCTGAAATCCGCAGTGAAATTCCGCTTCTCCGCAACAGACAGTGCATGCTGCGGAGGGAAAAGTGCGCACCGCAACCTATGGTCCGCAGCGGAGTTTTCCGCAATGTCTGAACAAACTTTCCCAAAAAATTATTGAAACAAATGTAAAAAACGGCCGCTGGAGAATTCCACAACAATTCCGCCACGCCTGAACCTGCCCTTACAGTAAAACACCCACTCAAATAAAAATGGTCAGCAATAAGGAAAACGTAAAAATGAGTGACCATCTTCTGAATTCGGCACATTTCACATTTGTATATGTTAGAAAAAGTGGTGATACATTGATAAGTTTATTTTTAAATTGTGTCAGAAAAAGTAAGTGGTTGACTATTATAAAAAGTGAGAGAGTGGGAACAATGGCCGGTAAGTCGCTTGTGCCATGTTCGAGAATACGGCGCACTGGTAGTCTTACTGCTTCTATCTTAGACCCCTCGCTCTAGGCCTAAAGAAAAGCCTCACTCCTGCCTGTAGACAGAAGGTGCCGGTGCCCGTATAGCCCTGTGAATAGGGTTTAGGACAGGTTTTCTAAGGGTACGGTCCCGGTAACCGTACCCTAAAGCTGTCTATACACATTATGTGCACTATATGGAGAAAAGTATTGGGACACAGCTATTAATCATTGAATTCATGGGTTTCATTCAGTCCCATTGCTATAGGTGTATAAAATCCAGCATCTAGCCATGCAGTCCGCCATTATAAACAATTGTGAAAGAATGGATCGTCATAAAGAGCTCACTGAATGCCAGTGTGGTACTGTAATAGGAGGCCTCCGTTACAATAAGTCAATTTGTGAAATTTCTTCCGTCTTAGATATTCCACCATCAACTGTGAGTGGTATTATTGCAAAGTGGAAGCGTTTAGGAACCACAGCAACTCAGCCGCGAAAAGGAAGACCATATGAAGTTACAGAGCGGGGTCACCGAGTGCTGAGGCGCATAGTGCATAAAAGTCACCAACGCTCTGCTGTTGTTTTTGCAGTATGTGCATGGATTCTCACAAAGCCCAATTCAGATATATGGGATATTAGCGGACATTTTTGCAACAAATCTGCCGTGTGTAAATATACCCTATTGGTGGCCATTATCATTTTTGGGAAAACAGGAAAAAAAGAGATCTAAATAATAAAAAAAAAAAAGCTAATTAGATTTCTATTTTAACAATTTGATAGAAGAACTTTTCTTTACTAGTGTTTTTATATTTGAGTTGGAAATGATACTGTCAGGAAAATGCCTGTTCCCTTAACTCCTTGCGTACCTTCGCCGTAATAGTACGTCGCTGGCCGCTTATTCCAGCGTACCTTCGCCGTACTATTGCGGAGAAGGAATAAACTGTCACTATGTGAAATCACATAGTGATATAACAGCGGCGGCAGCTGTCATTGACAGCTAACCGTCTCTGCTACCGGCCTGGGAACCAATTAGCAGTCCCCCATGCCGGCGATTGCTGTGATTGGTCAGTCTTCAGAGACTGACCAATCACAGCCGTCTGTGACGTCGTCTGCAGGAGAAAGCTCCTGTCACTTTCTCTGAACTCCTCATTTCTGTGAGATCCGTGAGGAGATCAGAGAAAGCGGTGTAAAAAAACAAAACACTATTTTTATTAACCCCTTCCCGAAAATGGGCGTATAGTAACGCCTTGAGGATGAAGCGGGCACAGGAGCTGTGCTCGCTCCATCTTCATCGGATGTCGGCTGTAATATACAGCCGACATCTCACTGCAACTACAGCGATCACTGTCCTCTCCGATCGCTGTAGTTTAACCCCTTAAATGCCGCTGTCAATAGCGACAGCGGCATTTAAGTGATTGATACAGAGGGAGGGGGCTCCCTCTGCACCCCATTGCCCCCCCCCCCCCCCCCCCGCGAAAATTCGCACGGTTCTGATGGTTGCAATGGCAACCAGGAAGCCTAGCAACGGCTTCCTCTTTGCCAGGTACGCGAGCCTATTAGGTCCTGCCTGAGGCAGTATGTAATAGGCTCAACTGTCAGTTGTAAAGTGACAGTTACAATACACTGCACTACACAAGTACATACAGAAGTAGTGCAGTGTATTGTGCAGGGGATCAGAAGATCAGATCTTCCAGTCTCCTAGTAAGTGTAAAATAAAAAGTGAAAAAAAGTAAAAAAAAAGTTTTAGATAAATAAATAAATAAAAGTTTTACGTAATAAAAACAATAATCGCCTTGTTTCCCTGATCAAGCCCTTTATAATTAGAAAAAAAAGACAAAAACTAGACATAATAAGTATCGCCGCGTTCGTATCGGCCTGACCTAAAAAAATATCATATTATTTATCCCGCACAGTGAACACCGTAAAAAAAATACCATAAAAAACAATGGCAGAATTTACTTTTTTGGTCACGTTGTTTCCAAAAAATTGAATAAAAAGTGATCAAAAAGTCGCGCGTAGCCAAACATGGTACCAATAAAAACTACAGTGTGTCACACAAAAAACAAGCCCTAACACAGCTCCGTCGACAAAAAAATAAAAAAGTTATGGCTCTCAGGACATGGTGACACTAAAACATTTTATTTAGAAAAAAGTGTTTTTATTTTGTAAAAGTAGTAAAACATATAAAAACGATATAAATTTGGTATTGCCATAATCGTATCGAACCGCAGAATAAAGTAAACATTTTGTTTATACTGCACAGAGAACGCCGGTAAAAAATTATAAAAAAAATAGTGAAAGAATTTCTGTTTTTTGGTCTCCTCACCTCATAAAAAATGGAATAAAAACTGATCAAATTATCGCATGTACCCCAAAATGATACTAATAAAAACTACAGCTCGTCCCATGAAAATCAAGCACTCACACAGCTCGTCAACGGAAAAATAAAAAGTTATGACTCTTGGAACGCAATAATGCAAAACGACGGCACAAACTAATTTATATGTGCAGCGGTACTTCACCTAAAACCCCACGTCATCATTTGCAGCCCCCACTGGTAGACCCTGTAAATGCAGCGGAAACTATGACATTTTGGGGTCTGTGCTACATATGGGGCTAGTGAAGAAGTTAAAGATTAGGCAATGCTGGAGTGCGGATGTTTTGTACAACAAAACAGACACCCTTTAGAAGTGCGACTCCTGCACCCAATAATCCGGCCTGTGCATAAAGGATTGGTTCAAAGCGTATGTCACTATCCATGGATAATTAATTTTATTATTCATTCTCCCCATTATTACATCATCCTATTATGACCTGTTGCACTCCGCCCAGCTTACATATATCCTGATATACTCCGCCCAGCTTACATATACCCAGATGTACTCCGCACAGCTTACATATATACCCAGATGTACTCCGCACAGCTTACATATACCCTGATGTACTCCGCACAGCTTACATATATACCCAGATGTACTCCGCACAGCTTACATATACCCTGATGTACTCCACATAGCTTACATATACCCTGATGAACTCCGCACAGATTACATATACCCTGATGTACTCCTCACAGATTACATATACCTTGATGTACTCCGCCCAGCTTACATATACCCTGATGTACTCCACATAGCTTACATATACCCTGTTGCACTCCGCCCAGCTTACATATACCCTGATGTACTCCACATAGCTTACATATACTCTGATGAACTCCGCACAGATTACATATACCCTGATGTACTCCGCACAGCTTACATACACCCTGATACACTCCGCACAGCTTACATATACCCTGATGTACTCCGCCCAGCTTACATATACCCTGATGTACTCCTCACAGCTTACATATACCCTGATGTACTCCACATAGCTTACATATACCCTGATGTACTCCACATAGCTTACATATACCCTGATGTACTCCGCCCAGCTTACATATACCCTGATGTACTCCGCCCAGCTTACATATACCCTGATGAACTCCGCCCAGCTTACATATACCCTGATGTACTGCGCCCAGCTTACATATACCCTGATGTACTCCTCACAGATTACATATACCCTGATGTACTCCACATAGCTTACATATACCCTGATGTACTCCGCCCAGCTTATATATACCCTGATGTACTCCGCCCAGCTTACATATACCCTGATGTACTCCTCACAGCTTACATATACCCTGATGTACTCCACATAGCTTACATATACCCTGATGTACTCCACATAGCTTACATATACCCTGATGTACTCCGCCCAGCTTATATATACCCTGATGTACTCCGCCCAGCTTACATATACCCTGATGTACTCCGCCCAGCTTACATATACCCTGATGAACTCCGCCCAGCTTACATATACCCTGATGTACTGCGCCCAGCTTACATATACCCTGATGTACTCCTCACAGCTTACATATACCCTGATGTACTCCTCACAGCTTACATATACCCTGATGTACTCCGCACAGCTTACATATACCCTGATGTACTCCGCACAGATTACATATACCCTGATGTACTCCGCACAGCTTACATATACCCTGATGTACTCCGCACAGATTACATATACCCTGATGTTCTCCGCACAGCTTACATATACCCTGATGTTCTCCGCACAGCTTACATATACCCTGATGACCTCCGCACAGCTTACATATACCCTGATGTACTCCGCACAGTTTACATATACCCTGATACACTCCGCCCAGCTAACATATACCCTGATGAACTCCGCCCAGCTTACATATACCCTGATGTACTCCTCACAGCTTACATATACCCTGATGTACTCCGCACAGCTTACATATACCCTGATGACCTCCGCACAGCTTACATATACCCTGATGTACTCCGCACAGTTTACATATACCCTGATACACTCCGCCCAGCTAACATATACCCTGATGAACTCCGCCCAGCTTACATATACCCTGATGTACTCCTCACAGCTTACATATACCCTGATGTACTCCGCACAGCTTACATATACCCTGATGTACTCCGCACAGTTTACATATACCCTGATGTACTCCGCACAGATTACATATACCCTGATGTTCTCCGCACAGCTTACATATACCCTGATGTTCTCCGCACAGCTTACATATACCCTTATGTTCTCCGCACAGCTTACATATACCCTGATGTACTCCGCACAGCTTACATATACCCTGATGTACTCCTCACAGCTTACATATACCCTGATGTACTCCGCCCAGTTTACATATACCCTGATGTACTCCGCCCAGTTTACATATACCCTGATGTACTCCGCCCAGCTTACATATACCCTGATGTACTCCGCACAGCTTACATATACCCTGATGTACTCCGCACAGTTTACATATACCCTGATACACTCCACACAGCTTACATATACCCTGATACACTCCGCACAGCTTACATATACCCTGATTTACTCCGCCCAGCTTACATATACCCTGATACACTCCGCCCAGCTTACATATGCCCCCACATTATAAACGGAAACACCAGTAAAACACTAAACAAAACTACTACCAAGCAAAATCTGCGCTCCAAAAGCCAAATGGCGCTCCTTCTGGGCCTGGCAGTGTGCCCAAACAGCAGTTTATGACCACATATGGGGTATTACCGTACTCTGGAGAACCGCTTAACAATTTATGGGGCGTATGTCTCCAGTGGTACAAGCTGGGCCCAACACATTGGGCACTGAAATAGCATATCTGTGGAAAATGTCAATTTTCAATCTGCAACATCCACTGTGCACTAATTTCTGCAAAACCTTTGGGGGTCAAAATGCTCACTACACTTCTAGATGAATTCCTTGAGGGATGTAGTTTCCTAAATGGGGTCACTTCTCGGGAGTTTTCACTGTACTGGTACCTCAGCGCAATGCAACATGGGGTCAAAAACTAATTTTGTAAAATCTCCACTCCAAAAACTAAATTGCACTTTTTCCGTTTAGACCCTTGCCGTATGTCCAAATAGCCGTTTACAACCACATATGGGGTATTTCCGTACTCAGGAGAAATTGTGTAACACATATTGGGGTGTCTTTTCTCCTGTATTCCTTGTGGAAATGAAAAATTCTGTGCTAAATCTACAGGTTATTGTAAAAAAATTTTTTTTTCATTTTCACGGACCAATTCTAATAAAATCTATAAAACACCTGAGGGCTCAAAATGCTCACTACACCTCTAATTTAATTCTTTCAGGAGTATAGTCTCCAAATTGGGATCACATCTGGGGAATTTCTACTGTACTGGTACTTCAGGGGTTCTGCAAATGCGACATGGCCCCCAGAAACCAATTCCGCAAAATCTGAGCTGCAAAATCTAAATGGTGCTCCGTCCCTTCTGAGCGCTGCCGTGGGTCCAAACAGCAGTTTATTATCACATATGGGGTATTACCGTAATCAGGAGAAATTGATTTACTAATGTTGTGGTGCTTTTTCTCCTTTATTCCTTATAAAAATTAGAAAATTTGTTTTTTTTTCCAAAAAAAAGTCTCTTTTCATCTTCACAGACTAATTCCAATAAATTCAGCAAAAAACCTGTGGGGTCAAAATGCTAACTATACCACTAGAAAAATTCCTTGAGGGGTATAGTTTCCAAAATGGGGTCACTTTTGGGAGGATTCCACTGTTTAGGTCCCTCCAGGGTGTTGCAAACGTGACACGGCACCGAAAACCATTCCAGTAAAATCAGAGCTCCAAAATCCAAATGGGGGTCTTTCCCTTCTGAGCCCTGCTGTGGGTCCAAACAGGAGTTTATTACCACATATGGGGTATTTCCGTAATCGGGAGAAATTGCTTTATAAATGTTGGGGTGCTTTCTCTCCTTTATTTCTTGCAAAAATTAGAAATTTTTACGTTTTTCCAGAAAAAAAGTAGATTTTCATTTTCACAGACTAACTCCAGAAAATATAGCAAAATACCTGTGGGGTCAAAATGCTAACTATACCCCTAGATAAATTCCCTGAGGGGTGTAGTTGGAAAAATGGGGGTCACTTTTGGGGGTTTCCACTCTTTTGGCACCACAAGACCTCTTCAAACCTGACATGGTGCCTAAAATATATTCTGAAAAAAGGAGGCCCCAAAATCCAAGAGGTGCTCCTTTGATTCTGAGGCCTGTGTTTCAGTCCATTAGCGCACTAGGGCCACATGTGGGATATTTCCTAAAACTGCAGAACCTGGGCAATAAATATTGAGTTGCGTTTCTCAGTTAAAACCTTCTGTGGTATAGAAAAAAATGTATTACATATGAATTTTGGTAAAAAAAATGAAATTTGAACATTTCAGCTCTACTTTCCTTCAATTCCTGTAAAACGCCAAAAGGGTTGAAACACTTTCTGAAGGCTGTTTTGGATACTTTGAGGGGTGCAGTTTTCAAAATGGGGTGTTTTATGTGGGTTTCTAATATATAGGGCACTCAAAACCACTTCAGAACTGAACTCGTCCCTGAAAAAATAGCTTTTTGAAATTTTCTTAAAAATATGAGAAATTGCTGCTAAAGTTCTAAGCCTTGTAACGTACTAGAAAAATAAAAGGATGTTCAAAAAACGATGCAAACATAAAGTACACATATGGGAAATGTAAACTAGTAACTATTTTGTGTGGTATTACTATCTGTCTTAGGCCTCATTTACACGAGCGTGTGCGTTTTGCGCGCGCAAAAAACGCTGCGTTTTGCGCGCGCAAAAGGCACTTGGCAGCTCCGTGTGTCATCCGTGTATGATGCGCGGCTGCGTGATTTTCGCGCAGCCGCCATCATAGAGATGAGGCTAGTCGACGCCCGTCACTGTCCAAGGTGCTGAAAGAGCTAACTGATCGGCAGTAACTCTTTCAGCACCCTCGACAGTGAATGCCGAACACAATATCCACCAACCTGTGAATAAAAAAAGACTTTCATACTTACCAAGAACTTCCTGCTTCCCCCAGTCCGGGCTCCCGGCCGTTGCCTTGGTGACGCGTCCCTCTCTTGTCATCCGGCCCCACCTCCCAGGATGACGCCGCAGTCCATGAGACCGCTGCAGCCTGTGATTGGCTGCAGCCTGTGCTTGGCCTGTGATTGGCTGCAGCTGTCACTTGGACTTAACTGTCATCCCGGGAGGTCGGACCGGAGTTATCGGTAAGTCAGAACGTCTTTTTTTTTTTACAGGTTCATGGATTTTCGGAGCGGAAATCACTGTCCATGGTGATGAACCAGTTTAACGCTTTCAGCACCGTGGACAGTGACTGTCTCCTGACGTCGCGTACCCGAACATTTTTTACCGGTTTCGGTCAAAACGAGTTTGGCCGAACCCGGTGAAGTTCGGTGCGCTCATCTCGAATTTGACACTCCGTTTTGATGTTTGTAAACAGAAAAGCACGTGGTGCTTTTCTGTTTACATTCAGGAGTTTGACAGCTCTTGCGCGAATCACGCAGTTCGCACGGAAGTGCTTCCGTGCGGCATGCGTGGTTTTCACGCACCCATTGACTTCAATGGGTGCGTGAGTGCGCGAAAAACGCACGATTATAGAACATGTCGTGAGTTTTTTTCTGCGCACACGCGCTGAGCGCAATTCACGCATCGTCTAAACTGCCCCATTGACTAATATAGGTGCGTACGACATGCGTGCAAAGCACGCGCGTCGCACGCGCGTATATTACGTTCGTGTAAACGAGGCCTTACAAGCAGATACATTTAAAATTGGAAAAATCATAATTTCTTCATATTTTCACAAATAAGCAATGAATTTATCGACCAAATTTTTGCACTAACCTAAAGTACAATATGTCACGAGAAAACAATCTCAGAATCGCTTGGATAGGTAAAAGCATTCCAGAGTTATTACCACATAAAGTGACATATGTCAGATTTGAAAAAATGGGTCTGGTCCTCAAGGCCAAAATGAGCTGGGTACTCAAGGGGTTAAGGTTACAGCTTCAGGGCGTGTCTGTTTTACCTTGAGCCCAATGTTCCCTCTAAGGCCTTATTCGCACGAACGTGTTTAACGTCCGTGATATGCACGGACCTATGTTAGTCAATGGGGCCATTCAGACAGTCCGTAATTTTCACTCAGCGTATGTCCGCTGCGTAAAACTCACGACATGTCCTATACTTGGCCGTTTTTCGCGCATCACGCACTTATTGAAGTCAATGGGTGCGTGAAAATCGCGCACGGGACACGGAAGCACTTCCGTGTGTCGCGCGTGATTCGTGCAACAGCAGATAAAGAAATGAAGGAAAAAATAAAAGCACTTCCTTTATATCTTTTTCTAAACAGTAAAACCGCGTGTCATAAGGATGGCATATGCGTGAAAATCACGCAGCCACGCACCATTCACTGATGACACACGGAACTGCAACGTGTGCAAAATGCTGCGTTTTTTGCGCGCGCAAAACGGACACGTTGGTGTAAATAAGGCCTAAGGGCACGTTCAGATGTGGCAGAATTTTTCCGCTGCAAATGTTGGTGCAGATTTGGGCCAATTACGCAACGAATCTGCACAAACATTTGCATATTTGACAAGTAATTAGACGTTGCAGATATCACAGCGGACTTGCCACATATTTCAGTTTTTGCATTGCAAAGGCTGGAATCCGCAGTGAAAGTCCGCTTCTTCTCCGCAACAGCCTATGGTCCGCAGCGGAGTTTTCCACAACGTCTGCACGAAGATAACTAAAAAGGTGTGGAAACCAATGGACAAACTGTCTGCAAAGGATTTCCACTGCGGACTGTCCGCAGCGGAATTCCACAACAATTCCGCCACGTCTGAATGTGCCCTAAGTCTTTGGCAGCTCCTAAGCGGCGCAGTTAGGGAGCAGGGCAAGTCTCCATCAATGGTGGGCGATCTGATGACCAAAAGTAATACCCCCAGTAAACACTAATATAGCGATTAAATAAGAGAATAAGAAAAGTTATTTTAAATTAGATTTAACCCCTTCAGGATGCAGCATGTTTTGGCTTTGTGTACACAGATGATTTTTTATAAATCTGAAATGTGTCAGTTTATGTGGTAATAACTTGGGAATGTTTTTACCCATCCAAGTGATTCTGAGATTGTTTTCTCGTGGCATATTGTACTTTATGTTAGTGAAAAAATTTGGTCGATAAATAAAATATTTATTTGTGAAAAACGTCAAATTTTTGCAAAAATTTGCAAAAGTTTGTATTTTTCAAAATTTAAATGTATATACTTGTAAAACAGATAGTAATACCACACAAAATACTTACTAGTTCACATTTCCCATATGTCTACTTTTTTTTCACGTCCTTTTATTTTTCTAGGACGTTACGAGGCTTAGAACTTTAGCAACAATTTCTCATATTTTCAAGAAAGTTTCAAAAGGCAATTTTTTCAGGGACCGGTTCAGTTCTGAAGTGGCTTTGAGGGCGTTATACACTACCGTTCAAAAGTTTGGGGTCACCCAGACAATTTTGTGTTTTCCATGAAAACTCACACTTTTATTTATCAAATGAGTTGCAAAATGACTAGAAAATATAGTCAAGACATTGGCAAGGATAGAAATAATGTTTTTTATTTGAAATAATAATTTTCTCCTTCAAACTTTGCTTTCGTCAAAGAATGCTCCATTTTCAGCAATTACAGCATTGTAGACCTTTGGCATTCTAGCTGTTAATTTGCTGAGGTAATCGGGAGAAATTTCACCCCAAGCTTCCAGAAGACCCTCCCACAAGTTGGATTGGCTTGATGGGCACTTCTTGCTTACCATACGGTCAAGCTGCTCCCACAACAGCTCTATGGGGTTGAGATCTGGTGACTGCGCTGACCACTCCATTACAGATAGAATACCAGCTGCCTGCTTCTTCCCTAAATAGTTCTTGCATAATTTGGAGGTGTGCTTTGGGTCATTTTCCTGTTGTAGGATGAAATTGGCTCCAATCAAGCGCTGTCCACACGGTATGGCATGGCGTTGCAAAATGGAGTGATAGCCTTCCTTATTCAAAATCCCTTTTACCTTGTACAAATCTCCCACTTTACCAGCACCAAAGCAAACCCAGACCATCACATTACCTCCACCATGCTTGACAGATGGCGTCAGGCACTCTTCCAGCATCTTTTCAGTTGTTCTGCGTCTCACAAATGTTCTTCTGTGTGATCCAAACACCTCAAACTTCGATTCGTCTGACCATAACACTTTTTTCCAATCTCCCTCTATCCAATGTCTGTGCGCTTTTGCCCATATTAATCTTTTCCTTTTATTAGCCAGTCTCAGATATGGCTTTTTCTTTGCCACTCTGCCCTGAAGGCCAGCATCCCGGAGTCGCCTCTTCACTGTAGACGTTGACACTGGCGTTTTGCGGGTACTATTTAATGAAGCTGCCAGTTGAGGACCTGTGAGGCGTCTATTTCTCAAAATAGAGACTCTAATGTACTTGTCTTGTTGCTCAGTTGTGCAGCGGGGCCTCCCACTTCTCTTTCTACTCTGGATAGAGCCTGTTTGTGCTGTCCTCTGGAGGGAGTAGTACACACCGTTGTAGAAAATCTTCAGTTTCTTGGCAATTTCTCACATGGAATAGCCTTCATTTCTAAGAACAAGAATAGACTGTCGAGTTTCACATGAAAGCTCTCTTTTTCTAGCCATTTTGAGAGTTTAATCGAACCCACAAATGTAATGCTCCAGATTCTCAACTAGCTCAAAGGAAGGTCAGTTTTATAGCTCCTCTAAACAGCAAAACTGTTTACAGCGGTGCTAACATAATTGCACAAGGGGTTTCAAGTGTTTTCTAATCATCCATTAGCCTTCTAACACAGTTAGCAAACACAATGTACCATTAGAACACTGGAGTGATGGTTGCTGGAAATGGGCCTCTATACATCTATGTAGATATTGCATTAAAAACCAGACATTTGCAGCTAGAATAGTCATTTAGCACACTAACAATCTATAGAGTGTATTTCTGATTAATTTAATGTTATCTTCATTGAAAAGAACTGTGCTTTTCTTGCAAAAATAAGGAAATTTCTAAGTGACCCTAAACTTTTGAACGGTAGTAATCACCCCATTTTGAAAACTGCACCCCTCAAAGTATTGAAACCACAGAGAAACAAGAGCTTATAGCCAAGAAATTTTGTTTAAACATTACAAAATTTTATTATTTAACATATACAAAAATACATATGTATAAAATACAATATAAAAAAGGACAAGACTCTAGAAAGAAGTTTCAAGGAGCAAACATCGAAGATATCAATATTCACAAATTGGTTTGGCTATATTATCCATAAACACAGAATCTTTCAAAAATAGAAAACTACCTCTTGTGGGGCAAGATCACATTACAAACAGCCCAATGTAAACAGAGGTATTGTATGGGGATCTAGATACCGAGTGTTGCATCAGGATCAACTACCAAAAGTTAGTTACTAGGAGAGAAGGAGGTCAACAGTTTACAAGCCAAGGTGCAATATCTGACAGCAGAAAACAAGAGCCTGCAAAATCAGCTAACGGAGGCAAAACGGAAACACTCAGAGATGGAGTGCAAGAACAAGGAAGACGTGATGGCAGTGAGACTTCGAGAAGCCGACAGTATTGCGGCTGTGGCTGAACTCCAGCAGCGTATAGCAGAGCTAAGATTTCAGTAAGAAGAAGGGAAAATTCAAGGACAACTCAACAACTCCGACTCCAGCCAGTATATTCGCGAGTTAAAAGATCAAATTGAAGAATTGAAACACGAGATACAGTTTCTAAAAAGTCAAAGGGGCCTCCAAGGCCAACACACTTTTGATGGGATCCATATAGTCAATCACATAATTGAAGATGATGTGTCTTTCCATTCCTCCGATGAAGATTTTGCCACCAGCTCACTACAACAGGGGGGCATTCACTATGGCCTGGCCAAGAAGCATGGGAAGATGGTTTTGGTACCTTCTGATTTGGACAGCAGTGACAGTGATGCAGAAGAACTAACGATCATTACTGATTCTAATGGAGTGGTCACAAAACAAATGGCAAAAAGAACAGAGTCTTACTCCACTACAGTTTGATCATCACTGTGACTTTTTTTTTTTTTTGTGTATTTTAATCCGAGTCCGGACAATTCGTTGTTACAGTACGTGGATCATCCTCAGACCTGACTGACCCAGCATGTACAGAACTTCTACTTGCCTTCACTTGCCTTTTGCCAAATGTTCATTGCCATACACTAGACAGAGAGGTTCAATGGACATGTTTATTATTACAGTATTATCCGACAAATACGTTTTCTTTGAATGTTTCTAATGTTTCAAAAGCCCCAACGCGCGTTTCGCTATGGTATTGCTTCCTCAGGGAAGGAAGCAAAACCCCCTGAGGAAGCAATACCATAGCGAAACGCGCGTTGGGGCTTTTGTGCTGGAGCAGACATCGTACTAATACTGCTATTTCATATGGGTAAGCCTTATCCAACACTTCTTATATCCTAGTAACTAACTTTTGGTAGTTGATCCTGATGCAACACTCGGTATCTAGATCCCCATACAATACCTCTGTTTACATTGGGCTGTTTGTAATGTGATCTTGCCCCACAAGAGGTAGTTTTCTATTTTTGAAAGATTCTGTGTTTATGGATAATATAGCCAAACCAATTTGTGCATATTGATATCTTCGATGTTTGCTCCTTGAAACTTCTTTCTAGAGTCTTGTCCTTTTTTATATTGTATTTTATACATATGTATTTTTGTATATGTTAAATAATAAAATTTTGTAATGTTTAAACAAAATTTCTTGGCTATAAGCTCTTGTTTCTCTGTGGTTTCAATATTCAAATAGAGTTGCCTATCTGATTATATATGGGAGGTCGGACCCTGATCCTGACCTAGCCCTTAGTACTAATGCGTGTTGGAGTGCATTTTTTGATTGTTACCCCTCAAAGTATTCAAAACCGCATTCAGAAAGTATATTAACCCTTTAGGTGTTTCACAGGAATTAAGGCAAAGTAGAGGTGAAATTTACAAATACAATTTTTTTTGCTGAAATTAATTTGTAATAAATTTTTTTCTGTAAGGGTATGTTCACACGCAGTGACTAAAAACGTCTGAAAATACGGAGCTGTTTTCAGGCGAAAACAGCTCCTGATTTTCAGACGTTTTTGTAACAACTCGCGGTTTTCGCTGCGTATTTTACGGACGTTATTGGAGCTGTTTTTCAATGGAGTCAATGAAAAACTGTTCCACAAACGTCTCAAGAAGTGACATGCACTTGTTTTTCGCGGGCATCTTTTTACGCGCCGTATTTTGACAGCGACACAAAAAATTACACCTCGCGGGAACACCGTAAAACCCATTGAAAGCAATGGGCAGATGTTTGTAGGCGTATTAGGGGCGTTTTTTCAGGCGTAATTCGAGGCGTAAAATGCCTGAAAACACTGCGTGTGAACAAACCCTAACACATACGATTTTACCAGACAAACGCAACTCAATATTTATTGCTCAGATTCTGCAGTTTTTAGAAATATTCCACATGTGGCCCTAGTGTCCTAATGGACTGAAGCACCAGCCTAAGAAGCAAAGGAGCACCTAGTGGATTTTGGGGCCTCCTTTTTTTAGGAATATATTTTAGGCACCATGTCAGGTTTGAAGAGGTCTTGTGGTGCCTAAACAGTTGAAACCCCCAAAAAGTGACCCCATTTTGGAAACTACATCCCTCAAGGCGTTTTGCTAGGGGTATAGTTATCATTTTGACCCCACAGTTTTTTTGCCGAATTTAGTGGAATTAGTCTGTGAAGATGAAAATCACCTTGTTTTCTGCTTAAACATAGAATTCTTTCATTTTTACAAGGAATAAAGGAGAAAAAGCACCCCAACATTTGTAAAGCAATTTCTCCAGATTACGGCAATACCCCATATATGGTTATAAACTGATGTTTGGACCCACAGCAGGGCTCAGAAGGGAAGGAGCGCCTTTTGGATTTTGGAGTGCAGATTTTGCTGGATTGGTTTTCGGTGCCATGTTGCATTTGCAATGCCCTGGAGGGACCAAAACCATGGAAACCCCCCAAAAGTTACCCCATTTTGGAAACTACACCCCTCAAGGAATTTTTCTAGGGGTATAGTTAGCATTTTGAAGCCACAGGTTTTTTGTAGAATTTAGTTTAATTAGGCCGTGAAAATGAATATCAACATTTTTGTCCATTAAAATGTTGAATTTTAACATTTTCTCAAGGAATAAAAGAGAAAAAGCACCCCAACATTTGTAAAGCAATTTCTCCCAAGTACGGAAATTCCCCACATGCGGTCACAAATGTTTTTTTATTATAAATAATTAACCCTTTCAGGACTGATCCTTTTTTGCTTTTTCATTTTAGTTTTTCACTCCTCGCCTTCCACGAGCCATAAAGTTTTTATTTTTCCATCAATACAGCGGTGTGAGGGCTTATTCTTTGCAGGAAGAGTTGTAGTTTCTATTGACACCATTTGAAGTACCATAAAATATACTGGGAAACTGAAAAAAAATAATTTGCGGGCTGAAATTGGAAAAAACTGTGATTCCTCCATTGTTTTTGGGGTTTTGTTTTTACGTCTTTCACTGTGCGTTAAAAACGACAACTTTAGTTTTTTTCTGGGTCTCAATACAATTACGGTGATACCAAATTTATATGTTTTTTTATACTTTACTACTTTTACAAAGAAAAGACTATTTGTTTAAAGAAAAAATTGTTTTGGATCATCACATTCTGAGAGGCATAACTTTTTGATTTTTTTTGGTCGATTGAGCTGTGTGAGGGCTTATTTTTGGCGGGACGAGCTGTAGCTTTAGCTGTAGCTTTTATTGGTACCATATTATGGTACATACAACTTCTTGATCACTTTTTATTACATTTTTTTTAGAGCTAAGGTGACCAAAAAGCGATTTTGGCGTTTTAAATTCTTTATTTCTTACGGCGTTCACCGTGCACAATAAATTACATTTAACTTTATTCTGCGGGTCGGTATGATTACGGCAATACAATATGTATATTGTTTTTTTATGTTTTGCAGTGTTTGCACAATAAAATTAAGTTTCTATAAAATAGTCACCATATTCTGAGAGCCGTAACTTTTTTATTTTTTAGTCAAAAAGCTGTGGGAGGTCTTGTTTTTTGCGGGACAGATTTTCCTTTTTATTGGTACTATTTTGGGGTAAATGCAACTTTTTGATCACTTTTTATTCTATATCTTGGGAGGGGTGGTGACCAAAAAATAGCGATGCTGGCATAGTTTTTCATTTATTTTGTTTGCGGCGTTCACTGTGCGGGAAAAATAACATTATAATTTCATCGTTTGGGTTGTTACGAACGCGGTGATACCAAATATGTGTACTTTTTTTTAAGTTTTCATTTTTTTCCTATAATAAATTACTTCTTATAGGGAAAAAAACTTTTATTTTTACACTTTTATAAAACATTTTTATTAACTTTTTTTACTTTTCTTTTTAACTTTCTACACTTTATTTTCTTACCTGCAGCTCTGATCGCTGCTAGAATTCATTACACTACCTAGTAGTGTAATGTATTCCAACTGTCAGTGTGACGTCACAGTCACTCTGACAGTAAGTCCTCGAGGACCAGCTAGAGGCTGGTCCTCATAGGCTTCCATACATGGCAGACCTGGAGGCCGTTGCTTGGCTTCCGGATGCCATCACAAGCATCAGCAACCCCCACAATTGAATGGGGGCTGCCGATGGGCTACAAATCCCCTAAATGCGGCGATCGCAGTCGATCGCCGCATTTAAGGTATTGCCAAAATCAGCGGCGAAGAGCTGATGATCGGCAACAACGGAGTGTCAGCTGTCGGGGAATGCATCGGGAACGACACTGTGACTTCCTGTAAACTCTGACAGGAAGCCTATCAGGACCAGCCGGAGGTTGGTCCTGTTGGGCTTCCGTCCATGGCAGACACGGAGGCCATTGTTTGGCTTCCGTTTGCCATGCTAACTATCGGCAAACCCCGCGATTTCAGACCGGGGTCTGCCGATATGCTAGAAACCCCTAAAATGCAAGGATCGCAACCGATCACCGAATTTAAGGGGTTAATTCCCCTAAATTAGTGGCAAAGGACCGCTGGCCGGCAAGAGTGGATAGTCAGCTGTCAGCGACAGCTGACCTCCTGTTTCCCGGTGCACACTGTCGCCGACAGTGTGCACTGGAAACAACTCAGTAACTCTACGTCCTCATGCGGGAAGTAACCTCCCGCGACGACGTATAGTTACTGACTCGTGCGGGTAGGGGTTAAGTTACTTTTTTAAATACTATAATATTACAAGTCCAGCAGTAAAATAGAAAGTTATATACACCAATTATAGGCATCCATGAAAGAATCCCTCATTACACCACTTCCCCTATAGATAGCGCCACACAGACCGCCTGTAGATAGCACCACACACACCCTGTAGATAGCACCACAGACCCCCTGTAGAGAGCGCCACACAGCCCCTGTAGATAGCACCACACACATCACCCTGTAGACAGCTTCACCCCCCTGTAGAAAGCGACACACAAAGCCCCCCTGTAGATAGCGTCACCCCCTGCAGATAGTGCCACATGCATCCCTCTGCAGATAGCGCCACGCGCAGACCCACTGTAGATAGTGCCACACAGACCCCCTGTAGATAGGGCCACATAGACCCCCCTGTAAATAGTGCCACACAGATCCCCCTGTAGATAGTGCCACATAGACCCCCCTGTAGATAGTGCCACACAGACCCCCTGTAGATAGTGCCACACAGACCCTTGTAGATACTGCCACACAGCACCCTGTAAATAGTGCTACACAGACCCCTGTAGATAGTGCCACACAACCCCCTGTAGATAGTGCCACACAGACCCCTGTAGATAGTGCCACACAGACCCCTGTAGATACTGCCACACAGCCCCCTTGTATATAGTGCTACACAGCCCCCTCCTCCCCTTGTATATAGCGCTACAGAGCCCCCTCTCCCCTTGTATATAGCACTACACAGCCCCCTCTCCTCTTGTATATAGCGCTACACAGTTCCCCTCCTCCCCTTGCATACCTGCGCACCTTATAGGGAACACTGCTTGAGACTATCTCTTTTGTCTCTTTCTGCCTTCAGGTGTGAATTTGTATTTATACCCAGCCTCCTCCACCTGTCAGTGCTTGTGAATTTTCCTGTCTTCTGGTGTCTGATCAAGCTTCCTATATTCCCTGCATTCCTGACTTCTGGACCTTTTGAAAACTGACCTTGGCTTGTCTCTTGTTAACCCCTTGTTTGCTGATTTTGGATTATTTGCTCCCGGACGGTTTTGACCTTTGCTATTCCTGATATCCGCTTGCCTTCTGATTTTGACTTTCTGTTTATACCCTGGCTGTCTGGTTTCCTTCTCAGCTTAGTCTTTATTGCACCTCCTATCCAACGCTGACCTCTCCTAAGACATCCTGGGTCTTAAGCAGCAAAGTACATCCCACCTCGCGGTCGGCTCTGACGAACACTTTAGGGTCGCCTTAGACACTGTCGATCAGAGTTGCGACAGATTCGAGGTTGCGGTTTTATGTGCACGCACTCTCCAGCAGCTTTTGGGGAATCACTCAAATTGCAATTCCATAACCGTTACCCACCATGATGTACATGTTCCTCATGGAGGGTAGAGAGTAGTATGAAGCGGGCTCAAGAGCTAAGCTTGCTCCATAAGCAGTGGATATCAGCTGTGTATTACAGCTGACACCTTGCTCTAACGCCCGGGATCGGAGATACACTATATAGACAGAAGTACTAGAACACACCTCTTAAACAGTCACAGATCATGTAAAGTTAGGCTATGTTCACATCTGCGTAGGAGGCTCTGTTAGGGGCCTCCATCGCAGATCCGGCAAGTTTTGCTGGAGTTTACCGAAGACAATAGCGCAGCACGCTTCGCTTTTGTGTCCGGTGAAATCACGGACACCCCGACGGGAAGCCGACGGAATCCATTAAAGTCAATGGGTTCCGTCGGCAACCGCCAGTATCCGTTGTGCAACGGAACCGTTGGTTCCATCATTCCCTTGTTCTGCTCCTCTGATGGAGCAGAACAACAGAACACACTAATGCAGGTGTGAACCCAGCCTTACAGAGCGGGGTTGCCGAGTGGTGAGGTGCATAGAGCACAAAAGTCGCCAACGCTCTGCTGACTCAATAACTGCAGTGTTCCAAACCTCCTCTGGCATTAATATCGGCACAAAAATTGTGCCCCAGAAACTTCATGGCATGGGTTACCATGGCCGAGAAGCTGCATGCAATCCTTACATTACCAAGCACAAAGCCAAGCATGGGATGGAGTGGTGTAAAGCACAACGCCACGAATCACGCATCTCTATCTGGCGCTCTAATGTCTGGGTTTGGCAAATTCTAGTAGACTGTTACCTGCCAGACTGCATTGTGTCAGCTGTATAGTTTGGTGGAGAAGGGATAATGCTATGAGGTTGTTTTTCAGTGGTTGGCCTAGGTCCCTTAGTTTCAATAAGGGAAATCTTAACTGTGGGAACAGTTTGGGGAAGTCCCTTTTCTGCTCTAGCATGACTGCACAAAGCAAGGTCAATAAATGCAATGTCTGCCGTGGAAGAACTTGACAGAACCGCCCAGAGCCCTGACCTCAACCCCATCCAACAACTGTGGGATGAACTAGAATGGAGATTGCGAGCCAGACCTTCTCATCCAACATCAGCGTCTGACCTCTCAAATGCTCTTCTGGGCAAAAATCCCCACAGACACACTCCAAAATCTTGTAGAAAGCCTTCCCAGAAGAGTGGAAGCTGTTTCAGCTGCAAAGGGGGCACAAACTCCATATTAATACCTATGGACTTAGAGTGGGATGTCATAAAAGTTCCTGTAGGTGTCTTAATACTTTTATCCATATAGTTTAGCTCTCAGCGGAATGCCTATTCAAATGACAGCTATCTCTCCTGACACTCTATAAACATTAATGTTTATTAGAATGAGAGTGGAAAAAAGGGGAGTAAACGAGCGTATCTTCCGCTGCAACAAAGGATTGGGTATGTTGAAATGCGCAGTAGATTTACCCCATTTGTTCTAATACGTATGGCCAACCCCTTTAACTTGGCTAAAGACATAACATGACCATCTCTTAACTTAGGCAATTTAGATTAGATTTTTCTGTCCACTTTTCTTTGCTTTTCATCCTTCATTGATATAAATATGTGATCTGCTTAATCACACATGGGATCCATGCACACTGACCCTGTACAGCGGCACACGGATTCAGTACAAGTCTGTATTATGAAACCAAAGACACTCTGTGTGGTGGCATATTGTGTTTCTGTGAGGCACCGTATTCTCCCCCAGAAATTCTCCCCGGTTATAAGTGGTGTACCCCAGGGTTCAGTGCTGGGACCACTACTATTCAACTTATTTATTAATGATATAAAAGATGGGATTAATAGCACTATTTCTATTTTTGCAGATGACACCAAGCTATGTAATATAGTTCAGACTATGGAAGATGTTCGTGAATTGCAAGCGGATTTAAACAAACTGAGTGTTTGGGCGTCCACTTGGAAAATGAAGTTTAATGTAGATAAATGTAAACTTATGTACCTGGGTACGAACAACCCGCATGCATCATATGTCCTAGGGGAGCTACACTGGGGGAGTCACTTTTTGAGAAGGATCTGGGTGTACTTGTAAATCATAAACTCAATAACAGCATGCAGTGTCAATCAGCTGCTTCAAAGGCCAGCAGGATATTGTCGTGTATTAAAAGAGGCATTGACTCGCGGGACAGGGATGTAATATTATCACTTTACAAAGCATTAGTGAGGCCTCATCTAGAATATGCAGTTCAGTTCTGGGCTCCAGTTCATAGAAAGGATGCCATAGAGTTAGAAAAAATACAAAGAGCAACGAAGCTAATAAGGGGCATCTAAGTTATGAGGAAAGATTAAAAGAACTAAACCTATTTAGCCTTGAAAAAAGACGACTAAGGGGGACATGATTAACTTATATAAATATATGAATGGCACATACAAAAAATATGGTGAAATCCTGTTCCATGTAAAACCCCCTCAAAAAACAAGGGGGCACACCCTCCGTCTGGAAAAAGAAAGGTTCAACCTGCAGAGGCAACAAGCCTTCTTTACTGTGAGAACTGTGAATCTATGGAATAGTCTACCGCAGGAGCTGGTCACAGCAGGGACAGTAGATGGCTTTAAAAAAGGCTTAGATAATATCCTAGAACAAAAAAAATATTAGCTCCTATGTGTAGAAATGTTTTACTTCCCCTTTCCCATCCCTTGGTTGAACTTGATGGACATGTGTCTTTTTTCAACCGTACAAACTATGTAACATTGCTTTAGAGCAGTATTTCTTAACCGGGGTGCCGTGAAAACCCACCAGGAGTGCTGTGACACTCCTCTAATCCAACGCTTCTCAAACTGTGTGGCACACCCCACAGTTTGGTAAGTCGCCAGTCCAATCCCTGCACCTTTTTTAAAGTTTGAACCATGCGCGCAAGCATTAGCGCTTCCAGTCATTGTAGTTTGGCCGCTATAAAATGTAGCTCCGCCTTCTCTTTTTCGCACCTTTCAGAGAGTAGGAGGGGGAAGGAAACAGGTGGTGCTGCCGTTGAAGAAGCTGGCCCTGAAGGAGCAAGTTTTTTTTCTGCCAAATCCTTAAAAATGGTGATCGGCTATATTACTAGTAAATAGCCAGCCACCATTTAACTCTCGGTCATGCAATGACCAAGAGTAACCCCTTGGTCATTTCATGACCGAGAGTAATCCTAAACCAGCCAGAGTGCAGGGATTCTTGCACTCTTGCTGGCGTGCAAGAGGTTAGGCCCCATGCACACGGCCGTGCCCGTAATCACGGCCCGCGATAGCAGGCACGGCCGGCCACCGACGGCCGCCCGCATGTTCGGGCCGTGCTACCGTATAAAGTATGGGAGCACGGCCCGTAAAATGCAAAACAGCTACATGTTCCATAATTTTTGGAACATTTCTACGGCACGGACACCCATCTGTAGCGATATGGAAAGGTGTCCATGGCCAATAGAACTGAATGGGTCCATAATACGGTCCGCAATTAATTTTTTCCGGTCGTGTGCATAGGGCCCAAGTCATGGTCTGCAGATGACTACAAATAACCCCTGAATGCAGGGACTCCATCATTACAGAAGGAGTCTTGCACTCTGGCACACGTAGCCCCGAGATGAAGCACAACTGAGGGGCATCTGCGGGGCTCTGTGCACCAAACACCTGGGAAGCATTGCTAGAGAGATAAGTATAATATTTGTATTGTTTATTTGTTTAGTAATGTGGTTGTTTTTTTTTTGTGCTTTCTTACAGGTTCCCTAGGATCGCTTTGTACTACGTTGGAGTCGGTGGACTACTTCAATGACCAGGATTTTGTTTTTTTTTAAATTAAAATGGTCAACAAGGGTTTTGTGTAGGGGTCTTATTTTAAAAAAATTTTTTTTCCATGCCTGTGTCTTTTAATAAAAACTTAAATACTACTCTTTTAGTAAAGGCATCTGTCTGCTTCACAGCATCCATTACTAAGGCTTCATGCACACAACCGTGTTCGGTCCGTGATATACGGACCGCATGTCGGCCGCATTTCCCGGACCGAACACAATTCAGGAACTAGGGCTTCTAGCATCTGCGGAAATACTGTCCCGTTCACATCCTGTGGATAGGTCATCAATATAAAAAAAACACCTGCCTGAAAAAAACCTTTTTGTTAGCGTAGGGCAGAGGCATAGCTAGATTTTTCTTCACTCAGGGCAAAGATTCCATATGGCGCCCCCCTCCCCAACTTCTTTCCCGAAATCTCCTTCCCCCTTGACATGTTTGCTTTCCGTACCATTCAATGAGGTGTAATTTTTTTCACTTTCTTATTTTAATGTAACTCGAGCATAAAACCATTTTGTAAATTTTACGAGCTATATAGTTATATAAGGGAATTATCATACCAATAAATTAAAAGAAAATAAATTAAAGACCACACACAGCCCCCTGTAGATAGCGCCCCACACAGCACCCCTCTTGTAGATAGTACCACACACAGCCCCCCCCTTGTAGGTAGCGCCACACACAGCCCTCCCTTGTAGATGGTGCCACACAACCCCCTTTGTAGATGATACCACACGCCCCCCTTTACAGATGGTGCTACATAGCCCCTCCACCCCTCCGTTGTAGAAAGACATTTAAAAAAAAAAATGACTTACCTAGCCCCGTTCCCTGCTCCGAGACCATTGTGTGATCCAGTGATGTACTCCGTCCCAGCGTCTTATAGGCTGCAGGCCTAGTGTGGCCCGTAGCCGAGTGATGGCTCCCTGCTCCGCCATAGTATACATGCAGATACAATTGAATGTGGAAGTCGCTAGCACCACCCCCTGGTACTGGCGACGCCACCGGGCATGAGGGGGCCCATGCCGCCTGGCCCATAAATGTAATGTAATGGGGCCCTGAGAGGAGGGGACCACCCCAGAGCAACTGTTTTAAAACAGCTGATCGCTACTGATAGGCACCATGTATGCTGGGTGGCTGCAGCAGCGATAAGCTAGCTAGTCGCTACTGCAGCTGTCCAGCATACAGGGCGCCAATCAGCAGTGATCAGCTGTTTTGGTACGGCTGCTCTGCGGCCCTCCCCCTTCCCTACATGACATCGTAGTTTTGCCTGGGGCACATGCCGTGCCTGCCCCCCCTAGCTATGCCCCTGCCCACCACCACTAGGGGTACCAGAAAGAGCCGGGTACAATCCAGTACCCGACCATCTAGTGATAGGGCTGTTTTATTGTACCTGACTGGTTATGAAAAATGGGGGGGGCCCACATCATTTTTTAAATTA
Organism: Rhinoderma darwinii; assembly: GCF_050947455.1. Classification (NCBI taxonomy): domain Eukaryota; kingdom Metazoa; phylum Chordata; class Amphibia; order Anura; family Rhinodermatidae; genus Rhinoderma; species Rhinoderma darwinii. The sequence goes on from NC_134687.1 coordinate 391,880,012, forward strand.
TATATATATTTTTTAAAGCGACATGGGTTCCTTTTTTTTTTCTTTTTTTTTTTTATAACCAGCCAGATACAATAAAGCAGCAGCATGATAGCATTACCAGGGTGGGAAGGGCCACGTTTTTTTGGCATTTCCAGCCTAATACTACCAGCCTGCGGCCGCCCCATTGCCAGAACATCACTAGATGGTTGGGTACTGGATTGTACCCAGCTTTTACCAGTACCCTTGGTGGCGGTGGGTACTGGGGTGATAAGGGGGGGTTAGTGTTAGTCTTTTTAGCTGCTAACACTAAGCCCTGCCTTCGTAATGGAAGTTGTCAATCGGACAGCGGTCATTACTTAGGCAGTAGTATTTAAGTTTTAAAAATAGACAGACATTGAAACATTTTTTATTGAAATGAAAACCCCCTTACACAGCCCTCATTGACCATTTTATTTAAAAAAAGAAAAAAATCCACGCTGGTAATTAAAGCAGTCCACCGAATCTGATGTAGTCCAAAGCGATCCTAGGGAACCTGTAAAAACAAACAAACAACAAAAAAAGCACTTTAACCCCTTCCCGCTGCCGCCACTTTTGGCCTTCCTTATTTTTAAAATCTGACATGTCACTTTATGTGGTCATAACTTTGGAATGCTTTTACCTATCAAAGCAATTCTGAGATTGTTTTCTTGTCACGCATTGTACTTTAAGTTAGTGGTAAAATTTGGTCAATGCATTTAATATTTAATTGTGAAAAACACCCAAATTTTGCGAAAAATTGCAAACATTTTCATTTTTCTAAATTTAAATGTATCTGCTTGTAAAACAGATAGTAATATCACACCAAAATAGTTGCTAATTAACATTTCCCATATGTCTACTTTAGAATGGCATAATTTTTTGAACATCCTTTTATTTTTCAAGGATGTTACAAGTCTTAGAACTTTAGCAGAAATTTCTGACATTTTCAAGAAAATTTCAAAAGGCTATTTTTTACAGGGACAAGTTCAGTTGTGAAGTGGCTTTGAGAGGCTCATACAATACAAACCCCCATAAATCACCCCATTTTAAAAACTGCACCCCTCAAAGTATTTAAAACAGCATTTAGAAAGTTTCTTAACCCTTTAGGCGTTTCACAAGAATTAAAGCAAGTAGAGGTGAAATTTACATATTTTATTTTTTTTGCATAAATTTATATTTAATCCATTTTTTTCTGTAACACAGAAGGTTTAACGAGAGAAATGCAACTCAGTATTTATTGCCCAGATTCTGCAGTTTTTAGAAATATCCCACACGTGGCCGTAGTATGCTCATGTACTGAAGCACAGGCCTCAGAAACAAAGGAGCAACTAGTGGGTTTTGGGGCCTTCTTTGTATTACAATATATTTTAGGCACCATGTCAGGTTTGAAAATGTGTTGTGATGCCAAAACAAAGGAAACACCCCAAAAAAGACCCCATTTTGGAAGCTACACCCCACAATGAATTCATCTAGGGTGTAGTGAGCATATTGATCCCACAGGTGTTTCATATATATTTTTTCCAATAAGATGTAGTTTTAGCTAAAAAAAAAAACAACAACAATGTCCACAACATTTGTAAAGCAATTTCTCCCAAGTACAGCAATACCCCATATGTGGTCATAAACTGCTGTTTGGGCACACGGTAGGGCTCAGAAGGGAAGGAGCACCATTTGGCTTTTGGAGTGCAGATTTTGCTGGATTGGTTTCTGGGCACTATGTCGCATTTGCAAAGCCCATGTGGGACCAAAACAATGGAAACTCCACAGAAGTGACCCCACTTTGGAAACTACACCCTCAAGGTATTCACCTAGGGGTGCAGTGAGCATCTTAACCTCGCAGGTGTTTTCCAGAAATGAGTGTGCACTCGGTGTTGCAGAGTGAAAAGGGCAATTTTTCCATATGCCAATATGTGGTGCCCAGCTTGTGCCACCATGAAAAGTCAGCTCTAATTACTATGCTGTGTTTGCCGGTTTTAGAAACACCCTACATGTGGCCCTAATCTTTTGCCTGCACATTCGACCATGCTCAGGAATGAAAGAGCACCATACGAAATTGAGGCCTAATTTGGCGACTTACACAGAATTGGTTCACAATTGCAGAGGCTCTGATGTGGAATAATAAAGGAAACAAAGTAACCCAATTTTGGAAACTACACCCCTCAAGGCATTTATTAAGGTGCGTAGTGAGCATTTTCACCCCACAGGTCTTTTCCATAAATGAATGAGGATGGTTCAACGCAAAAATTTCAATTTTTCCCTAGATACGCGATATCAGTGGCAAATATGTCGTGCCCAGCTTGTGTCACTGGAGACACACATCCAAAAAGTTGTTAAAAGGGTTCTCCCGGGTATTGTGATGCCATATGTGTGGAAGTAAACTGTTATTTGGGCACCGTATAGGGCTCAGAATGGAGGGAGCGCCATTTGGCTTTTGGAGCGTGGCTTTTGCTTGGTAGTAGTTTTGTTTGAGTATTGCTGGTGTTTTCGTTTATCATGTTGGGGCATATGTAAGCTGTGCGGGATACATCAGGGCATATTAAGGTGGTATAATAATGGGGCAATAAAATAATCCATAGATGTGTGTTACACTGCGAAGCAATCCTTTATGCACAGGCCAGTGTCGCACTGATAAGTGGTGTCCTTTTGTATCCCCCTTTTGGTACACACACTGCACCTTTGCAGTTTGGGGAATTTTGATAGGAAACTGTTGTCCTGGTATAATACAGGCACCCTCGCTTCCAGCAGATATGTTTTGGCAGAGGCGTGGCTAGGTTCTCCAGCACCCGGGGAAAAGATTCAGTTTGGCGCCCCCCCCTCCCCCCAACCTCTTTCCCGACATCTCCTTCCCCCATGCCATGTTTGTTTTCTCTACCAATCAATGACGTGTCATTTCTTTTCCACATTTCTTTTTATGTAACTCGAGCATAAAAACATTTGTACATTTTACAAGCAATATAGTTCTATACACAACACCAGAACCAAGCTCAGTACATAAATACAGCCCCAGAACCAAGCTCAATACATATATACAGCACCAGCACAAATACAGCTCAATTTAGTGCAACCCCTGCTGTACAGGTTTTTACGGCGTAAAACTACAGCTCCCAGCATGGCCCGACCAATGATAAGGATATGCTGTGAGATGCTGTTTCACAAAAAATAAATCATATCATAATCATACCACCCATCATCTCGCTGCAGATCATACAGTGACTACAGTGCTGTTTAGAGGCAGAATGAACATTTACATTAAGTGACTCACCGGTGACGTCTCAGATTCTAGTTCTTTTACTCCATCCGGTACAGACCTCTATGATGACTTCTCCCGATCACAGCCCATTTCTGCAGTTTGCCGCTCAGATGTCTTCAGCTTCTCACTTTTCCAACATTTCTACACCTATAAATAAAGATAAAGTTCTCATTATACCACACACTACACCCCTAAAAATAATAGCGCCATACACTGCACCTCTAATTATAATAGCACCATACACCGTGTCCCACACACACACACACACACACACACTGTGCCCCCTGTAGATAGTGTCTGCCATAGAGCCCCCTGTAGATAGTGCCCCATAGAGCCCCCTGTAGATAGTGCCCCCATATAGCCCACCCCTGTATATAGTGTCCCACAAATAGCTCCCCCTATAGTGCTCTACAGATAGCCCACCCCTGTATATAGCCCCCCTGTATATATAGCCCACCCCTGTATATAGTGCTCCACATATAGTCCACCCCTGTATATAGTGCTCCACATATAGTCCACCCCTGTATATAGCCCCCCTGTAGATATAGCCCACCCCTGTATATAGTGCTCCATAGATTGCCCACCGCTGTATATAGCCCCCTGTAGATATAGCCCACCCCTGTATATAGTCCCCCTGTAGATATAGCCCACCCCTGTATATAGTTTCCCACAAATAGCTCCCCCTATAGTGCTCCGCAGAAAGCCCAACCCTGTATATAGCACCCCTGTAGATATAGCCCACCCTTGTATATAGTGCTCCACATATAGTCCACCCCTGTATATAGTGCTCCACAGATAGCCAACCCCTGTATAAAGCCCCCCTGTAGATATAGCCCACCCCTGTATATAGTGCTCCACAGATAGCCAACCCCTGTATATAGTCCCCCTGTAGATATAGCCCACCCCTGTATATAGTTTCCCACAAATAGCTCCCCCTATAGTGCTCCACAGAAAGCCCAACCCTGTATATAGCACCCCTGTAGATATAGCCCACCCTTGTATATAGTGCTCCACATATAGTCCACCCCTGTATATAGTGCTCCACAGATAGCCAACCCCTGTATATAGCCCCCCTGTAGATATAGCCCACCCCTGTATATAGTCCCCCTGTAGATATAGCCCACCCCTGTATATAGTATCCCACAAATAGCTCCCCCTATAGTGCTCCACAGAACGGACACCCCTGTATATAGCCCCCTATAGATAAAGCCCACCTCTGTATATAATGCTCCACATATATTCCACCCCTGTATATAGTGCTCCACAGATAGCCCACCCCTGTATATAGCCCCTCTGCAGATATAGCCCACCCCTGTATATAGTGCTCCATAGATCACCCACCCCTGTATATAGCCCCCCTGTAGATATAGCCCACCCCTGTATATAGTGCTCCATAGATCGCCCACCCCTGTATATAGCCCCCCATGTAGATATAGCCCACCCCTGTATATGGTGCTCCATAGATAGCCCACTCCAGTATATAGCCCACTGTAGATAGACACCCCCCGTAGATAAAGCCCCCTGCGTGTAGATAAAGCCCCCCGTAGATAAAGTCCCCCTTGTAAATAAAGCCCCCCCATGTAAATAAAGCCCCCCTGTAGATAAAGTTCCCCCCATAGATAAAGTCCCCCTTGTAGATAAAGCCCCCCCACATAGATGAAGCCCCCCCCCCCCGTAGATAAAGCCCCCCTGTAGATACAGCCACACACTTTTTTATTACAATTAAAAAAACAAAACTATTCAATCTCACCTTAATCCCGTTCCCACGCCGGCCGGCAGCAATGGAGACCTGCTCTCTTCTGCGCAGGTCTCCTGGGGGTTGAACGAAGCGTCTATGAAAGGCGCTGATTGGCTGGGCAGGATGACTTTGCCTGTCATTCAGCTCCTTTCAGCGACGGAAGCTTCACTGGTACAAAAGTTACCAGTCGCTTCACTGGTACAAAAGCGCTGAATAGCCGGGCACGGAACGTACCCGGCCATTCATTGCTTCTAATTGTACCTGTGTCCTATAGACACAGGTACAATTATAATGCAGGAGGAGGACCCCCTCTAAGTTGCGCCCGGGGCACATGCCCCGCCTGCCCCCCCTAGCTACGCCCTTGTGTTTGGGCCCTACCCTTCCTGGTTAACTTCACTCTGCGGGTCAGTACGATTCCGGCGATACCAAATTTATAGCGCTTTTTTATGTTTTACAACTTTTTGCACAATAAAATTAGTTTTGTAAAAACAATGTATTTTTTCTGTCGCCATGTTGTGAGAACCATAACTTTTTTTTAATTTTTTCAGCGACGGAGCTGTATGCGGGCTTGTTTTTTGCGAGACGAGCTATAGTTTTTATAGGTACCATTTTTGGATACATGCGACTTTTTGTTCATTTTTATTCTAATTTTTGTAGGGGAAAAAGATCAAAAAACGGAAATTCTGGCATAATATTTTTATAGTTTAGGCCGTAACGGTCGCGGCGATACCAAATATGTATGGTTTGTATATTTTTTCAATAATAAAGGACTTGATAAGGGAAAAAGGGAGATTGTGTTTTATTTTATTACTTGAAACTTTTATTATATTTTTTTGACAACTTTTTTTACACTTTTTTTAATCCTACTAGGAGACTTGAAGGTCCAACTGTCTGATTTATTTTCTAATACATTGTACTACCTATGTAGTGCAATGAATTAGATCTGTCAGTCGTTCACTGACAGCAAGTGGAATAAGCTCTGCCTCCGCGCCTTCCGTAATGGAAGACCAGGAGGCCATTGTTAGGCCTCCTGTTGCCATAGCAGTAGTCGGCAGCCCTGTGATCGCATGGCAGGGCTGCCGATTTGCTACAAACCACTAAGATGCAGTGATTGCTACCGATCGCTGCATCTAAGTGGTTAATGGCAGGGATCGGAGCTAGTTCCGGTCCCTGCCATTACAGCAGGGGGTCAGCTGTAACATACATCTGATACCGGCCACTGATAACACGGGCTTAGAATCTCAGCTTGCGCCATCTTGCTGTCGGTACCAAAAGCCTTTTAGGCCCCCACCTCCAGGCGGGGCCTGCAAGGCTTCTGCACTAGGCAGACCGGGAGGCCAGTATTAGGCCTCCCGTTGCCATTGCAGCCATCGACACCCCGGCGATTTTGTTGTTGGGATGGCGATAAGCTGCAAACACCTTAAATGCAGCAACCGCTTTTGACCGCAGCATTTAAGGGGTTAATGGCGGGGATCGGAGCTAACTTCGGTCCCCGCCATTACAGCGGGGTGTCAGCTGTAACATACAGCTGACACCCGGGGATGATGGCACCGACTCAGCTTCTGAGTCGGTGTCCTCCATTTGTCGTATGGATAAGTTAAATTGCGGGAAGCACTGGCTTTCCATGACATATCTATACGACAAATGTTGGGAAGGGGTTAATAAACTTAAATAAACAATACAATTATTAAACTTACCTCTCTAGCTATGCTTCCCCAGCAAAGTAAACCAGCCGATGACTTCTCATTGGCTGGTTTACATCATGCGAACTAGGTTACTAGAGTTCATTGGCCTAATTTCAAAAGTGATATATAAATACAGCGTTTACTGATGGACTTTTATGAAGAATATTTTATAATCAGTTTTTCTATATCACAGTTTGTTGCTGAAGTGGCTTCTTTAAACCTGGATCAGAAATGAAGCACACACAAAAAGACATTAGAAAGAGACATGCAGATTTTGATACAAAACAGTACTTTGAACTCCCATTGAAATATTAAAAACAGGATAGAATAGAAATAAAAAAAAATAATAATGGGTGCATACCCACTCATTGTCATTCAGTGGACTTCTGTGAGCAGGGTGGGCTTACAATATTCATAGTGCCCTAGACAGTATGACAATGCTGCATACGAATTTGTAGCAATAAAAATTTACCTAAAGCTTGTAGTTTTACATTTTATTTTTATACTTTTATGTCCTTACACAGGAGGAAGCAAAGATTGCCTTGTTTAGTTCTTTGAAGATAAATTGCTGCACAGAAAATGATAAGGAGCAAAACAACTGAAGGAAAAAGCTTGCTCTGCAGGTTTACCTCTAGTCATGTCACTAGACAGGTTTGTTAAAGGTGTAAACCCTATCTGGCCTGGTTAACGTGTTTATTGTAACAAAATTTTAAACTGGCCATACACTGGTAAATTTGACACCAATCTGACAGATTTCCAATATTTTTCCCTGTAAGGCCTTATTCAGACGAACATAGAATATGTCCGTGTGACGGCCGTTAAAACAACGGCCGTCACATGGATGCATGTATTTCAATGGGGCCGATCACATGGCCGTTGTTTCAACAGATCGTGTGAAAGATCCGTTGAGAAATAGAACATGTCCTATCTTCCTATTATAGTTGATATACTGAATTGGATGAATGTAGATATGGTCCAAGCTAAATAAAATAAAATAAATGTACACAAGGCCCCGGGAGCAGATGAGTTACAACCTAGAATTCTTAAAGAGCTTAGTTCAGTTATTTCTGTCCCCCTCTTCATAATATTTATGCCGGATTTACACGAGCATGTGCGTTTTGCGCGCACAAAAAACGCGGCGTTTTACACACGCAAAAGGTCCATAAAAGCTCCATCTGTCAGCAGCATATGATGCGTGATTTTCGCGTCCGTGTGCCGTGTGCGGTTTTCACGCACCCTTTGACTTCAATGGGTGCATGATGCGCGAAAAACGAGCAAATATAGGACATGTCGTGAGTTTTACGCAGCGGACATACGCTGCGTAAAAATCACTGACAGTCTGAACGGCCCCATTGTCGAACATAGGACCGTGCGACGCGCGTGAAAATCGCGCGCGTTGCACAGACGTATTATACGTTCGTCTGAATAAGCCCTTAGAGATTCTCTAGTGACTGGCATAGTGCCAAGGTACTGGCGCAGGGCAAATGTGGTTCCTATTTTCAAAAAGGGCTCTAGGTCTTCCCCGGGTAATTATAGACCAGTTAGCTTAACATCAATCGTGGGAAAAATGTTTGAGGGGTTATTGAGGGACTATATACAGGATTATGTGACAAAAAATAGTATTATAAGTGACAGCCAGCATGGTTTTACTAAGGACAGAAGTTGTCAAACTAACTTGAAGAGGTGAGCAGAAGCCTAGACAGAGGGGTCGCTGTAGATATAGTATTTTTGGACTTTGCAAAGGCATTTGACACTGTCCCTCATAGATGTCTAATGGGTAAATTAAGGACTATAGGTTTAGAAAAGTATAGTTTGTAATTGGATTGAGAATTGGCTCAAGGGCCGTATCCAGAGTTGTGGTCAATGATTCCTACTCTGAATGGTCCCTGGTTATAAGTGGTGTAGCCCAGGTTTCCATGCTGGGACTACTATTATTATTATTATTATTATTATTATTATTATTATGATATAGAGGATGGGATTAATAGCACTATTTCTATTTTTGCATATGACACCAAGCTATGTAGTATTGTTCAGTCTTTGGAAGATGTTCGTAAATTGCAAGTTGATTTGGACACACTAAGGCCCCATGCACACGACCGTAAAAAAACTCAATTTTTGCGGACCGCAACCGCGGTCCGCAAAAACTGACCCATTCACTTCCATTGAACGCGGACACCTTTCCGTATCGCTACGGATGGGTGTCCGTGCCGTAGAAATGTTCAGAAAATGATGGAACATGTCCGTTCTTATGCATTCTGCGGGCCGTGCTCCCATACATGCACGTGTGCCGTGTGCATGGGGCCTTAGTGTTTGGGCATCCACTTGGCAAATGAGGTTTAATGTAGATGAAAGTATGCATCTGGGTACCAACAACCTGCATGCATCCTATGTCCTAGGGGGAGCTACACTGGGGGAGTCACTTGTTTAGAAGGATCTGGGTGTACTTGTAGATCATAAACTAAATAACAGCATGAAATGTCAATCAGCTGCTTCAAAGGCCAGCAAGATATTGTCATATATTAAGAGGCATGGACTCGCGGGACAGGGATATAATATTAACACTTTACAAAGCATTAGTGAGGCCTCATCTAGAATATGCAGTTCAGTTCTGGGCTCCAGTTCATAGAAAGGATGCCATAGAGTTAGAAAAAATACAAAGAAGAGCAACGAAGCTAATAAGGGTCATGGAGAATCTAAGTTATGAGGAAAGATTAAAAGAACTAAACCTATTTAGCCTTGAAAAAAGACGACTAAGGGGGGACATGATTAACTTATATAAATATATTAATGGCACATACAAAAATATGGTGAATTCTTGTTCCATGTAAAACCCCCTCAAAAAAAAAGGGGGCACTCCCTCCGTCTGGAGAAAAAAAGGTTCCACCTGCAGAGGCAACAAGCCTTCTTTACTGTGAGAACTGTGAATCTATGGAATAGTCTACCGCAGGAGCTGGTCACAGCAGGGACAGTAGATGGCTTTAAAAAAGGCTTAGATAGAGCCCCCACTATAGATAATGCCACTCACAGTTTTATTAGAAAAAAAACAAAAAACTTTACATACTCACATGATCCCGTTCCCGCGCCGTACGATTGCAATGCAGACCTGCTCTCTTCTGACGCGTCGTTGAAAGGCGCTGATTGGCGGGGCAAGTCATTTTGCCCCGCCAATCAGCGTCATTGTAAGGAACATGCCCGGCCATTAAGCGCTAATGCATCTATTTGGCTGTCGCTAGCACCGGGGCCCCCTCCAGTGCTAGCGACGCCTTCGGGCATGAGAGGGCCTGTGTCGCCTGGCCCATAATTGTTAGAGGCTCGGCGGCACGGGCCCCGTAGTAGCGGCGCTACCGCTGGAGCAGCCATACTGGCTGCTAGCGGTGCCACCGGGCATATGGGTGGGGGGGGTGTCGCCTGGCAGCATGGGCCCCCTCAAGCTGCGGGCCCCGTAGCAGCCGCTACGGCTGCTACCGCGGTAGTTACGCCACTGCTGCTGGGTTTAGAAGACCCAGATCAGCTCTATAATCTTGGAAAACAGGCTGAATTTACACTTATCAGTGTCACGATCACAGGGTATGTGGACCCACTGGGCCGCTCCGCTGTAACAGAGAGGCAGCTGGCCAAGTCACAGTCTATACAAGTTCGTAGCATAAGGGTACGTAAAATAGTTCAGACAGTGGCTGAGGTTTTGGCACAGATTGAGGTGGGTACAGCAGGTTACGCCAGACATGGCGGATAGCAACTGGTACAGCAGGTTGTGCCAGGTGTGGCGGATTACACTGGACATGGCAGATGACACAGGACGTGGCAGATACAGCAGGTGCAGTAGGACACGTCTCCAACACTAACAGGCTCAGGAACAAGGACACAGCACGGGATACAGGTAGCAGGGCACGGGAAACAACGGGAACAGGGAACTATCTATAACACTAAGGGACCATTTGCAAGACTAACATGGGAATACTAACAACGCTTAGGCAAGGGGTGAGAGTGCGAGGTCCAGGACGAGGAGGGAGACGTCGGCAGACAGCAGGGAAGTTGCGGTCACGGCCGTTCGCCGGGGATGTGCAGCAGCGATCCGTGACCACGTTCAGAACAATCAGTTGCAGTTGTAGCCCCAACCATGACAATCCAAAGCTATACAACCCTATGTGAAAACCGATATTACTAAAGGGAACCAGCATTTTTGTACCACGTTATTAGATTGAATTTATTTTTTTTAAGTGGGAAAACATACTTTTTTTGTCCATGAGAATAAATTCTGCAAAAAAATGCTACAAAAATAAAGTCCCACAGACGTAAAAAAATATAATTTTTAGGATGAGCACACAAAAAGTTATAGTTATTAAATCCACAGCTACTAAAAAATGCTCATGCCTTTTCAATAACAGGGGAAAATACTCTGGCCCTGAACTGGTTAAAGTGATTCTCATTTGCCATTATCAGCAGGATTGTAGTTTTTCAATAATGATTTTAGAATTAAGAAATTCATATTTTTGCTATGATGTACATTTTTGAATAGGGGTGTTAGTCTCTTTAAACTGTATTTTAAATGAACGCTCGATTTGTGAGCCCTGAATGTGCTCCAACTTTATAAGAGCATGGATCTTGGGGACAGTGGTCAATTTCAACTAATATAATGCAACAGTGGGCCAATTAGATAAGGGTTTATTCAGATGGTGCAGTTGAGGTGAGTTCTTGACGAACACGGTTTTAACCATGACTTGCAGCAATTTTGCAGTTTTAATGAGCTTTACATGTGCTAGTTGTGGAACCGCAACCCCTTTGAAAAACTGGTGCATTACTGATGTAATACAGATCTCATACAGACCAAATACGGATGCATCAGTATTTTAATCACTCTCCATAGACTTCAATGTGCGTTTTCCATCCACAATACGGATGTAAAGGATCTGCCAGGCACAGCTTCGGGGTTAACTCCCAGAACTAATCAGTCAGCACCTGAGAATACATCCCTGAGACTGACTCCTGCTTCCACCATTCAGGCTGGCAGGCTTAGGAGTGGGAGAGCCTATCGTAACCTGGCCAGACTCAGCTAGCTCCCGCCCTCGGTCTATTTAAGCCTGCATTTCCTGTCCCTCGGTGCTTGTTATTGCTTGTGTTTCTTTTCTTGTGGTTTCCTGGCCAAGCTACAGCTCCTGCTATTTTTGATCCTGCTCCATACAGACCCTGGCTTACCGACTACTCTTCTGCTTTTCGTTTTGTACCTCGCACACTCCTGGCTTGACTCGGCTCGTTCACCACTCTGGTTGCTCACGGTGTTGCCGTGGGCAACGGCCCCTTTTCCTTGCTTGTGTTCCTTTGTATGTTTGTCGTGTTTGTCGTGCACTTACTGAGCGCAGGGACCGCCGCCCAGTTGTACCCCGTCGCCTAGGGCGGGTCGTTGCAAGTAGGCAGGGACAGAGTGGCGGGTAGATTAGGGCTCACTTGTCCATCTCCCTACCCCCTGCCATTACAACAGATGAAACTAGTGGATGCGGTGTTTTTAAAATATGCACATATTTCATATATGTCCATGTAAATAGTCTCATTGACTAACATTAGTTCTCTATTACAGACAAAAAATAAACTGATGGAATGCGGATGTAAAATACGCTCGTCTGAAAGATGCCTGTGTTTGCATGAGAAGAAAGATCAGTATATATGTACATTACACGCATTGTGCTTTAGAGAACAAAGCATAAGCTCCAACTATGACATATGGTTTCCATGAAGTTTTCTGTGTGTGGCTGCAAAGAGTTGACAATGTCTGAAGCGATTAATGTGCATTTTACAGACATGTATGCTACTATGTGGACATGGTTGTGAACACAGACCACAAGATCAACTCAGGGATCCTATCTAAATGACTGTACAAAATAGATCTATAATGCAATGTAATGGTATAATGCATTGCTACGTTTGTACAAGTTTTTCCACCTATACTAAGTTAATTTAAAGAGGCTCTGACACCAGATTATAAGTGCCCTATCTCTTACATAGTCTGATCGGCACTGTAATGTAGATAACAGCAGTGGTTTTTATTTTGAAAAACGATCATTTTTGAGCAAGTTATGAGCAATTTTAGATTTATGCTAATTAGTTTCTTAAAGACCAACTGGGCGTGTTTTTACTTTTGACCAAGTGGGTGTTGTAAAGAAGTGTATGACGCTGACCAATCAGTGACCAATCAGCGTCATACACTTCTCATTGTTCCAGTCCAGCATGATCTTTAAAGAGGCTATGTCACCAGTTTATCAATTCCCTATCTCCTAACTAAACTAATAGTCACTTTGCTGCTGATAACTACAGTGTGATTTGTTTTTAAAAAAAAAACTTTATTTGCAAAGTTATGAGCATTTTTCTATATATGCTAATGTAGCTCTAACAGCCAAATAGAAGGTGACTCTTTCTTTTCACTCTGGGCGGTGCAATGTTTTCTGTATGGCGCTGTCCCATCAGCATACAGCTCCCCCTTCCCTGCCCAGCAACAATAGTACACAGCTTCCACTCCAGACTGTGTTTTCAACTGGCGCTATGTCCGGTTGTGTGATCCTGGTGTCATATGAAAAATTAGCTGTTCTAGGTGGTCCACAGCCCGAGATATGGCTGTTTGAAGTGATCCCCCTTCCCGCCAGCCTCAGTCTCTTACACCGTGTGAAGCAGCTTTGTCACGATCTGTGGGTGTGTGGACCCACTGGACCGCACCGCCATAGCAGGATGGCATCTGGCCAAGCTACAGTGTACCAAATCAATATATTTAGTCCAAGCACAAGGGTACCTGTGATAGTCCAGACAGTAGCAACAGCTAGGCACAGATGGGATCTTGACGGCAGGTGATGCAGACGAGGCAGATGACACCAGACATGGTGTAACACAGCAGACGTGTCCGATGGCAGAACTCGACTCCAACACTATAGCGGGCACAGGAACAACTACAACACGGGATACAGGTAGCAGGGCATGGGAACAACGAGAACATGATAACACTAAGGGGCCATTTGCAAAACTAACAAAGGAATATGAACAACGCTCAGGCAAGAAGTAAAAGGGCAGAGCCCTTCTTATAGTCCAGGGTGATCATGGGCTAATTACTAATGATTTACTAGTTCGCTCACAAGCCCTTTAAGGCAGGGCGCGAGCGTGCGCGCGCACCCTACGGGACACAGCAGAGTGGAGCGGAAGTGAGCGCTGGCTTCTCCTGGGGACCAGCGCTCACAAGTCCATGGCTGCGGCTGTCGATAGGTGAGTAATCCCGACGGTCTGCGGCCATGGATGTAACAGTATCCCCCCACTTACACCCCCACTTCTTGGGGCCAGAGCGACAGAGGAACTTCTTAACGAGGGTAGGGGCATTGAGGTTCTCTTCTGGCTCCTCGTATGCGGTCAATCAGTTCGGATATTAGTGGCAACAGGTATTTGTTCTTGATCATAATCTTGTTGAGACCACGGTAGTCAATGTAGGGTCGAAGAGATCCAACTTTCTTTTTAACGAAGAAGAACCCGGCCCGGGCTGGGGAGGAAGACTTTCGTATGAAACCCATCTCCAGATTCTCCTTCATATAGGCTGACATGGACTGAGTCTCTGACAAGGAGAGAGGATATACCCGTCCACGGGGAGGAGAAGCATTAGGAACCAGTTCAATCGGACAGTCGTAAGACCGGTGTAGAGGAAGCATTTCAGCCTCCATTTTGCTGAAGACATCTGCAAACTGGGAAAAATTAGTGGGTAATTCCGCTAATGACTGAGGCAGAGGAGGCTTGATGGGATGGATCTGTAACAGGCAGCAGTGGGGACATTTGGAGCCCCATTGGAGAACTTCTCCTGAATTCCAATCCGGGACTGGAGCATGCAACTGGAGCCAAGGCAGACTTAGCAAAGTCGGATTGACGGCTTTAGGCAAGACAAGGAATGTAATCAGTTCCGTGTGAAGAGCTCCAACTTGAAGCTTTAGTGGCTTGGTCTCAGACACGATTGGATCGGGCAATGGAAGACCATTCACCGAGGCAACAGCCGAAGACGTCTCCAGAGGAACAGTGGGCAACTGGAGATGATCCACTAGATCTTGCTGGATGAAGTTTGCCACGGATCCTGAGTCCAGATTGGCAGAGACCCGGTTCGTCTTTTCGCCAGACACTATGGTCACGGGGATGTACAATTTGGGAGAGAGTCTTTTATTTAGTGCCCTTCCACCTAGGGTTGTCTCTCCAACCAAACCTAGGCACTGGAGTTTTTTGGTTTTTGAGGACACAGATGCACAAAATGGCCTCTGAAGCCACAATACAGACATAGTCCCGAAGTGCGTCTGCGTTGTTTTTCTTGGACAGACAATTTGAGGCGGTCTACTTGCATAGGCTCCTCAGGTGGAGTAGCTAATGAGAGCAAGAGGGGTTGCTGAAATGTAGGAGCCAGCCTAGGAAGTCTTCTGGTTCGGCGAGCCTCTTAAGACTGTTCCATGTCAATCCGGGTTGCTAGAAGAATGAGGTCATCTAAGGTAGAGGTCAGGTCTCGAGTGGCAAGCTCATCTTTGATTTAAGAAGATAGACCCTGCCAGAATGTGGCCAATAAGGCGTCGTTGTTCATGGTCAGCTCGGCCGCCAGGGTACGGAACCGAATGGTGTACTCGCCCACAGAGGTGTCTCCTTGGCGCAGGGTCAGCATGGATGCAGCTGCTGAAGAGACTCGTCGAGGTTCCTCAAATACTGTGCAGAAAGTTTGTAGGAAGCACTGTAAGTCACGTGTCTCTGGTCCCTGATGTTCCCAGATGGGATTTGCCCATGCCAGGGCTTTGCCAGCCAGGAGAGACTATGAATGCAATCCTAGCACCATCAGAAGGAAATGCTCTGGCACGTAGGCTGAAGTGGATCTGGCACTGATTTAGAAATCCCCTGCAGGACTCGTAAAAAGTAGTGCATATCACTTCTTGAGCCGTTTTTGGAGCCGTTCGTCATTGACTCAATAGAAAAACAGCTCCAAAAACGTCCGTAAAAAACGCTACAAAAAACGCAAGTTGCTTAAAAAACGACTGAAAATCAGGGGCTGTTTTCGCTTGAAAACCGCTCCGTATTTTACAGCCGTTTTTGGTTTGCCGTGTGAACGTAGCTTTAAAATAATAAACGTTTTGGGACACAATTTTCACTATCATTATCAGTGTGACAGGCATGCGCCGCTCCCACACAGACCAAAAGGAAGGTCTTTGGCAGAGCGAAATCCGGCGCCATTTTCATGTGGACCGGAAGCTGTGGCCGGACAGTAAGATGACGACTTCCAGCTGCGGCTTCCGGCCATATGTTCAAGGAAGCGAAGGCGCAAGGAATAGGAGAGGACGCGGCAGCGGCGGTAGGAGCAGGTCAGTTATATTCATGTATGTGATGTGTGTTTTACGTTCGTGTATGTTTGTGTTATACTGTCTGATGAGCACTGTATCTAATCCTCCTACACTGTGCAGTCGCTCAGAATATGGCGGCACACAGTGTAGGAGGTTTGACGATTCAAACCTCCTCCTTCTCCTGGCACTAGCCAGAATAAGGGAGGGGGGATTGTGTGAGGACACTAGAGAGTGTGTCTACCCCAAATTTGCAGCATAAAGCAATGAGGTTGCTTTACCACATTGACCATGCTGCAATTTTGGGAAGTGCTCCCTCTAGGGCCCAGCACATGGAAATGTTATAAATTAGAATCTAATTTATAATATTTCCTGACTTGTGAAAAAATTTAAAAAATTAAAACAATGTGTAATCACTCAAATAATAATTGTTTAACTAAAAAAAAGATATTCTAGCGACACATTCCCTTTAAATGAATTCTGTACATGTTATTGGGGAGAGACAATTGTGGCAAATTTTACTTCTTGCTCTGAAGGTCATGCAAAAGACGAAAATACCTGGTTTTGTTCTAGGACAAACAATACACAATTGCAAGGTTCACTCTGTTTCTGCCATTGTAAAATGGAAACACACAAAACGCCTTTATTGAATAAAGGTTGTTGGTTGTCATTCTAGGGGGTTAGTACAACACTTTGAGCTTTTCTGAATCCTAATGGTCAGTGCACACGATGCGTATAACATGCAGTTTTGCTGCGCGTATTTGTGTGCGGCAAAACCGCAGCGTAATACAGCACCAGCATAGACAATGCAATTACAGGTAATCTCATGTTCACGCTGCTGTATTTTTCGGGATGTAAATTGACGTATTGCGTATTTTCGAAACTGCAGCATGTCCATTTATCTCGCAATTTCGCTTGCAAATTGGATCCCTGTATTTCTACAGAAATACGCAGCAAAACCCACAGCTTGAAAGTGCCGTTATTAACGCAGCAAATCGTAAATACCGCACCGAGAAACGCTTAAAAAAAATGCACATACAGGTGCGTTTTTTCCTGTGAATTTGTTGCCGTTTCCTGCGGTTTTGCTGTGTATTTTCCGCATCGGAATTTGTTGCAGAAAATCCTCAGCATAATACAGTAGCAGCAAAGTGGATGAGATAGAACAAATCACATCCACATGCTGCGTAAATATTAAGCGGAAAAAAAACCGCTCAGAAATTGGCATGTGCTGTAGCGGGATAAAACGTCATCCCGGGAGGCCGGCCTGTATGACGTCAGAGGGCCGGCCTCCTGGGATGACGTTCATCCAATGTGACCACCGCTGCAGCCAATCACAGGCTGCAGCGGTCTCCTGGGATGACATGTGATCCAAGGAGGCCGGCCTGCTAAATGCTGCAGTTTACCGCAGTGGACATTCCGGGCGAAAATCTGCACCATAGTTCAGTGCGATTTTTAGCCCGGAATTCCTTACGGCCATCGGGGTGGATACGCAGTGTAACTTTACACAGCGTATCCCTCTCGTGTGAACTCAGCCTTGGGGCTTATTCAGATGAGCATATTATACGTCCGTGTGCTGTGCGTTAAAAAAACGGACAGCACACGGACCTATGCAATTCAATAGGCAGAGGCGTAGCTAGGTTCTCCAGCACCGGGGGCAAAGATTCAGTTTGGCGCCCCCAACCTCTTTCGCGACATCTCCTTCCCCCTCGCCATGTTTGTTTTCTCTACCAATCAATGACGTGTCATTTCTTTTCTACATTTTTTATATGTAACGCGAGCATAAAAACATTTGTACATTTTACAAGCAATATAGTTCTATACACAACACCAGCTCATTACATATATACAGCACCAGAATCTAGCTCATTACATATATACAGTACCAGAACCAAGCTCAGTACATAAATGCAGCTCCAGAACAAAGCTCAGTACATAAATACAGCAATACAAGCAACTACAGTACTGATTAGAGGCAGAATAAACATTTACATTAAGTGACTCACCGGTGATGTCTCAGATTCTAGTTCTTTTTCTCCATCCGGTCCACACCTCTATGATGACTTCTCCCGGTCACAGCCGATTTCTGCAGTTTGCCGCTCAGATGTCTTCAACTTCTCACTTTTCAAACATTTCTACACCTATAAACAAAGATAAAGTTCTCATTATACCACACACTACACCCCTAAATATAATAGCACCATACACTGTGTCCCACACACACACCGTGCCCCCTGTAGATAGTGCCCCCCATAGAGCCCCCTGCAGATAGTGCCCCCATATAGCCCCCACCCCTGTATATAGTGTCCCACATATAGCTCCCCCTATAGTGCTCCACAGATACCCACTCCTGTATATAGCCCCCCTGTAGATATAGCCCACCCCTGTATATAGTGCCCCACATATAGCCCACCCCTGTATATAGTGCTCCACAGATAGCAACCCCTGTATATAGCCCCCCTGTAGATATAGCTCACCCCTGTATATAGTGCACCACATATAGCCCACCCCAGTATATAGCCCCCCCTGTAGATAGAGCCCCCTTGTAGATAAAGCCCCCCATAGATAAAGCCCCCCTGTAGATAAAGCCACCCCCCGTAGATAAAGCCACCCCCCTGTAGATAATGCCACACACTTTTTTATTAGGATAAAAAAACAAACTATACAAACCCACTTTAATCCCGTTCCCGCGCCGTTCGGTGGCAATGCAGACTTGCTCTCTTCTATGCAGGTCTCCTGGGGTTGAACGATGCAAGCAGTGCGATGACGGGATCGCGCCGCATGCGTCTATGAAAGGCGCTGATTGGCAGGGCAGAATTACTTTCCCTGTCAATCAGCGCCTTTCAACGAAGCAAGCGGCTTCGTACTCGTAGAAAGGCGCTGAATGGACGGGCACAGAACGTACCAGGCCATTCGTTGCTTCTAATTGTACCTGTGTCCTATAGCCACAGGTACAATTATAGTGCAGGAGGGGGTGGCGGCGGCTGGTTTCAGTGGCGCCGCTGAGCCATCAGAGAGGCAGCAGGCAGCCGTCATGGACAGTGCGGCCCTGGTGCCCCCTCTAAGTTGCGCCCGGGGCACATGCCCAGCCTGCCCCCCCCCCCCAGCTATGCCCCTGCAATAGGGCTATTCACATGTCTGTGGTTTTTCACGCAGTGTGTGTCCGTTTCGGGAAACTCACTCCATGTCCTATCTTGGTCTGTTTTTAAAGGACCATGACACCCAATAGGTGCATGAAAAATTACGGACAGCACACGGACGACATCTGTGTGCTGTCTGTGTTTTTCACGCACCAGTTGCTAAAGAAATGATGAGGAAAAAACAGGAATACTGATGCCACACGGAAGGCACACTGATACCACACGGAACTGAAATGCATAAAATACGGTCTGTTTTTTTGCGGATGTAAAACGGACACGCTTGTCTGAATATTCCCTTATGGAGAGTCATATGTCAACCTCATGCTTAATATTGGCTACGATGTCATTATGTTTTAACATCTTGCAGGTAAACTATTTTCTTGCAGAGTGTACACAATACTACTTGAATGAAACATGGCAAAAGTCTCAAGGACACAAATTACACGTATCGGTCATCAAGGATTGCCTCACAAAGACAGTACATTGCTTGTGACTTGTAACACTCCAGGCAATAGTTAATCATAAACAAGGCTGTACACAGTGGTGAAAGGTCTCTTTGGTTATGGGTCAGGAATACATGTTATTAGCCTGCACAATACTACAGATTGTTTTTACCACGGTGTTCAGTAAATTTGCAGTAGATTCCTTATGAAACACATAATGCTTTCCACTAGTGAATCTACCAAGAATATTTATTCTACAATTTGTTGAATGGACTGCAAGCTCTGTAGATAGACAGGAGGCAGATTTAATAAGACTGGTGTTCCATATACTAGTCTAAGGCCTAATACACACGACCCTGTTTTGTTTTTTTCAGTGAGGTGCTATTTGCATTTTTTGAGGGTAGCACACTGACTCTTCATTTCTATTGGGCCATGCACACATCAGTGTGTTCTGCGGATACTTTTGTTCCGTTTTGCAAATTATAGAACATGTCCTATCTCTGTCTGTTTTGTGGACCCCTGCCGCCATTTAAGTCTATTGGTCCACAAATAATAACGCACACAACACGGAAGCCATCCATGTGCTGACTGCATTTTATGGATACGTTGCTAGGAAATGCCTGAGAAATCTGATCACATTATCTTCCTATCCGATCAAGGACGGCAAAATACGGATGACACATAGAAACAACACAGCTGTAATATATGGACATATGGAACGGCTAATGAAGCAACTTGGAGGCATTACGGACCCAAATAAGAACACTAGAATCTGTAGTTTGCAATCTGATCAACGGCAAAAGTCGTGTGCATGAGGCCTAAGGGTGGCATTTAATACTAGATCTACGCCAGTTTTCTGATGTAAAAAAGATTGAAACTGTACAAAACTAGTGCATTTTATTTTTTAATATAAACTTTAATGTGACATCTGGCAGCACTAAAAAACACTGCAAAAAACACCAAGAAAAAACATGCAAAAACACGGCAAAACGTGTGTGAATTCAGCCATAGATATTACCTTGATAGAGAATATTATATGCACAGTTAAAGGGCTTGTCCAGGAAGTATTATTTTTTTTATTGGCCATGTTACTAGAAATAAACAAACTTTGTAATTTTTATTTAAAACAATGCTTTATTATATCTGAGCCTCACCCTGATCGGCCACAGCCACATGTAATCATTGCATTCGTGGCTCAGCTTGTATATGCCTTTTCCCTCCTCCTACATCGTATAGAGCACAGATCTGCACATCAGCCACATGATGATGTTTCATCCAATAGATCTGGTGCTGCACCTCTGGGGGATGCTCAGATATAATAAAGTGCACCGATTTATAATAACAATCAGTTACTAAGTTACATTCTTTATTAATGGATTCTACATCATAAATACCAGAATTGTCTTTTTCAAGCAGCTGAAGTAAAGAAATTTACCACCTTTAAAACATGCGCCGAAAGTATAGTATTGCTAACGTATGTAAAATAAATATCGTTCCGATAGATCTTCTTCAGCAACCTGTTTTTATATTTAGTGCCATCTAGTGGCAAATAAACAGTAGACAATGCACCACTTTGAAATATTAAATTTTCCGTACCAACTTATTTTCTATTCTTTTCTACTTATTTCCTTTTATGTTTCTTGGTCATTGTCATATCAGCTCGGGCCATTGGTCTATGGTCATATGATGTATCTACAGTTTGCCGGATTTAGAAAAATTACTACATTTCCTGTGACCCATTTGCAGTTACATTATAGTCTATCTAGTCTTTAACCAGTTCAGGACCGGGCTATTTTGCGCCTTCAGGACCAGACACCGTTTAGCCATTTTTAGCACGTGTTAGTTAAATGGCTATAACGTTTTTATTTGTTGGGCTAACGACGTGATTTTTGCGACGTTTTTTCCGTAGACAATGCAGGTTTCATTTTTTATCGTTTTTATACACACTTTTTTGCGATTTTAGAATTTTTATTCATAAAGTTTGAAAATAATAGTAAAAAAATAAGCTTTTTTACGTTTCAGCTATTTTTTGGGGGTAATAACATAGTTTGAACCTAAAATAGACCTTTTATTTGTGATCGTCATTGTCTACCGTAAATTTTAATATATTACATGTCTATATTAGGGTAATTGGGTCAGCGCTAGCGTTACAACAATGATTGGCGGGGGGGGGGGGACATGTTTTTTTGGGGTGGGTATTTTATGTGTATTTATTATTAAATTTTTTTTTGCACTTTACTTTATTATTTTTTTATTACTATGGTCTGTCCCCCAAAGGTCAAAAAAGACCTTTGGGGAACTTTATATATATTTTTTTCTTTCTTTTACACCATACTTTTCCACTGTAACTGGAGATGCACAGCAGCCCCAGTTACAGGGGAAATCAGCCCTCTCATAGTGACGATTGTCACTAATAGGGCTGTGCTGGGTCTTGTAAGACCCAGCAGCAGTCTGTCACTAACGGGACCCGGCGATCATGTGACCTGTCACATGATCACCGGGAGGAATAGAGACAGCGCCGCTGCTGCTGTCTCTATTCCTATACACAGCGTTCATTGAACGCTGTGTAAAAACACATCGGAGAAGACAGAAGCAGTGAAAGCTGCTTCTATCCTCTCCTCAGGGTCCCCGGCAGTCACTGACAGCCGGAGACCCGACATTCAGCTGCCCGATCGCGCGGGCAGCAAGTTAAAACCCGAGCCGTAAAAAGTCTATGGCTCGGGTTTTAAGGACCCTGACCGCAGGCCGTAAATATACAGCCAGCGGTCGGGAACCAGTTAAAAAGACCACCTCTAATTCAGACTGGAGACCATTTTGCAGAGACCCCCTTTATTAAAATAACGTGTCACTTAATTGACATTAAAGAGGCTCTGTCACCACATTATAAGTACCCTATCTTGTACAGAATGTGATCGGCGCTGTAATGTAGATTACAGCAGTGTTTTTTATTTAGAAAACAATCATTTTTGACGGAGTTATGACCTATATTAGCTTTATGCTAATGACTTTCTTCATGTACAACTGGGCGTGTTTTACTTTTTGGCCAAGTGGGCGTTGTACAGAGGAGTGTATGACGCTGACCAATCAGTGACCAATCAGCGTCAAACACTTCTCTCCATTTATTTACACAGCACATAGTGATCTTACTAGATCACTATGTGCAGCCACATACACACACATTAACGTTACTCAAGTGTCCTGACAATGAATAGGCATCACTACCAGCCAGGACGTGATGTCTATTCAGAATCCTGACACTTCGGTAATGTTTGTGTGAGATTTACAGCAAGGCAAGCGTAATCTCGCGAGATTACGTTGTAAACTGTCATTTAAAACTAGATTACGCTTGCCTTGCTGTAAATCTCACACAAACGTTACCGAAGTGTCAGGATTCTGAATAGACATCAAGTTCTGGCTGGTAGTGATGTCTATTAACTCTCAGGACACTTGAGTAACGTTAATGTGTGTGTCTGTGGCTGCACATAGTGATCTAGTAAGATCACTATGTGCTGTGTAAATTAATGGAGAGAAGTGTATGATGCTGATCGGTCAGCGTCATACACTTCTCTCCACAACGCCCACTTGGTCAAAAAGTAAAACATTAGCATAAACATTAGTATAAAGTAATTAGCTTAAAGCTAATATAGGTCAGAACTCCGTCAAAAATGATCGTTTTTCTAAATAAAAAACACTGCTGTAATCTACATTACAGCGCCGATCACATTATGTACAAGATAGGGCACTTATAATGTGGTGGCAGAACCTCTTTAAAGTGTAAAGTGAGGCGGAACAGCGAACCTTAGGAAAGGAGGTCGGGTCGTAGTGGAAGACGCCAATGTACGTTTGCGAGTAGGTTGACCAGGTTGGAATACTAGACCATGCAATGCCAGTCCTGTGCCACCAGGATCACGGGAACTCCCTCCACTTTGATCCTCTTGAGGACCTTGGGTAGTAGCGTAATCGGAAGGATGAGATACAGAAGAGAGAACCCCTCCCAAGGAGTGACCAGGGTGTCAACTGCGATGGTGTAGTGGTCCCACACCCTGAACACGTAGGCTGGTACCTTGTAGTTGAGACAAGACACAAAAAGATCCATGTCTGGAGTGCCACACTGCTGGCAAATCTGAAGATAGATTTCCAGATGAGGAGACTATTCCCCGGGATCTAGCCTTTCCTGACTGAGAAAGTCTCTGGCCCAATTTTCCGCTCCTGGTACGTGGACCATGGACAGAGCTGCAATGTCAGTCTCCGCCCAGTGGAGGATCCTACAGGGTTCCCACAGTGCCGCCATGCTCCCTGTGCTGCCTTGATGGTACAGATAGTTGACCGCTGTAGAGTTGTTGGTATGGACTGGAAGCTGGAGAATTGGAGTGTAATGGGAGAGGGCCAGGAAGATAGCCATCAATTCCAGCAGGTTGATTTGTGAGTTTTTAATCCTCTGGTGAACAGGAGACCTGGACTGTGTAGAGACCAATAACCGCTCCCCACCCAGATAGGCTGGCATCCATCGAGATGACAAGTCATTGGAGCAGAAGCAAGGATTGGCCCCTAATGAATTGCTGGAAGTTCCTTATGAATCCGAGAGGGTAGGAGAATCAACCTGTACAGTATGCCCTGAGACTTGTCCGAGCTCATGAGAATCGCCCCCTGAAGAGGCCTTGTGTGAAGAGAACGGCCTCGAAATATCATCTTATCGCATACAGAAGAGGATGGATGAGGGAGTATTCTGGCGAAAAAGAGTCTTGGATGGCCTTGACCTTGTCTACAGGGAGATTAACCTTGGGGGTCCTGGTGTTGAAAATCATTCCGCAGAGCTGGAACTAAGGAAGACTTCTCTCTGTTGATGATCCACCCAAATCCCTTCAATGTCTCTAGGGTGATGTTGAGGCTGGAAAGTTTATGCTCTCGGGAGTAAGCCTTTACCGAGGGGTTGTCCACGCAAGGGAAGACAGCAACTCCCCTGGAGTGAAGGAGCTACATGAGAGTTGCCAGGACCTTGGTGAAGGTTCTTGGAACCGTTGCAAGACAGATGGAATGGGTGAGAAACTGGAAATGCTGAGAACCGACAAGGGAACGCTAGTTGACTCTTGCGAATGTGTCTCAAATGTTGATGAAGGAAAGGAATTCCTCTTGTTCCAGCGATGCGACCACTGACCACAGGGATTCCATGTAAAATCTCTGAAAGCAAACAAAGTCCGTGTCTGTGGAAAGAGTATGGCCTGCCTGGCCAAAACCAAGACTATTTCCTACCTAGTATTAGCCTCATAGTGGCAAGTGCCTATATACCCATGGTGCTGTGTCCCCCAATGATATTAACGAGAAACATTACTTTTGTGTCTGATTACTAGTTTACTATTGCAGTTGTCATATCAGTTCTTACATCATTGGGTGGGATGTTATTCACCACGCAGGTGTATTAAGAATGGCGTTAGTAAGAAAAGTGCATGTCTATTTCACACAGTGCCAAACAAAATGGGGCAACTTTCTGAGGCTCCATTCACATCTGCATTGGGACTCCATTTATGGGTTCTATCTGAGCTTTCCGTCAGGGGAACCCATGAACGGAATCGAAACTGAAACAAACGGAAACCATAGGTTTCCGTTTGCATCACCATTGATTTCAATGGTGACGTATCCGGTGCAAATGGTTTCCGTTGTGTAAGGGTTCCGTCGTTTTGACGGAATGAATAGCGACAGAACCCTTGCAGAATGGTGACAAACGGAAACCATTTGCACCGGATCCGTCACCATTGAAATCAATGGTGATGCAAACGGAAACCTATGGTTTCCGTTTGTTTCAGTTTGGATTCCGTTCATGGGTTCCCCTGATGGAAAGCTCAGACGGAATCCATGACAGGAGTCCTGACGCAGATGTAAACGAAGCATGTTAGGCTGTTTACTCTTCCTTATGCCATCTCATGACTGACATACATTCACACCAATATTATGTGCCAAAATATAGTATCTTTAATAAGTTAAGCACATTTTTTGGCTTCTTAAAAAGCTGTGCAAAAAGCGTCTAAAAGTTGTAAGAAATTTAGCATACTCTATGCACTATACTTTTTATTGTATCATCATTATCATTGTATTATTACCATTGTCATGCACCTTTTGCTTGAGCAATTAAGCATTCTTGTTATTTCAGTCGACAAGAAGGGTATAAACAGCTGCTAAACAACTCTGACATGATGAGGAGGTCTGTTAGGCCATAGTGTTTCGATTTTTTGCCAGATCCCATCAAAGTCAGCAGGATCCACCTTTAAAAGTCTAATGTTTATGGCCTTCTTAATAATTCTAAACTGGTACTGGTACTTGAGAACCCATGGACTCAATTAAACTGGTATTAAACATTTGCTGGTAGATCATGCACCTACAATCTAATATGTAATAAGCCATCCAGCAGTCCCACAAATGTACCCGTCAGTCAAAAAAGAAATGCGAAAGGTTTAATTTTAAAGGCTATGTAAACCTTTGAAAGTGATTATTATTATTTTTTTTTTAATAAAAATGTCAGTGTGTTTGGTGCAACTTTCAAATTAGATTTTATTTAAAAATTATTTAAAATTTTTGAGATACAGCTGCTCTGTATACAAAGCAGCTGTATCTTTAGCTAAGACCTGAATCCGTCAGTCCTGCGGACCTGACGGGTTCATAGTCAGCGGGTCCTGCGCATCTCTGACACGCAGCATCCCCCTGTTATCGATCACATCTAAGTTATGAACTTAGATGTGATCGATTACAGGTGGATCCTGCATATCAGAGACACGCAGGACCTGCTGACACTGAACATGTCAGTCCCGGGGACCTGATGATACAGGATTCAGCGAACGATACACCTGCTCTGTATACAGGATACAGAGCAGCTGTATCTCGAAACGTAAAAATAATTTTTAAATAAAAACTAATTTGAAAGTTGCACCAAACACACTGACATTTTTTATTAAATAAAAAAAATAAATTATCACTTTCAAAGGTTTACATAGCCTTTCACAGGCTGCAGCGATCACATGGAATGAAACGTCATCCCATGGCTGCAGAGCGTCATGACGTCGGAGGGACGCATTGCCATGGTAAGTATCCTTTTTTTACTTCTGTACAGCTTTCCGCAGCGGACATCCCGGCTGGAAAACTGCACCAGAATTTGGTCCGGTTTTTCATCCAGAATTCCCTGTGGCGCACAGGGCGGATACGCTGTGTGCTTTTAAGCAGCATATCCGCCTTGTGTGAACATAGCCTTAATATATGCAGAAAGATATATATAGTATATAAAAAGAGTTAATAGACATGAATAGATAAATAGACAAATAAATAGATCAATACATACTAGTCCTTCTCAATTAATTAGAATATCATCCAATTTGGACTTGATATAACACAGTGGACCAACACTGTTGCTCAGTGGTCCAAAGTCCTATTTTCAAATGAAAATAAATTTTGCTTTTCATTTCGAAATCAAGGTCCCAGAGTCTGGAGGAAGAGTGGAGAGGCGTCAATCCAAGTTACTTGCGGTCCAGTGTGAAGTTTCCACAGTCAGTGATGGTTTTGGGAGCCATGTCATCTGCTGGTGTTGATCCATTGTGTTATATCAAGTCCAGAGTCAACACAGCCGTCTACCAGGAAATTTTCGAGCACTTCATGCTTCCCTCTGCTGACAAGCTTTATGGAGATGCTGATTTCATTTTCCAGCAGGACTTGGCACCTGCCCACACTGCCAAAAGTACCAATACCTGGTTTACTAACCACAGTATCACTGTGCTTGATTGGCCAAGCAAATTCGCCTGACCTAAACTATATAGAGAATCTGTGGGGTATTGTCAAGTGGAAGATGAGAGACACCAGACCCAACAATGCAGACGAGCTGAAGGCCGCTATCAAAGCAACCTGGGCTTCCATAACACCTCAGCAGTGCCACAGGCTGATCGCCTCCATGCCACGCCGTATTGATGCAGTAATTCATGCAAAAGGAGCCCCGACCAAGTATTGAGTGCATATACTGTACATACTTTTCAGTAGGAAAACATTTGGGCAGTACATTTTTTTAAAATTGGGCTTATTTAATATGCTAATTTTCTGAGATACTAAATTTTGGGTTTACATTAACTGGTAGCCATAATCATCAACATTAAAAGAAAAAAATGCTGAAAATATATCAGTCTGTGTGTAATATATAATATATGAGTTTCACTTTTTGAATTGAATTACTGAAATAAATTTACTGTTTGATGATATTGTAATTCATTGAGAAGGACTAGTATGTAAAGGAATGCATATATAAAAACCAAAGGTCCGTGTGTAAAAAAGTAGTTTGATGTTACTGAAAAGACAGAAAAAATTCTACTACTTTTAGTGAATATATCATGATCATAACATACAACTTATTAAATGCAAATTTTTAGTAAAAATAGAGGATCTGTCACTAGTTTAGTAATGCACAATTGTCTAGCTAATCTAATAGGCGCTGTCACACTGATAATGATAGTGAAAATTGTGTCCCGAAAAGATTATTTTAAAAATGGAGATTTTTCTAAATATGCAAATGAGACTATACTAGACAAGTGGAAGAGCTACCTCACAGCCCATGACGCTGTCCTAGACTCCAAGGACGTGTTGTAACAATTAAAAAAACAAAACAGAAGGGGTGGCCACAGCTTTAATATTAACTAAATATAAAATAACCATATGAAACATGTTATATAAAATACTGCACTAGAACATCTTTTTCCACAAAAACTTCCAGTGTTCCTCATTCAGGGCAATATAAATATCCGACCCGCTGTGACACCTGAAATAAAAAAGAAAAACAGCCAGAAAATTTCCAAAAATGGCACCCAAGTGCAAAACAAAGACAAAAGGATAAGTGAAAGCAAAACATACACAAAAGAGAAAGAAAGGAAAATAACAGACAAAGGAATAGGGAAGGGTGGACAGTAGCTTCCAGCTCCTGCTGAAGGTAATTATTATCGAAGAAACCACGGCACTCAGTATAGAAGTGTGCTCAGGTAGGGTTCAACTCCGTAGTATTTTGGAAGAAATCCTGCCACTCCAAAAATTCTTTGTTTTTGAAAAATAATTTTATTTACAATCCACAGACTTAGACAATGTGAAGTTTCGGTCAAAATAACCAGACCTTTTTCAAACAGTCGGATTGCGTTTAGTATGAATAGGGGCTATGCTGTGCTGCGACGTCCGCCGCTAGCAAGGAAATGAGGTCAAATGCTGTAATCTACATTACAGCGCCGATCACATCATGTACAATATAGGCCACTTATAATGTGGTGACAGAGCCTCTTTAAATAAACAGTACAGGTATCAAAGAGATTTAACCTGACTGTGAACATGTCATTTATGACCTACTTCACACCTACACTCATTAGTTGTGGTTGGTCATTTCGACCCTTCAGCACATGGTGGGGCACACAAGGCTGTAACGAAACTCTTATACAACTATTGTAAAGGATCTGCCAGGCACAGCTTCGGGGTTAACGCCCATAGATAATCAGTCTGCACCTGCTTCTATGTCTGTGAGACTAACTCCATCTTCCACCACTCAGGGTGGCAGGCTTAGGAGTGGGAGAACCTATCACAGCCTGGCCAGACGGAGCTAGCTCCCGCCCTCTGTCTATTTATACCTGCCTTTCCTGTTCCTCCTTTGCTTGTGATTCTTCTCGTTTGGTTTCCTGGCTCTGCTGCAGCTTCTTGTACTATTGTCCTTGCTTCATATTGACCCCGGCTTGCTGACTACTCTCCTGCTCTGCGTTTGGCAGCTCGTACTCTCCTGGTTTGACTCGGCTTGTTCACTTCTCTTGTTGCTCACGGTGTTGCCGTGGCAACTGCCCCTTTCTCCCCCTAGCTCTGTGTACCCTTGTCTGTTTGTCTGTCGTGCACTTATTGAGCGTAGGGACCGTCGCCCAGTTGTACCCCGTCGCCTAGGGCGGGTCGTTGCAAGTAGGCAGGGACTGAGTGGCGGGTAGATTAGGGCTCACTTGTCTGTCTCCCCACCCCTGTCATTACATAATCACAAGCCCATACCTAGTCTACCCTGGTCCCTCACACCACTATGGACCCCCTTGAGACCCTGGCTCAGCAAATGCAGGGTCTCTCCCTACAGGTCCAGGCCCTGGCTCAGAGGGTCAACCAGCCTGATGCTGCCATGGTGGTCCCCCTCACCTCGCCTCTTGAACCCCACCTCAAGGAAGGGCCCCAAGAATGGGCCTTCTCCTTGGCTCCTGACGCCCCTGAACTTTCCTCCGTTGACCTTTTCTTTTCTGCTCTCGGACTCATCTATGACGAGACTGACAAGACTGCTTTTGCCGAGAGTCAGCTGGTGACCTTACGTCAGGGTAAGAGACCTGTTGAGGAGTATTGCTCTGACTTTAGGATGTGGTGCGTAGCTTCTCGGTGGAATGACCCTGCCTTAAGGTGCCAGTTTAGGTTGGGTCTGTCGAACGCCCTGAAAGATCTGCTAGTTAGTTATCCCTCTTCTGACTCCCTAGACCAGGTTATGGCTTTAGCGGTACGACTTGACCGACGTCTCAGGGAACGACGACTTGAACGTCTTGATGTTTTCTCCTCTGACTCCCCCATGATGCCTCCCGAAGTTCCGTTGCTTCGTTCCTCCCCGGAAGACTCGGAGGTACCTATGCAACTCAGGGCCTCCGTGTCCCCCCAACAACGTAGAGATTTCCGCAGGAAGAATGGTCTCTGCTTCTACTATGGGGATGACAAGCATTAAGTGAACAACTGTCCTAAGCGTAAGAATGCAGCCGGAGAACTTCCGCGCCTAAGTGATCATCGGGGAGGTCACTTGGGCGCACAGGTATTTCCCGTAAATATGAAACGTAATAAAATCTTGCTTCCCTTTCAGGTCTCTTTTGGTGGTAGGTCTGCTACCGGCAGTGCCTTCGTGGATTCAGGGTCTTCTGCTAATATCATGTCTGTGGAATTTGCTATGTCTCTAGCTATGCCTTTGATTGATTTGCCTAAACCTGTCCCGGTAGTGGGTATCGACTCCACTCCTCTTGCTAATGGTTATTTTACACAGCATACCCCTGTTTTTGAACTCCTTGTTGGCTCCATGCATTTGGAGCAGTGCTCTGTACTGGTAATGCAGGGATTATCGTCCGATTTGGTTTTAGGCCTTCCCTGGTTGCAGTTGCATAATCCCACGTTTGACTGGAATTCTGGGGACCTTACCAAGTGGGGTAATGAATGCTTGACGTCATGTTTTTCTGTTAATTCTATTTCTCCCCCTGAGGAGGTGAACACGCTACCCGAGTTTGTTCAGGACTTCGCCGATGTTTTCTCTAAGGAGGCCTCCGAAGTGTTACCTCCTCATACAGAATATGATTGCGCAATCAATTTGGTACCAGGAGCTAAGCTCCCTAAGGGTAGGATATTTAATCTCTCTTGTCCCGAACGTGAAGCCATGAGAGAGTATATCCAGGAATGCCTGGCCAAGGGTTACATTCGCCCCTCTACTTCTCCGGTAGGTGCTGGCTTCTTCTTCGTAGGGAAGAAGGATGGTGGTCTTAGGCCATGCATTGACTACCGAAGCTTGAATAAGGTCACTGTAAGGAACCAGTATCCCCTTCCTCTGATTCCTGATCTCTTTAATCAGGTTCAGGGGGCCCAATGGTTCTCTAAGTTTGATCTACGGGGGGCGTATAACCTTATCCGCATCAAAGAGGGGGATAAGTGGAAGACTGCGTTTAACACGCCCGAAGGTCATTTCGAATACCTCGTCATGCCCTTTGGGTTGTGTAATGCTCCCACGGTCTTCCAGAATTTCATAAATGAGATTTTAAGAGACTACCTGGGGGTATTTGTTGTAGTGTACCTTGATGACATACTTGTGTTTTCCAAGGACTGGTCCTCCCACATTGAGCATGTCAGGAAGGTGCTCCAGGTCCTTCGAGAAAACAAACTGTTTGCGAAGACCGAAAAATGTGTGTTTGGGGTGCAGGAGATACCATTTTTGGGCCAAATCCTCACTCCTCATGAATTCCGCATGGACCCTGCCAAGGTCCGGGCTGTGGCGGAATGGGTCCAACCTGCCTCCCTGAAGGCGTTACAGTGCTTCCTGGGGTTCGCTAATTATTACAGGAGGTTTATTGCTAACTTCTCGGTCATCGCTAAGCCTCTTACGGATCTCACTCGCAAAGGTGCTGATCTCCTCCACTGGCCTCCTGAGGCTGTCCAGGCTTTTGAGGTCCTTAAGAAGTGCTTTATCTCGGCCCCGGTGCTGGTTCAGCCCAACCAAATGGAGCCATTTATCGTGGAGGTTGACGCGTCCGAGGTGGGAGTGGGGGCTGTCTTGTCCCAGGGTACCAGGTCCCTCACCCATCTCCGTCCCTGTGCCTACTTCTCCAGGAAGTTTTCGCCCACTGAGAGTAAATATGATATTGGCAACCGCGAACTCTTAGCCATTAAATGGGCATTTGAAGAGTGGCGCCACTTCCTGGAGGGGGCTAGGCACCAGGTAACGGTCCTTACCGACCACAAGAATCTGGTTTTCCTAGAATCTGCCCGGAGGCTAAACCCGAGATAAGCTCGTTGGGCGTTATTTTTTACCAGATTCAACTTTGTGGTTACCTATAGGGCTGGGTCTAAAAATGTTAAGGCTGATGCACTGTCACGTAGCTTCATGGCCAGCCCTCCTTCGGAGGAAGATCCTGCTTGTATTTTGCCTCCAGGTATAATCATTTCCGCTATTGATTCTGATTTAGTCTCTGAAATTGCGGCTGATCAAGGTTCAGCTCCCGGGAGCCTTCCTGAGAACAAGCTGTTTGTTCCCCTGCAATTCCGGCTAAGGGTACTTATGGAAAATCATGACTCTGCACTATCTGGCCATCCAGGCATCCTGGGTACCAAGCACCTCATTGCCAGAAACTATTGGTGGCCTGGGTTGCCTAAAGACGTTAAGGCCTACGTCGCCGCTTGTGAAGTTTGTGCTAGGTCCAAGACTCCCAGGTCCCGACCAGCGGGCTTACTATGTTCTTTGCCCATTCCCCAGAGACCTTGGACCCATATCTCCATGGATTTTATCACCGATTTGCCTCCATCTCAAGGCAAGTCGGTGGTGTGGGTTGTAGTAGACCGCTTCAGTAAGATGTGCCATTTTCTGCCCCTCAAGAAACTACCCAATGCTAAGACGTTAGCTACCTTGTTTGTCAAACACATCCTGCGTCTCCATGGGGTCCCTGTCAATATTGTTTCTGATAGAGGGGTACAATTTGTTTCATTGTTTTGGAGAGCCTTCTGTAAAAAGTTGGATATTGATCTGTCCTTCTCCTCTGCCTTCCATCCTGAAACTAATGGCCAAACTGAGAGGACTAATCAGTCTCTAGAACAATATTTAAGGTGTTTTATCTCTGACTGTCAATATGATTGTGTCTCATTCATTTCCCTCGCCGAATTTTCCCTTAATAACCGGGTCAGTAACTCGTCAGGGGTCTCCCCCTTTTTCTGTAATTTTGGGTTTAATCCACGGTTCTCTTCCGTTTCACCTGGTAGTTCCAACAATTCCGAGGTAGAGGTCGTTCATCGAGAACTGTGCACAGTCTGGGCTCAGGTTCAGAAGAACCTAGAGGCGTCCCAGAGCATACAAAAAACTCAGGCAGATAGAAAACGTTCTGCTAACCCCTTGTTTATGGTCGGGGATCTGGTGTGGCTATCGTCTAAAAATTTGCGCCTTAAGGTCCAAGAAGTTTGCTTCCCAGTTTATAGGGCCGTACAAGGTCATTGAAGTCCTCAATCCTGTCTCCTTCCGACTGGAGTTGCCCCCATCTTTTCGAGTACACGACGTGTTCCACGCCTCCCTCCTTAAATGCTGCTCCCCGTCCTTGGCTCCCTCGAGGAAACCTCCGGTCCCTGTTCTCACCCCTGAGGGGGCAGAATTCGAGGTGGCCAAGATTGTGGACATCAGGATGGTCCAAGGCTCCCTCCAGTACCTGGTCCATTGGATAGGATACGGGCCTGAGGAGAGGACTTGGGTACCCGCTCGGGATGTTCACGCTGGGATATTGGTCAGGAGGTTTCACCTTCGTTTCCCCAGTAAACCAGGTCCACTTAGAAAGGGTCCGGTGGCCCCTCATAAAAGGGGGGGTACTGTAAAGGATCTGCCAGGCACAGCTTCGGGGTTAACGCCCATAGATAATCAGTCTGCACCTGCTTCTATGTCTGTGAGACTAACTCCATCTTCCACCACTCAGGGTGGCAGGCTTAGGAGTGGGAGAACCTATCTCAGCCTGGCCAGACGGAGCTAGCTCCCGCCCTCTGTCTATTTATTCCTGCCTTTCCTGTTCCTCCTTTGCTTGTGATTCTTCTCGTTTGGTTTCCTGGCCCTGCTGCCGCTTCTTGTACTATTGTCCTTGCTTCATATTGACCCCGGCTTGCTGACTACTCTCCTGCTCTGCGTTTGGCACCTCGTACTCTCCTGGTTTGACTCGGCTTGTTCACTTCTCTTGTTGCTCACGGTGTTTCCCTGGCAACTGCCCCTTTCTCCCCCTAGCTCTGTGTACCCTTGTCTGTTTGTCTGTCGTGCACTTATTGAGCGTAGGGACCGTCGCCCAGTTGTACCCCGTCGCCTAGGGCGGGTCGTTGCAAGTAGGCAGGGACTGAGTGGCGGGTAGATTAGGGCTCACTTGTCTGTCTCCCCACCCCCGTCATTACAACTATTTTGTGTGTGCCTAAATCCACCATTGGTTGTAACGTGGCCATTTTCTATTGCCATTTTACTACGCTTTCCACGGTTGCTTATACCGTGGCAATTCCTAGCAATATGTCCAATCTGACCACATTTAAAACATTTAACAGGACCACATTTCCTCTGCATCTTAGTACCCAAAGACTTGCAGTACTTAGCAATATGGCCTGAGCCAACACATGCAAAACATTTAGTATTACATGCTGTGTTGGACTTACGGCCGTCAATAGTACATGATCTTTTAAAGTGCTGCATGGTGTAATGACTGCCGCTCCCCATCGTCGGATGGCCGCGACCGCAGTCTCCCTCATAAGAGACACCAGCTTGCGTGGCCTTCCCATCCTGGACTTGGTGTTAAAGTGCTCGCACGCTCGTCCCCGATCTTAAACGGCCAGCACGCGCACTTACTAAAGTTTCCCTAACCTATCCCCAGATCACCCTGGACTATAAAAAGGGCTCCACCCTTCCCCTCCTTGCCTGAGCATTGTTGTTGTCTACCCATGTTCGTATTGCAAATGGTCCCCTCGTTTTTATCCTCCCAGTGTTCCCATATCCCGTAGCTGTATTGTCTCCTATATCTAGCCTTTAGTTGGAGTCGTGTGTACCATCTGCCCCGCCTGCTGTCATCTGCCACGGCTGCTGTCATCTGCCATGGCTGGTGCCTTATACCACGTCTGGTATCATCTGCCACATTTGGCGTTATCTGCCATGTTGTAACGGCCGCAGTCACAGACCGCAGACTCTTTTCAACCTGCCGACGTCTTCCTCCCCAGACATGCCAGCACATGCGGCTGTCCTGTTCTGCAGTGACCACTAGGGTGCGCGCGCGAGCTCATTCCCGGCCTTAAAAGGGCCAGCACGCACAACTGTTAATAATTAACTAATTACTCCCAGATCACCCTGGACTATAAAAAGGGCACTTCCCTTTCACTCCTTGCCTGAGCATTGTTTGTATTCCCATGTTAATCTTGTAAATGGTTCCTTAGTCGTATCCTGTTCCCTGTGTTCCCGTGCCCTGCTACCTGTAACCCTACTGTATTTTTTTCCTGTGCCCTCTCTAGAGTTAGAGTCGTGTTGGGCCATCTGCTACACCTGCTGTCTTACACCACGTCTGGTGTAACATCTGCCCTGCCTGATACCTCCTGGCACGTTTTGCATCACCTGCCGTCAAAGTGTCATCTGTGCTCAAGCCACGGCTACTGTCTGGACTATTACAGGTACCCTTGTGCTTAGACTTTGTATAAGGGCCTGCGGTCCATACAGCTAATGTGGCTTGGCCAGCTGCTACCCCACTATGGCTGTGCGGCCTAGTGGGTCCACATACCCACAGATCGTTACAGTACGTTCAGGACACGGACCCCGCTGGTCAACCCAAGACCATGACGACATCACAAGTCATGTGGGCGGATATTCTAGACCTCCGGTCACGACAGGACCAACTCCTCGAGGCGGTGAACTTTATTGCACATCGGCTGGATACGCAAGCTGCAGCCTTTACGGCACCTGCTCCTTATCCTCCTACTACACCTCCTGGCACTACTGATCCCAGATTCTCTCTGCCACTACCTCCCCGTTACGACGGAGACACGAGGACCTGCAGGGGATTTATGAACCTATGTCTGATCCACTTCTCTCTATATGCCAGAGCATTTTCTTCCGATGGCGCAAGGGTCGCGGTCATAATCTCTCTCCTTACTGGCAAGGCCCTGGCATGGGCAAACCCCATGTGGGAACGTGGAGGACCAGAGACCCGCCTACATCTACCCACAGTTCCCCTGGAGAGACCTCTAGCAATTGCCTCTGTGAATGGACTACCATTGCCCGATCCTATTGTTTCCGTTACGAAACCACTGACACTACAAATCGTAGTTCTTCACTCGGAACAGATGACCTTCCTGGTCTTGTCTACAGCTATCAACCCTATTCTGCTGGGCCTGCCTTGGTTTAGTCTACATGTTCCGGTCCTCAACAGGAGTTCCGGAGAAGTCCTCCAAGTGCTTTCACTGCTGCCTGCCACAGGTGCGTCCTGTTTTGCCTCCACTGCCTTAGTCACTCTCCGATCTACCCACACATTATGCCAGTTTTGCGGTTCGTCTTCAGCAAGAAGGAGGGAGAGACTCTTGCTCCTTATCGCATCTATGATTGCTCTGTTGTGTTCCTTCCTGATGCCTCACCACCTCGTGGGCGAGTTTATACTCTCTCCCTGCCAGAGACCCTAGCCATGTATGCCTATATTAAGGAGAACCTTGAGAGAGGGTTCATCTGGAAGTCTATCTCCATGACCAGAGCCGGATTCTTCTTTGTGAAGAAGAAGGACGGATCTCTTCGTCCATGTATCGACTACCGGGGTTTGAACCAAATCACGGTCAAGAATAAGTACCCTTTGCCGTTCATCTCAGAACTTTTCAATAGAATTCGTGGGGCCAAGGTCTTCACAAAGCTGGATCAACGTGGGGCTTATAACTTGATCCGTAGCTGCAAAGGTGACAAGTGGAAAACCGCATCTAACAACTGAGATGGTCACTATGAATATCTCGTGATGCCCTTTGGACTGTGTAACGCTCCAGCTGTGTTCCAGGAGTTTGACAAATGAGATCTTCCAAGATCTGCTGTATGTCATTGTGGTTGTCTATCTGGACGACATCCTAATCTACTCACCCGATTGGATGATGCATCGGAAGCATGTTCGCCAAGTTCTGTTGCAGTTAAGGGCGAATCGCCTATATGTTAGAAGTGTGTGTTCGAGAGGAACTCTCTGCCCTTCCTGGGCTAGATCGTATCTGACTGTGGACTCAAAATGGACCCAGAGAAGGTGAAATCTGTCTTAGAGTGGCCACGTCCACAGGGTTTTCGGTCCATACAACGATTTCTGGGATTCTCAAACTTCTATCGACAATTTATCCCAAACTTCTCGTCTCTGACTGCTCCAATCTCTACCCTCACCAAGAATGGGGTGAACGCCAAGGTTTGTGATCCGGAGACAGAGTCAGCATTCACTAACCTAAGGAGTGCTTTCACATCAGCCTCCGTTCCGTTTTCCATCATCCGAATGCATCTCGGCAGTTCTTTCTGGAGGTGGACGCGTCTTCCTTTGGTGCTGGAGCACTACTATGCTAAAACAGGCAAGATGGTGGCCTGTGGATTCTTTTCAAAATTATTCTTTCCAGCAGAACGCAACTCTTCCATCGAGGATTGGGAGTTGCTGGCCGTCATATTATCATTTATACGGATCACAATAACCTCACGTACCTACAGTCAGCACATCGAATAAATCCTCGCCAAGCCAGATGGTCGCTGCTCTTCGCTCGATTTCAATTCTTGCCTCACTTCCATCCTGCTGACAAGAATGTGAAGGCTGATGTCCTGTCTCGATCATTTAAAACTAATGACTCTGAGGAAATTCCAAAATATATTATAGATCCTTCTAGAATTATTACCGCTAAACCTCTGCAAATTTAGAGACATCCCTCCTGGAAAGACTTTCGTTCATCTTGCAGACAGGAAGAGAATTCTCCGCTGGGGACATAGCTCCAAACTGGCGGTGCACTCTGGTGATTGAAAGACTCAGGACTTGATAGCTCATCATTACTGGTGGCCCACGCTGCCTAGAGATTTTGCAGACTATATCTCTTTATGTACGAACTGTGCCTCGAAAAAGTCTACCCGCTCCAAACCTGCTGGTCTGCTCCTACCCCTGCCTGTCCCTGATGCTCCTTGGCAGCATATTGCTATGGACTTTATTACAGACCTTCCCCCCTCAGCTGGATGTACTACGATCTGGGTAGTAGTGGATCGTTTCCCCAAAATGGCACATTTTATTCCATTGACTGGTCTTCCGTCTGCTCCTTGCCTGGCAAATCTATTTATTCTACACATCTTCTGTCTACACTGACTTCCCTTGCATATTGTCTCGGATCGGGGAGTACAGTTTATATCCAAGTTCTGAAGAGCCCTGTGCAACCTGCTAGATGTTAGGCTGGACTTCTCTTCCGCCTATCACCAGTAATCCAATGGTGAAGTGGAGAGGACCAATCAAATTTTGGAGAACCATCTTCGTCATTTCATTTCCGACCAACATGACAATTGGGTACAACTTCTGCCTTGGGCGGAATTCTCCTACAACAATCATACAAGTGAGTCTACTGCCTCTTCACCTTTCTACATTGTGTACAGCCAACATCCACGAGTTCCCATTCCTGTGACAGCCATGACTCAAGTACCGGCAGCTAACTCTTCATTTTGAGACTTTTATTCACATCTGGCAGCAAACTAAGTCTGCGATTCTCGGAGGAGTGGATCGCATGAAAAAGCATGCCGATAAAAGAAGAAAAATTCCTCCTCAATTCTATCCTGGAGTCAAAGTCTGGCTATCTTCAAGAAACATTCGACTCAAGATGCCTTCTCACAAATTCTATCCCAGGTTCCTTGGTCCTTTCGAGGTTCTGCAACGGATAAACCCTATATCCTATAAACTTCGGTTGCCTGCTACTCTCAAGATCCCCAACTCATTCCATGTGTCCCTCCTTAAGCCTGTGGTTCTGAACCCCTACAGTAAAGCTCCTAGGTCTGCAGTTGCTCCAAGCGGTTCTTCTGATGTGTTCAAGGTGAAGGAGATTCTGAACTACAAGCGAGTAGGAGGAAGAACTTTCTATTTAGTGGATTGGAAAGTGTTTGATCCTGAGGAGAGTTCCTGTGAGCCAGAAGAGAGCCTTAACGCCCCTTCCCTCATTAACAAATTCCTCTTACGCTCTGCACCCAAGAAGAGGGAGTGTAAGGGGGGATACTGTAATGACTGTGGCCGCGGACCGCCACCGTTCCCAATCGTCAGATGGCCGCGACCGCAGTCTCCTGGCCGCCTGCCAGCGTCTCCCTCATCAGAGAAGCTAGCTCACGCGGCCTTCCCATCCTCGACTTAGTATTGGAGTGCGCGCACGCGTTCATATCCCGGTCTTAAACGGTCGTCTTACTAAAGTTTCCCTAACCTATCCCCAGATCACCCTGGACTATAAAAAGGGCTCCATCCGTCCCCTCCTTGCCTGAGCATTGTTGTTGTCTACCCATGTTCGTATTGCAAATGATCCCTTAGTTGTTATCCTGCTCCCAGTGTTCCTGTATCCCATTGCTGTATTGTCTCCTATACCTAGGCTTTAGTTGGAGTTGTGTGTACCATCTGCCATGTCTGCTGTCATCTGCCACGGCTGCTGTCATCTGCCGCACCTGGTGCCTTTTACCACGTCTGGTATAATCTGCCACGTCTGGCTTCATCTGTCACGTCAAGTACCACCCTGGCCATAGACGTAACATAGACGTAACATAGTAGATGTCTCCACTCCTCCAGAGCCAATTTGATGGCCAGTACCTCCCGATTCCCAATCGAGAAGTTGTGTTCTTCGGAAGAGAAGAGCTTAGAAAAAATTCCACATACCATTGACTTGCCTTTGGAGCCTCTCTGGAACAGGAGTGCACCAGCACCGACAGAGGATGTGTCCACCTCCAACAAGAACTGTAGAGAGACATCTGGATGATGGAGTATAGAGGCTGACGTGAAGGCACTCTTCAGGCTATTGAATTCAGACTCTGCCGCAGGAGTCCACACCTTGGCGTTCATGCCCTTCTTAGTGAGGATAGAGATAGGAGAAGTCAGTGAGGAGAAGTTTGGAATAAACTGTCTGTAAAAATTGGCGAATCCCAGAAAGCGCTGTATGGCCCTCAAACCTTGAGGGCGTGGCCATTCCAGGACAGACTTTACCTTTTCAGGATCCATCTCGAGACCTCGATTCGAGACGATATAGCCTAGGAAGGGTAGAGCATCTTTTTCAAACACGCGCTTTTCCAACTTAGAGTACAGACGATTCTCCCTTAACCGCAGCAAAACTTGACGGACATGTCTCTGATTCGTCATAGGATCTGGAGAAAAAAAATCAAGATATCATCAAGGTAGACTACTACACAAACATAGAGGAGGTCACAGAAAATGTCATTAACAAACTCCTGGAAGACCGCGGGAGCATTACACAGGCCGAAGGGCATTACTAGATATTCATAGTGTCCATCACGGGTGTTAAATGCAGTCTTCCATTCATCACCCTGACGAATTCGGACTAAGTTGTAAGCCCAACGCAGGTCTAGTTTGGAAAAAATCTTGGCACCACGTATACGATCAAACAGTTCTGAGATCAGTGGCAACGGATATTTATTTTTCACAGTGAGCTGGTTAAGACCTCGGTAGTCAATACAAGGACGAAGAGAACCATCCTTCTTTTTGACGAAGAAGAACCCGGCTCCTGCCAGGGAGGAAGACTTCCGTATGAAGCCCCTCTCCAAGTTCTCTTTCACATAGGCGGACATGGACAGAGTCTCTGGCAAGGAAAGAGGATATACCCTACCACGAGGAAGGGATGCACCTGGTATCTGTTCGATAGGGCAATCATACGCCTGATGTGGAGGCAATGTCTCCACCTCCCTCTTGCTGAAGATGTCCGAAAATGGAGCATAATGACTCGGCAATCCTACCAATGACCGAAGCAGCGAAGGTTGAGCCGAAAGAATCTGCACCAGGCATCGGCTTTGACACTCGGAGCCCCACTGGAGAACCTCTCCAGAATTCCAGTCAAGGACTGGGGCATGTATTCGGAGCCAAAGCAGGCCCAGCAACACAGGGTCAACGGCTTTGGACAGGACATAGAACGACAGGAGTTCGGAGTGAAGAGCTCCCACTTGGAGCCTCAGCGGCTTGGTCACAGCTATAACTGGGTCTGGCAGAGGTAGTCCATTCACTGATGCAACCGTCAATGGCCTCTCCAGGGGGGTGGTGGGTAATTGAATTAGATCCACCAGGTCTCTACAGATGAAATTAGCAGTGGATCCAGAGTCCAGATACGCAGAGACCTGATGCGTTCTCTCGCTGGACACTATGGTCACTGGTATAGACAATTTAGACAGAAGTCCTTTCTTACTCAAGGTTGCCTCTCCTAGCAACCCTAGGCTTTGGGATCTTTGGGGACACAGGCGCACAAGATGGCCACCGAGGCCGCAATATAGACAAAGTCCCGAAGTGCGTCTGCGTTGTCTCTCCTGGGTGGATAGCTTACACTGGTCCATCATCACAGACTCCTTAGGAGGATCGACATCTGAGGACAGCAGGGATTGCTGCAAAGTAGGGACCAGACTAGGAAGGCCTCCCTTTCGACGAACCTCTTGGAGGCGTTCTCGGATCCGCATATCAATCCGGGCGGACAGAAGGATGGGGTTATCCAGGGTAGATGGCAGGTCTCGAGCGGCAAGTTCGTCCTTAATTTTAGGAGACAGCCCATGCCAGAATGCAGCCACCAGGGCCTCATTGTTCCATAACAGTTCTCCCGCCAGGGTGCGGAAGTGGATGGCGTACTCACTCACGGAGGTGTCTCCTTGGCGTAGTTTAATCAAGGAAGCCGCTGCAGATGAGACACGTCCAGGCTCCTCAATCACCATGCGAAAAGTCCGGAGGAAGGCTTGGAAGTCACGGTTTCTGGTCCTTGTTTCTCCCAGATAGGGTTCGCCCATGCAAGAGCCTTGCCAGTGAGGAGAGAGATGATGAATGCGACCCTTGCACCGTCAGATGAAAATGTCATAGTATACACACTGAAATAGATCTGGCACTGGTTCAAAAATCAACGACAGGTACCTGCGTCTCCATCATAGCGGTCCGGAAGTGGCAAAGAAAAATGCGGGTTGACACTGCCAGGAGGTGTAGTCTAAGGATCAACACTGCCAGGAGGTGTAGTAGGAGGAACGGCAGCTCGCACCTCCTGCTGACGTGCAAGAATGTTCAAAGCCTGGAGGAGTTGGTCCTGTCGAGACGTCGTCATAGTCTTGGATCGACCAGCGGGGTCCATGGGCTGAGCTTACTGTCACGAAGGGTCTATGGACCCACTGGGCTGTACCACCTTGGCGGTAAGGCAGCTGGCCAACAGGGCGCAGGTGAAAGTCTATAGTTCGTATAGGTACCTGTGGCAGCTCAGACAGCATCAGGGCAGGCTCGGATGGGACTAGGCAGCAGGCAGACGTCAGGCGAGGTGAAGCAGATCAGGCGTGGATACAGCACGACAAGACTTTGGCACAGCACAGTGCTCAACCAGGAAGATATGGAATACTAGGAACAGGTAACATACTAGGAGGCCATCACATAGACAGACTAGGAATACACAACAAAGCTCAGGCGTGGGAGGATGGGGCTGGGACCTTCTTATAGCCCATGGTGCTCTGAAGCAATCCGCTCAACTACCAACTTGCGTGCGCTCTGGCTTCTCAAATCTGGACTGAGCTTGTGAGCGAACCCTGGTGGTCACTGTGGAGCAGGACAGCCGCATGTGCAGACATCTCTTGAGAGAAGGGCGTCGACTAGATGGAAGGAGTTCGTGGTCAGCGACCACGGACGCTACAGTTGGCATTGTTGCGCAACCAGATTGCGTAAGAAAAATGATGTTTTACAATATTATTAGTGACGTTGATATTAGGTCATCTTTTGCATATTGCCAATATGTACATAAAAAAGCTTTGTATGCCTTACCATCAACTTAGGATATTTTTCATTTAGGAGAAATTCCCTTCCAACAAGGCGCAATTCAGCATCCAAGAGCCTGGGCCAGATGAGAATCCATGACCTATGACACCTTGGAAGTGCATGGCCCTGTGGTCGAAGACGCAAGGAACTATATCGTGCCTAAGCTATCTGACTGCTCGAGAGGTGAACATAAAGTCAATGCGAGAATCAGGTTAGCTATCGGGACGGCTCCATGTATAGTTAACAGAGCTGTTCCCCATGGAGCACACAGCATCCTGTTAGGATGCATTGGTTGCCATCTCAATTAGCAGCCTGGAGGTGACATTCAACTTGGCAGACGTGCCAAGACTGCATCCATCCTCTTCAATAGGACAGTTGAAGTCCCTTCCCATCACTACGGCTCTGGTGGTAGCAAGCGAAGTCCACAGGGTCTAGAATATTTCCAGGCGCTCACCCTTTTCAGAAGCATAGACATTAATAAACCTTACGGGTCCACTGGCCAAGAGTCGTCTGTAGTTAGCAATTTGCCACAGACAAGCTCCTGGATGTCCTCAAGTTTACAGGCGCTTCTTCTTATTAGGATGGCTATCCCTGCAGACATGCAGTCATCCCCACTGAACCAGTAGGAACAGTTGTGAGAGAACTGCCCGGCCAGATGGTTGTAGGACCTAGAAAAGGGCAGAGAACATTCCTGCAACAAATAAATTCACACGCCTGAGTAGTAAGAAAAGAGAGTAACCGTCTGACATCTAGTCCTATCCCTAATACTCCTCATATTAATGCTAAAGATGATCAGATTAGCCATAAGAGAGGAAAAAAAAGACAGTACACTCTAATTTACCACTCCAGTTGGGCAGACCATCTTTCTTTGGAGCTTGTTGCTACCCTTAGTTCCAACAGTCCCTCCGCCATAAAATTATCTAGTAGTGAAGGCATTATTTATTTGGTCATGCTCCACTCACTTATATCTTAAGCACTGTAAATATAATTCTTTAACCACCCTCCCCCGCACAGACTCCTCCCTACTCTGTTGTAACTCATGTTGAAGGGTTAATTCCTCACACTCTTGTTTGCTAACATTGTATGACCTTTGGAAGGAAGATCCCTGCACATGTTCTCACCACCTATTTAAAAAAAGAGATGCAGTCAACCTAGGCTGGGCCATTATTCTCCATCCGCCACATGGTCTACGTCTATGATACATACGACCATAGGCAATTATAAAGCAGTATGAGTGAAGTGACTGGTATAGAACCTGCAGGTTTTGTATCCTGCATCCCCCAAGCCGAGTTCCATTCAGTCTTCAGAAAGTTAAAACATATTCTTCCTTCTCCAACGTTTGAGTCTGCAGTGTATGTGAGTGAAGAGATCCTGTTCATGCTTACATTAAGAAACAGCTTGTACACCATGAAAGAACGCAGCTGTCATTAGGAAGCTCTCTGCCCGCAATTCTGGTCATGAAGAAGCACCCGACTCGATGTCCCTGTCCATGTATGCTTGAGAAAGGTCCTGCTGGACTGAAACGTTGCACGGGTGATTAAAAAGCTGACATACACTACCGTTCAAAAGTTTGGGGTCACCCAGACAATTTACAGTTTTTCATGAAAACTCACACTTATATTTATCAAATGAGTTGCAAAATGACTAGAAAATATAGTCAAGACATTGACAAGGTTAGAAATAATGATTTTTATTTGAAATAATAATTTTCTCCTTCGAACTTTGCTTTCGT
This sequence comes from Rhinoderma darwinii, assembly GCF_050947455.1. NCBI lineage: Eukaryota > Metazoa > Chordata > Amphibia > Anura > Rhinodermatidae > Rhinoderma > Rhinoderma darwinii. The sequence goes on from NC_134687.1 coordinate 391,924,563, forward strand.
CAAAGAATGCTCCATTTGCAGCAATTACAGCATTGCAGACCTTTGGCATTCTAGCTGTTAATTTGCTGAGGTAATTGGGAGAAATTTCACCCCATGCTTCCAGAAGGCCCTCCCACAAGTTGGATTGGCTTGATGGGCACTTCTTGCGTACCATACGGTCAAGCTGCTCCCACAACAGCTCTATGGGGTTGAGATCTGGTGACTGCGCTGGCCACTCCATTACAGATAGAATACCAGCTGCCTGCTTCTTCCCTAAATAGTTCTTGCATAATTTGGAGGTGTGCTTTGGGTCATTGTCCTGTTGTAGGATGAAATTGGCTCCAATCAAGCGCTGTCTACAGGGTATGGCATGGCGTTGCAAAATGGAGTGATAGCCTTCGATATTCAAAATCCCTTTTACCTTGTACAAATCTCCCACTTTACCAGCACCAAAGCAACCCCAAACCATAACATTACCTCCACCATGCTTGACAGATGGCGTCAGGCACTTTTCCAGCATCTTTTCAGTAGTTCTGCGTCTCACAAATGTTCTTCTGTGTGATCCAAACACCTCAAACTTCAATTCGTCTGTCCATAACACTTTTTTCCAATCTTCCTCTGTCCAATGTCTGTGCGCTTTTGCCCATATTAATCTTTTCCTTTTATTAGCCAGTCTCAGATATGGCTTTTTCTTTGCCACTCTGCCCTGAAGGCCAGCATCCCGGAGTCGCCTCTTCACTGTAGACATTGACACAGGCATTTTGCGGGTACTATTTAATGAAGCTGCCAGTAGAGGACCTGTGAGGCGTCTATTTCTCAAACTAGAGACTCTAATGTACTTGTCTTGTTGTTCAGTTGTGCAGCGGGGCCTCCCACTTCTCTAACTACTCTGGTTAGAGCCTGTGTGTGCTGTCCTCTGAAGGGAGTAGTACACACCGTTGTGGGAAATCTTCAGTTTCTTGGCAATTTCTCGCATGGAATAGCCTTCATTTCTAAGAACAAGAATAGACTGTCGAGTTTCACATGAAAGCTCTCTTTTTCTAGCCATTTTGAGAGTTTAATCGAACCCACAAATGTAATGCTCCAGATTCTCAACTAGCTCAAAGGAAGGTCAGTTTTATAGCTCCTCTAAACAGCAAAACTGTTTACAGGGGTGCTAACATAATTGCACAAGGGTTTTCAAGTGTTTTCTAATCATCCATTAGCCTTCTAACACAGTTAGCAAACACAATGTACCATTAGAACACTGGAGTGATGGTTGCTGGAAATGGACCTCTATACACCTATGTAGATATTGCATTAAAAACCAGATGTTTGCAGCTAGAATAGTCATTTAGCACATTAACAATGTATAGAGTGTATTTCTGATTAATATAATGTTATCTTCATTGAAAAAAACTGTGCTTTTCTTTCAAAAATAAGGAAATTTCTAAGTGACCCTAAACTTTTGAACGGTAGTGTATGTTGGAAGTGCTGTCTCCTCATCTATTCTGTCTACCTGTCCATGTATAGACAGAGATGTCACAAGCTTCCCCGGGCAGAAGAAGGATCAAAAATCACTCGGGGACGCTCCTGGCGTCTCTGTTCATATATGGACTGTGACGCTAGGAGCTTCCCCACGGCCGGAGTCGCTTCGCAGAGCATCAGGTAAAATAAAAAAACACCCTCCAAAATCGAATGTAAAAAATATTATTGGGCTGGATTCACACAGCATTTTAATGCTTTTTCAGGGGGCATTTCCGGCTAGGTTTTTTTGCTAATTTTTTTTTGCACAAAAATGCTGCGGCCAGGTGTTATTTTAGAGTCAATAGCAAAATCTGAGTAGGCCTACATACACAGAATTTGGTTTGTGGCCTTTTTGTAGCACTTTTGTTCTCAGTGTTTTTGTTGTTTGTTTTTTTTTTTAAATGAGGCACGCTCTAGGTATGGCGCTTTTTCGGGCATTTTTCCCATATCCTTCTGAATAGGACTGCAGAAAAAAACGCATGTTCAAAATCTTACATAAAAAAAAAAGCAACAAAAACGTTTAAATTGTGTTACACCTGTACTTGCTGCTACATCCACAAGATGGCAGCGCATAGTCTGTTTCACTTCAGTTACCTAATTTTACCTCAATCACAATTCAATATAAATAAGCATTGTTAACTGAATTCTGGCCTTTATATATTCAACATCTAAACTGGATTATTATTTTAATCTAATTTTGAAAAGAAGAAAAAATAGGACAATGGGACATATTAATAAATGTCAAGCTGCTAATGTATTCACATACAAAGGGTTCACTCTACCTTCTAGTACCATTGGCTAGGATTTTCAGCTCTTAGCTATAGTCTTATTTGTTTTGCCTCCTTCATCTCAAAGGATATGATACCTATTTGACAGGAAATGAGAATATCAGACGTTTGGTTACGCACCCATGCCTTCCAACTGTCCCGGATCCAGCGGGACAATCCCGGATTCCAGCCCATGTCCCATTGTCCCGAGCGGCCAACGGCATATTCCAGTTTTAACTATTTCTGCATCTTCAGTACGCAGATACAGTTGAGTTCAATGGTGGAGCAGGGAGCCGTCAGCTCCCTGCTCTACCAGTCACTATGTGAGGCAAGCTCTGAGCGGCATGGCACACCTGTCTGCGCTGAGTCACATAGAGTACAGACTGGAAGAGACCTGCAGAGGGATCTACTCCATTCGTCGTGGGAAGGGGGCTGGATAAGAATTAATTGTATTATTTTTAGGAGGCACAATTGGGCATTATACTGTATGTGGGCACTACGGGGGCATTATACTGTGTGGGGAGGCACTATTGGGGCATTATACTGTGTGTGTGTGTGTGTGTGTGTGTGTGTGTGTGTGTGTGTGTGTGTGTGTGTGTGTGCAGCATTACGATATGTGTGCTGCACTACAGTGGAATTAAACTATGTGGGGGCACTACGAGGGCACTATACTGTGTGGGGAGGCACTATGGTGGCATTATACTGTGTGTGTGTGTGTGTGTGTGTGTGTGTGTGTGTGTGTGTGCAGCATTACGATATGTATGTGTGTGTGTGTGTGTGTGTGTGTGTGTGTATGTGTGTGTGTGTGCAGCACTATGGTGGAATTATACTATATGGGGGCACTATAAGTGCATTATACTGTGTGGGGAGGCACTATGGGGGACATTATACTGTGTGGAGGCACTATGGGGGCATTATACTGTGTAGGGACACTGTACTGTGTGGGGGCACTATGAGGTAATTATACTATGTGTGGAGGCACTGGGGGCTTGATACTATGTGGGGAGGCACTGTGGAGGTATTATATTATCTTGGGAAGCTATGAAGGCAGTATGCTGTATGGGGACACTATGGGGTCATTATACTGTGTGGGGGGCACTACTGGGGCATGAGACTGTGTGGGGCATGATAATGTGTGGGGGCACAAATGGAACTGGGTGTTTATGGACAGGGTTTAACATTAATAAAAAATAATTGTAAAGAGTTGTTCCTCATTACAATGCTTAAAAGTTGCAAGGTATGCACACCTCTGCTGTCGTCTTATAACAAACTACTTCTATCCCTTTTCTCTTCAGATTTTTTTAGCCAATAAAAGAACAAACTAATTAAATCACTCTTTTTCAAATCTCAATTACTAAAAGGGATTTTCCAGGATATATATTTTTTTTATTTAGAAAATGTTATAAAGAAAATGAGAGTTTGGAAATACAATGTTTATAAAAAAAAAAAAAATGCCTTTCCTTCGTATAGCACCCACTTAACTGAGTGATACTACATGTAAACATTTCAGCACTGCTCAAAACCTTACATACGCCACTACCTCACAGTCTGTTGGAATGTACGGGACACCGTACATTGGCCTCAGCAAAAAGCCTTTCTGTGCAATGTATGGGTGTCCATGTACATTCAGAAGCTCTGCTCAGTTCAGTGGGCACCGTACTGATGGAGTGAGAGGGCTTTTGTTTTGTTTTTTTACAAACATGGTGTTGCAAAGCCCTTTTCTTATTACTATTCTTCAATAAGAAGACTAAATAAACAAATATATATATATATATATATATATAAATATATATATATATATATATATATATATATATATATATATATATGCTGGCGAACCCCTTTAACACTTGTTCTCATGATCAAATCATCTCTTATCTCTGTTCTTTTCTCTTGATATTAGGAAGGCATTTGATATGGTCTCTTGGACGTACCTCTTCCAGGTACTGAACCAATGGAAACTTCCTCTGCTATTGTATGGCTTAAAACCCTCTATAGCTCTCCCAAGGCTTTTGTCAGATACAATGGGTTTTTCTCGGATCTATTCTCCACCACCCGAGACACCGCTCTGGAACACCTGGTGATTAATCTTCATCAAGGTCCTAATGTTAGGGGCATCGGTAAGTTATGCATGTTTGTTATGTACCATCTCTTGCTATTACATCCCTCCTCACCACCCTTCCTAACCTTTGCACACCTTGTCCATCTTCGGGTAAAGGCCCTTTTACAGCGGCCGATAAGCTTTGATCGGCACTCGTTTGCTCCTGTCACACGGAGCTATGGATGGGGATGAGCGGTCGTTATTCCGATCGCTCGTCCCCATACATTATTATCATGTCGGCAGCGCGTCAGGGAGATGCTGACACTGCTCATATCTCCTTCCCAGTAGACGCCAGCGCTCACTTCTGATCCGGTCCGTTGTGTCCCGTAGGGTGGGCGTGCGCTCGTGCCCGGCCTTAAAGGGCCAGCGTGCGCACATGGGAATCATCATCATCAATTAGCCCATGATTCCCGTGGACTATAATAAGGTCCCTGCCCCTTTGCTCATTGCCTGAGCATTGTTAGTATTCCGATGTCAGTCTTGCAAATGGTCCCTTAGTGTTATCCTGTTCCTGTTGTTACCTGTGCCCTGTTACCTGTATCCTGTATCCCGTGCGGTGTTCTTGTTCCTGAGAATGTTAGTGTTGGAGTCGTATCCTACTGCACCTGCTGTCGTCCAGTGTCTTCTGCCACGTCCAGTGTCACCTGCCACGTCCAGTGTCACCCGCCACGTCCAGTGTCATCCACCACGTCTGGCGCAACCTGCTGCGCCTGCTGTCATCCACCACGTCTGGTTTAACCTGCTGCACCCACCTCCATCCGTGCTAAAGCCTCGGCCACTGTCTGGACTATTCAGGTACCCTAGTGCGGGACTTTGTATTGCTTGGGTGCTCTGTTGCTTGGCCAGCTGCCTCCCTGCTACGGCGGTGCGGCTTAGTGGGTCCACATACCCACAGACCGTGACAGTATGCTCAGGCCATGGACCCCGCTGATCAACCTGAGACCTTGATGACACAGGCCATGCTGGCCGAGATGCAAGACCTTCAGTAACGGCAAGACAAATTCCTCCTGTCGGTGAACGCCATTGCATATCGGCTGGTTGCTCAAGCCACAGTCGTCACCACACCTATTCCTGCTGTTCCTCCTACTACACCTCCTGTCTTTATCAATACCGATCCCCTATGCTTCCTGCCGCTACCTCCTCGCTATGACAGAGACACGAGGGCCTGCAGGGGATTTCTGAATCAGTGAAAGATCCTCTTCAGACTACATGCCAGGGCCTACTCTTCTGATGAAGCCAGGACCGCCTTCATAATCTCTCTCCTTACTTGCAAAGCCCTGGCATGGGCAGTGCTTTTTACTGACTTTTCGTTCGATAATTGAGGAACCTGGGAGAGTTTCTTCTGCTGCTACATCCCTGCTGACCCTACACCAGGGAGACCTCTCCGTGGGCGAGTATGCCATTCAGTTTCATAACCTGGCTGCTGAACCAACCTGGAACAACGAGGCTTTGGTGGCCACATTCTGGCAGGGACTGTCTTCTGGGATTGAAGACGAGCTGGCTGCCCGCGATCTACCACCTACCCTGGACGATCTCATCCTACTAGCCACCCGGGTTGACATGAGGATCCGGGAGCGTTCCCAAGAGGTTCTCCGGGAGAGAGGATTACCTAGGCTGGCTTCTACTTTCCAGCAATCCCTACGGTCTTCTTCAGTCGTCCCACCAGAGGAGCCAATGCAGATGAACCGAGCCAAATTGTCTATCCAGGAGAGACAACGCAGACGCACTTCAGCATTTTGTTGCTCAAGCCATAGTCATCACGCACCTATTCCTGCTGTTCCCCCTACTACACCTCCTGTCTGTACCATTACCAATCCCCTATGCTTTCTGCCGCTACCTCCTCGCTATGACGGAGACACGAGGGCCTGCAGGGGATTTCTGAATCAGTGCCAGATCCACTTCAGACTACATGCCAGGGCTTACTCTTCTGATGACGCCAGGATCGCATTCATAATCTCTCTCCTTACTGGCAAAGCCCTGGCATGGGCAAATCCTCTGTGGGAAAATCAGGGACATGAGACCCGTGACTTGCAGTGCTTCTTACGGACTTTTCGTTCGATAATTGAGGAACCTGGGAGAGTTTCTTCTGCTGCTGCATCCCTGCTGACCCTACACCAGGGAGACCTTTGAGGCCTTGAGGCTTTGGTGGTCACATTCTGGCAGGGACTGTCTTCTGGAATTAAAGACGAGCTGGCCTCTCGCGATCTGCCAACTACCCTGGACGATCTCATCCTACTAGCCACCTGGGTTGACATGAGGATCTGGGAGCGTTCCCAAGAGGTTCTCCGGGAGAAAGGATTTCCTAGGCTGGTTTCTACTTTCCAGCAATCCCTACTGTCCTCTTCAGTCGTCCCACCAGAGGAGCCTATGCAGATGAACCGAGCCAAATTGTCTACCCAGGAGAGACAACGCAGATACACTTCAGGACTTTGTCTGTATTGCGGCCTCGGAGGCCCTGTTGTGCGTTTGTATCCCCAGAGGCCAGAGAGAACCCAGTGCCTAGGATTGGTTGGAGAGACAACCCTAGGCAAAATGGTACCAAATGAAGAATTGAATTCCAAGCTGACTATTCCTGTGACTATAGTATCCGGTGAGAAGACGCACCGGGGTTTCTGCCTATCTGGACTACGGGTCTGCGGCAAACTTCATCCAAAAGGATCTAGTGGATCATCTCCAGTTGCCAACAGTTCCCCTGGATACATCTTTGGCTGTTGCCTCGGTGAATGGACTGCCTCTGCCCGATCCGATTGTATCTAAGACCAAGCCGCTGAGGCTCCAAGTTGGAGCTCTTCATTCTGAACTAATTAAATTTCTTGTTTTGCCCAAAGCCATCAATCCTGTTCTGCTGGGCCTGCCTTGGCTTCGACTACATGCCCCAGTCCTGGACTGGAATTCTGGAGAGGTTCTTCAATGGGGCTCCAAATGCCTCAGTCTCTGTCTGTTGCAGATCCATCCTGTCCAGCCTCCTCTGCCTCAGTCATTGTCAGGATTACACCCTATTTCGCTCAGTTTGCGGATGTCTTCAGCAAGAGGGAGGCTGAGATGCTGCCTCCACATGACTGCCCCATTGAACTGGTTCCAAATGCTTCTCTTCCCCATGGACGGGTATATCCTCTCTCCTTGCCAGAGACTCTATCCATGTCAGCCTATATCAAGGAGAATTTGTAGAGGGTTTTCATACGAAAGTCTTCCTCCCCGGCCGGGGCTGGATTCTTCTTCGTTAAAAAGAAAGACGGATCTCTTCGACCCTGCATTGACTACCGTGGTCTCCACCAGATCACGGTCAAGAACAAATACCCGTTGCCACTATACTCGAACTGTTTGACTATATACAAGGTGCCAGGATTTTTTAAAAATTAGACTTGCGTGGGGCTTATAATTTGATACGAATCCATCAAGGGGACGAGTGGAAGATGGTGTTCAACACCCGAGATGGGCACTACGAATACCTGGTGATGCCCTTCGGACTGTGCAACGCTCCCGCCGTCTTCCAGGAATTCGTCAATGATATCTTCCGAGATCTCCTCTATGTCTGTGTTGTAGTTTATCTCGATGATATTTTGATTTTCTCCCCAGATCCGACGGCTCATCGGAGGCATGTCCGTCAGGTTCTACTGCGATTAAGTGGGAATCGTTTATATGCCAAGCTGGAGAAGTGCGTCTTTGAAATGAATTCTCTGCCCTTCCTGGGCTACATCATCTTGGATCAAGGTCTCAAGATGGATCCTCAGAAAGTAAAGTCCATTCTGGAATGGCCAGGTCCTCAAGGCCTTAGGTCCATACACCGTTTTTTGGGATTCGACAATTTCTACCGGCAGTTTATCCCAAACTTCTCATCACTGACAGCTCCCATCTCTACCCTTACCAAGAAGGGTGTGAACGCCAAGGTGTGGACTCCAGAGGTAGAATCTGTGTTTATTAGCCTCAAGAAAGCCTTCACTTCAGCCTCGATCCTCCATCATCCTGACATGTCTCGACAGTTCTCATTGGAGGTGGACGCTTCTTCAGTTGGTGCAGGTGCACTTCTGTTCCAGAGGAGCTCCAAAGGAAAGGCAGTAGTATGTGGCTATTACTCAAGACTTTTTTCCTCTGCAGAGCTCAACTACTCTATTGGGGATTGGGAGCTACTGGCCATCAAATTGACTCTGGAGGAGTGGAGACATCTGCTAGTGGGCGCAGCTCACCCCATCCTGATCTACACCGACCACAAGAACCTCACCTATCTCCAGTCGGCTCAACAACTAAACCCCCGACAAGCCAGGTGGTCGCTGTTCTTCACCCGTTTCTAATTTGTGGTCCACTTTCGTCCCGCTGACAAGAATGTGAGGGCCGATGTCCTGTCCAGGTGTTTTGAGACGGATGACACGGTGGAGTCCCTTCAAAGTATCATTAAAAAAAGTAGAGAGTTACCACAGCACTGAACCGCCAGGAGGGTGCACGCCTCTTCAGAACCTGGTCCAAGGTCCTCAATATCAGGCAGAAAAATGGACAAGGAAGCCGCACTTCCAAAATGTAGAAAAACCATTATTCACCCATGCAACGTTTCAATCCCTCAGGATCTTTCTCAAGCATAATAAAACACATCAAAACACAGAGTATTTAAGGACTCACAGAGTCATTAAGCAATAAAGCGGTGATGAAGTAAAAAATGTTACTCAAATAAATAAATATTTGTAGATAAAGCAATCATAAAATACAGACATGAATAGGGGTGATAATTACGTGTGCATAGAATTTAATAGGGGACTGGTACAGACAAAGAACAGTCCAAGTGTAAACAGTCAATAAGTGATTAATACATCACCCAGGTGTACATGTTAAAAAGCAAATTACATACTGTCATTATGCAGATAGTGAAGGAACCTGCTCCTAATGTGATTACGGCATCCCTGTACAGCAGCTGGGTATATCCCACGTGTAAATACAGAAGTGAATCTAATCTAACAGTAAGAGCCGAAATCCCGCGAGACTATGCAATCAAAATCTCGCACATGTGCAGTAGCTCAAAAACTTGTACGGCGGCCATCTTGGAAGATGGAAAATCACTAGAATTGATGCCAGCAACCTCATAAACCGAGATAGACTATAGAACTACATCAGGGCAGGGAACTACAACAACAATACATGCCATACAAAGACAGGATGATGGCATATCTATGGGGACAGAGAGTGGAAACAGTGGTATACCCCAAAGGTCCTATATACTGTATCAAAACCGGTATAGAGATACCAGGTATTGGCACAAAATCAGTATATGCAAAATAGATACCATCAAAATATGTACAAATGTATATATCCACAAGTAAAAACGGGGATAGAATAATCGTTGACATTGAAGCAGTATATGCCAATATATGCTAAGCCCTAGAAAAATAGCCATACAAAATGAGCAGAATAAATGTGTTCGGCACGAGTACATTATGTTTGAGTTTCCGAAACAAAAGGAGATGGTCCAATCCGCAAGATATATCTGCAAATGATATTGAAAAAAAATAAAAAATAGAATTAATAAATATTGCAAATCAATATAATTTCGCAACACAACATATATTCAAAATGTGTTCAGCTGATACACACAAAGAAAAATGACACTTCAAGATCAAGCAAGGTATCATGAGATGAACGAATAGTAGTCAAAAAGGTGTTATCAACACCTCATGGCCGCGCCAACTTTAAAATCGATATTCAAACCCTGTGGAGCTAGGGACTTTAAGTTGAAAATCCATTCAAGCTCCCTATGTTTAAGTCTTAAGACTCGATCTCCACCCCTCCGATGCATAGGTATGTGGTCAACAATCCAAAACTTTAGATCACTCACCACATGCCCCACTGAAACAAAATGTGACGACACTGATAAATCCAATCTTTTAGTTCTAATGGTAGATTTATGTTTGTTTAAACGAACTCGGCACAACTGAGTAGTCTCTCCAACATAAATTAATTTGCAGGGACACTGAAGTACATATATGATGTGGGACGAAGCACAGGTCAAAAAATGTTTAAGGTGAAAAACCTTACCACTTATAGGGTGACAAAAAGTACTACCCTTGACCATATTATTACAATTTGTGCAATTCAGACAAGGGAAACATCCCAATTTTTTAGGAGCCAGGGTTAACTGGCGATTAGTACAAAGGGGTCCCACGTCAGCATGTACTAGTTAGTCCCGCAAAAATTTTTTGACGTCTAAAGGCCATAATTGGAGGCCTACCAAATTCAGGAACTGTGTCAGTTAGATTTGCAAGAATACCCCATTCATGGCGTATAATGTTGGAGACTCTGTTACTGATGTCCGAGTATGTTGAAACAAAAGCCAATCTACCAGAAGATTCTCGTTTATGAGGAATCAATAATTGTTCCCTAGTGACCATCTCTACCCTGTCTCGCTGTTTCTGTAAAAGGGACCGAGGGTATCTACGCTCAACAAACTTGTCATGCATCTCATCAAGGCGTGGACCGAGACTTTGGGACTCTGCCACTATTCGTTTGACCCTCAGCATTTGGCTAAGGGATAGTGATTCCACCATCCATCGAGGATGCTGACTGTCATATCGCAATAGACTATTGCGGTCAGTATCCTTTTGGTATAGGTCAGTAACAAGCCTGTCACCCTCCTTATACACCAAGGTGTCCAAAAAATGTAAACTCCTACTAGAGGATTCCATCGTGAACTTGATGTCCTCATCTATCAAATTTAGAAATTCAAAGAAATCCGAAAGTTGTGCCATAGTGCCAATCCAGATGACAAATATATCATCTATGTATCTCCACCACCTGAGCACATGGCTAAAGTGGTGGGATACATAGATGTGTCGCTCCTCGAGGGCCGCCATGAACATGTTGGCATAAGTCGGAGCAACATTAGAGCCCATGGCGGTACCCCTTCTCTGGATATAGAAGGAGTCAGCAAACAAAAAGTAGTTCTCAGTGAGAACCACCTCTAACAGGTCCATAAGGAATTGTACACCTATGTCGGAAAAATCCGAACCTACAAGAGCCTCACCAACCATTTTAAGTCCCCTATTGTGGTTAATGGACGTGTACAGGCTACAGACGTCAAAAGACGCTAGTATAACGTCACCGTTTATGATTACATTGGATAATTTGACTATAAAGTCTGTCGTGTCCTGAATATAGGACAACGCAGAGATGGCATGAACCCTAAGGATTTTGTCAAGGAAAACAGCTATAGGGTTAAAAATAGAATCCCTACACGATATAATAGGGCGTCCAGAGGGTTTGTGTAGACACTTGTGTATCTTAGGGAGACAGTAAATAACGGGGGTGACCGGATGTGAAACAGTTAGGAATTCAGACAGATCTTTGTCAATAATCCCCGCTGTAAGGGTCTGCTGTATAACATGTGAGATCCTCTGCTGTATCCTAAATTTAGGGTCACCATGAACCCTTTCGGAAACGCTGACATCATTCACTTGACTGGTGAATTCTTCAAGATATAGCGATGTATCCATGAAGACCAAGGCTCTGCCCTTATCGGCATGCTTGATCATCAGGAACACATCGCCAGACAACTCCCTGAGGGCCTTCAACTCAGCACTGGTTAAATAAGGATGTAATAGGGATGACTCCACTAATTCCTCCCTGAGTTTTTGGATCTTCTGTTTGACTATGGTAACGAAAGCCTCTATAATAGGTTCACATACATAAGGCTGCCAATCTGATGTTTTATACAGCCCAACTTTACCTAAAGCAAATTCACTAGGCAAAAAATTAGAATTCTCATGAGGTACAGCCTTATTACAGAAGAATTTTTTTAGTTTAATCCTTCTAAAGAAGGCATAGAGATCCAATTCCAGTTGGAACCAGTCGATTTTGGACGCAGGGCAAAACGACAATCCCTTATTTAATAATCTCAACATCAGTGAGAGAACGTGAGGAGATATTTACCGCCAGTGTTCCTAGTTGGGCTTCCTCTCCTTGCCTCGTGTCGACTGCCAGTGTCGTCTCGTACGTTCCGGTTTTGGGTTTAAACCGCCTCCGGTGTTTGCGGCCTCCTCTCCTTGTACGTCCACAGTCACCCCTAAAAAAGAATTAGGAATATCCATAGGGCTTTCAGCTATAGATTGAGGACGTCTCCTATTCGATGGAGCTCCTCTGCCATATGCTCCCCCTTTGATTATCCTTGGTTCCTTTTGTCAACTAAAGATACGTCCATCGATGTAATCCTCCACATCGCGTACCCACTTCTGACGTTTCGTATTCTCCAAATGTGTCTTGAATTTATCAAACGCTTCCTTTGAACCATCTTTGAATTTCTGTAGATCATCAATAGGTACCAGGGCTGTAAGTGATGCATCCAGATCTTGTATGCGTGTGTTCACACTCTGCAGTTCCAATTGCAGGAACTCAATATTTAGTAAGATGATATCTCTGGTATATCTGTTAGATATCTGGCAAAAACGTTGGCAAAATTCGGCATTGTTAGGAAATAAATTTGGGGTAATGCATATGTGAATAAAGGTTTTTCTACATTTTGGAAGTGCTGGCTCCTTGTCCATTTTTCTTCCTGATATTGAGGACCTTGGACCAGGTTCTGAAGAGGCGTGCACCCTCCTGGCGGTTCGGTGCTGTGGTAACTCTCTACTTTTTGCTACGTGGGTCCCAGCCACTTTGCACGGACTGCATTTGCTTTTGAGCATTTTTTTAAAACCTACATTATGAATTCATCACCTACAGTGTTTTCATACACGGACGATGATGTTGACAGGATCATGCAAGGTATCTCAGGGGATGTATCATTCCTAAGTGTTCCATCGGTTGACCACGTCAAGAGGAAATGGGAGATGGAGTCCAAGCGAGCCATCACTATTTACTTACATCTAGTCACGTTGGGGGAATACTTTAAGGTGGACCGTATCCCCAGAGGTATGAGATCGAGCCTTACCCCAAATTTATTTCCTAACAATGCCGAATTTTGCCAACGTTTTTGCCAGATATCTAACAGATATGCCAGAGATATCATCTTACTAAATATTGAGTTCCTGCAATTGGAACTGCAGAGTGTGAACACACGCATACAAGATCTGGATGTATCACTTACAGCCCTGGTACCTATTGAAATTAAAAGATGGTTCAAAGGAAGCGTTTGATAAATTCAAGACATATTTGGAGAATACGAAACGTCAGAAGTGGGTACGCGATGTGGAGGATTACATCGATGGCCGTATCTATAGTTAACAAAAGGAACCAAGGATAATCAAAGGGGGAGCATATGGCAGAGGAGCTCCATCGAATAGGAGACGTCCTCAATCTATAGCTGAAAGCCCTATGGATATTCCTAATTCTTTTTTAGGGGTGACTGTGGACGTACAAGGAGAGGAGGCCGCAAACAACGGAGGCGGTTTAAACCCAAAACCGGAATGTACGAGACGACACTGGCAGTCGACACGAGGCAAGGAGAGGAATTCCAACTAGGAACACTGGCGGTAAATATCTCCTCACGTTCTCTCACTGATGTAGAGTTGAGATTATTAAATAAGGGATTGTCGTTTTGCCCTGCGTCCAAAATGGACTGGTTCCAACTGGAATTGGATCTCTATGCCTTCTTTAGAAGGATTAAACTCAAAAAATTCTTCTGTAATAAGGCTGTACCTCATGAGAATTCTAATTTTTTACCTAGTGAATTTGCTTTAGGTAAAGTTGGGCTGTATAAAACCATAAGATTGGCAGCCTTATGTATGTGAACCTATTATAGAGTCTTTCGTTACCATAGTCAAACAGAAGATCCAAAAACTCAGGGAGGAATTAGGGGAGTCATCCCTATTACATCCTAATTTAACCAGTGTTGAGTTGAAGGCCCTCTGGCGATGTGTCCCTGACGATCAAGCCTGCCGATAAGGGCGGAGCCTTGGTCGTCATGGATACATCGCTATATCTTGAAGAAATCACCAGTCAAGTGAATGATGTCAGTGTTTACGAAAGGGTTCATGGTGACCCTAAATTTAGGATACAGCAGAGGATCTCACATGTTATACAGCAGGCCATGACAGCGGGGATTATTGACAAAGATCTGTCTGAATTCCTAACTGTTTCACATCCGGTCAACCCGATTATTTACTGTCTCCCTAAGATACACAAGTGTCTACACAAACCCCCTGGACGCCCTATTATATCGGGTAGGGATTCTATTTTTAACCCTATAGCTGTTTTCCTTGACAAAATCCTTAAGGTTCATGCCATCTCTGCGTTGTCCTATATTCAGGACACGACAGACTTTATAGTCAAATTATCCAATGTAATCTTAAACGGCGATGTTATACTAGCGTCTTTTGACATCTGTAGCCTGTACACGTCCATTAACCACAATAGGGGACTTAAAATGGTTGGTGAGGCTCTTGCAGGTTTGGATTTTTTCGACATAGGTGTACAATTCCTTATGGACCTATTAGAGGTGGTTCTCACTGAGAACTACTTCTTGTTTGCGGACTCCTTCTATATCCAGAGAAGGGGTACCGCCATGGGCTCTTATGTTGCTCAAACTTATGCCAAACATGTTCATGGCGGCCCTCGAGGAGCGACACATCTATGTATCCCACCACTTTAGCCATGTGCTCAGGTGGTGGAGATACATAGATTATATATTTGTCATCTGGATTTGCACTATGGCACAACTTTCGGATTTCTTTGAATTTCTAAATTTGATAGATGAGGACATCAAGTTCACGATGGAATCCTCTAGTAGGAGTTTACATTTTTTGGACACCTTGGTGTATAGGGAGGGTGACAGGCTTGTTACTGACCTATACCAAAAAGATACTGACCGCAATAGTCTATTGCGATATGACAGTCAGCATCCTCGACGAATGGTGGAATCACTACCCTTTAGCCAAATGCTGAGGTTCAAACGAATAGTGGCACAGCCCCAAAGTCTTGGTCCATGCCTTGATGAGATGCATGACAAGTTTGTTGAGCGTAGATACCCTCGGTCCCTTTTACAGAAACAGCGAGACAGGGTAGAGATGGTCACTAGGGAACAATTAT
This sequence comes from Rhinoderma darwinii, assembly GCF_050947455.1. Lineage (NCBI taxonomy): Eukaryota > Metazoa > Chordata > Amphibia > Anura > Rhinodermatidae > Rhinoderma > Rhinoderma darwinii. The sequence goes on from NC_134687.1 coordinate 391,939,917, forward strand.
TGATTCCTCATAAACGAGAATCTTCTGGTAGATTGGCTTTTGTTTCAACATACTCGGACATCAGTAACAGAGTCTCCAACATTATACGCCATGAATGGGGTATTCTTGCAAATCTAACTGACACAGTTCCTGAATTTGGTAGGCCTCCAATTATGGGCTTTAGACGTCAAAATTTTTTTGCGGGACTAACTAGTACATGCTGACGTGGGACCCCTTTGTACTAATCGCCAGTTAACCCTGGCTCCTAAAAAATTGGGATGTTTCCCTTGTCTGAATTGCACAAATTGTAATAATATGGTCAAGGGTAGTACTTTTTGTCACCCTATAAGTGGTAAGGTTTTTCACCTTAAACATTTTTTGACCTGTGCTTCGTCCCACGTCATATATGTACTTCAGTGTCCCTGCAAATTAATTTATGTTGACGAGACTACTCAGGTGTGCCGAGTTCGTTTAAACAAACATAAATTTACCATTAGAACTAAAAGATTGGATTTACCAGTGTCGTCACATTTTGTTTCAGCAGGGCATGTGGTGAGTGATCTAAAGTTTTGGATTGTTGACCACATACCTATGCATCGGAGGGGTGGAGATCGAGTCTTGAGACTTAAACATAGGGAGCTTGAATGGATTTTCAAGTTAAACTCCCTAGCTCCACAGGGTTTGAATATCGATTTTAAAGTTGGCGCGGCCATGAGGTGTTGATAATACCTTTTTGACTACTATTCGTTCATCTCATGATACCTTGCTTGATCTTGAAGTGTCATTTTTCTTTGTGTGTATCAGCTGAACACATTTTGAATATCTGTTGTGTTGCGAAATTATATTGATTCGCAATATTTATTAATTCTATTTTTATTTTTTTTCAATATCATTTGCAGATATATCTTGCGGATTGGACCATCTCCTTTGGTTTCGGAAACCCAAACATAATGTACTCGTGCCGAACACATTTATTCTGCTCATTTTGTATGGCTATTTTTCTAGGGCTTAACATATATTGGCATATACTGCTTCAATGTCAACAATTATTCTATCCCCGTTTTTACTTGTGGATATATACATTTGTACATATTTTGATGGTATCTATTTTGCATATACTGATTTCGTGCCAATACCTGGTATCTCTATACCGGTTTTGATACAGTATATAGGACCTTTGGGGTATACCACTGTTTTCCCTCTCTGTCCCCATAGATATGCCATCATCCTGTCTTTGTATGGCATGTATTGTTGTTGTAGTTCCCTGCCCTGATGTAGTTCTATAGTCTATCTCGGTTTATGAGGTTGCTGGCATCAATTCTAGTGATTTTCCATCTTCCAAGATGGCCGCTGCACAAGTTTTTGAGCTACTGCACATGTGCGAGATTTTGATTGCATACTCTCGCGGGATTTCGGCTCTTACTGTTGGATTAGATTCACTTCCTAATTTACACGTGGGATATACCCAGCTGCTGTACAGGGATGCCGTAATCACATTAGGAGCAGGTTCCTCCGCTATCTGCATAATGACAGTATGTAATTTGCTTTTTAACATGTACACCTGGGTGATGTATTAATCACTTATTGACTGTTCACACTTGGACTGTTCTTTGTCTGTACCAGTCCCCTATTAAATTGTATGCACACATGTAATTATCACCCCTATTTATGTCTGTATTTTATGACTGCTTTATCTACAAATATTTATTTATTTGAGTAACATTTTTTACTTGATCACCGCTTTATTGCTTAATGACTCTGTGAGTCCTTAAATACTCTGTGTTTTGATGTGTTTTATTATGCTTGAGAAAGATCCTCAGGGATTGAAACGTTGCATGGGTGAATAAAGGTCTTTCTACATTTTGGAAGTGCTGCCTCCTTGTCCATTTTTCTTCAAAGTATCATAGACCCGTCCTGCATTGTCACTGCCAATCCTTTGCAGGTTAGAGACATCCCTCCGGGGAGGAATTTTGTTTGGTTGGCAGACAGGAGAAGAATTCTCCGCTGGGGACACAGCTCTAAACTGGCTGGGCACGCTGGTGTTTGTAAGACCCGATACCTGATTACTCTCTTCCTGCACAGTGTGTGCATCTAACAAGGTTGCTCACTCTGCCGGCCTACTCCAACCTCTGCCTGTACCCAATGTCCCCTGGCAGCACATTGCGATGGACTATGTCACAGACCTTCCTCTCTCACCAGGCTGCAATACTGTCTGGGTGGTGGTGGACCGGTTCTCGAAGATGGCACATTCAGCACATCTTCCGCTTGCATGGCTTGCCCATTCACATCGTGTCCGATCGGGGGGTTGAATTGACCTCTAAATTCTGGAGAGCCCTCTGTAAACTCCTGGATGTGAGATTGGAATTTTCCTCAGCCTATCACCCACAGTCCAATGGGCAAGTCGAGAGGATTAACCAGATCATGGAAAATTATCTCCGCCACTTCATCTCCGTGCAGCATGATAACCGGGTACAGCTGCTTCCATGGGCCGAGTTCTGGTATAACAACCACACAAGTGAGTCCACCACTTCCACACCATTCTACATTGTGTACAGTCAACATCCTAGAGTCCCTCTTCCAGTGTCGGCTACATCTCAGCTGCTGACTCTACATTTGGGGACTTTCTGCAAATCTGGCAACAGACCGGGTCCTCTATTCTGCTGGCAGTTGATTGCATGAAGTGAAGGGCAGATAGAAGAAGAAGAAAGCCGCCCCAGTATCTTCCGGGTACCAAAGTCTGGCTGTCCTCACGGAACATTCGTTTAAAGGTGCCTTCATACAAGTTTGCTCCCAGGTTCCTCGTACCTTTTGAGATATTACAACAGATAAACTGTAATGTAGGGGTAGCGAGACGGACAGGTGAGCCCTAATCTACCCGCCACTCAGTCCCTGCCTACTTGCACAGTCCGTCCTAGGCGACAGCGTACAACTGGGTGATGGTCCCTACGCTCACTATGTGAACGACAAACAAAACAGACAAGGGAACACAGAAGCAAGGGAAGAGGGGAGGTTGCCCACGGAAACACCGCGAGCAACAGAGTAGTGAACGAGCCGAGTCAAACCTGGAGAGTACGCGGTAACAAAAGCAGAACAGGAGAATGGTCAGTCAAGCAGGGTCAAAATGAAGCAGAGGTCAAAAGTATAGCAGGACCAGCAGAGCCAGGAAACACAAGAATCACAGGCAAAGGACAGACAACAAATAAAGGTATAAATAGACCAAGGGCGGGAGCTAGAACCGTCTGGCCAGGCTGTGATAGGTTCTCCCACTCCTCAGCCTACCAGCCTGAGTGGTAGCAGATCGAGTCACTCTATCAGACCTAGGGACAGATGCAGACTGATTAACCACGGGCGTCGACACAGAAGTTGTGTCTGGCAGATCCTTTACAGTACCCCCCTTTTATGTGGGGCCACTAGACCCTTCCTAGGTGGACCTGGCTTATTGGGGAACCAAAGATCGAACCTCCTGAGCAATAACACATCCCGGGCATGTACCCAAGTCCTCTCCCCAGGCCCGTATCCTCTCCAATGGACCAGGTACTGGAGGGAGCCTTGGACCATCCTGCTGTCCACAATCTTTGCCACCTCGAATTCTACCCCTTCAGGGGTAAGAACAGGGACCGGGGGTTTCCTCGAGGTAGCCAAGGACGGGGAGCAGCGTTTAAGGAGGGAGGCATGAAACACGTCGTGTATTTGAAAGGACGGGGGTAACTCCAGCCGGAAGGAGACAGGGTTAAGGACCTCAATGACCTTGTACGGCCCTATATACCGGGGAGCAAACATTTTGGACGGAACTTTAAGGCGCAAGTTTTTAGAAGACAGCCACACCAGATCCCCGACCACAAACAAGGGGTTAGCAGAACGTCTTTTATCTGCCTGAGTCTTTTGTATGTTCTGGCACGCCTCAAGGTTCTTCTGAACCTGGGCCCAGACTGTACACAGTTCCCGATAAACAACATCTACCTCGGGATTGTTGGAACCACCAGGTGAAACGGAGGAAAACCATGGATTAAACCCAAAAGTACAGAAAAAGGGGGAGACCTGTAATGACGGGGTAGGGAGACAGACAGGTGAGCCCTAATCTACCCGCCACTCAGACCCTGCCTACTTGCAACGGCCCGTCCTACGCTCAATAAGTGCATGACAGACAAGCAGACAAGGGTACACAGAAGCTAAGGGAAATGGGGCAGTTGCCCACGGCAACACAGTGAGCAACAAAAGTAGTGAACGAGCCGAGTCAAACCAGGAGTGCACGAGGTACAAATCGCAGAGCAGGAGCGTAGTCAGTAAAGCCAGGGTCAAAAATGAAGCAAGGTCAATAATCATAGCAGGAGCAGCAGAGCAAGGAAACAGAAAAGAATCACAGGCAAAGGAGGAGCAGGAAATGCAGGTATAAATAGACAGAGGGCAGGAGCTAGCTCCGTCTGGCCAGGCTGTGATAGGCTCTCCCACTCCTCAGCCTCCCAGCCTGACTGGTAGAAGATCGTGTCACTCTCTCAGACTTAGGAGCAGGTGCAGACTGATAACCCACGGGGGTCGACACAGAAGCTGTGTGTAAAGGATCTGCCAGGCACAGCTTCGGGGTTAACTCCCTTAATTAATCAGTCAGCACCTGAATCTACATCCCTGAGACTGACTCCAGCTTCCACCACTCAGGCTGGCAGGCTTAGGAGTGGGAGAGCCTATCGCAACCTGGCCAGACTCAGCTAGCTCCCGCCCTCTGTCTATTTATACCTGCATTTCCTGTTCCTCCTTGCTTGTTATTCTTTTTCGTGTGGTTTCTTGGCCCAGCTACAGCTCCTTCTATTTTGTTCCTGCTCCATACAGACCCTGGCTTACTGACTACTGGTACCTCGCACACTCCTGGCTCGACTCGGCTCGTTCACCACTCTGGTTGCTCACGGTGTTGCCGTGGGCAACTGCCCCTTTCCCTTGCTTGTATTCCCTTGTATGTTTGTCGTGCACTTACTGAGTGCAGGGACCGCCGCCCAGTTGTACCCCGTCGCCTAGGGCGGGTCGTTGCAAGTAGGCAGGGACAGAGTGGCGGGTAGATTAGGGCTCACTTGTCCGTTTCCCTACCCCCCGGTCATTACATAATAACAAGCCCATACCTAGTCTACCCTGGTCCCTGACACCACTATGGACCCCCGTGAGACCCTGGCTCAGCAAATGCAGGGTCTCTCCCTACAGGTCCAGGCCCTGGCTCAGAGGGTCAACCAGCCTGATGCTACCTTGGAAGTTCCCCTCACCGCACCTCTTGAACCCCACCTCAAGTTGCCCGACCGGTTCTCAGGGGACCGGAGGCCTTTTCTCTCCTTTCGGGAGAGTTGTAGGCTTTACTTTCGTTTAAAGCCTCATTCCTCAGGTTCTAAGAGCCAGCGGGTGGGTATAATTATGTCCCGGCTCCAGGAAGGGCCCCAAGAGTGGGCCTTCTCCTTGGCTCCTGACGCCCCTGAACTTTCCTCCGTTGATTGTTTCTTTTCTGCTCTCGGACTTATTTATGACGAGACTGACAGGACTGCCTTTGCCGAGAGTCAGCTGGTGACCTTACGTCAGGGTAAGAGACCTGATGAGGAGTATTGCTCTGACGTTAGGAAGTGGTGCGTAGCTTCTCGGTGGAATGACCCTGCCTTAAGGTGCCAGTTTAGGTTGGGTCTGTCCAATGCCCTGAAAGACCTTCTAGTTAGCTATCCCTCTTCTGACTCCCTAGACCAGGCTATGGCTTTAGCGGTACGACTTGACCGACGTCTCAGGGAACGACAACATGAACGTTTATGTGTTTTCTCCTCCGACTCCCCCATGATGCCTCCCGAAGTTCCGTTGCTTCGTTCCTCCCCGAAAGACTCAGAGATACCTATGCAACTCGGGGCCTCCGTGTCCCCACAACAACGCAGAGAATTCCGCAGGAAGAATGGTCTCTGCTTCTACTGTGGGGATGACAAGCATCAAGTGAACAACTGTCCTAAGCGTAAGAATGCAGCCAGAGAACTTCCGCGCCTAAGTGATCATCGGGGAGGTCACTTGGGCGCACAGGTATTTCCAGTAAATAGGAAACGTACTAAGATCTTGCTTCCCTTTCAGGTCTCTTTTGGTGGTAGGTCTGCTACCGGCAGTGCCTTCGTGGATTCAGGGTCCTCTACTAATATTATGTCTGTGGAATTTGCTATGTCTCTTGCTATGCCTCTGATTGATTTGCCTAAACTTGTCCCGGTAGTGGGTATCGACTCCACTCCTCTTGCTAATGGTTATTTTACACAGCATACCCCTGTTTTTGAACTCCTTGTTGGCTCCATGCATTTGGAGCAATGCTCTGTACTGTTGATGCAGGGATAATCGTACGATTTGGTTCTAGGCCTTCCCTGGTTGCAGTTGCATAATCCCACGTTTGACTGGAATACTGGGGAGCTAACCAAATGGGGCAATGAATGTTGTACGTCATGTTTTTCTGTTAATTCTATTTCTCCCCCTGAGGAGGTGAATACGCTACCCGAGTTTGTTCAGGACTTCGCTGATGTTTTCTCTAGGGAGGCCTCCGAAGTGTTACCTCCTCATAGAGAATATGATTGCGCTATCGAATTGGTACCAGGAGCTAAGCTTCCTAAGGGTAGGATATTTAATCTTTCTTGTCCCGAACGTGAAGCCATGAGAGAGTATATCCAGGAATCCCTGGCCAAGGGTTACATTCGTCCCTCTTCTTCTCCGGTAGGTGCTGGCTTCTTCTTCGTGGGGAAGAAGGATGGTGGTCTTAGGCCATGCATTGACTACCGTAGCCTGAATAAGGTCACGGTAAGGAACCAGTATCCCCTTCCTTTGATTCCTGATCTCTTTAATCAGGTTCAGGGGGCCCAATGGTTCTCTAAATTGGATCTACGGGGGGCGTATAACCTTATTCGCATCAAAGAGGGGGATGAGTGGAAGACTGCGTTTAACACGCCCGAAGGCCATTTCGAATACCTCGTCATGCCCTTTGGGTTGTGTAATGCCCCTGCGGTCTTCCAGAATTTCATAAATGAGATTTTGAGAAATTACCTGGGGATATTTCTTGTAGTGTACCTTGATGACATACTGGTGTTTTCCAAGGACTGGTCCTCCCACATTGAGCATGTCAGGAAGGTGCTCCAGGTCCTTCGGGAAAACAAACTGTTTGCCAAAACCGAAAAATGTGTGTTTGGGGTACAGGAGATACCATTTTTGGGTCAAATCCTCACTCCTCATGAATTCCGCATGGACCCCGCCAAGGTTCAGGCTGTGGCGGAATGGGTCCAACCTGCCTCCCTGAAGGCGTTACAGTGTTTTTTGGGGTTCGCTAATTATTACAGGAGGTTTATTGCTAACTTCTCGGTCATCGCTAAGCCTCTTACGGACCTCACTCGCAAAGGTGCTGATCTACTCCACTGGCCTCCTGAGGCTGTCCAGGCTTTTGAGGTCCTTAAGAAGTGCTTTATCTCGGCCCCGGTGATGGTTCAGCCCAACCAAATGGAGCCATTTATCGTGGAAGTTGACGCATCTGAGGTGGGAGTGGGGGCTGTCTTGTCCCAGGGTACCAGGTCCCTCACCCATCTCCGCCCCTGTGCCTACTTCTCCAGGAAGTTTTCGCCAACTGAGAGTAACTATGATATTGGCAACCGCGAACTCTTAGCCATTAAATGGGCATTTGAAGAGTGGCGCCACTTCCTGGAGGGGGCTAGACACCAGGTAACGGTCCTTACCGACCACAAGAATCTGGTTTTCCTAGAATCTGCCCGGAGGCTAAACCCGAGACAAGCTCGATGGGCGTTATTTTTTACCAGATTCAATTTTTGGGTTACCTATAGGGCTGGGTCTAAAAATATTAAGGCTGATGCACTGTCGCGTAGCTTCATGGCCAGCCCTCCTTCGGAGGAAGATCCTGCTTGTATTTTGCCTCCAGGTATAATCATTTCCTCGATCGATTCTGATTTAGTCTCTGAAATTGCTGCTGATCAAGGTTCAGCTCCCGGGAACCTTCCTGAGAACAAGCTGTTTGTTCCCCTGCAATTCCGGCTAAGGGTACTTAGGGAAAATCATGACTCCGCACTATCTGGTCATCCAGGCATCCTGGGTACCAAACACCTCATTACCAGAAATTATTGGTGGCCTGGGTTGCCTAAAGACGTTAAGGCCTACGTCGCCGCTTGTGAGGTTTGTGCTAGGTCCAAGACTCCCAGGTCCCGACCAGCGGGCTTACTGCATTCGTTGCCCATTCCCCAGAGACCTTGGACACATATCTCCATGGATTTTATCACCGATTTGCCTCCATCCCAAGGCAAGTCGGTGGTGTGGGTGGTGGTAGACCGCTTCAGTAAGATGTGCCACTTTGTGCCCCTCAAGAAACTACCCAACGCCAAGACGTTGGCTACCTTGTTTGTCAAACACATCCTGCGTCTCCATGGGGTCCCTGTCAATATTGTTTCGGACAGAGGGGTACAATTTGTTTCATTGTTTTGGAGAGCCTTCTGTATGAAGTTGGGGATTGATCTGTCCTTCTCCTCTGCCTTCCATCCTGAAACCAATGGCCAAACGGAGAGGACTAATCAATCTCTAGAACAATACTTAAGGTGTTTTGTCTCTGACTGTCAATATGATTGGGTCTCATTCATTCCCCTCGCCGAATTTTCCCTTAATAACCGGGTCAGTAACTCGTCAGGGGTCTCTCCCTTTTTCTGTAATTTTGGGTTTAATCCACGGTTCTCCTCCGTTTCACCTGGTAGTTCCAACAATCCTGAGGTAGAGGTCGTTCATCGGGAACTGTGCACAGTCTGGGCCCAGGTTCAGAAGAACCTAGAGGCGTCCCAGAGCGTACAAAAAACTCAGGCTGATAGAAAACGTTCTGCTAACCCCCTGTTTATGGTCGGGGATCTGGTGTGGTTGTCGTCTAGGAACTTGCGTCTCAAAGTTCCGTCCAAGAAGTTTGCTCCCCGGTTTATTGGGCCGTATAAGGTCATTGAGGTCCTCAATCCTGTCTCCTTCCGGCTGGAGTTACCCCCGTCTTTTCGTATACACGACGTGTTTCATGCCTCCCTCCTTAAACGCTGCTCCCCGTCCTTGGCTCCCTCGAGGAGACCTCCTGTTCCCGTCCTCACCCCTGAGGGGGTGGAATTCGAGGTGGCCAGGATTGTGGACAGCAAGATGGTCCAAGGCTCCCTCCAGTACCTGATCCATTGGAGAGGTTACGGGCCCGAGGAGAGGACTTGGGTACCCGCCCGGGATGTTGACGCTGGGGTATTGGTAAGGAGGTTCCACCTACGTTTCCCCAGTAAGCCAGGTCCACTTAGAAAGGGTCCGGTGGCCCCTCATAAAAGGGGGGGTACTGTAAAGGATCTGCCAGGCACAGCTTCGGGGTTAACTCCCTTAATTAATCAGTCAGCACCTGAATCTACATCCCTGAGACTGACTCCAGCTTCCACCACTCAGGCTGGCAGGCTTAGGAGTGGGAGAGCCTATCGCAACCTGGCCAGACTCAGCTAGCTCCAGCCCTCTGTCTATTTATACCTGCATTTCCTGTTCCTCCTTGCTTGTTATTCTTTTTCGTGTGGTTTCTTGGCCCAGCTACAGCTCCTTCTATTTTGTTCCTGCTCCATACAGACCCTGGCTTACTGACTACTCTTCTGCTCTTCGTTTGGTACCTCGCACACTCCTGGCTTGACTCGGCTCGTTCACCACTCTGGTTGCTCACGGTGTTGCCGTGGGCAACTGCCGCTTTCCCTTGCTTGTATTCCCTTGTATGTTTGTCGTGCATTTACTGAGGGCAGGGACCGCCGCCCAGTTGTACCCCGTCGCCTAGGGCGGGTCGTTGCAAGTAGGCAGGGACAGAGTGGCGGGTAGATTAGGGCTCACTTGTCCGTTTCCCTACCCCCCGGTCATTACACTGTGTCTGGCAGATCCTTTACAGTACCCCCCCCCCTTTTAAGAGGGGCCACTGGACCCTTTCTAGGTGGACCTGGCTTATTGGGGAAGCGAAGATGTTATTAGGTTTCATATATACGGGAAATACCTGTGCGCCCAAATGACCTCCCCGATGGTCACTTAGGCGCGGAAGTTCTTCCGGCTGCTTATTCTTACGCCTAGGACAGTTGTTCACTTGATGCTTGTCATCCCCACAGTAGAAGCAGAGACCATTCTTCTTGCGGAACTCTCTACTTTGATGGGGAGAGACGGAGGCCCCGAGTTGCATAGGTTCATCCGAGTTTTTCGTGGAAGAATGAAGCAACGGAACCTCGGGAGCCATCATGGGGGGGTCAGAGGGGAAGGCACAAAAACGTTCCAGTCGTCGTTCCCTGAGACGTCGGTCAAGACGTACCGCTAAAGCCATAACCTGATCTGGAGAGTCAGAAGAGGGATAGCTAACTAACAGGTCTTTCAGGGCATTCGACAGACCCAATCTAAACTGGCACCTCAAGGCAGGGTCATTCCACCGAGAAGCTACACACCACTTCCTAAAGTCAGAACAGTACTCCTCAACGGGTCTCTTACCCTGACGTTGGGGTCACCAGCTGACTCTCGGCAAAGGCAGTCCTGTCAGTCTCGTTATAGATGAGCCCGAGAGCAGAAAAAAGGGGCGTCAGGAGCCAAGGAGAAGGCCCATTCTTGGGGGCCGTCCTGGAGCCGGGACATAATTATACCCACTCGCTGGCTCTCAGAACCTGAGGAGTGGGGCGTTAGACGGAAATAGAGCCTACAATTCTCCTGAAAGGAGAAAAAAGCCTTCCGGTCCCCTGAGAACCGGTCAGGCAACTTGAGGTGGGGTTCAAGAGGTGAGGTGGAAGGCACTACCTGGGTAGCATCACGCTGGTTGCACCTCTGAGCCAGGGCTTAGACCTGTAGGGAGAGACCCTGCATTTGCTGAGCCAGGGCCTCAAGGGGGTCCATAGTAGTGTAGGAACCAGGGTAGAAAAGGTATATGGGCCTGTGATTATGTAATGTTGGGGTAGGGAGACGGACAGGTGAGCACTAATCTACCCGCCACTCAGTCCCTGACTACTTGCACAGTCCGTCCTAGGCGACGGCGTACAATTGGGCGACGGTCCCTACGCTCACTATGTGAACGACAAACAAAACAGACAAGGGAACACAGAAGCAAGGGAAGAGGGGCAGTTGCCCATGGAAACTCCGTGAGCAACAGAGTAGTGAACGAGCCGAGTCAAACCTGGAGAGTACGCGGTAACAATAGTCAGTCAAGCAGGGTCAAAATGAAGCAGAGGTCAAAGGTATAGCAGGACCAGCAGAGCCAGGAAACACAAGAATCACAGGCAAAGGACAGACAACAAATAAAGGTATAAATAGACCAAGGGCGGGAGCTAGAACCGTCTGGCCAGGCTGTGATAGGTTCTCCCACTCCTCAGCCTACCAGCTTGAGTGGTAGCAGATCGAGTCACTATCAGACTTAGGGACAGATGCAGACTGATTAGCCACGGGCGTCGACACAGAAGCTGTGTCTGGCAGATCCTTTACATAAACCCTGTCTCCTATAAGCTTCGACTGCCTGCTACCCTCAGAATCCCCAACTCCTTTCATGTTTTCCTCCTGAAACCAGTGGTCCTGAACCGCTACAGTAAGACACCCAGTCCCGCAGTTGCTCCCAGCGGTTCATCTGATGTGTTTGAGGTGAGGGAGATCCTGGACTGAAAGAGGGTAGGAGGAAGGACTTTCAATTTGGTGGACTGGAGAGGGTTTGCTCCTGAGGAGAGGTCCTGGTAGCTGGAAGAGAACCTCAGTGCTCCTGCCCTCATTAAGAAGTTCCTGATTAAAAAATGAAAAAAAAAAAATCTAAATGCGGTTTTAAAGAGGCTCTGTCACCAGATTTTGCAACCCCTATCTGCTATTGCAGCAGATAGGCGCTGCAATGTAGATTACAGTAACGTTTTTATTTTTAAAAAACGAGCATTTTTGGCCAAGTTATGACCATTTTCGTATTTATGCAAATGAGGCTTGCAAAAGTACAACTGGGCGTGTTGAAAAGTAAAAGTACAACTGGGCGTGTATTATGTGCGTACATCAGGGAGTGTTTACTACTTTTAATAGCTGGGCGTTCTGAAGAGAAGTATCATCCACTTCTCTTCACAACGCCCAGCTTCTGGCAGTGCAGATCTGTGACATCACTCACAGGTCCTGCATCGTGTCGGCACCAGAGGCTACAGTTGATTCTGCAGCAGCATCGGTGTTTGCAGGTAAGTCGATGTAGCTACTTACCTGCAAACGCTGATGCTGCTGCAGAATCAACTGTAGCCTCTGGTGCCGACACGATGCAGGACCTGTGAGTGACGTCACAGATCTGCACTGCCAGAAGCTGGGCGTTGTGAAGAGAAGTGGATGATACTTCTCTTCAGAACGCCCAGCTATTAAAAGTAGTAAACACTCCCCGATGTACGCACATAATACACGCCCAGTTGTACTTTTACTTTTCAACACGCCCAGTTGTACTTTTGCAAGCCTCATTTGCATAAATACGAAAATGGTCATAACTTGGCCAAAAATGCTCGTTTTTTAAAAATAAAAACGTTACTGTAATCTACATTGCAGCGCCTATCTGCTGCAATAGCAGATAGGGGTTGCAAAATCTGGTGACAGAGCCTCTTTAAATACTTTGAGGGGTGCAGTTTTTAAAATGGGGTGACTTATTGGGGTCTCTATTATATAAGGCCCTCTAAGTCACTTCGCAACTGAATTGGCCCCTGTAAAAATAGCCTTTTGAAATTTGCTTTAAAATGTTAGAAATTGCTGCTAAAGTTCTAAGCCTTGTAACGTCCTAGAAAAATAAAAGGATGTTCAAAAAATCATGCCAATCTAAAGTAGACCAATGGGGGATGTTAGTTAGCAACAGTTTTGTGTGGTATAACTGCCTGTCTTGCAAGCAGATACATTTAAATTTCAAAAAAAATTATATTTTTCGCAGAATTTTGGTGTTTTTGACAATTATATACTGATTGTATTGAGCAAATTTTGCCGGTAACATAAAGTCTAATGTGTCACGAGAAAACGATCTCAGAATTGCTTGCATAGGTAAAAGCATTCCTAAGTTAATACCACATAAAGTGAAACATGTCAGATTTGGCTCTGTCATGAAGGTCAAAAGTGGCTGGAAAGGGTTAAAAACACCTGCTCCAGCGAATGCAGACATGTGTGGTATATATGAGCTTCTGCGATTCGTTTAATTTTTATTGAAAATCAATGTTGCATGCAAAGTTGTAAGAAGGTGGTCAAAGTTGTATGAGTGGCTGATCTACCACGAGATCAAAGGATCAGGCATGTTTAAAAACCCAACATGCCTGATCCCTCTTTCTGCCGACATCTGCCGTCGGGGGCGAGTCGGGAGCCCCCCATACACACTAGATTGTTGACTGACCAAAATCAGCGGGTTGACTTTTATTCGTGTATGGGCAGTTCAATGGCTTTTATATTGATGTTCTCCATGGGGGAGTGGGGGAAAAAAACTATCCCTGTCAATGTCAGAGACGGGTAGAGAGTTATAAGATTGTTTTTTGGCAGATAGTTGGAAGGTTGTTTCTGCCAATTGGGCAATACCAGGTATTAGAGATAAAAGCGTGAAATAGCATATCTGTGAATTTTTTTGTTTAACCCCTTCACGACTGCCATACAGCTATATACGTTCCAACTGCCGATGCCCCGTGCAGTTGTCACGTATATAAACGTTGGCAGCTTGTGACAGGGTTTAATGAATGCAGTGCTTCTTCAGTGTGAGCAGCACTGCACTCTCATGTCTGCCGGGGCTTTAACAGCCCTGGAATACACCCCCCACTGTAGATAGCGCCACACATAATCCCCGCAAAACCCCCTGTAGATAGTGCCACCTAAGCTCTCTCTAGGAGCGGAATCCCCAACCAGCTCTCTTGCCGCGGCTTCCCCTCCTAGAGGGAGCCCCCGATGTCTCAACATCACCGCTGTAAATAGTGCCACCCCCCCTGTAGATAGCAACCACCCTGCTGTAGGTAGCATCAAACCCCCCTTCCCCCTGTAGATAGCACCACCTAAACTCTCACTAGGAGCAGAATCCCCGGTGTCAGATTGCTCTGTGCCGGGGTTTCCGCTTCTAGAGAGAGTCCCTGACGTCACTGTCCACTGTCAGGGGCTCTCTCTAGGAGCGGAATCCCCGGCTGACACTCTGATCAGGGATTCCGCTACTGGAGAAGCCCCTGGCGTCACTATCCACAAATGGACAGTGACGTCAGGGCTTTCTCTAGGAGCGGAATCCCCGGCCAACATTCTGACCAGGGTTTCCGCTATTGGATAAGCCCCTGGCGTCACTATCCATATAAGGACAGTGATGTCAGGGGCTACTGCTGGAGTGGAATTCCCAGCCACAGTGCTGCCGACGCTAAGGCAGGGGATTCTGCTTTTAAAGTTAGCCCCTGACGTCACTGTCCATATATGGACAGAGACATCAGGGGCTCTCTCTAGGAGCGGAATCCCCGGCCAGAGGGACTACAGGGAGCAACAGTGGTGCTATCTACAGGGAGAAGGGGGTGCCATTTACAGGGTGGGGCTGCTATTTAAAGGGGGAGTGGCACAATATACAGGGAAACTGGCGTTATCTGCAGGGGGTGGCGCTATCTGCCGGTGGGATGTTGTTATCTACAGGGGGTGTGGTGCTGTCTACAGGGGGGTGCTATATACAGGGGGTGTGGCACTATCTACATGGGCATTGTGGCACTATGGGCACTACCTACAGGGGACACTGTGGCGCTATCTACATGGGCACTGTGTGTGGCACTATGTGGGCACGATCTACAGCGGGTATTGTGGCACTTTGTGGGCACTGTGGCACTATTTACAGTGGCCACTATCTATGTGGGCACTGGCACTATCTACAGTGGGCAATGTGGCACTATCTACATGGGCACTGTCGTTTTCAGGTGGTTGGGACAAAAAAAAACCCTAATGATTAAATGGATTAAAATTTTGAGACACATTGATGCAAAACAGCCATGAGAAACTGATCTGTTGTCAACTGCCCTTTTTTTCACGTCGTGTGAATTTAGTCTTATAGCACTCTTCACTCTACGCTCACAGCGATCCAGGATGACGGAGAGAGAAGACAACCAATTGTTACAGAGCTGTATAGTGTATATATATATATATATATATATATATATATATATATTATATAGATACATATATATAAAAAGTTACAAAAAAGTGTTTTTTTCACATTTTTTGTGATTTGTCAGCTCATAATACATATTAAAAACATGGAAGTAATTATTAAACTAATCTAGAAAACAAAAGCCTCATAAGTCTTGTAAAAAAAACAAAGTAAAAGCAGGTTGTGATATTCAAAGCAGTTCCAAAGATATTATTGTTTAAAGAAGTGCATATCAGATATTGAAAATTTGACCTGGACACAGGGGCGTCAATGACCCTTGGTCATGGAAGGGTTAATAAACTATTCTAAAGTCAATCTTCTATATATTGTTGGTGATGAGCCATTAGTATCTCAAGTTTAAAGGGAATGTGTTGCCAGCAAAACATGTTTTGTTTTTTTTAGTTAAACAATTAGTGTGTAGGTGATTAAACATTGTTCTAATTTTTTTTATTTTTTTCACGAGTCAGGAAATATTATAAATTGGATTCAATTTATAATATTTCCCAGCACTGGTCACTAGATGGAGCAATTCCCAAAATTGCAGCATTGCATGTGGTAAAGCAACCACATTGCTTTATGCTGCAAAATTGGGAAAAAATCCCTCGCTCTAGTGAGCTCTCAGAATCCCCCCCCCCCTTTATCCTGGCTAGTGCCGGGAGAAACGAGGGGTTTGAACGGTCTAACCTCCTACACTGTGTGTCGCCATTTTTTGAGCTAACACACAGCGTAGAAGTTTTGCATACACTAGTAAACACACACTGAAACACGAACATACATAGAAATCACTTACCTGCTCCAGTCGCCGCCACTCCCTCCGGTCTGTCCGCTCCGTCTGCTGCCGCTGCTCCATGTGCACAAGTCCGGAAGCCGCGACCGGAAGTAGTAATCTTACTGTCCGGCCGCGACTTCCGGTCCACAGGAAAATGGCGCCGGACGGCGCGCATTTCAAATTGGACTGTGTGGGAGCGGCGCATGTGCCGTTCCCACACACACGGCGTACACCATAGTGGATGGAACGGGCCCCGTTCGCAGTCCCTATGGGACTGGAGCTGCCGTATTCCATGTCTGTATGTGTCGTTAATCGACACATACAGAAATGGAAAAAAAAATGGCAGCCCCCATAGGGAAGAAAAAGTGTAAAAATAGAAAAAAGTAACACACAAACACACAAATAAATATAAACGTTTTTAATAAAACCCTAACATAAAACTGATATAAAAAAAAATAATTTGGTGACACTGTTCCTTTAACATACTAAAATGTAATAAGAATGAATTAAGGATAATCTAATTAACTAATATTTATTCACCATTCACCACTGAAGCATGTAAATGTTACATTAAAATGTGTCTACAACACACATTTATTTTAAAAATAGATTTTTACATATGTTAGTGGTTACCTTGAGTTAAAAAAAAAAAGTTGCACTAAGTTTCTAATCTCCATTCATTCATTTTCAGACCCCGTGATATGCAGACTGGCAGCATTAAACATGGGGGGGGGGATGCAAATCTGCCCATAGCCTACACAAATTACATACAACAAACTATATATAAAAAAACTAATGGAAACCGGTATGTGGGTATAGTGGGGTAGGCCACAGCTTTATTTTTTAACAATAATGAATAAAGGACATATGGAGAACCTTGCCTGTAAATGGTTCGCCATCTATTCACCTAGCATGCCACGCCACCGCAGCCGCGGTGGGCATGTCTTAGTAGATTCGATAGGTGATTACTTCGAACATCCATACGCCAAAGAAGTAAGGTGGAATCCTACGCCGAGCTCCTACCCTTACCCAACATAAGGAAAATGGCCCTTTCAACTGCATCCTGAAGGCCCGATAGAAATATGTGCAAGCCTATATCATTAAGGTGAGCACTATCTTGCAACATAAGGCCCCTGTTGTCACGCTCAAGCTGGCAGTGCCATATGACCACACCCACAATGATCTGACATGCCGGGATACTCGCATGTTCAGAATATGCCTAGGCCACTCAATAGAGGCATGATTTTGAGCATCGTTCCAAACAACCCGGGGGACAATTTCGGACCATACAACTATGGCTTCTTGAAAGAAAGCCGTAAAACTATTAAAACCCGAACTAATAACCTAAATAAGTTCGGCCAATTGCAAGGAACACAAATCATTACCCCCGGAGTGGATCACAATGATAGCTGGGGAAGGACTGATCTTACTGACTGCCACAATCTCTGGCAGGACCTGGAGCCATTTAAAACCCCTAATACTCCTCCAAGAGAGATCTAAATTAGAAAAACGCAGCTTAAGACCACCTGGACGCCCTCTGAGACACCCAATAGATATAGGAATGGCCTATCAACAATACTTTCGGATGTCGTAAACCTGAAAAACAAAAGTGGAGAAAGAAAATGACAGACACAATATAAAAAACGAACACGTCAGCAGGTTCGGACTAATGTATAGTTGAAAGCAGTCAGACTTCCACCGACCCAGACGCTTAACCTCAACGTCAGACATGCCAGAAGCGTTAGCGACCGTAGAAGCGCCAATACGGAAAGAATACGTACCGAATTCGGACACAGGGACACCGGAAACATATAAAAAAAAATTGAAAATAGTCTCAAATTCAAATTTAGTTAAAGGATAACAGTTAGGGTATGTTCACACGCACTGTTTTCAGACGTAATTCGGCCGTTTTACACCTCGAATTACGCCTGAAAAAATGGCTCCATTACGCCTACAAACATATGCCCATTACTTGCAATGGGATTTACGGTGTTCTGTTCCCACAAGGCTTAATTTTACACGTCGCTGTCAAAATACGGCGCGTAAAAAGACGCCCGCGAAAAAAAAGTGCAGGACACTTCTTGGGACTTTTTTTGCCCTTTTTCATTGACTCCATTGAAAAACAGCTAAAACAGCTCCAATAACGGCCGTAAAATACGTCACGAAAAACGCGAGTTGTTACAAAAACGTCTGAAAATCAGGAGCTGTGTTCGCTTGAAAACAGCTTCGTATTTTCAGACGTTTTTTGCTAATTGTGTGAACATACCCTAAGGGTATGCTCACACGTTTAGCAAAAAACGTCTGAAAATACAGAGCTGTTTTCAAGGGAAAATAGCCTCTGATTTTCAGGCGTTTTTGAAGTTGAAAATGAAGCTTCTTTTAATTTGGAGCTTCTTTTGAAGCTTCTTTTCAGGCGTTTTTTGAGGCATTTTTCATAGTGTTCAATGGAAAATCAGCTCCAAAAAACGCATCAAGAAGTGACTTGCTACTTCTTTTTACGGAGCGTCTTGAACTAAATGCTGTTTTTCCCATTGATTTCAATGGGCAGATATTTGTAGTCGTTCAACTTCCATTTTTTCAGGTGTTTTTTGAGGCGTAAACGCCCCGAAATACGCCTGAAACCACTGCGTGTGAACATATCATTAATGTGTACTAAGAAACTAGGGGCGACCGGGTGGACCGACACGTATTTGGAGACTAAAGAAACAGGACAAAAAGTATCATTAAGTCTATTTACTGTCAACCAATTGCCCTGTCCATAAATATCAGTTCTGGAACGACGAACATGTGTCTTAATGGAGTCAGGGAAGAGAACTATATCCTCAGAAAGAAAGCCTGACTGCTTAACGCGGGAGGAAGCAACTAATTCACCAATGCGCAAAGCGCGAAAAAAGGACAGAGAAAAAGCGCATTCAGTAAGAGGGACTCAAAATCAGACGCGTAAACACCAACTGCAGCTAACAGTCGGCGGAGGAGGGGAAAAGAAAGAGGACGTCTAGAGTCAACCCTTAGCCTCTATTTCTTTCAACCCCTTAATATTACACTAACAACTAAATCCTTCGTAATATCTAACAAACCCCATAACTTTAAAACAAAAGAGACCTCTGAAAGCCATTTATGAACTGACGCAGTGGAACAGCCGCTATCACGAAGTTTCGTCAAATAAGCCATAGTCATGCGTCTAGTCGTAGCCATGTCCAATGGTTCGTAATTTTGTCCGCAGGACAACCACTCTAACCACGCCTTACCATGACACGACCAAGTTGATGCAGCCAAGGAATTTTCCAGAAAGGGTGTCAGCTGAGAGTCACCAAGTCTCACAAGGAAGATGGGCAGGGGAACCCCTCCTGGTCGCCAGTGGATGAAACGATCCAACTGTGAACGAGAAAGTGCATCAGCAACAACATTGACAACACCTAGAACATGCTTAGCTCTAAAAACAACATTAAGCTGTAAACATCTCAGCACCAGACGGCGAATTGATGCTAACACTGGTAAGGAACTAGAAGTCAAATTATTAATCGCAGAAACCACTCCTTCGTTATCAGACCAGAAAAGGATACGTTTTTTTTAGATCTCGCGACCCCATAATTTGATGGCGACAATCACTGGAAACAATTCTAGGAGCGTCAGATTTTTATGAAAACTTTTCTCAATCCATTGCTGGGGCCAGCAGCATATGTGAACAGCTGTAGATCATTGTTGTCAATTTTGGGAAAACAAGCAACACCATCATAATCCATTAAAAAACATATCCAAATCTGAAGGTCCTCCCTCAACACCCGAGTGATCCGTACAAAATGAGGCTTTTTTATTAACGCTGGCCGTCGCCATGGACATCCGATGCAAAAAAAAAACCTTCTCATCGGGAACATCCTACAGGCAAAGACCAATTGGCCAATGAGGGACTGCAATTGAAAAGGGTTAATTTTCGTGCAGCGATGCCGACGTCCAAATTCGGAACGGAGGCATGCCAATTTGTCCGCCGGCAAACGAAGAATAATACGTTCCGTCTCAATCAGAATGCCCAGAAACGAAAGGCAACGGACCCCCCTCCGTCTTCTCTTCAGATAGGGGAATGCCAAACACCTGGGCAAAAGAACGAAATGAATTCAGCAAAAACTTACAGTGATGAGAATCAGCGTGCGCTATGAACAGGAAGTCATCCAGGTAATGTATCACTGAAGACAAGCCTGTCTCGAAACGAACAAAAACTGCTAAAAATCTCAAAATAACGACATCATATAGAGCAACCCATTGGCAAACACATGTCTACATAGAAAAATTTGTCTAACTGACAACCTAACAGATGGAAACAATCCGGATGTAACAGGAGGAGGCGAAATGCGGATTCAATATCTGATTTTGCTAACAACGCACCTGGTTCCGCTGCGACAACTAGCGAAACTGCTCTATCGAAAGAGGTATAAGTTACTACTGCATCCTCTTTAGGAATGCCATCATTAACTGAGTCCCCCGGAGGATAGGACAAAAGAAGTATCAGTCCAAACTTACCCACCTCCTTCTTTGGAACGAGGCCCTAGGGAGAAACTCATAAATTAGGTAAAGGAGGTTCCAGAAAAGGCCCAGCAATCCTACCCATCACAACCTCTTTGTCCAATTTTTTGCGAACCAACGCATGATTCTCATTAACTGATTTTAGGTTTTTAGAGAAAAACAAAGGCGACTGTAGAACATGGGGGATATAAAAACCAAAAGAGAAAGCCCTAGTTAACATCTCTGCTTCCAGCCTCCTGGGGTATCGGTCTAGCCACGGGAGCATCTTTTCTATGCTCACTGGTGTTCTCGGGTGTAATGATGGGGGTAGGTAAACGGACAAGTGAGCCCTAATCTACCCGCCACTCTGTCCCTGCCTACTTGCAACGACCCACCCTAGGCGACGGGGTACAACTGGGCGGCGGTCCCTACACTCAGTAAGTGCACGAGACAAACAGACAAGGGTACACAAAGCTAAGGGAAAAGGGGCAGTTGCCCACGGCAACACCGTGAGCAACAAGAGTGGTGAACGAGCCGAGACAAACCAGGAGAGAACGAGGTACCAAACGCAGAGCAGGAGAGTAGTCAGTAAGCCAGGGTCAGTATGGAGCAGGATCAAATAGTAGAAGCTGTAGCTGGGCCAGGAAACCACACGAGAAGAATCACAAGCAAAGGAGGAACAGGAAAGGCAGGTATAAATAGACAGAGGGCGGGAGCTAGCTCCGTCTGGCCAGGCTGCGATAGGCTCTCCCACTCCTAAGCCAGCCATCCTGAGTGGTGGAAGATGGAGTCAGTCTCAGAGACATAGACTCAGGTGCAGACTGGTTACCTATGGGCGTATACACAGATGTTGTGCCTGGCAGATCCTTTACATCGGGTTTTCCAGCAGTAGCCGGTTTGTTAAGTAATTTTCCTCTCCTATAACAACGGAGGGCTGAATGTGTACCCATGCAAATGGAGCATTCATGCTTAAATTTGCATGAAGCAAAAAATTTACAGTGCCCTTCATTGAAGAGCCAGCATGCACCTGGGCGTCTATTATCCGCCGCGGAGGTGGAGACCCCCGCGGAGGAACCTGCGACAAAAGGAGCTTGATGTTTTTGGGACAACATTAATTGAATCCAGACATCAGTGGCCTTAGTGGCCCAACCAACCTCCGGCCTTAAGGCCAGCCTCCGCCTAAACTTCTCATCATATCTCCACCATGCAGTCCCCCCATGTAATTTATGAGCAGAAAATATAGTATCCACATATGTGAATAATTTATGCGAAATTTCTGGCTTTCGTTGACATAAAATGCTGGACATAATAGAAAAGGCTTGTAACCATTTATCAAAAGTTTTAGCCACTTTTGTTTTTCCTCTTCCGATTTTTCAAATCGCCTCTCTTTACCCACCATCAGCTGGTCGACAGAAACCAGTGACCAAATATCTATAAATTCCATTCTTACAATCTTTTCTTCATGCATCTCGTTAGAAATGAGTACCCAGCGGTGCTACACCGCAAAAATGTGAATCCCTGAATAACATACCAAAAAGATTTGCAACCGACTCAGGATGTGGCACTTGCGCCCCTGGGGGACAGATACACTAGGAGTATCAATTTTTGCTAAAACCGTTTTTAACATATCCAAAATCTCATTACCATTCTTTCAGAAGAATTAAACCATGCTTGAGGACACGGCAACTCAACACTCGGGATAACCACAGGCTGTGCGACCGATGTCGGAAGAGAAGGCAGCGGAGGGACAGCTGGAACAGCAACTGGTGCGGCCACTGGGAGATCCCAAGCGTCTGCTGGATCGGGAACTCCGCCTTCATCGCTGACTGTCACATCTCCTTCTTGAGCGTTGACTGTCGCTACTGCTACCAGAAAATGAGGAATGGCGAGAGACAGAATGCCCCCTGCGGGAGCTCGTAGATCGCCTACTCACTCGTGAACTAGCCTAAGAGCCTCTGCGGGAATGACGGCGATCAATAGATCTAGAGCATCTATCACCATCCCGGTGACTTTGCCTATTGTCATCAGGTGAAGCAGACCCAGGGGCCAGAGTCTCTTGTCTGTATGTAGACGTGCGAATCGTGACGCGAATAAGAGCGACTAGAATGTATTGGCTAGCGCGTAACTGGTTACGGAGTTCCGGGAACATAGTCCATCTCAAAGAACTCCTCTGCAATGTCACCATTATCATTTAAAGTAGATGGGGGGAGATGCAGGTGCTTGTGTTGTGACTTGTGCAGTAGGAATTTAACATATCATCAACCACAGGAGTGGCTGATACAGCTGAATTTCCCTTCCTCCCAAACCACCTGGCAAACGTGCCTGGAGGCTTAGGAGGGGGCAGCACTACAACAGGAGGCGCAGAAGCCTCTCTGCCCTCTGTAGCTGGAGCAGCGACTGCGTCACTCGCCGCCATTGAAGCGGAATGGGTGGAGCTCATGCACGGCATCACAGAGGACCGCAAACACCTAGCTGGTGTGCGGCAGGGGCGAGAAACAGCCAGCTTGGGAAGCAGAGCCGGCCGTAAGAGAGTAGTAGCTCACCCAGTAACAAGCGGCCGGGCAGGAGCCCTGTAACGCCGCCGAGCAGCAGGTGGGGAAGGGTTCAAATGGGCGGGGGGGCTGCCCTTGGCGCACCGAGGCGGGAACTGGAGCACTCACTGCTGGGCTCCCTATAGAGCCAGCCAGCAGGTGTCAGCCAGCCAGTACCTTCATTCTGAAGTTTCTCCTTCAGAAGAGCAAGCAGGGCAGCGTCAGCCATCATAAATAATGCTCGGTGCTGTCACTGAGAAGTCTACTTGAAGCTGTGTAGGAGTGCAAAGAGGCAGTGACTCCTATGCAGCTAACTTTTGTTACATTAAGGTGACTGCCCACCTGTAAACTTATGGCCAATGGAAATGCTGGCTAAGGGCGTGGGTAGGAAAGAGAAGGGGGATCCTCCCCCAGTGGAACAAACTTGCACTGCCAGTTAACAATTTAAGCAGCCAAGTAGCAGGGCAGCTCTTAGGGTGAATTCACACGGTGAAGTTTTTCCGCGTTATTTGCTGCGCGGCCAAATACTGTACTGAAAAAACGCATGCGTTGTTACCGCGATCAGCAAATCGCAGTAGAAATGTAACAAAAAACGTGACAAAACCGAACAGTGTGAATACACCCTTAGGTCAGATTCAGACGAACGAGTGCAAACTTGGACGTGAAAAACTGCCGTTTTTCACGTCTGAGTTGCACCCATGTTGGTCCCATTTTCACAGATCCCCAAAGTCTTAAGTCTTTCGAGGGGTCCATGAAAACGGACGAAAATATGACATGTTCTACTTTTCAACAGACCCGTCACACGATCTGTTAAAACAACGGCCGTGTGAACGGCCCCATTAAAATACATGTGTCAACGTGACGGCCGTTGTTTTAACGGCCATCACAAGGATGAGATGTACGCTCCTCTGAATTCGGTCTTAGGTTCAGACTTTTCTCATATGGGCGTGACCATCCCAGTAATTGTCAAGGTCTGTAGCGCACCCCTCTTAATAAATTTAATGCATCTTGGGCTGTCCTAAATCCAGAAAATGTAATTTATGCTTGCTATGAACATTGATTTACACCGCTTTTTTGCCATTAAAGGGGTTGTTCGGGCACCGACCTGTTTTTCATACTGATGACCTATCCACATGATAGGTCGTCAGTACATGATCGGGGGGGGGGGGGTCTGATACTAGGACTCTCCACTGATCAGCTGTTCCGGCTGCCTCTGGGCACCCGTTGTTATGGAGTGTTCAGTCCCTGCAGTGCCAGAACCAGATAGCTCCATACATTTAATAGCGGCCGTGCTGCAGAACTGAAACTCTGCTCCTATTCACTTGAATAGGAGCAAAGGTTTAGTACCACAGCCCGGCCGCTATACTGTGACTGGAGCTTTCTGCTTTTGGCACTGAGGCAGCAGGAGCAACTGATCGGTGCAAAGTCCCGGTGTTAGACCCCCACGATCATATACTGAAGACATATTCTTTGGATAGGTCATCAGTTTGAAAAACCGTTCCGTGCCCTAACAACCCCTTTAAGCTTAAAAAAATTTGTCATATCGCTGTTAATCATGTCCTTTTTTCGATTAACCTTGCCCACTTTTATCACCACTTTCAAAAGTGGCTAGTAGAGGCAAAAGTCCCAAATTATAGTGAAAATATGGAGCGCAGCATAATTTGCAACTTCTCTACAGCAAAATACTAGTGGAAAGCAGTTGGTAAATTTCTCCTAATGTGAATACAATACTTTCATACTCAATTAATTTTATTGAAACTTTGCAAAAACACTAGCATTCTAAATAAAGAAGGCAAACGGTAAGGGCTCATTAGCAAGCATAACAAATTGCTACAGATCTAGGAAAATTAACCATTGTATTATTGTATTCTGGGTAGAGAAAATACAATGCAATACATTGCTTACTGTTAGAGACAGAGGCTACACTATACAAATAAGCATCAGGTAGATGGATAGCACAGTGGAAATATTGAGTGCTTTTCTGGCCCTTTGCCACCCTTTAATGACTATGCAATGAAAACAGCATGAACTCATACATAGGTGAAACTATTTGTATTACATAAGCTTTTCATCTCCCTTTTCTCTTTGAAAGTATATGTTTTATGTGCATTTTAATTTCAATTAATAGAAGTAGGACTGTGGAAATATGCAATAACTGCACTGCCAACAATCTGTCCAATTCTAGAAGCTGACTCTTCTTTTAAGGTAATAGTAACACCAAAGCAAACAATCAGATATTATTAATGTGAACATGGACAACCAAGTGTAGAAAGTATGAACAGGTGTGTATATCCCTTGTTTATCTAGGGTGTTACTTCTAATAACAGACTAAGCACAATCTAGTACTCGACTTATAATGAAAGGCTGTTTTTTGGAGCTCTATTTCATTACTATGAGTTTACTTATAGATAAAGTGCCAGCATACTTTGCATCAATGAATATCCTGTTGGAGAATATAGCAAATATACAATGCCATTAATACAGAAAGATAAAGCATTTGTACACAAAATGTAGAGGATTTGTTGAATATAATTTACAATTTTATTTGGCATGCTGCCTCAGAAACCCATGGAAACTAATTTTCTTCTCAGAGTAAAACTTCTTGTAGAACACTTATCTCTCACCTGTTTAAGATCAATGTTCTCAACTCAATTAATTTAGCATGCTACTGTAGAGATATATTATTATGTTATCTGTTGGTGCAAGTATAATGGTGTTTATGTTGGTGCAAATTCGGTCAGGGCCCCATGTGCATAAGGCCTTATGGTTTTTAAGCCCAAGTATGAATGTGTTACAGTGGATAGCAAGAAAATTCAAGGCACCGGATCCATACAGGGCAGACCGAAAGGTGGTAACAGCCCTGTTACTACCTGGAAATTTGCCTTGTATGGATCATTAAAGTTGGAACCTTGCAGAAGTTCAGTTAAATGTGTGGGGATCCCGGGGGAAGACAGCAATCTTTCGCCTTGGGAACGGGCTGCCTTTAGAAAGGTTGCCACTATCCCAGGATACACTGCACGCACTTGAAACCCCTGGGAGGTACAACCAGCTCAAAGATCTTTATAAACAAAGCTATACACTATTCCCGGAAAGTACTCACACACTACAGATTCCTCCCCTGGAACACTCATCTTTCCACTAGCCCTAGTTCCAGACTCCACAAACGCAGCTGCAGTGCTGCTCTTTAGGGTACACCCCACAGGATACCTTCAGTACTCCCCTCATTTCTAGGCATGAACGTGATCCGTAGACCAGAATCAAAGTCTCACACCAGTACTCCACTATTTTGGGGTCTCCTTTTTATGTTCCCAGAGTTCCCTCCTAGCACATCGGTCTTTAGGATGCAGATAAGGGTGACTATTCTCATTGGTCTCGCCCCCAAGCCACCCTGGAGATCTCAAACTAGCCTGGATTGGGCACCCTTCTGGGTTGGAGCCACTATGCCTGGCTAATAACGCTTAAGGGAGCTTGTCACAACTGGAATTGCCCTCCCCGTGTGCTGGGAGATATCAAACCCAATGTTGAGAGCGGCACCCGGGACCAGGACTTTTGGCTAACCTGCCGGGAACTATTTTCATCAGGCCGTCAAGGTTAGCACTGGTGCAATTTTAACTGCCACTGTTTGGGTCATACTAGGGGCTACTAAACCCGGGACAGTAGGGTTCTACTAGGCAAGCTGTAAAGGATCTGCCAGGCACAGCTTCAGGGTCAGCGCCCATAGATAATCAGTCTGCACCTGCTTCTATGTCTCTGAGACTGACTCCATCTTCCACCACTCAGGGTGGCAGGCTTAGGAGTGGGAGAACCTATCACAGCCTGGCCAGACAGAGCTAGCTCCCGCCCTCTGTCTGTTTATACCTGCCTTTCCTGTTCCTCCTTGCTTGTGATTCTTCTCGTTTGGTTTCCTGGCCCTGCTGCAGCTCTTGTACTATTTTTCCTTGCTTCATATTGACCCCGGCTTGCTGACTACTCTCCTGCTCTGCGTTTGGTACCTCGTACACTCCTGGTTTGACTCGGCTTTGTTCACTACTCTCCTGCTCTGCGTTTGGCACCTCGTACTCTCCTGGTTTGACTCGGCTTGTTCACTTCTCTTGTTGCTCACGGTGTTGCCGTGGGCAACTGCCCTTTTCTCCCCCTAGCTCTGTGTACCCTTGTCTGTTTGTCTGTCGTGCACTTATTGAGCGTATGGACCGTCGCCCAGTTGTACCCCGTCGCCTAGGGCGGGTCGTTGCAAGTAGGCAGGGACTGAGTGGCGGGTAGATTAGGGCCCACTTGTCTGTCTCCCCACCCCCGTCATTACACAAGCACTAGGGAATCTAGCAATGCCTATAAGTGAGGTACTTTGCAACATTTAAGAATAATACAGATTTTATCTTTTGCACAGATGTACATTAAACTTGGTGGTCACCGGCCAGGAGCAGGCTCTTCATTTAACATCTGGCACACAGCGGGTCTGAGTTGTTTTTCTCTGCAACACACTACTTTGGCTTAGAAACCATAAACCCTCATGCACATAGCCGTATTACGGTTCTGTACAACCTCCAAGTTGAACAGAGTAATAATGGGGCATGCATAGACTTCTATGAGACCCTACTGTGTGTAACGTCCACAGCCACAGACCGTCGTGTTTACCTGCCCACCGACGGCCGCGGCCATGGACAAGTGAGTGCCTGGCAACATCTCCTTCCTGAGAGACGCCGGCACTCACTACCGCATCACTGCACTAGTTCCCGTAGGGTGCGCGCGTGCACTCGGCCTTATTGGGCCAGTGCTCACACATGAGGAAAATCTGTAATTAGCCCATGATCACCCTGGACTATAAAAAGGGCTCCGCCCTTTCATTCATTGCCTGAGCGTTCTTGTGTTTACCCATGTTAGTCTTACAAATGGTCCCTTAATGTTTTCCTGTTCCTAGTGCTTCCCGTACCCTGCTACCTGTATCCCATGCTCCCTTTGTTCCTGTGCCTGAGAAAGTTGGATTCGTTTTGTGCCAACGGTCATGCCTACTGCGTTACACCACGCCTGGTGTCTTCTGCCAAGGTCCCATCTGAACCTAGCCGTTGTACTGTCTGAACTACTACAGGTACCCTTGTGCTTGGACTAGATATACATTGACTTGGTACTCTGTTTGGCCAGCTGCTATCCCGATACGGCGGTATGGCACAGTGGGTCCAAATACCCACAGATCGTGACACTGTGACATAAAATAAATCTTGCCATACTTCAACTGATGCTGTATTACAAAGCTTTTCTGTAAAGGATCTGCCAGGCACAACTTCTGTGTATACGCCCATTGGTAATCAGTCTGCACCTGAGTCTATGTCTCTGAGACTAACTCCATCTTCCACCACTCAGGATGGCAGGCTTAGGAGTGGGAGAGCCTATCGCAGCCTGGCCAGACGGAGCTAGCTCCCGCCCTCTGTCTATTTATACCTGCCTTTCCTGTTCCTCCTTTGCTTGTGATTCTTCTCGTCT
Source organism: Rhinoderma darwinii (assembly GCF_050947455.1). Taxonomy (NCBI): domain Eukaryota; kingdom Metazoa; phylum Chordata; class Amphibia; order Anura; family Rhinodermatidae; genus Rhinoderma; species Rhinoderma darwinii. Next base: position 391,968,283 of record NC_134687.1, read on the forward strand.
GGTTTCCTGGCCCAGCTACAGCTTCTGACTATTCGATCCTGCTCCATACTGACCCTGGCTTACTGACTACTCTCCTGCTCTGCGTTTGGTACCTCGTACACTCCTGGTTTGACTCGGCTCGTTCACCACTCTTGTTGCTCATGGTGTTGCCGTGGGAAACTGCCCCATTTCCCTTAGCTTTGTGTACCCTTGTCTGTTTGTCTAGTGCACTTACTGAGCGTAGGGACCGCCGCCCAGTTGTTCCCCGTCGCCTAGGGCAGGTCGTGGCAAGTAGGCAGGGACAGAGTGGCGGGTAGATTAGGGCTCACTTGTCCGTTTCCCTACCCCCACCATTACATAATCACAAGCCCATATACCTAGTCTACCCTGGTCCCTGACACTACTATAGACCCCCTTGAGACCCTGGCCCAGCAAATGCAGGGTCTCTCCCTACAGGTCCAGGCCCTGGCTCAGAGGGTCAACCAGCCTGAAGCTACCATGGTAGTACCCCTCACCTCACCTCTTGAACCCCACCTCAAGTTGCCTGACCGGTTCTCAGGGGACCGGAGGACTTTTCGGGAGAGTTGCAGGCTCTACTTTCGCTTAAAGCCTCACTCCTCAGGATCTGAGAGCCAGCGGGTGGGTATAATTATGTCCCGGCTCCAGGAAGAGCCCCAAGAGTGGGCCTTCTCCTTGGCTCCTGACGCCCCGGAACTTTCCTCCGTTGATCGTTTCTTTTCTGCCCTCGGACTCATTTATGACGAGACTGACAGGACTGGCTTTGCCGAGAGTCAGCTGGTGACCTTACGTCAGGGTAAGAGACCTGTTGAGGAGTATTGTTCTGACTTTAGGAAGTGGTGCGTAGCTTCTCGGTGGAATGACCCTGCCTTAAGGTGCCAGTTTAGGTTGGGTCTGTCGAACGACCTGAAAGACCTGCTAGTTAGCTATCCCTCTTCTGACTCCTTAGACCAGGTTATGGCTTTAGCGGTATGACTTGACCGACGTCTCAGGGAACGACAACTTGAACATTTTTGTGTTTTCCCCTCTGACTCCCCCATGATGCCTCCCGAGGTCCCGTTGCTTCGCTCTTCCACGGAAGACTCGGAGGTACATATGCAACTCGGGGCCTCTATTTCCCCCCGACAACGTAGAGAGTTCCGCAGGAAGAATGGTCTCTGCTTCTATTGTGGGGATGACAAGCATCAAGTGAACACCTGTCCTTGGCGTAAGAATAAGCAGCCGGAAAACTTCCGCGCCTAAGTGATCATCGTGGAGGTCACTTGGGCGCACAGGTATTTCCCGTAAATATGAAACGTAATAAAATATTGCTTCCCTTTCAGGTCTCTTTTGGTGGTAGGTCTGCTACCGGCAGTGCCTTCGTGGATTCAGGGTCTTCTGCTAATATCATGTCTGTGGAATTTGCTATGTCTCTAGCTATGCCTTTGATTGATTTGCCTAAACCTGTCCCGGTAGTGGGTATCGACTCCACTCCTCTTGCTAATGGTTATTTTACACAGCATACCCCTATTTTTGAACTCCTTGTTGGCTCCATGCATTTGGAGCAGTGCTCTGTACTGTTGATGCAGGGATTATCGTCCGATTTGGTTTTAGGCCTTCCCTGGTTGCAGTTGCATAATCCCACGTTTGGCTGGAATACTGGGGAGCTTACCAAGTGGGGTAATGAATGCTTGACGTCATGTTTTTCTGTTAATTCTATTTCTCACCCGGAGGAGGTGAACACGCTGAGTTTGTTCAGGACTTCGCTGATGTTTTCTCTAAGGGGGCCTCCGAAGTGTTACCTCCTCATAGAGAATACGATTGCGCTATCGAATTGGTACCAGGAGCTAAGCTCCCTAAGGGTAGGATATTTAATCTTTCTTGTCCCGAACGTGAAGCCATGAGAGAGTATATCCAGGAATGCCTGGCCAAGGGTTACATTCGCCCCTCTTCTTCTCCGGTAGGTGCTGGCTTCTTCTTCGTAGGGAAGAAGGATGGTGGTCTTAGGCCATGCATTGACTACCGTAACTTGAATAAGGTCACTGTAAGGAACCAGTATCCCCTTCCTTTGATACCTGATCTCTTTAATCAGGTTCAGGGGGCCCAATGGTTCTCTAAGTTTGATCTACGGGGGGCGTATAACCTTATCCGCATCAAAGAGGGGGATGAGTGGAAGACTGCGTTTAACACGCCCGAAGGTCATTTCGAATACCTCGTGATGCCCTTTGGGTTGTGTAATGCTCCTGCGGTCTTCCAGAATTTCATAAAGGAGATTTTAAGAGATTACCTGGGGGTATTTCTTGTAGTGTACCTTGATGACATACTGGTGTTTTCCAAGGACTTGTCCTCCCACATTGAGCATGTCAGGAAGGTGCTCCAGGTCCTTCGGGAAAACAAACTGTTTGCGAAAACCGAAAAATGTGTGTTTGGGGTACAGGAGATACCATTTTTGGGTCAAATCCTCACTCCTCATGAATTCCGCATGGGCCCCGCCAAGGTCCAGGCTGTGGCGGAATGGGTCCAACCTGCCTCCCTGAAGGCGTTAGTGTTTCTTGGGGTTCGCTAATTATTACTGGAGATTTATTGCTAACTTCTCGGTCATCGCTAAGCCTCTTACGGACCTCACTCTCAAAGGTGCTGATCTCCTCCACTGGCCTCCTGAGGCTGTCCAGGCTTTTGAGGTCCTTAAGAAGTGCTTTATCTTGGCCCCGGTGCTGGTTCAGCCCAACCAAATGGAGCCATTTATCGTGGAAGTTGATGCATCCGAGGTGGGAGCGGGGGCTGTCTTGTCCCAGGGTACCAGGTCCCTCACCCATCTCCGCCCCTGTGCCTACTTCTCCAGGAAGTTTTCGCCCACTGAGAGTAACTATGATATTGGCAACCGCAAACTCTTAGCCATTAAATGGGCATTTGAAGAGTGGCGCCACTTCCTGGAGGGGGCTAGGCACCAGGTAACGGTCTTTACCGACCACAAGAATCTGGTTTTCCTAGAATCTGCCCGGAGGCTAAACCCGAGACAAGCTCGATAGGCGCTATTTTTTACCAGATTCAACTTTTTTGTTACCTATAGGGCTGGGTCTAAAAATATTAAGGCCGATGCACTGTCGCGTAGCTTCATGGCCAGCCCTCCTTCGGAGGAAGATCCTGCTTGTATTTTGCCTCCTGGTATAATCATTTCTTCTATTGATTCGGATTTAGTCTCGGAAATTGCGGCTGATCAAGGTTCAGCTCCCGGGAACCTTCCTGAGCACAAGCTGTTTGTTCCCCTGCAATTCCGGCTAAGGGTACTTAGGGAAAATCATGACTCCGCACTATCTGGTCATCCAGGCGTCCTGGGTACCAAACACCTCATTGCCAGAAACTATTGGTGGCCTGAGTTGCCTAAAGACGTTAAGGCCTACGTCGTCGCTTGTGAGGTTTGTGCTAGGTCCAAGACTCCCAGGTCCCGACCAGCGGGCTTTCTACGTTCTTTGCCCATTCCCCAGAGACCTTGGACCCATATCTCCATGGATTTTATCACCGATTTGCCTCCATCTCAAGGCAAGTCGGTGGTGTGGGTTGTAGTAGACCGCTTCAGTAAGATGTGCCACTTTGTGCCCCTCAAGAAACTACCCAATGCCAAGACGTTAGCTACCTTGTTTGTCAAACACATCCTGCGTCTCCATGGGGTCCCTGTCAATATTGTTTCTGACAGAGGGGTACAATTTGTTTCATTGTTTTGGAGAGCCTTCTGTAAAAAGTTGGAGATTGATCTGTCCTTCTCCTCTACCTTCCATCCTGAAACTAATGGCCAAACTGAGAGGACTAATCAATCTCTAGAATAATATTTAAGGTGTTTTATCTCTGACTGTCAATATGATTGGGTCTCATTCATTCCCCTCGCCGAATTTTCCCTTAATAACCGGGTCAGTAACTCGTCAGGGGTCTCCCCCTTTTTCTGTAATTTTGGGTTTAATCCACGGTTCTCCTCCGTTTCACCTGGTAGTTCCAACAATCCCGAGGTAGATGTCGTTCATCGGGAACTGTGCACAGTCTGGGCCCAGGTTCAGAAGAACCTAGAGGCGTCCCAGAGCGTACAAAAAACTCAGGCTGATAGAAGACGTTCTGCTAACCCCTTGTTTATGGTCGGGGATCTGGTGTGGTTATCGTCTAGGAACTTGCGCCTTAAGGTGCCGTCCAAGAAGTTTGCTCCCCGGTTTATTGGGCCGTATAAGGTCATTGAAGTCCTCAATCCTGTCTCCTTCCGACTGGAGTTGCCCCCATCTTTTCGAATACACGACGTGTTTCATGCCTCCCTCCTTAAACGCTGCTCCCCGTCCTTGGCTCCCTCGGGGAAACCTCCTGTTCCCGTTCTCACCCCTGAGGGGGTGGAATTCGAGGTGGCCAAGATTGTGGACAGCAAGATGGTCGAAGGCTCCCTCCAGTACCTGGTCCATTGGAGAGGATACGGGCCTGAGGAGAGGACTTGGGTACCCGCCCGGGATGTTCACGCTGGGGTATTGGTCAGGAAGTTCCACCTTCATTTCCCCAATAAACCAGGTCCACTTAGAAAGGGTCCGGTGGCCCCTCATAAAAGGGGGGGTACTGAAAAGGATCTGCCAGGCACAACTTCTGTGTATACGCCCATTGGTAATCAATCTGCACCTGCTTCTATGTCTGTGAGACTGACTCCATCTTCCACCACTCAGGATGACAGGCTTAGGAGTGGGAGAACCTATCGCAGCCTGGCCAGACGGAGCTAGCTCCCGCCCTCTGTCTATTTATACCTGCCTTTCCTGTTCCTCCTTTGCTTGTGATTCTTCTTGTGTGGTTTCCTGGCCCAGCTACAGCTTCTGACTATTCGATCCTGCTCCATACTGACCCTGGCTTACTGACTACTCTCCTGCTCTGCGTTTGGTACCTCGTACACTCCTGGTTTGACTCGGCTCGTTCACCACTCTTGTTGCTCACGGTGTTGCCGTGGGCAACTGCCCCATTTCCCTTAGCTTTGTGTACCCTTGTCTGTTTGTCTCGTGCACTTACTGAGCGTAGGGACCGCCGCCCAGTTGTACCCCGTCGCCTAGGGCGGGTCGTTGCAAGTAGGCAGGGACAGAGTGGCGGGTAGATTAGGGCTCACTTGTCCGTTTCCCTACCCCCACCATTATATTTTCTACCTTAGAAGCATTGGCATGACAACTGTGATGTTTCTTAATATCTTGAATATCATGAACACTTGGATGTGGATTTCTATTCTTCATGGTCTCTACATCCTAAAGAACTTTTGACAGTCGGTTCCAGTCTTTAATTACAGATATTGACTGGAGTAGGTATTTTTGGGATTGTGCCAAATGTGAATGGCAGGGCACAGCACTGTTGCAAATTAAGATAGGCAAGTGAAACATTATGGGTGAACCTTACATAGCATTGTTCCAGGCTAAAATCTTTGTAATTTCCACACATAAGTGACAAATAGTTTTGATTCCAAAATGTCAAATGTCAATAGTTTGTGGGGCCAGGAAGCATATCAGACGTTAGACTTAAAATTGTAGACAATGATTGTGTCATGTCCGTAGCTGCGGTCCATCAGGTTCACTCTCCCCGACGGCCGCAGCCATGGGTCGGCGAGCGCTGGCCCCAGTCTCCTCAGGAGATGCCAGCGCTCACTTCCACTCACCTCGGCTGGGTCCCGTAGGGTGTGCGCGCATGCTTGTGCCCTCTCTTAAAGGGGCAGTGCGCGCACCGGACTTTAATGTTTTAATCAGCCCATGAGTGCCCTGGACTATAAGAGGGGCCCAGCCCGTTGCTTCGATGCCTGAGCGTTGTTTGTCATATACTAGTTTGTCTAGCAAATGGTCTCCTAGTGTTTTCCAGTTCCAGTGTTCCCTGTGCCTGTATCCCGTATCCTGTATCCCGTGCTATCCTGTTCTAGTGCCGTTCTGTGCTGTAGTCATGCTGTGCTGTACCTACGCCTGTCCTGGTACTCCACGCCTGACGTCTACCCGCTGCCTAGTTCCAGTCGAGCCTGCCTTGCTACAGTCCGAGCTGTCACAGTTACGTTATACGAACTGTGACCTGCACCCTGTTGGCCAGCTGCCATACCGCCCAGTGGGTCCACAAAACCAACGTGACAGATTGCCTATCCCCTGGCACCCCTGCCGATCAGCAGAACGGCTCATCTATGTGTGGCTGTGCCTGGTACTGCAGCTCGATCAACCATTGATGGCCTATCCTAACAATAGGCCATCAATGTTTTACTTAAGAAAAAAACAATCAAAAGAGATTACAATTAAAAGAAATTATAATTAAAAAAAATCACAAACAAAATTTATAATGAATACACTTGCTTACCAGCAACCCCTGGGACGCCTGCTGATCAGTATAACGGCTCATTTGTATATGTGGCTCTGCCTAGTACTGCAGCTCAACCTAAACTCAAAGAGTAGGGTGTCCTGCGGGTTGGACTCCCATCTATCAAACATTGATGGTCTATCCTAAGAATAATCAATCAATGTTTTACTCTCAGAAAACACCTTTAAAGAGGATTACCGTAAAAAGAGATGATAATTTACAAAAAAACATACTATATGCACACAGTATAAGCCATGTGTCATAGGTACTGGTCCCACCGCTGGGCCCCGCACCTATGAAGAGAACGGGGGTCCCATGAACTCCATCCTGCCTGGCGAGGTGGAAAATTAATTGTCCAGATGGAGAATGAATGAAGTTTTATGTGAGTTGCGTAAACAGCTGACCAAGCAAGCCATCTCTCCATTTATTCTTTGCCTGGATGGGGTTGCCATCCGCCTGATAAGCCACCGGCCCAGCCGGAATTTAGGCTAGGAGGCCGATGCCGGTAAATGTCTTTCACCAGCAATAGTATTTGGCATAATTGAGAATTCTGAGCTTAGGTACAATAAGAGGCTAGACTGATCAATCAGCACAAATTCCTCCCCACATTAGTGATGAGAGGACCGATCTTATTGGACGGAATAACAGACAATCACAGCCTCCTAAGGAAACAGAAAGCTGGATGTGATGGTCATGGAGAGTCTAGATGCGTCCCTATCAAAAGCGTTTCTGTGGGACTGGCAAGATGGCGCCACTTGTCCAGGGGTTCTGTGAGGAAAAATGAGCCCATCAAGCTGAAACAAAGCAGACTGTTGATCAACCCAGAAGATCATTCCACTGTCTACTATCTTGTGTACACCCCTCAAGAACAACATGATTGCGCCAATGTTCTGTGTTTGTCCTTGTGTTGTGTCACTTCAGGTTGTGTGTTTTTCCGTTACATTGTCTCCTGCGGTTAGCCTGTGGCCCAGGAACTGCGGTAGAACTATAGGTGCCAGAACGCCCTGTTATCTGAGGCTGGGGGGCTGAATTTTAGAAGGTAGCAGTCAGCCCCTCTATCACAACTTGTACTCTTTACCCCATGGTGTTATGAAGCTTTTAACCGGCGATAAGAACTGCTGGTAGTTTTCCTTGAAAAGGATTTAGTTTGCCCCTAAAATCTAAAGCTCTAGAGTACATACTCACGTTGCGGGGTCGCATGCAGATGCAAGATGCCCATCGTTTTACTGGCAAAATAGTGCAGTCATTGGCCGCTGCATTTGGGCGTAGTTTCATCCTCATGCGGCCACTGTAACGTGGGAACGTAACCTAAATCTGTTTGCTGCCTCTTCCCTCTCACCAATTAATGTATCGTAACTTTTTTTTCGTTTTAAATAATCTAACGTCAAACCCAGCTTTATCCATCAGACTACCAGATAGTGAAATGTGATTCATTACTTTAGGGAACACAATTCTTCTGCTCCAGAGTCCAGTGGCGATGTACTTTACACCACTCCAGCCGACGTTGGGCATTTTGAATGGTGATCTTAGGTTTTTGCGCTGATTCTCGACCATTGAAACCCAGGTCAATAAGCTCCTGATGCACAGTTCTTGTGCTGATGTCACTTCCAGAGGTAGTTTGGAACTCTGTAGTGAGTGATACAACCACAGGGTTCAGCAGTAGGCAGCCCTGCTCTGTGATTTTCCGTAGATTACTGCTTTTGTGGCTGAGCTAATGTTAATTCTAGACCCTTCCTTTTCACAATAATGGCACTTCAGGTTAACCAAGGCCGATCTAACAGATCGGAAATTTAGCAAAGTGACTTGTGGCAAACTTGGCATCCTATGAAAATGCCACGTTGAAAGTCTAAAGGATCTGCCAGACACAGCTTCTGTGTCGACGCCCGTGGTTAATAAGTCTGCATCTGTTCCTAGGTCTGATAGAGTGACTCGATCTGCTACCACTCAGGCTAGTAGGCTGAGGAGTGGGAAAACCTATCACAGCCTGGCCAGACGGAGCTAGCTCCCGCCCTTGGTCTATTTATACCTTAATTTCCTGCTCTTCCTTTGCCTGTGATTCTGTCTGGTTTCCTGGCTCTGCTGTTCCTGCTAGTACTATTGACCTCTACTTCAAATTTACCCTGGCTTTACTGACTACTCTCCTGCTCTGCGTTTGGTACCTCGTACACTCCTGGTTTGACTCGGCTCGTTCACTACTCTGCTCACAGTGTTGCCGTGGGCAACTGCCCCATTTCCCTTAGCTTCTGTGTACCCTTGTCTGTTTGTCTGTCGTGCACTTATTGAGCATAGGGACCGTCGCCCAGTTGTTCGCTGTCGCATAGCACGGGCCGTGCAAGTAGGCAGGGACTGAGTGGCGGGTAGATTAGGGCTCACCTGTCTGTCTCCCTACCCCGACATTACAGAAAGTCACTAAGATCTTCAGTATGATCCCTACTACTACCAATATTGTCTACGGAGATTGCATGGCTGTGTGTTTTATGCACCTGTTTGCGATGGGTATGGTGGAAACAACTGAATTCAATTATTAGGCGGGGTTTGAACATACCTTTCCCCAGTCCCTTAAAACGCCATTGATTTTGCCTCTACCCCCAGCGTACAATAGTCCTCATTTGTTGTACTTTTTTCCTGTGTTGCTATATTTTCATTGTTCTCATAATTACAGTAAGGCCTCATGCACACGACCGTGCTCGTAATTACGACTCGTAATTACGAGCACGGCCGGGCACGGCCGGCCACGGGCAGCCGGCCGCTTTTCCGAGCCGTGCTCCCATTATAAAGTATAGCAGCACGGCCCGTAAAATAAAAAAATAGAACATGTTCTATTTTTTTAACGGCACGGGCACCTTTCCATGACAAAACGGGAAGGTACCCGTGGCTAACAGAAGTCTATGGGCCCGTTATTGCGGGTCGTAATTACGACCCGCAATAACGGGTGTTTTTACGGTCGTGTGCATGAGGCCTAAAGGTCTGGTTTAGACCCAATGCTATATTAGAAAATTGCATTATAAGCAGTTTCCTAGTATAATGTTATTATCAGAATTGCTCTATTTACAGCACAGGAGAAATGACAATATGCATGCAGGACTGAGGGGAAAATATATTTTTTTTATATCTCCTACTTTATATGGAACACCATATTTGTAATGCCCCCAGTCGCGGACCGCTGGCATCTCTTACCCTCCAGCGGCCGCAACCACAGACCGATGAACTCCAGCCGGCATCTCCCTCCTCGGAGACGCCAGCACACGAGGCCGGTCTGCTCCACTGTCCTTTCTAGGGTGCTCGCGCACGTTCGTTCCCAGCCTTAAAGGGCTAGTGCACGCACCTCTTAAAAGTTCCCTATCCGATCCCAAACACACCCTGGATTATAAAAAGAACTCTGCCCTCTTCCTCCTTGCCTGAGCATTGTTGTCTGCCCATGTTTGTTGTTGCAAATGGTCCTTTAGTTGTATCCTGTGTTCCCGTATCCTGTATCCCTTATCCGGTAATTGTGTTTGTTCCAGTGCGAAGTATAGTGTCTGAGTTGAGTTTGTCAACTGTGCCAAGTGCCATCTGTGCCAAGTGTCTGCCACGCCAAATGTCTGCTATGCCAGGTGTCTGCTACGCAGGTACTCTTGTCCTAAAGACTATCATTGACTATTGTTGGGCCAGTTGCTTCTCCGCTACGGTGGAGCAGCCTAGTGGGTCCACATACCCCATAGCCGTGACAATATTTTTATTCTGGGTTTTCTATGACCTAACAGAGAAATGTAATATTTAAGCGCAGGATAACTGCTTTCATAATAATAATGTACTTTCTTTCCCTATTGTCCGATAATTACATCTCCTAATCTGTTTCATACTTCTAGTTTTCATACCATTGCTTTTACTCTTTTTTGCTTACTCATGATATTGTTGGGAGCAATTTCAATGTAAGGATATTCTACCTTATTCTGTTGGCATATCTAGTACGTGAATAAAGTAAAAAGGCTTTTCTTATTAAATGCTTTTATTAGGAAATTAACTAGATAGAAAAGTGTGTACAGTGGGGACCAAATGGGCAAGCTTAGATGTTTTCATATCTCCCATTCGATTTAATGAAAAATGTGTAGGCCACTTTGCAGCCTGGAACTGGGCACCCTTTCCTGGGATAACACTTTTATGGCATATCTAATAGATTATAACATAGAGTATTTCCACCTAAGATCTACTTAATTTCATGGAGATAAACATGATCTATGTAAAACTATACCACTAAATGCATTTTTCATGGTCTGAAACTCAGGATCATAATGCTTTTTAAATAAGGAAGCAAGGACAAAACGGTGGGACTGTTCTTTAACCGGTTCCTGACTGCTGGTTGTAAATAAACGTGGTCGGGGTCCTTAAAACCCACGCCATAGTGTATTTACGGCGCAGGATTTAGCTGGCTGCCTGACTGCCGGGGACCCTGAAGAGAAGATAGAAGCAGCTTTCACTGCTTCTGTCTTCTCTGATCACTTGTGAGCGCTGTGTATAGAAAAGAGGCAGCGACAGTGCTTCTATTGGTCCCAGTGATCAGGTGACTAGTCACATGATCGCCGGGATGCCGTTAGTGGCAGGCTTCTGCTGGATCTAACTGGAACAATCACAGCCCAATTAGTGTCAATAGTCACTATGAGAGGGCTGATTTCCCTTGTAAGTGGGGCTACAGTGCAGCCCCAGTTACAGTGGAAGAAAAGGTGTCAAATAATAAAAAATAAAACTAAATAATAAATACACATAAAATACTCCTCCAAAAAACAAACGTTCCGCCCACCGCCAATCATTGTTGTAACGCTACCCCTGACCCAATTACTCAAATGTAATATATTAACATTTACATTAGACAATGATGATCACAAATAAAAGGTCTATTTTAGGGTAAAACTATATTATTACCAGAAAAAAATTAGCTGAAATGTAAAACAGCATATTTTTTCACTATTATCTTCGAACTTTATGTTTAGAAATTCTAAAATAGGAAAAAGGATGTGTATAAAAATGATAAAAAAAGAAACCTGCATTGTCTATGCTAGCCCAACAAATAAAAAAGTTATAGCTGTTTAACGAACGCGTGCTAAAAATGGCTTAACGGTGTCTGGTCCTGAAGGCTCAAAATAATCCGGTCCTGAACCAGTTAAAACATTGTAGTATTTTCAGAACTGATTTTTTCTACAATTACAGTATTTGCCCTGTCTTGGATGCCATAGTGTGATGGTACTGCTCACCTGCAGTGGGGAATCCCAAGGTTACAGTTCCCAGAGAAGTCGCCGACTGGCAGTTAGGGCCAGAATGAGCAAAGGCGTAAACAAGAAACAAAGAGTAATCGTTATAAGGTATCAGTCCAGGAGGATAACAGCTGAGAGCAGGAGACTAGACAGTCCACGGTGCGCCAACTAATAGCAACAAAAAACAGAAAAATAATCCAAGAAACATAGTCAAACAAGCCGGTCAGAATGTAAACTTCACTATACAATATCACTCAGGAACCAGAATAGTACAACTATTTACTGGCATAAGCCAGACAATAGAGAAATTCTTAGCACACTGATTGGCCAGAAACTTGCCTTCCTGATTAGCCAGCTAATCCTCCTGATTGGCCGAACAGCTGTAACTGTACTAATGATTGGGCACCACGAACACGTCTCTCCGTGTCCTCAGCAGCCCCGCCGTCAGTCTCCCAGTCGTGGCTGGCCTAGCAGGACAACGCCGGACCGGAGTAAGGTAAGTATGTTACAGTAACCCCCCTCTTATGAGGGGTCACTGGACACGTAATACTAGGTTTATAAGGATCTATGGAATATAACTATTTTTATTTTTTTAACCTTTCGGCACGGACAGAACTGGCAGGAACCCAGGATCTCTATTATTTAGGCCCTTTTGCGCTTCCAATGTGTGGAATAGGTTGCCTCTTTGTGCCTTCGGAAGAACCAAAATGATTCTTATGCCCCAGGTGCTATATGTGGTTCATAATTCCCCAATATGGATTCACAAATACTGGTTCAGGAGATTACACAATTAGTTCAGAGACTTAGTGTGGAAACAGGGAGTGCCTCGAATACAGCTAGAAAAAGATTGATTACTTACCGGTAATCGGTTTTTCAAGAACCTATGACAGCACCCCTGGAGAGACATCCCATTCGCTGGACAGGAAGCCTGATGATATAAAAAAGGACACACCTCTTCACACACCTGGTCTTACGAAGAACTCAGGATGAGAATTAGTTTAGTTCATATATCTTATTATTATTTTTTATTTTTTTTGTGCCACCCAAGTGAAATTACCTCACACCTCCAAATACGTACAATATCTACAAGGAATCGCACTGGATTCTTATTGAGAATTTTTCCTCGTTATGAGAATTATATATGCTACAAAAATAGGGAGGGTAACAGAGGGTTGCTGTCATAGGTTCTTGAAAAAACGATTACTGGTAAGTAACCAATCTTTTACCCTTTCACCTATGTCAGCACCCTTAGAAGTCAAAATTTAGGGTGGGACCACAGCTTGTAGTATTTTTCTACCAAAGGCCAAGTCAGGGGCTGTATGCAGTTGTAATCAGTAATGCTTGAGGAAGGTGTGAGGGGAACTCCATGTAGCAGCCTTGCATATCTGATCCAGTCATGCTTCTGCTCTCTCGGCCCAGGAGGTGGACACAGCCCAGGTGGAGTGAGCCCCGAACAAACTCTAGAGGCAGGAGATTCTGATTTACATAAGTTAAATGTATGGCTTGTTTAATCCATCTTACTATAGTCGATCTACTGGCTGCCGAACCTTTGTTAGGACCCTGGAACTGAATAAACAAGTTTTCTGAGGTTCTTAAATTCTTAGTGATATTTAGATACTGGACCAGGCATCTCTTTACGTCCAGGCAGTTAAACTGCTGCTCCGTTCGATTTTTAGGGGAATTACAAAAGGAGGGAAGAATAATTTCTTGGTCTAAATGAAATGGAGAGACTACTTTAGGAAGGAACTCTGGTAAGGTTTTCAAGATGACTCTATCTTCTAATAGTAGGGTATATGGAGGAAAGACAGAGAGTACCTGTATCTCGCTTACTCTACGTGCTGACGTGATGGCTAACAAAACTGTCATTTTGAGTGTCAGCATTTTTAGGGTTATGGAGCCTAGTGGTTCGAACGGTGAATTTGTCATAGCCCGGAAAATAATATTTAAGTCCCATGAAGGAATCGAGGACCTAATCTGGGGTTTAAGCCTAGAAGAGGCTGTCAGAAATCTCCTGACCCAGGGGTGTTCTGCTAATCTGAAATAAAAACAGGAGCTTAATGCAGAAATCTGACCTTTTAAGGTGTTTGGCTTGAGGTTTTTTATTTAATCCTGTTGGAGAAAATCTAGTATCAAGGGGATATCGGATTAGGCTAGGAGATCTATGTTTATTCCCCGAGGTAACCTGTTTCCTGCTTGCTAGCAGGGTGGAAATAACTGACTCTGAGAACCCCCTCTGTTTTAGGATTACCCTTTCAGTTTCCAGGCTGTCAAATTTAGTTTTTGTATTTATGGATGCATTACTGGGCCCTGGTACTAGAGATCTGGTACGGTCAGGAGAATCCAAGGATGATCTGAAGACGTTCTCCTCAACCATGTAAATCAGGGTCTCTTCGGCCAGAAGGGGGCTATTAGTATTATTGAAGCCTTGTCTTCCCTGATCCTTCTTATCACCTTTGGGAGAAGGTATAGGGGGAGGCATAACCCCTCTCCTGACTCCAACATGGGAAAATGCATCTATTGCTGTTGGGTAGTCTGTGGGATCCAGGAAGTAAAATCTTTTGACCTTTCTGTTCTCTCTGGACACAAACCGGTCTATTGAGGGAATCCCCCATTGAAAGCAATTTTCTGAAATATTTTTGCATTCAGAGACCATTCTGACTGGCGTAACCTCTTCTGGCTTTGGATGTCCGCCACCTGCTTGTCCCTTCCTTTTAGGTGGACAGCTAATAGGGTCAACAGGTGGCACTCTGCCAAAAATAATATTTGGGAAGATAAATCCATCAGTGGGAATGATCTCATCCCTCCCTGATGATTTATATAAGCCACTGTTGTTGTGTTGTCTGAATATATCCTCACATTCTGACCAAAAATTGCTGGTATAGAGTTTTTCATCATTTAAAAACCGCTGCCAGCTCCCTGAAGTTGGAAGACCTTTGTGTAGTCTGAAGGACCCACTGACCCTGAAGAAAAAAAGGAGTCGTAATGAGCTCCCCAACCCCAGGGACTTGCATCCATGGTTAGGTTGAGAGTAGGTGTTGTTCTTTGGGTCCTCAATATTCATCGTTGCTCTTACAGTTTTAAGGAGCAGATAGATATCTTCTGCTAGGAACAAATTCTTTCCTCCCCCATCCTCATCAGAGGTACTATCTGAAGAGCTCAGCTCTCCTTCGTCCTCTAACTGAAAACCCCCTTCAGCAGAAGAATCAGATAAATTCATCCGACTAGAAGTCGATAGTTGATCTTTGTTTTTTCTTAGGGACTTAAGGGAATTTTTAACTTCTGCCCTTACAATGTCTTTAATGCTTGATGCCAGACTTGTAGACTCTTCAATGATTATTTTGTCTAAACAAATCTGGCATAGTCTTTTATTATAGGTAGATGCTAGTTTATTATTACAATCTGCACACTCTTTGTTACAGATTTTTCCCAATTCCTTTTTAGGAGTTTGCCTGACCTAAAACATATGTACAAGAGAAGGGAATAGTATTAGCAGAATAAAAAGGGGGGTTTCTTTTTTCTTACCCTATGTAAGTCTTGCCACCACTTCAAGTACCAGACTAGAGGCTCTTGTGGCATTCAAGTGGTCAGTGCGTCCTGCTGCTTCTCCTGTCGTTTCCATTGTGGAAGGAGATGCTGGAGACTGTGGCTCAGTTTGTTCAGGCCTAAGTAGGCCTTGGACTGGCTGAGGAGGCCCTCGGCTTTGGTTTGCCATTGAAGCCCCTCCTCCTCGTTAGGGTCGCCGGAACCACTACTTCCTGAGACGTGGGAACGTCACCTGACAGAAGTGACTCACCGCCACGACAGGAAGTGTTGCAAGGATGTGCCGTAAGCTGCCAACGTCGGGACATGCGTACCAGCTCAAGGGAGCTCAGTGTGACCCAGGGAGAACCACTCTCCCTCAGGAGGAAGGTCCCACGCCGTGGGACCTGAACTACCTCCAAGGAGGGAAGAGAGAGGAGGGAGTACCTACCCCAGACTTAAGGTTGCTCCCTCTAAAGGAGACTTATACCTTCAGAGCACCCCTAGGGAGAGAAGGTAAGAACCTATTAGGGGGTCTGCAATCCAGGGAGAAGTGTTTTGCTTTGCCAACAGGACAATCCCATCCGGAGGACAGGAAACCTGACTGGGTGAGTGGAGAGGTGTGTCCTTTTTTAGATCATCAGGCTTCCTGTCCAGCGAATGGGATGTCTCTTCAGGGGTGCTGTCATAGGTGAAACTGTAAAATTAAAATTGCTAAAAGATGAAGGGGGCCTAACTGTACCAAACGCATAGACCTATTATCTTACCAACACTATGTGGGCGATAAGAAAAAATGGGGGTCCAGTACACGAATACTCTCATACTTGGGGGGTGGGGGAAATCCACTGGCGGAACTTGACGGACATTAATACACAAGGTGTGGTGGCAATGTAAACAGGTATTGGGTGTTGGGGTATGCAATAAATATACTCCGCTATGGAGAAACCCATTTTTATGGGAATTGTATTGATTAAAGGGCATGCATGGATGGGAGCAGAAGGAAATACTGGGTCTAGGCCAATTATTTGAGGAAACTACCCTGAAGTCCTTCCAGCAATTAAAGGATGAATTTCACTTGGAGCAAGTTATGTTCTATCAATATCTAAAGATTCGCCATGCCATACAGATACAAACAAATTCGGTAGATCGGACGATTAATGCCTTAGGAGTGATGGATTATATAGCTAGAACGAATATTTTGAAGGGGTTGATTTCCATGGCGTATAGGCGTATGTTATCGAAACTTCTGGGGAATCTCATGGAACCCATAAGAGTGAAATGGGAACAAGAAATTGGCCCCATATCCAGGGACAACTGAGAGGAAATTCTGGAGTAATCTGTCTATAAATATCCTCCACTTCCAGAGACAACTGCCGAGATACGTCAGGATGATGGAGGATCGAAGCTGAAGTAAAGGGTCTCTTGAGACTAATAACTGCGGACTCTGCCTCTGAAGTCCACACCTTGGCGTTCACACCCTTCTTGGTAAGGGTAGAGACGGTAGCCGTCAGAGATGAGAAGTTTGGAATAAACTGACGGTAGAAATTGGCGAATCCCAGGAACCGCTGTATGGCCCTTAGGCCTTGAGGAAGTGGCCACTCCAGGACAGCTCTCACTTTCTCAGGATCCATCTTGAGACCTTGATCCGAGATGATGTAGCCCAGGAAGGGCAGAGAACTCCTCTCAAAGATGCACTTCTCCAGCTTGGCGTATAAACGATTCTCCCTTAATCATAGTAGAACTTTACGGACATGCCTCTGATGAGTTGTCGAATCTGGGGAGAAAATCAAAATATCATCGAGATAAACAGCAACACAGACATAGAGGAGATCTCGGAAGATATCATTAACGAACTCCTGAAACACTGCGGGAGCGTTACACAGTCCGAAGGGCATCACTAGGTATTCGTAGTGCCCGTCCCGGGTGTTAAATGCCGTCTTCCATTCGTCACCCCGGCGAATCCGGACTAGGTTATAAGCCCCCCGCAGGTCTAGCTTAGAAACATTTTTGGCTCCTCGTATGCGATCAAACAGCTCGGATATAAGTGGCAACGGGTATTTGTTTTTGACCGTGATCTGGTTGAGAACACGGTAGTCAATGCAGGGTCGAAGGGATCCGTCCTTCTTTTTAACGAAGAAGAATCCAGCCCCGGCCGGGGAGGAAGACTTTCGTATGAAACCCCTCTCCAAATTCTCCTTGATATAGGCAGACATGGATAGAGACTCTGGCAAGGAGAGAGGATATACTCGGCCACGGGGGAGAGAGGCATTAGGAACAAGTTAAATGGGGCAGTCATAAGTCCAATGTGGAGGCAGCGTCTCAGCCTCCCTTTTGCTGAAAACATCTGCAAACTGAGCAAACTGGGGGGGGGGGGGGGGAGTCCCACCAATGACTGAGGCAGAGGAGGCTGGACAGGATGGATCTGCAACAGACAACGACCAAAGCACTTGGAGCCCCATTGGAGAACCTCTCCAGAATTCCAGTCCAGGACTGGGACATGTAGTCGAAGCCAAGGCAGGCCCAGCAGAACAGGATTGATGGCCTTGGGCAAAACAAGGAAAGAAATCAGTTCAGAATGAATAACTCCAACCTGGAGCTTCAACGGCTTGGTTTTAGAAATGATAGGATCAGGCAGAGGCAGTCCATTCACCGAGGCAACAGCCAAAGATGTCTCCAGGAGGACTGTGGGCAACTGAAGATGATCCACTAGCTCCTTTTGATTGAAGTTTGCCGCAGACCCAGAGTCAAGATAGGCAGAAACCCGATGCGTCCTCTCTCCGGATACTAGGGTCACAGGAATAGTCAGCTTGGAACAGAATGCTTCATTAGGTACCATTCCACCTAGGGTTGTCTCTCCAACCAATCCTAGGCAATGGGGTCTCTCTGGCCTCTGGGGACACAGACGCACAATATGGCCTCCGAGGCCGCAATACAGACGAAGTCCAGAAGTGCGTCTGCGCTGTCTCTCCTGGATAGACAACTTGGCTTAGTTACTCTGTACAAGATCCTCTGATGGGATGATTGAGGAGGATTGCTGGAAAGTAGAATCCAGCCTAGGAAGTTCTCTCTCCTGGAGAACCTCTTGGGAACGCTCCCGGATCCTCATGTCAACCCGGGAGGCGAGTAGGATAAGATCGTCCAGGGTAGATGGCAGATCGCGAACAAGATCCTCTGATGAGATAACTGAGGAGGATTGCTGGAAAGTAGAATCCAGCCTAGGAAGTTCTCTCTCCCGGAGAACCTCTTGGGAACTAGCTCCTTTTGAATGTCAAGATATGCAGAAACCCGATGCATCCTCTCGCCGGATACTATGGTCACAGGAATAGTCAGCTTGGAACAGAATGCTTTATTAGGTACCGTTCCACCTAGGGTTGCCTCTCCAACCAATCCTAGGCAATGGGGTCTCTCTGGCCTCTGGGGACACAGACGCACAATATGCCCTCCGAGGCCGCAATACAGACGAAGTCCAGAAGTGTGTCTGCGCTGTCACTCCTGGATAGACAACTTGGCTTAGTTACTCTGTACAAGATCCTCTGATGGGATGACTGAGGAGGATTGCTGGAAAGTAGAATCCAGCCTAGGAAGTTCTCTCTCCCGGAGAACCTCTTGGGAACGCTCCCGGACCCTCATGTCAACCCGGGAGGCGAGTAGGATAAGATCGTCCAGGGTAGATGGCAGATCGCGAACAGCTAGCTCGTCCTTAATCCCTAAAGACAGTCCATGCCAGAATGTGGCCACCAAAGCCTCGTTGTTCCAGGTTAACTCAGCAGCCAGGATACGGAACTGAATGGCATACTCGTCCATGGAGAGGTCTCCCTGGTGTAGGGTCAGCAGGGATGCAGCAGCCGAAGAAACTCTCCCAGGTTCCTCAAAGATCGAGCGGAAGGTCCCTAAGAAGCACTGCAAGTCATGGATCTCTGGTCCCTGATGTTCCCACAGAGGATTAGCCCATGCCAGGGCTTTGCCAGTAAGGAGAGAGATGATGAAGGCGATCCTGACGTCATCCGAAGAGAAGGATCTGGCATGTAGTCTGAAGTGGATCTGGCACTGATTCAAAAATGCCCTGCAGGACCTCGGATCTCCGTCATAGCGTGGAGGTAGCGGCACGAAGCACAGCGGATTGGTACTGGTACAGACAGGAAGTGTAGCAGGAGGAACAGCAGGAATGGGTGCGGTGACGACTGTGTTCAGAGCAAGCTATGGCGTTCACCGACAGGAGGAGTTGGTCTTGTCGTGACTGGAGATCCTGCATCTCGGTCAGCATGGCTTGTGTCGTCAAGGTCTCAGGTTGACCAGCGGGGTCCATGGCCTGAGCGTACTGTCACGTTGCGGGTTTGTGGACAAACTAGGCCATACCGCCGTAGCGGGGAGGCAGCTAGCCAAACAACAGGGAACCCCTTCAATACAATGTCCCGCACAGGGGTACCTAGATAGTCTAGACAGTGGCCGCAGCTCTGGCACTGATGATGATGGGTGCAGCAAGTAACGCCAAGCGTAGCGGATGACATGAATGCCTCAGGTTGCGCCAGACGTGACAAATTCCTCTGGACGTGGCAGATGTGCCAGAAGCTGGATGTGGCGCGACTCTGACACTAGTAGGCACAGGAACAAGAGCAGCACGGGATACAGGAACAGGTAACAGGGCACGGGTAACAACTGGAACGGGAAACACTAAGGGACCATTTGCAAGACAGACTTGGGAATTACTAACAACGCTCAGGCAAGGATCAGACGAGCTGGGGCCCTCTTAAAGTCCAGGAAATCATGTGTGTTGATGATGATTTCCTCTTGTGCGCGCGCTGGCCCTTTAAGGCCGGGCACGAGCGTGTGCGTGCACCCTACGGGACACAGCAGACCAGAGCGGAAGTGAGCGCTGGCGTCTCCTGGGAAGGAGATGGGGACCAGCGCTCACAGATCCATGGCTGCGGGCGTCTGGAGGTGAGTGGACCCGACAGCCCGTGGCCATGGACACCACACAAATGACATAGGAATAGACAGTTTGGGAGAGAATTTAGTGGTAGAGGGAGATTCACCTAGGATTATCAAAGCTAGGTGCTGAAGTTTCCCGGCTTTTGAGGGCATTGGCACATGAAATGTCCATTGTGGCCACAGTACAGACACAATCCATTCGATCATCTGCATTGCCGTTCCTGGTTGGACTATTGGAGTCTATCCACCTGCATAGGCTTCTCCAGAAATGCAGTAGGACAGGGTAGTAGAGGCCTTAGGAATTTTGGTGCCAGTCGACAAGATCTCCTCTCCCGATGGACTTCCAGTGTGTGCTCTTTGATCCACATATCGATCCTGGTTGCTAGAAGTATTAAGGCATCCAAGGTAGAAGAAAGTTATCGGGCTGCCAGTTCATCCTTAATATAAGGAGCAAGAACCTGCCAAAAAGTCGCCACCAAGGCCTCATTATCCCAAGCCAGTTCCGCCACGAGCATACTGGAGTACTCCCCCACAGTTGACTCCCCTCGTTTGACCATCAGCAGTGAGGCAGCTGCAGAGGATGTTTGACCCAGTTCCTCGAACAATGTACGGAAAGTCTCTAGAAAGTGGTGGATCATAGAATTCCTGGCCTTCTCAATCCAAGATGGCATTCGCCCATGCCAGGGCTTTGCCAGCGAGGAGAGAAATAATAAACGCTACCTTGGCCTCATCTGAGGGGAAGAGATGGGCACATAACCTAAAGTGGATCGTACATTGATTGATGAAGCCTCTACAGGCCCTAGGATCCTCGTCGTAGTGAGGCGATAGAGGCAGCAAAATTGTAGGCCCAGGGCAGGCACGAGGGGTAACAGGTAGTGGAACAGCGGAAGCAGCCAGAGGAGATGCAGTAGAATGATCCAAATGTGTGATTATCTAATTTACTGCCTGTAGGAGCTGATCCTGGCGTGGCCGGAGGTCACGAATGTCCGTTTGCATCACCTGGACCAACGTCTTGGGTTGATCGGCGGGATCCATGGCCCGAGTATACTGTCACGACTCTGGGAGTATGTGGACCCACTAGGCCGCTCCGCCATAGCGGAGTAGCAGCTGGCCAAAACATAGTCAATGTAAGTCTTTAGAAGTAAAGTACCTATATAGCAGTCCAGACAGACACGTGGCGTAGTAGACACTTAGACATAGATGACACTTGGCGTGACAGAAGACGCTTGGCGTGACAGATGACATGTGGCAAAGAGGATGAACTCGACTCCAACACTACACTTCGTTCAGGAACAAACACAATTACTGGATATGGGATAAAGGATACAGGAACACTGGGAACATGATACAACTAAGGGACTATTTGCTAACGAACATGGGTAAACACAACGCTCAGGCAAGGAGAGGAAGGGCAGAGCCCTTTTTATAGTCCAGGGTGAAACGGGATTGGGAAGGGAACATTTCACATGTGCGTGCGCTGGCCCTTTAAGACGGGGGACGAGCGCGCGCACCCTAGTGGATACAGAGGAGCAGTGCAGCCATGTGTGCTGGCATCTTCGAGGAGGGAGAAGCTGGCAAGCTCTCATTGTCCTGCGATCGTGGCTGCCTGTGATTATAACGTGCCGGCGGTCAGCGACCGTGGGCACAACACTAATCTCACCAAAGGCCAATTTTTTAAACAAATTTTTTAGTGGCAACCCCTTTGGAAAAACCACAAATTGAACTTATATTCGCTGTAAGTCATCTGGATACAGATGCGACTCATCACCGAAACGGACAGATCAGGGGAGGCCTGTTCGGCACATCAGAAGAGAGAAGCTGCCAGCATCGAGCCACATCATTGGAGTAGAGAGGGCAGGAGGAGAAGCATTTCCAGCACCACGGAACGACATAGGAAAGCAGGGAGGAGGAGGGGGATGGTGCAGCACGCTTTGTGCTGCAATAAACAGCCCGCAGAATTGCTGAGAAAGGGAGCCTGCAGACTGCCACTAAGGTGTCAAGGTTAGCAGTGAGGGGGGATATAGAGAGCAGAACCTGACTGATATCTAAGAATGAGGGGAGACATGCTGGTGTACTGTACTGTAAAAGAATGAGAGGGGGAGTAATGCTGGGGACTATGAATGAGAGAGGAGCCCTAATGGGTACCAGGAATGAGAGGGGATCTATGCTATGGGCCAAGTGGGGAATCATGATTTACAGGGGCGCCATGCTGAGAACCAGGAATAAGAGGGGAGCCATG
Organism: Rhinoderma darwinii; assembly: GCF_050947455.1. Taxonomy (NCBI): domain Eukaryota; kingdom Metazoa; phylum Chordata; class Amphibia; order Anura; family Rhinodermatidae; genus Rhinoderma; species Rhinoderma darwinii. The sequence continues at coordinate 391,990,501 of NC_134687.1, forward strand.
CTAGGGACTAAGAAAAAGAGGGGGAGCTATGCTGGTGACTAAGAATGAGAGGGCGATTTTGTGGTGATAAGGAATGAGGGGGGAGCCATGATGGCGACTAAGAATGAGAGGACGGTTTCCTGGGGGACTATAAATAAGAGGGGAGCTATGCTGGGGACTAAGAATGAGAGGGGGAGCCATGCTGGGGACTAAGAATGATAGGGGGAGCCAAGCTTGGGAGTAAGAATTAGAGTGCTGTTTATTTGTGTGCTGTACATGTTTGCTGACTGAATTACATACTTTTACCTACAGTCTGTGTATTTTTTTCTTTTAGAGGACCACCCCATAAAAGACAATTTTTCTGTGAAATTTTGGGTGTCAGCTCAAAGAGGTTTTACTGTAGTTGGAAAATCCCAGAAACCTCTGCAGACCTTTTAACATCTTAGGTTCAATACAGTCCTGAATAGCCTACACGATACAAAACCCTGTTGCAGAGACAATATATCCCCAAAAAAATTAAGGGGTTGTCAGGGTCACCACCTCAGGCTTAGAAGGAAGGACCTGAGTGGGAGCATGTTCTTGTTGACGTTCCCGTAATCTCCCATCCAATTTTATGGAATGAGACATGGCAGATTCCAGACAGGATTGCAGGAGGATAATGGACCAACAAATCCTTGATGGCATAAAGTGCAGAAAACGGCTGTATCCTTACTAAGGATTGGGCAACCGTGAACACTGCGCATGTGCCTGATGTCCCTAGCAGCACCACTGTGAAAACACAGCAGTGGGGTTAGGTAAGTACGTTACACATTGGAAATATTTCCTTTATGCCAATTCACTTTTTTTTTTTTCTAACAATACATTTTCGAAAGCAAATATACTGAGAATCATCAGAGTATAGTAAATCATCAGAGCATAGTAAATATATAATCTCTCAACATCTTGGGTATGGAATAGATGTGCATTCAAATAAGAATAGCCCTCATATCATCCATCTAAGAAATCTAAATGCATTGGGTAAATTCTAATGCCAATCCACATTTGGTTTAATAATCACACAAGTGTCATGCAACAAACATAAGCAACTTTTAACCCCTTAGTGACCAGCCTATTTTTTGTTGTATTTTTTAATAGCACCATTTTGGGGTACCTATAATTTCTTGATGAACTTTTATGAACTTTTTTTTTTGGGGGGTGTGAGAAAAAAATGTATTGTTTTTGTGTCTCCATATTTAAAGAGCCATAATTTTTTATTTTTCCGCTGATGCAGCTGTATGAGGGCTTTATTAAAAAGTGGGTTTTTTATTTTTTTTACTTGGGATTTTTATTTATTTATTCGAAACTTTTTTTAACTTTTTTTTTAGTCCCACTAGGGACTTTACTATGCGATTTTTTGATCGCTTTTATAATACACTGCAATACTTCTGTATTTCAGAGTATTACTGCCTGTCAGTGTAAGGGTATGTTCACATGCAGTGGTTTCAGGCATATTTCGGACGTAAACGCCTCTAAATATGCCCTGAAAAATGCTAGTGAAACGCCGACAAACAGCTTCCCATTGTAATCAATGGGAAAAACTGAGTTTAATTCAGATGGGGCGTTTTCTTATGCCGCTGTAAAAAAAAGGGCATGTTACATCTTGAGCTGTTTTTGGAGCAGTTTTCAATTGAAAAACAGCTCCAAAAACATCTAAAAAAAAAAAAGCAGATGGCACATTGCGAGGCAAATGGAACAACACGACTCCAACAGTAGATTTCAGCTGAGGAACAAACACTGTTACGGGATACAGGAAGCAGGATACGGGAACACTGGGAGCAGGATACAAATAAGGGATCATTTGCTAGACTAACATGAGAATACAAGAACAACGCTCAGGCAAGAGGTGGAAGGACAGAGCCCTTTTTATAGTCCAGGGTAGTCTGGGGATTGGTTAGGGAAGTTTTCACCAGAGCTCGTCCCTGGCCTTAAAGGGCCAGTAAAAAGCACTCAGAAAAAAATCTTATACTTATACCAGGCTGGCCATCTGGAATGACGTTTTATGGGATGAAACGTCACCCCACGGCTGCAAAACGTCAGAGGGACTCGTTGCCATGGTAAGTATATTCATTTTTTTCTCCATTGCAGGAATTCCACAGCGGACATTCTGGACGAAAAACTGCACTACAACTTGGTGCGGTTTTTCGGCCGGAAATTCCTGCAACCAGGGCTTATACGCTGTGTGCTTTTACGCAGTGTAACCGCCCTGTGTAAACGTAGCCAAAGGGTTACCTTTAACTTTTTAAATCCCCCTGCTGCTCTAGCGATGATGTCACGTACATCATTCACGGGACCACTGAAGTCAATCACTGACCTCAGTGGTAATGTGCTGTACATGCAGGCATCAGCGGTGTAACTATAGGGGTCACAGTGGTCGCAATTGCTGGGGCCTATGTAATAAACTACACGGGCCCCCGTTACTATAGTAACTGACACTTACCCCCCCTCTTTCCGGAGCGCAGCGGAGGTTCTGACCGCACAGCGCTGTGCGCAGCGCATGACATCACGACGCTATGCACTGCGCACAACATCCCGACACTGGATGGAGTGAGGACCTCCGCTGCGGCCGAAGAGGTGGATAAGTTTAATATTACTGTCTTGCTGAAGCTAATCGGTCGGGGTCCGACAACCAGGACCCCCGCCAATCAGCTGTTTTGAAGGGGGTGCAGCCGCTCGTACGTGTACTACTTCCCCTTTATTCCGTTAATTTTCTCACACTGAATCGCCAACACGGACGTGTCAGCGATTCATAGTGTGAGCAAGTGAGGGAAATGAAGGGAAAGCACCGCTCGTACGAGTGCTGCACCCCCTTCAAAACAGCTGATTGGCGGTGGTCCCGTGAGTCGGACCACGACCAGTCAGCTATTGATGGCCTATCCTGAGGATAGGCCATCAATGTTTAGGGACTGGACAACCCCTTTCAAGCCTATCATGTGTTAGGCTTAGATACAGACAGACAGCAGACAGTAATCTTATACTGTATAAGATTACTGTCTGCTGGACCCTGTATCTAAGGCCTCATGCACATGACCGTAGCCATGTGCACGGCCGTGAATTCCGGATCGGCCGGCCACGGAGTGTCATCCGCCAGCCGCCCGCAAATTGCGGGCCATGCACATGGCCGCGTGCATTATTTTCTATAAGCCTGGACCGCAAAACACGGCCGTAATAAGACATGTCCGTTCTTTTTGCGGTCCTGGGCCATGCACGGACCGTGGAAACCACGGTCGTGTGCATGGGCCCATTGAAATGAATGGGGCCGCAATTCACCCATGGATTTTCGGTGGAATTGCGGCCAAAAAAAGCACCTTTGTGTGCATGGGGCCTAAGACTACCTTAGGCTTAGATACAGGGTCCAACAAACAGTATCACACATGCACATGGGCCCTGTAACTAAGACCCGGTTCACATCAGCGTTGTCTTTCGGTTTGCATCACCATTGATCTAAATGGTGACGGAAACTTTGCTAATGGTTTCCGTTTGTCACCAATGTGAACGGGTTTGGTTGTTTTGAAGGAATCAATAGCACAGTCGATAATGCAAAACAACTGAATTCTGCCACAGCAATGACAAACGTAAACCTTTAGCAACATTTCTGTCACCATGGAGATCAATGGTGAGGGAAACGGAAGCTGAGGTTTCAGTTTGCCTTTCTGTTGAGTGGTTACCCGACGGAAACTTCAGACGGAACCCCTCAACGGAAGGGCTGGTGAACAGGCCCTTACTAATGTTTTTTTGTGTTTTTTTACAGGTTCGGTTGTCGGATTCGAGGACTACTTCGATGACGGCTTTTTTATTCTCAATAAAATGGTTAATGAGGGTTGTGTGTTTTTTTTTAATTTCAATAAATCTATTTTTTCTATGTCTTTGTATTTTTTTAAACTTTATTGCTACTGCCTTACTAATGGCCGCTGGCTGATTGACAGCATCTATTACTAAGGTGCGGCTTAGTGTTAGCCGGCTAAAAGGCTAACACTAACCCCCATTATTACCCGGGTACCCACCGCCCCCAGGGGTGCCGGGAAGAGATGGGTATGATCCAGTACCGGACCATCTGTAGTGATGTTCGGGTACTGGGGTGGGCCACAGGCTGGTTTTATTAGGCTGGGAAAGGCCAAAAACAGTGGCCCTTCCCACACTGGTAATGCTAGGCTGCTGCTGCTGCGTTGTATCTGGCTGTATCCCCACGTTATATCCCCCATTATTGTAACCAGCCAGATACAACACAGAAGCAGGCTAGCATTACCAGGGTGGGAAAGGCCACTGTTGTTGGGCTTTCCTGGCCTAATAATACCAGCTCTTCCAGGTACCCCTGGTGGCGGTGGGTACCGGGGTAATAAGGGGGGTTAGTGTAAGGGTATGTGCACACGATAACGTCAATTACGGGTGAAATTACGGAGCTGTTTTCAGGAGAAAACAGCTCCTGAATTTCAGACGTAATTGCTCGATCTCGCGTTTTCTGAGACGTCCATTACGGACGTAATTTAGAGCTGTTCTTCATTGAAGTCAATGAAAAATCGCTCAAATTACGTCCCAAGAAGTGTCCTGCACTTCTTTGATGAGGCTGTTATTTTACGCGCCGTCTTTTTTGACAGCGACGCGTAAAATGAAAGGTCGTCGGCACAGTACATCGGCAAACCCATTGAAATGAATGGGCAGATGTTTGCCGACGTATTGGAGCCGTGTTTTCAGGCGTAATTCGAGGCGTAAAACGCCTCCATTACGCCTGAAAATAGGTCGTGTGAACCCAGCCTTAGCCTCTTCATGTCTAACATTAAGCCCCGCCTTAGTAATGGACGTTGTTAATCAGACAGCAGCCATTACTAAGGTGGTAGTAATAAACTTGAAAAAAATACAAAGACATAGATAAAATATTTTATTGAAATAAAAATCCCACACACAACCCTCATTAACCATTTTATTGAGAAGAAAAAAACCTTGAATCTGAAGTAGTCCAACAACTGAACGTGTAAAAAAACACAAAGACAAAAATAATTAGTAACACATAAAAAAGCAAAACAATTATTATTCTTACCTTCCCTGGGTCCAGCGCTGGAGCTGCAATGGCAGCAAGCTGAGATCTATATCTAAGGGCCTGTTCACATCACCATTCATTTTCGTTCCGGGGTTCCGTCGGAGGGTTCCATCGGGTGAACGCCGCAACGGAAAGTGAAACTGACAGCACAGCTTCTGTTTCAGTCACCATTGATCTCAATGGTGACGGAAACATCGCTAATGCTTTCCGTTCGTCACCATTCCGTCTGGTTTCCGGTTTTCCGACGGAATCAATAGTGTAGTCGACTGCGTTATATGTATATATATATATATATATATATATATATATATATATACAGTGAAGGAAATAAGTATTTGATCCCTTGCTGATTTTGTAAGTTTGCCGACTGTCAAAGTCATGAACAGTCTAGAATTTTTAGGCTAGGTTAATTTTACCAGTGAGAGATGGATTATATATAAATAAAAAAAAAGAAAATCACATAGTCAAAATTATATATATTTATTTGCATTGTGCACAGAGAAATAAGTATTTGATCCCCTACCAACCAATAAGAGTTCAGCCTCCTCCAGACCAGTTACACGCTCCAAATCAACTTGGTGCCTGCATTAAAGACAGCTCTCTTAAATGGTCACCTGTATAAAAGACTCCTGTCCACAGAATCAATTAATCAGTCTGACTCTAACCTCTACAACATGGGCAAGACCAAAGAGCTTTCTAAGGATGTCAGGGACAAGATCATAGACCTGCACAAGGCTGGAATGGGCTACAAAACCATAAGGCTGGGTGAGAAGGAGACAACTGTTGGTGAAATAGTAAGAAAATGGAAGACATACAAAATGACTGTCAATCGACATCGATCTGGGGCTCCATGCAAAATCTTACCTCGTGGGGTATCCTTGATTCTGAGGAAGGTGAGAGCTCAGCCGAAAACTACACGGGGGGAACTTGTTAATGATCTCAAGGCAGCTGGGACCACAGTCAACAAGAAAACCATTGGTAACACATTATGCCGTAATGGATTAAAATCCTGCAGTGCCCGCAAGGTCCCCCTGCTCAAGAAGGCACATGTACAGGCCCGTCTGAAGTTTGCAAATGAACATCTGGATGATTCTGAGAGTGATTAGGAGAAGGTGCTGTGGTCAGATGAGACTAAAATTGAGCTTTTTCGCATTAACTCTACTCGCCGTGTTTGGAGGAAGAGAAATGCTGCCTATGACCCAAAGAACACCGTCCCCACTGTCAAGCATGGAGGTGAAAACATTATGTTTTGGTGGTGTTTCTCTGCTAAGGGCACAGGACTACTTCACCGCATCAATGGGAGAATGGATGGAGCCATGTACAGTCAAATCCTGAGTGACAACCTCCTTCCCTCCACCAGGACATTAAAAATAGCTCGTGGCTGGGTCTTCCAGCACGACAATTACCTGAAACATACAGCCAAGGCAACAAAGGAGTGACTCAAAAAGAAGCACATTAAGGTCATGGAGTGGCCTAGCCAGTCTCCAGACCTTAATCCCATCGAAAACTTATGGAGGGAGCTGAAGATCCGAGTTGCCAAGCGACAGCCTCGAAATCTTAATGATTTACAGATGATCTGCAAAGAGGAGTGGGCCAAAATTCCATCTAACATGTGTGCAAACCTCATCATCAACTACAAAAATCGTCTGACTGCTGTGCTTGCCAACAAGGATTTTGCCACCAAGTATTAAGTCTTGTTTGCCAAAGGGATCAAATACTTATTTCTCTGTGCACAATGCAAATAAATATATATAATTTTGACAATGTGATTTTCTGTTTTTATTTATCTAATCTATCTCTCACTGGTAAAATTAACCTAGCCTAAAAATTCTAGACTGTTCATGCCTTTGACAGTGGGCAAAACTTACAAAATCAGCAAGGGATCAAATACTTATTTCCTACACTGTATATGGTTTTTGACCTTTGGGTCGTGTAGACTGTTTTAGGTATGTTGTACATGATTGCATTTGGCCTCAATGATTCCATAGGTTTTTGATATTTGCCTTTTCTTTATGTTCAACCTTTACAGACAGAGCCTTAAAGTATTCACCCCCTTGGTGTTTTTCCTGTTTTGTTGCATTACAACCTGGAATTAAAATGGATTTTAACTTTGATTTTATGTAATGGACGTGACAAAACACTCCAAATTGTTACAGTGGAATGAAAAAAAAAATACCTGGTTTAGAAAAAAAACAAAACATCCTTTGCTATGAAAGCCCTAAATAAGAACTGATCAAACCAATTAACTTCGGAAGTCACATAATTAGTACAATAAGGTCCCCTCTGAGTGTACTCAAGGTGTCACATGAAGTCAGTATACGCTGTGAGCTGGAGTCCCACTTGGGCTGCTGTATTGGCTGTGCTTGCCAACAAGGGTTTTGCCACCAAGTATTAAGTCTTGTTTGCCAAAGGGATCAAATACTTATTTCTCTGTGCACAATGCAAATAAATATATATAATTTTGACAATGTGATTTTCTGTTTTTTTTTTAACCGCTTCCCGACCGCCCATTGTATATTCACGTCTGCACTTGCTGGGCTCTGTGCAGTGCCGACGTGGGTGTTAAAAGCGCGATCCGGGTGTCTCAGAGTAGCGCTGACACCCGGATCGCGCTGTTATGACCTGCCTCTGGTCCCGGAGATATGATCGGGACCTGATTAGTTCAGGTCCCGGTCATGTGATCGCAGGGAAAGTGTGTTGTAGCAACGAACTGGAAAGTTTGTTGCTATAACAAACTGGAAAGTTTGTTGCTACAACAAACTTTCCCGGGGACCGATTGCGGGTGCTGCAGTCGGTTATAAGGCAGAACCGGAGGCCATACAACGCCATGCACAGCAGCCTATGAGAACCAGCCGGAGGCAGGTCCTCATAAGCTTCCTGTCAGTGTGACTCTCTGCGTCACACTGACAGTTTATAATACGTTACACTACCTAGGTAGTGTAATGTATTATAGCAGCGATCAGTGCTGCCAGTCTTCAAGTAAAAAGTAAAAAATAAAGTAATAAAAATGTTTTATAAAAGTGTAAAAAAAGTTATAAAAGTTACAAAAACAAAAAATGCTTTTTTTCCTATAATAAGTCTTTTATTATAGGAAAAAAATGAAAATGTTAAAAAAAAGTACACATATTTGGTATCCCCGCGTTCATAACGACCCAAACTATAAAACTATAATATTATTTTTCCCGCACGGTGAACACCGCAAAAAAAATAATTAAAAAACAATGTCAGAATCACAATTTTTTGGTCATCAACCCTCCCAAAATATAGAATAAAATGTGATCAAAAAGTCGCATGTACCCCAAAATAATACCAATAAAAACTACAACCCGTCCCGCAAAAAACAAGCCCTTACACCGCTTTTTTGACGGAAAAATAAAAAATTATGGCTCTCAGAATATGGTGACACAAAAAATAAATAATTTTATAGAAAAGTGATTTTATTGCGCAATCGCCACAAAACATAAAAAACCTATATACATATGGTATCGCCGTAATCGTACCGACCCACAGAATAAAGTAAAATGTCATTTATACCGCACGGAGAACACTGTAAAAAAAAAAATACAAAAAACATTGTCAGAATTTATGTTTCTTTGTCACTTTGCTTGCCAAAAAAAATCTAATAAAAAGTGATAAAATAAATCACATGTACCCTAAAATGGTACCAATGAAAAGTACAGATTGTCCCGCAACAAATAAGCCCTCACACAGCTCCGTTGGAGAAAAAAGAAAAAAGTTCTGGCTCTCAGAATATGGCGATGCAAAATGTGCAGAGTGTTCCAAAAGCAGATGAGATCGGGCGACCATTTATCAGTGCGACACCTGCCACATATCTGCGGATTATTATTTATGTACCCCATTATTATACCCTCTTATTATGTCCTGATGTTCTCCGCATAGGTTACATATGCCCCCACATCATAACTGAAATACCAGCAAAACTCCAAACAGAACAGTTACCATGCAAAATCTGCGCTCCAAAAGCCAAATGGCGTTCCCTCCCTTCTGAGCCCGACAGCGTGCCCAAAAACCAGCTTACGTCCACATATATGATATTTTATATCCGGGAGAACCCTCTCAACATTGTATGAGGTATTTGTCTTCAGTGGCACAAACTGGGCACAACGTATTGTGCATTAAAATGGCATATCAGTGGAAAATTTTAATTTTCAATTTGCACCATCCGCTGCACATTAACGCCTTCGCGCACCACGACTTAATAGCATGTCGTGGTGCGAGGGGTTATATATGGAGCGGGCTCACGCGCTGCGCCCGCTCCATATTCTGCAGGTGTCAGCTGTGTATTACAGCTGACACCCGGGACTAACGGACAGGAACAGCGATCGCGCTGTTACAGGAGCCTGTAAAATGACATTATACTGCAATACATTAGTATTGCAGTGTATTGTACAAGCGACCTAATGATCGCTCGTTCCAGTCCCCTAACGGGACTTTTGGGAGGTTTCCACTGTTTTGGTACCTCAGGGGCTTTGCATATGCGACATGACACCCGAAAACCATTCCAGCTAAATTTGAGCTCCAAAAGCCAAATATTGTTCCTTCCCTTCTGAGTCCTGCCGTGTGTCCAAACAGCAGTTTATTACCACATATGGTGTATTGCTGATATCAGGACAAATTGCTTTACAAATTTTGGGGTGATTTTTCTACTTTATTCATTGTAAAAATTAAACATTTCTATGTTTTTTCAGAAAAAAGTAGATTTTCATTTTCACGGCCTAATTCCACTAAATTCAGCAAAAAACCTGTGGGGTCAAAATGCTAACTATACCCCTAGAAAAATTCCTTGAGGGGTGTAGTCTTCAAAATGGGGTCAGTTTTGGGGGGATTCCACTGTTTTGCTCCCTCCAGGGCGTTGCAAACGCGACATGGCACTGAAAACCAATCCAGCAAAATCTGCACTTCAAAATCCAAATGGCGCTCCTTCCCTTCTGAGCTCTGCCATGGGTCCAAACAGCAGTTTAGTACCACATATGGGGTATTGGCGTACTCGGGAGAAGTAGCTTTACAAGTTTTGGGGTGCTTTTTAATCTTTATTCCTTGCAAATATTATTTTTTTTTATATTTTTTCAGAAAAAAAGTAGATTTTCACTTTCACAGACATACTCCAATAAATATAGCAAAAGACCTGTGGGGTCAAGATGCTAACTATACCCCTAGATAAATTCCTTGAGGTGTGTAGTTTCCAAAACCGTCTCACTTTTGGGGAATTTCCACTGTTTTGGCACCACAAGACCTCTTCAAACCTGACATGGTGCCTAAAATATATTCTAAACAAAGGAGGCCCCAAAATCCACTGGGTGCTCCTTTGCTACTGAGGCCGGTGTTTCAGTAAATTAGCGCACTAGGGCCACATGTGGGATATTTCTAAAAACTGGAGAATCTGTGCAATAAATATTGAGTTGCATTTCTCGGGTAAAACCTTCTGTGTTACAGAAAAAAATGTATTACAAATGAATTTTAACAAAAAAAAGAAAATTTGTAAATTTCACCTGTACTTTGCTTTAATTCCTGTGAAGCGCCTAAAGGGTTAAGAAACTTTCTGAATGCTGTTTTGAATACTTTGAGGGGTGCAGTTTTTAATATGGGGTGATTTATGGGGTCTGTTTAGTACATAAGGCCCTAAAAGCCACTTCAGATCTGAACTGGCCCCTGTAAAAATAGCCTTTTGAAATTTTCTAGAAAATGTGAGAAATTGCTGCTAAAGTTCTAAGCCTTGTGAGGTCATAGAAAAATAAAATAATGTTCAAAAAACAACGCAAATAAAAAGTAGACATCTGTAATATGTAATATAGTAACTATTTTGTGTGGTATTACTATCTGTTTTACAAGCAGATACATTTAAAATGAGAAAAATCATAATTTTTGCACATTTTCTCTAAATTTTGGTGTTTTTCACAAATAAGCAATGAATTTATTGATCACATTTTTCCCACTAACATAAAGTACAATATGTCACGAGAAAACAATCTCAGAATCGCTTGGATAGGCAAAAGCATTCCAGAGTTATTAACACATAAATTGACACATGTCAGATTTGAGAAAATGGGGCTGGTCATGAAGGTCAAAATGAGCTCGGTCTTGAAAGGGTTAATATAATCTATCTCTCACTGGTAAAATTAACCTAGCCTAAAAATTCTAGACTGTTCATATCTTTGACAGTGGGCAAAATTACAAAATCAGCAAGTGATCAAATACTTATTTCCTTCACTATATATATATATATATATATATATATATATATATATATATATATATATATATATATATATATATATATATATATTATATATATATATATATATGAGACAGCATATCTATAGCAATAAGACCCTATAGCTATGGATAGGATTAGATACATATATATATATATATACATACATACACATACACGCACACACACACATATTTTTTGGGGGACACATATGTATTGGGGCTATTTCCCCTTGATATTTTAAGACCTTAGTGACGCCCCTGGCTGCTAGAGCTGCATTGTTGGATCACTTAGGAGACCCAGCGATGCAGCTGAAAGCTGCGGGCCGTCGGCCATAAGAAGTTTGGGGGGGGGGGGCCCCAAGAAGAACCTTTGCATAACCATGAGCCCTTAGCTACACCCCTGGCAGACAACACTGCTGTGCCCAGTGATTAGATGCAGCGGTTACAGCAATGATGGACTGGTGGGGACCACCAGAGCATTGGCGCTGCAGGGCGATTTAAAATGTGAGTGGCCTTTCTTTTTTCATGTTAGAACATTTACTCCAGTTCTTTAAAAACGTAAGCAACCCTTTAATGTTTGCACGTTTTTTTTTTTTGGCAGGATGACTTCCGTGTGCTGTCCGTTGTGTCACAGACCAAATGAATGAAAAGGACAAGACTGTTCCCTCAAAAATGGACATGAGTAGGACCTGCCCTATTTTTTACGGAACAGACACACGGTTCTGTTAAAACAACAGGAGTGTGCATTGGCCGCATTGAAATGAATGTGTCAGGGTGCTATCTGTTAAAAAAACGGGTAGCACCCGGACGAAAAAAACTGAAGTGGGCATGAGGCCTAACAATAATTTGAAAACAGTGCAGATTTGCGCTAAAACCACATGTCAGTGATGTTTTCTGCAGCAACTCCACCGGACAAGGGCCACGACGCATTTGCGGCAGTAGCCAAAGAAGAGCCGGAGCTGATGGAGAACATACGGGAGCAAGGAAAAGTGAGTCATTAAAAAAATATAAAAGCTGGCGGTGTCGTTTTGGACGGGGGGGGGGGGTATGTTGCCCCACATCACCCCTCCCCTCATTTGATAGACAGTGACCGGGACAAATATTACATATTTACTACTGGCACATACACTGCTAGATTTCCCTGGCTTGTGCGCTGGACGTTAACATTAAACGCATTACATTAGATCAGGTATTATGGCACCTTTATAGCACGAATAGCGCTACTGTGAGGGCTCATTTACACGAGCGTGTGCGTTTTGCGCACGCAAAAAACGAGGCGTTTTGCGTGCGCAAAAGGCACTTAACAGCTCCGTGTGTCAGCCCCCTATGATGCGCGGCTGCGTGATTTTCGCGCAGCCGCCATCATTATGACACTCCGTTTAGATGTTTGTAAACAGAAAAGCATGTGGTGCTTTTCTGTTTTCATTCATACTTTTCACAGCTGTTGCGCGAATCACGCGCGTGATTTTCACGCACCCATTGACTTCAATGGGTGCGTGATGCGCGAAAAACGCACAAATATAGAACATGTCGTGAGTTTTTCGCAGCGGACACACGCTGCGTAAAACTCACGCAAGTGTCTGCACGGCCCCATAGACTAATATAGGTTCGTGCGACGCGCGTGAAAATTACGCGCGTTGCACGGATGTATATCACGTTCGTGTAAACAAGCCCTTGAAATAATGGAAACCTTGACATGTAACATTTACATGAGGCTCTGGGAGGGTGTGCTGCGATTTTCCTAATCGATGCAAAAACCGTGGCAAAAAATATGCCGTAAACGGGGGAGAAACATGTATAGAGCTTGTTAGGACTTTATGTTATACAATAGGTTTCAACTAATTGCTGTCCGGAATGACTGGAAATAGAACAGCATGCTGCACTCCGACCATGCGCTCTGTTTACCTCGGTGTGGAAAGTGCTGGCGCGAATGTAAAGCCCAGTCTCACGTGTAGAATCCGCGTTTCTGGACGTAAAATTGCTGCTACCGCGGGAACCAGAGCCACAAGTTGGATCTACTGTAGAGCAGCTGCACGGTCCTGAACAAGTGCTGAGTGCCGGTGCAAGGCTGTAGCTGGTGAGTGTGGGCAAATAAAAACATGCGTGGCCCCCGGCGACAGTGCTTCAAGAACTGAGCTGCTGCTGCCCAGCTTCACGTCTGTGCTCTTATTCCATCTATAAAAACCGTGACTGAAATGACTAGTGACAATACACTTTCAGACAGAAAGAAAACCCAGGAAGTGTGTGTGTATATGTATATATATATATATATATATATATATATATATAATTGCTGTTTTTTTTTTTTTTTATGTCTGTGTTTCATTTACTTTAGTGCAGGTGAAACGTCACAGAGGGAACTATGATGTAATAATGTACTTGTTAAAATTCTGCTCCAGTCCATGTCCCTGCTATGTGACAAGGCTGGGTACAAACTAGGGCTGGGCAATTAATTTTAAAAAAAACTCAGCGCAATTAATCGATTTCATCTTGCAAATTTGGGTTTTATCCAATTTCTTTTTTCCAGCTTTAAACTGTATCTGCATCGTCAGGATGCAGATACAGTTGAATCCGATGGTGGAGCAGGGGACTGTAAGGTTCCTACTCTACCATTCACCATGTATTGCCGGACACAAGGCAGTGATGTCATCGCACCTGTCTGCGGCCGTGCAGCACAGACCATAGGAGCAGAGGGTTTCCCCACAAAATGCATTTGTCACCTATCCATAGGATAGGTGATAAATGTCTGTTTGCTGGGACCCCAAGTGATCACGAGAACGGGGATCCCAAGCCCTCAATTCCTCCTCACTGCACGCCTGCAGTGAGGAGCAGCTTGAATGGAGCAGTGGCCATAGATATTGAATGGAGCGGCAGGATCCATGCATGACCACTGATCTATTCAAACTCCTACTTGATGCGGCCATGCAGGGAGTAGGAATAGGGAGCTCGGGACCCTCGTTCTAATGATCGTTGGCAGTCCCAGCAGTCAAGAGAAGGCAGAAAAGGTTTTGCCTTCTATTTAGCAATGCACACAGCGCTGTATATGAGAATTTTTTTTTTTTTTTTTTAGTAGTGATTTTAATTGGCAAAATCGCAGCATGACCGCAGCCCCAAAAATGTTCTGACAGATATTACATTATATATAAAAAAAAAAAGACAGCGAACACAAATTCTGTTGTGTTGCTTAACTAGTTAACCGCTTCACGACTGCCATACGGCTATATACGTTCTAACTGCTGATGCCCCGCCAGTTGTCACGTATATAAACTTTGGCAGTCTGAAACTGGGTGTAATGAGTGCAGCGCTGCTTCAGTGTGAGCAGCGCTGCACTCTCATGTCTGCCGGGGCTTTGAGAGCCCCGGAATAACCCCCTACTGTGCATAGCTCCACACACAACCCCCTGTAGATTGCGGCACCTAAACTCCCCCCTAGGTGCGAAATCCTTGGTTTCAGATCGCAGTGCCTGGGGATTCAGTTCCAGGAGTAGACCCTGACGTCACTGTCCATTTGCACAGTGACGTTAGGGGCTCTCACTAGGAGCGGAATCCCCGGCCGACATTCTGGCTGGGGATTCCGCTACTGGAGAAGCCCCTGGCGTCAGTATCCATATATGGACAGTGACGTCAGGGGCTACTCCTGGAGCGGAATCCCCGCTCTGGCAGGGGATTCCACTTTTAGAGTTACCCCCTGATGTCACTGTCCATATATGGATTGGGGGGGGGGGGTGGCACTATCTGCACAGGGGATGTTGCTATCTAAAGGGGAAATAGTGCAATCTACGGGGGGATGTGGCTGTCTACAGGGGGATGTTGATATCTACAGGGGGGTGCTATATACAGGGCGTGTGGCACTATCTACATGGGCACTGTGGCATTATATGGGCTAGGGATGCATGATTCATCGAAACTTCGATACTGTGCATCCCCAAACGGTTCGATACCGTTATTTTATGTGTTACTATACTTAGCTGTGCGGCCGCACAGCTAAGTATCGAAACACATTATTGGATGGGAGCGGGGCTGCGGCTGTGTGATACATGTGTAATACAGCCATTGCCCCGCTCCTGAGTCCTGACAAGTGCATGGGGTCAGAATGATTTGACACCCCCATGTTCTGTCTTCAGTTCCTGCGCCGCCGCTCATTAGTGCACCGCCGGCCGCATCACCGCACTTATTGTCAGGAGCGGGGCAATGGCTGTATTACACAACCGCAGCCCCGCTCTATAACGGCGGAGATCAGGGAAACCTCTCTGCCGTTATTCTGAAGAATGCTGCGATCAAAGCTGACCGCATAATTCAGAGGTAAATGAGAAAGGGGGATGCCCCTTTGGATCGCATCACAGGGAATTCCTGTGACGCGATCGAGGGTCATACCATATATGGGCAGACATCCTAGGGTCCATTGAAGGATCCCAGGGCTGTCTTACCGTATTTTCTGTTAGGGCATACTTAGGTATGTCCTAACAACTGCCTGTGTACTATCCGTACACAGGCTAATGTACTGGCATATAGATATATATCAGTACATTAAAGTTTAAAAATAAAGTAATATTAAATTTAAAAAAAATAAACACACCTTTTTTTACAATAAACATTAAAATAAGTTTCAATATATAAAACATACACACATTCGGTATTGGCGTGGCCGTAATAACCTGCACAACAATTTTTTTTGTACGCTGTAAAAAAATAAAATAAAAACTTCTTTCTTTCACTTAGGGCCTGTTCACATCACCGTTCATTTCCGTTCCGGGGTTCTGTCGGAGGTTTCCGTCGGGTGAACCCCGGAACGTGAAAGTGAAAGCACAGCTTCCGTTTCCGTCACCATTGAGATCAATGGTGACTGAAATGGAAGCTGTGCTTTCACTTTCCGTTGCGGGGTTCACCCGACGGAAACTTCCGACGGAACCCCTGAACGGAAATGAACGGTGATGTGAACAGGCCCTTATTGTGAGGCAGGAGGTGTGATAAATTTAACCTCCATGTGCCTCACATTAATAGTAATTAACCCCATCATGTACCTTACACATTAACCCATTATGACTGTGAAACATGATGGGGTTAATTACTATTAATGTGAGGCACATTCAAAATTCATCGCACCTCGCGCCCCACATCGGAAAATAGAACTTCTTTTTTTTTCTTACTGTTGGCAAAGTATCGTTTTGGTATCGAAATCGCAATACTACCCAAATTCTGGTATCGTGACATCCCTAATATGGGCACTACCTACAGGGGACACTGGCGCTATCTACATGGGCACTGTGTGTTGCACTATCTACAGTGGGAACTGTGGCACTATGTGGGCTCTGGCACTATTTACAGTGGGCACTATCTATGTGGGCACTGGCACTATCTGCAGTGGACAATGTGGCACAATCTACAGTGGTATTGCTTCACTGTCTACATGGGCACTGTGGTTTTTTTCAGGTGGCTGGGACAAAAAAACCCTAACAAATAAAATTCATCCATTTTTTTTTTTTTTTTTTTAACATCCATGAAAAACGGGTGGCAAATGGCAGTTAAAAACGGTCAGACGGCTGGAAAATGGATTCAAATTTTTAGACACATTTTTTTACGGTGTTCACCGTGCAGTCGTTCAGGCCGTTCCGAACGTGGCGATACCTATTATGTATAGTTTGTTTTTTTTCACAATTATAAAGGACTTGATCAGGGAAACAGGGCAATTTATTGTTTTTATTACTTAGAGAACCTTTCACCTCCCCATACATGTGCAGCATGTAATGGGGGGGGGCTGCATAAACCCTGGGGCACTTCACATTTTTTTTCTACCTCCCTCCGTTATTTAGATATCGGTGCCGTTATGTTTGCCGCCTGATACTTAAATAACCCCTGAACTGTCAACGGAGCGTGTACTGGCAAGGGAGCGTGTTACTATGGCTGTGACACTGTCCAATCAGGTATGGACAGTGTTACAGCAAGAGCTAGCTGTGCGTGCGTGCGTTCGCTCTCACTCTTCAGCTTTCAAGATCAGTCTTCTGGCAAAGGGTCGTGTCATTGCTACGGACAGTGTAAGGCCTCGTTTACACGAGCGTGTTCGTTTTGCGCCCGCAAAAAACGTGGTGTTTTGCGTGCGCAAAAGGCACTTGACAGCTCTGTGTGTCATCACCATATGATGCGCGGCTGCCTGGTTTTCACGCAGCCGCCATCATTATGACACTCCGTTTGGATGTTTGTGGTGCACGTGGTGCTTTTCTGTTTTCATTCATCCTTTTCACTGCTGTTGCGCGAATCACGCTGTTCGCACGGAAGTGACATGTGCGAACAGCGCACAAATATAGAACAGGTCGCGAGTTTTTTGCAATGGACTCACGTTGCACATAATTCACGGACTGTCTGCACGGCCCCATAGACTATTATAGGTCCGTACGACATGCGTAAAAATCACGCGCGTCGCACGGACGAATAACACGTTCGTGTAAACGAGGCCTAAGAGTTATGGAGAGGAGAGCGCGAGCTAGAACTACATTATTGGAAAAAAAAATATTTAAACTGAAAATGTTTGAGCTAAAACTATGTCTTATTGGAAACCACGTAATTTTTCATTTTCATTGCCCAATTCTAATAAAATCTATGGAACACCTGTGGAGTGAAAATGCTCACTACGCCCCTAGATGAATTCCTCAAGAGGTGTAGTTACTAAAATGGGGTCACTTATTGGGGGATTTCCACTGTTTTGGTACCACAAGACCTCTTCTAACCTGACATGGTGCCTAAAATATATTCTAATAAAAAGAAGGCCCCAAAATCCACCAAGTGCACTTTCACTACTGAGGTCTGTATTTTAATCCATTAGCACACTAGGGCCACATGTGGGATATTTCTAAAAACTAATAAATATTGAGTTGTGTTTTTCTGTTAACACTTGCTGTGTGAGGCCCCATGCACACGACTGTATTTTTTCCCTCCCGTAAATACTGGTTGTAAATGTGGGTCCTTTGTCACACGTTTTTAACCCGTATTTACGGACCCATAAAAAAAGGGGGGCTGGAAATGATGTCACAATCATGTCCAAACCCCTTTAAAAGGGTCACAGGATCGCTCAGATGCCATTTTCTCTGCTTCTCTTTAGGCCCAATTCACACGAGCGCACTACACGTCTGTGTTACGCGAGTGAAAATAACGCACGTCACACGGACCTATGCAAGTCAATAGGGCCATTCAGACAGTCACTGTTTTTCACGCTGCATGAAACTCACTGCATGTCCTATACTTGTGCGTTTTTTTGCGCATCACGCACCCATTGAAGTCAATGGCTGCGTGAAAATCACGGACAGCACACGGACGCACATCTGTGTGCTGTGCGTGATTCACGCAACAGTTGCTGAAGAAATGATGAGCAAAAGAAAACCACCTCCTTCAGTTTATTTTGCTGACGTAAGATGACATAGGCGCGTAAAAAACGCAGGCAAGCACCATACACTGATGTCACACGGAACTGCAACGCAGGAAAGACATTACTCAAAAATGTAAATCCCCTGACGTCGCCTAGCAACGCTCCCGTAATTACGGGTGCACACACGTAGCCACCCGTAATTACGGGAGCCCCATAGACTACTATGGGCCTGCCCGTGCCGTAATTACGGCCTGAAATAGGACATGTTCTATATTTTTCAACAGCCCGGTCACCTTCCCGTACGCAAATGGGATGGTACCCGTGGCCAATAGAAGTTTATGGGCCGGTAATTACGGGCGTTTTTATGGTCGTGTGCATGGGGCCTTAGAGTATGTTCACACGGCTTATATTCAGATGTTTTTGGGCCGTAAACGCCCCAAAAAATGGCTGGAAAAAAACCCGAAGCTTAACGCCTCCAAATATCTGCCCATTTATCTTAATGGGAAAATTGGTGTTTTGAATACTTTGAGGGGTGAAGTTTTTAAAATGGGGTGATTTAACCCCTTAACGCTCAGTGACGTACTATTACGTCATGGAAAGCACCCTGTTCGCGCTCCATGACGGAATAGTACGTCTCGGGAGTAACGGCCGTTTCGGCCGTCCTCCCGACACATACAGGAGCTGTGACAGCTGCTGTCTCGTACAGCGGCTGTCACAGCTCCTACAGCGGGGACCGATCGCTGTGTCCCCGCTGATTAACCCCTTAAAAGCTGCGTTCTATAGAGATCGCGGCTTTTTAGGGGTTAAGCTGCCATCGCCGGCCTGCTACACGATAGCGGCCGGCGATGGTGACTATGGCAACTGGACACCAAACAATGGCGTCCGGCTATGCCATAGACGGAAGCCTAGTGGGTCCTGACAACGTCAGGACCCACTATGCTTGCTGTCAGTGAGTAGCTGACAGTTCTAATACACTGCACTACGCATGTAGTGCAGTGTATTAGAATAGCGATCAGGGCCTCCTGCCCTCAAGTCCCCTAGTGGGACAAAGTAATAAAGTAAAAAAAAAGTTAAAAAAAGATGTGTAAAAATAAGAAAATAAAAGATTTAAAAGTATTAAAAGTAAAAATCCCCCCTTTTCCCTTATCAGTCCTTTATTATTAATAAAAATATATAAACAAATAAACTATACATAATTGGTATCGCCGCGTCCGTAACGGCCTGAACTACAAAATTATTTCGTTACTTATCCCGCGCGGTGAACGCCGTAAAAGAAAATAATAATAAACCGTCCCAGAATCACAATTGTTTGGTCACTTCACCTCCCAAAAAATGGAATAAAAAGAGATCAAAAAGTCGCATGTACCTAAAAATGGTATTGAAGGAAACTACAGTTCGTTACGCAAAAAATAAGTCATCGCACGGCTTTATTGATGGAAAGATAAAAACGTTCTGGCTCTTAGAATAAGGTAACATAAAAAGTGAATGATTGTTTACAAAACGTATTTTATTGTGCAAACGCCATAAGACATAAAAAAAAAACTATAAACATCTGGTATCGCCGTAATCGTATCGCCCCGCAGAATAAAGTGAATATGTCATTTATAGCGCATGGTGAACGCTGTAAAAAAAATAGAATAAAAAAACAATAGTAGAATTGCTGTTTTTTAGTCACCACACCACCTAAAAATAGAATAAAAACTGATCAAAAAGCCGCATGCACCCCATGAAAACTACAATGAATTCCTCAAGGGGAACCACAAGACCTCTTCAAACCGGACATGGTGCCTAATAAAAAAGAGGCCTCATAATCCTCTAGGTGCTCCTTTGCTTCGGAGGCCGGCGCTTCAGTCCATTACCGCACTAGGGCCACATGTGGGATATTTCTCAAAACTGCAGAATCTGGGCAATACGTATTAATTTGCGTTTCTCTGATAAATCCTTTTGTGTTGTAAAAAAAATGGTATAAAGATTTTCTGACAAAAAAAAAATGTCAATTTCACACCTACTTTGCTCTAAATTCCCGTGAAACACCTAAAGGGTTCATAAACTTTCTAAATGCTGTTGTGAATACTTTGAGGGGTCTAGTTTCTAAAATGGCGTATTTGATAGGGGTTTCTAATATATAGGCCCCTCAAAGCAACTTCAGAACTGAACTGGAACCTAAAAAAATAAATAAATGAGGCAATACTTCGCTTCTTACATTATACTGATAATGAGCCATGCCCACCCCGAGGTGACCCCAGTTTTGACCGTTTGTATAAACGGAGACCCCTATTAGACCGTTTCAGTGCCCGGTTTTCCCAAGCATACACCCCCGAGAAGTGTATTTCTATTGATGAGTCCCTGGTACATTTTAAAGGGAGGGTTCAATTCCGCGAGTACCTGCCGGGTAAGGGGGCAAGGTATGGCGTGAAGATATATAAGCTGTGCGAGAGTGCATCAGGGTATACCTACAAATTTAGGATATATGAAGGAAAGGCCACCCCCAAACCAGACTGCTTCCTGGACTACAATAGGTACATGGGAGAGGTGGACTTGTCAGATCAAATCCTGAAGCCCTACAGCGCCATGCGGTGTGGTATAAGAAGCTGGCCGGGCACATCATACAGATGGCATTGTACAATGCGTACGTGCTACATCGATGTGCAGGCCAGAGGGGAACTTTCCTGGAATTTCAAGAGGTGATTATCAAGAACCTAATCTTTAGGGACCAAGAAGGGGGGGCACCCAGTACTTCTGGAAGCGAGGCCACACGCATCGTACCAGGGCGGCAACACTTTCCAGGAGAAGTTCCCCAAACTGGCAAGAAGAGAAAAAGTCAAAAGAGGTGCAAAGTCTGCTATAAGGGATGACACTATATATCAATGTGACACGTGTTCCGAATAACCAGAGCTCTGTATGAAAGAGTGTTTTAAAATGTATCATACATCCCTTGGTTTATAATTTACCCCAATTTTACTTACCCTGATGCCCCCCGCACAGCTTATCCCCCCTCGTCTTTCCCCTCTGAGCCCTGCTGTGTGCCCAGGCAGCTGATAACAGTCACATGTAGGGTATTGCCATACCCGGGAGAACCCACATTACAGTTTATGGGGTGTAGGTCTCCGGTCAAAATGCTCACTACACCTCTAGATGAATGCCTTAAGGGTGTCGTTTTTAAAACGGGGTCACTTCTTGCGGGTTTCAACTGTACTGGTACCTCAGGGGCTTCTGCATACATGACTTCGCACTAGAAAATCCCCAGTAGGCCAAATGGTGGTCCTTTCCTTCTGAGCCCTCCCATGGGCCCAAACGGCAGTTTAGCACCACAAATGGGGTATTGCTGCACTCAGAACAAATTGCGCAATAGAATGGGGTATTTTGTTTCTTGTGAAAATAAGAAATTTTCAGCCAAAACGACATATTATTTGCAAAAATAATTTTGTTTTCATTCCCAGCCCAATTCAAATAAGTTCTGTGAAAAAACTATGGGGTCAAAATGGTCACAACACCCATAAATGAATTCCTTGAGGGGTATAGTTTCCAAAATGGGGTCACTTCTGGTGGGTTTCTATTGCTTTGATACCTCTGGGGCTCTGCAAATGTGACATGGCACCCGAAAACCAAACCAGCAAAATCTGCACTCCAAAGAACACACAGCGCTTCTTTCCTTCTGAGGCCTCCCATGAGCCCAAACGGCAGTTTATCACCACAAATGGGGTATTGCCACATTAATGACAAATTGGGCAACAAAATGGGTTATTTTGTTCCCTGTGAAAATAAGAAATTTTGATCACAAATGACGTTTTATTGGAAAAAATAACATTTTTTTTCATTTCACAGCCCAATTCAAATACGTGCTGTGAAAAAACTGTGCGGTCAAAATGGTAACAACAACCATAAATGAATTCCTTGAGGGGTGTAGTTTCCAAAATGGGGTCACTATTGGGGGATTCCTACTGTTTTGGCACCTCAACACCTCTTCAAACCTGGCATGCTGCCTAAAATATATTCTATTAAAAAAGAGGACTCAAAATGCACTAGGTGCTTCTTTGCTTCTAGGGCTTATCAGGGTTTCTAATACATAGGCCCCTCAAAGCCACTTCAGAACTCAAGAGGTACCTTAAAAAAAGGCTTTTGAAATTTTCTTAAAAATATGAGAAATTGCTGTTTATGTTCTAAGCCTTGTAAAGTCCAAGAAAAATAAAAGAATGTTCAAAAAACGATTCCAATCTAAAGTAGACATATGGGAAATGTGAACTAGTAACTATTTTGGGTGGTATAACCGTCTGTTTTACAAGCAGATGCATTTCAATTCTGAAAAATGCTATTTTTTCAAAATGTTCTCTACATTTTGCAATTTTTCACCAATAAACACTGAATATATCGACCAAACTTTACCACGGACATGAAGCCCAATGTGTCATGAGAAAACTATCTCAGAATCGCTTGGGTAGGTTTAAGCATTTCTACATTATTACCACATAAAGTGAAATATGTCAGATTTGAAAAATGGGCTCTGAGCCTTAAGGCCAAAACTAGGCTGCGTCCTTAAGGGGTTAAGGGGGTATGCCAAAATTTCGGCCCCTCAAAGCGACTTCAGTACTGAACTGGTCCCTATAAAAATATCCTTTTAAATTTTCCTGAAAATGTGAGAAATTGCAGCGAAACTTTTAAGCCTTGTAACGACTTAGAAAAATAAAAGTACGTTGCCAACATAAAGACGACATATGGGAAATGTAAATTAGTAACTTTTGTATGGTATTACTATCTGTCTTACAAACAAATACATTTAAGTTTAGAAAACTGCAAAATTTTACACATTTTTCGCAAAATGTTGGTGGTTTCCACAAATAAGCAATGAATTTATTGTCCAAATTTTACCCCTGACATAAGGTACAGTATGTCACGAAAAAACATTCTCGTAATCGTTTGATAGTTAAAAAAAAGCATTCCAGAGTTATTACTACATAAAGTGACGCATGTCAGATTTTAAAACATGGGGCTGGTCCTGAAGGCCAAAATGATCTTGGTCCTGAAGGGGTTAAATGGCTATGATTGAGAATTCTGATAATAAACATCTGTTATAGATATCAATTGCATAGTTCATTGTATAAGGGTGTATTCACATGGTGCGGTTTTGCCGCGTTTTATTGCCACACTATCAAAAACGACACCGAAAAAACGCATGTGTTTTTGCAGCGGTCTCCGTACTAACTGCAAAACTGCGCCAAATCACGGTAAAAACGCATACGTTTTTTTCAGTACAGTTCTCGGCCACGCGGCAAAACCACACTGTGTGAATATACCTTAAGCAAGACTCTGTTGTTATTTGAATACGGTCAACGTATATGTCTGGAAAGATCCCAGCGCATACGCTGAACGTATCCAGAGTGTCTTTATGGCATGTGCCGGGCCAGTATGCATTGGGATACTTTTTGTTTTTACTGTATAGGAAAGCGTAGCCTGCTGCGCTTCCCTATACAGCGAACTATAGTAAAAAAAAACAATGGGACTCAGTAGGTGACATATGCCACTGTAAGCCTAAGGCCCAAACAGCAATTTATGTCCACAAGTAAGGCATTACCATACTCGAGAGAACCCGCTTAACAATTTATGGGGTAAGATTCTCCAGTGGCACAAGCTGGGCACATCATATTGTGTGGTGAATAGGCAGATTAGTGGAAGAATTCCAATTTTCACTTTGCACCATCCACTGCGTATTAATTTCTGAAAAACACCTGTGGAGTCTAGATTCTCACTACACCTCTTGATAAATGCCTTTAGGGGTGTAGTTTCTAAAACGGGGTCACTTTTGTTTGGTACATCAGTGGTTTTGCAAATGCAACATGGCGTCCGCAAACCATTCCAGCAAAATCTACCTTCCTAAAGTTAAATACCGCTCCTTTTGTTCTGAATGCTCCCATATATGTAAACAGACGTTTATAACCACATATGGATTGTTACTGTACTCGGGAGAAATTGCTTTACAAATGTTGGGGTGCATTTTCTTCTTCCTTGTAAAAATGAAAAATGTTGATCTAAAACTACATCTTATTTGAAAAAAATTAAATTTTTCATTTTCATGGCTTAATTCTAATTAATTCAGCAAAAAACCTTTGGGATCAAAATGTTCACTATAATGCTAGATTATTTCTCAAGGGGTGCAGTTTCCCAAATAGAGTCGCTTTTGGGGTGTTTCCACTGTACTAGTACTACAGGGGCTCAGCAAATGTGGCATGGCGCCCAGAAACCGTTCCAAAATACAAATGGTGCTTTTTCCGTTCTGAGCCCTACCGTGTGTCCAAATATCCGTTTATGACCACATATCGGGTAATGTTTTACCCGGGAGAAACTGCTTTACAAAGGTTGCAGTGATTTTTCTCCTTCAGTCCTTGTGGAAATGAAAAAAAATTAGCTAAACCTACATTTTCTTTGAAAAAATTTAGATTTTCATTTTTATGGCCTACTTCCAATAAGTTCGGTAAAACACCTGTGGGGTCAAAATGCTCACTATACCCCCTAGATAATTTCCTCAAGGGGTTTTGTCCCCTCAGAGGTTTTGCAATTGCGACATGGCCATCGCAAACCATTCCTGCTAAATTTGAGTGCCAAGAGCCAAATTGCGCTTTTTCCCTTCTCAGCCCCGCCGTGTGTCCAAACAGCCGTATTGTTTTACTCGGGAGAAATTGCTCTACAAATATTGTGGTGATTTTTCTCCTTTCGTCCTTTTTAAAAATGAAAAAAAATTAGCTAAACTTACATTTTATTTGAAAAAATTTTAGATTTTCACTTTTCATGGCCTAGTTCCAAAAATTTCTGAAAAAAAACTGTCGGGTCAAAATGCTTAATACACCCCTAAATAAATTCCTCAAGGGGTGTAGTTTCCCAAATGTGGTCACTTTTGGGGGGGTTCCACTGTTTTGGTACCACAAGACCTCTTCAAAGCTGACATGGTGCCTAAAATATATTCTAATACTAAGGAGGCCTCATAATCCACTAGGTGCTACTTTGCTTCGGAGGCCGGTGCTTCAGTCCAGTAGCACACTAGAGCCACATGTGGGATATTTCCTAAAACTTCAGAACCTGGGCAATAAATATTGAGTTCTCTGATAAAACCTTCTGTGGTACAAAAAAAATTGATTCAAAATGAATTTCTGCAAAAAAAAAATGAACTTTGTAAATTTCACCTCTACTTTTCTTTAATCCTGCAAAACGCCTAAATGGTTAAGAAACTTTCTAAATGCTGTTTTGAATACTTTGAGGGGTGCAGTTTTTAAAATGGGGTGACTTATTGGCGCTTTCTGATATATAAGTTCCTAAAAGCCACTTCACAACTGAACTGGCCCCTGTAAAAATAGCCTTTTGAAATTTTCTTGAAAATGTGAGAAATTGCTGCTAAAGTTCTAAGCCTTGTAACGTCCTAGAAAAGTCCTAGAAAAGTCAAAGAATGTTCAAAAAACGAAATATTAACTATTTTATGTGGTATTACTATCTGTCTTACAAGCTGATACATTTAAATTCAGAAAAATGCTAATTTTTGCAATTTTTCACAATTAAATACTGAATGTATCGCCCAAATTTTACCACTAACTTAAAGTCCAATGTGTCACGAGAGAAGAATCTCAGAATCGCTTGGATAGGTAAAAGCATTCCGAAGTTATTACCACACAAAGTGAAACATGTCAGATTTGAAAAATTAGGCTCTGTCAGGAAGGTCAAAAGTGGCCAAAGCGGGAAGAGGTTAATGGCTACTCATAACAGTAAAATAGAGCCGGGACCCGCATCCCATGGACATGCCATAAATGTCTAAGATGGGAAAACCCATTTAACTCCTTGACCTTGTGTGTGTATATATATATATATATATATATATATATACATATATATATATATTTGATAACATTCAGAGGCTGTGTAAATTATCAGGCAACTAAACATCAATAACTATTTCCGGCTTTAAACCCCCAGCCGCACCACTCTGTAACTATACATCGTTGCAGGAGGTTACTTACCGCACGTGGACGTATAGTTACTGAGTCATTCCTGGTGCACGCTTTCGGCGGTAGGGTGAATCGGGAGGTCAGCTGTCCTCAACAGCTAACACACCACTGTTGCTGGCCAGCGGTCCTTTGCCGCTGATTTTGGCAATTAACCCCTTAAATGCGGCGATCGCCGCATTTTGGGTGTTGGTAGCACATCGGCAGCCCCCACGATGAAATAGTGGGGTTTGCCGATGGTTGGCATGGCAACAGGAGGCCAAACAATGGCCTCTGGGTCTTCCATGTACGGAAGCCTATGAGGACTAGTCAGAGGCTGGTGTCATAGTGACCGGAAGTCCCTGAGTCGCTCCCGATGCACACTGTCGGTGACAGTGTGAACCGGGAGGTCAGCTGTTCCTGACAGATCAGCGGTTTATCACCACTGATTTAGGCAATTAACCCCTTAAATTCAGTGATCTATTGCGATTGCCGCATTTAAGGGTTTGTAGCACATTCGTATCCCCCATGCAATTATGAGGGTTGCCGATGGTTGTAATGGCAACCGGAGGCCATACATCGGCCCCCGTGTCTGCCATGTAAGGAAGCCTATGAGGACTAGCCCTCTGACTGTCACGTCACAATGACAGAATACATTACGATAAGTAGGTAGTGTAATGCATTCTAGCAGCGATCAGTGCTGCAGGTCAATAAAAATGTTTTATAAAAGTTATAAGTTAAAAACAAACAAACACTGTTTTTTTTTTCCTATAATAAGGCTTTTATTATAGGAAAAAAGTACACACATTTAGTATCACCGCATTCGTAACGACCCAGACTATAAAGCTATAATGTTATTTTTCCCGCACGGTTAACACCGCAAAAAAAATAAAAAATGCCAGCATCGCTATTTTTTGGTCACCACCCCAAATAGAATATGGTGGTTCAAAATTGTTTTCATTTTTTTTTTTTAAACAAATAGTTTTTTCTTTGTAAAAGTAGTAAAATATTAAAAAAAAATCTATATAAATTTGGTATCACTGTAATCGTATTGAGCCGCAGAATAAAGTTAAGTTGTTTTTACTGCACGGTGAAAGCCGTAAAGATGTAACCCAAAACACAATGGAGGAATCGCAGTTTTTTCTGTCTCTGCACGCAATTAATTTTATTTTCAGTTTCCCAGTACGTTATACGGTACTTTATGGTGTCCATAGAAACTACAACTCCTCCTGCAAAAAATAAACCCTCACATCGCTCTATGGACGGAAAAATAAAAAAGTTATGGCTCTTGGAAAGCACGGAGTGAAAAAAAAATATCAGTCCTGAAAGAGTTAATTTCTAATAAAAAACTGTTATTACCACATGTGGGGTATTGCCATACTCGGGAGAAATTGCTTTACAAATGTTGGGGTGCTTTTTCTCCTTATCCCTTGTGAAAATGAAATAATTCAATATTTTAGTGGACAAAAATGATATTGATATTGTTAATGATAATTCATCCATTGATAATGTTGATATTCATTTTCACGGCATATTGCCACTAAATTCTGCAAAAAAACGGTGGGGTTAAAATGCTAACTATACCCCTAGATAAATTCCTTGAGGGGTGTAGTGTCGTGTGAGCGCTCAGCCGCTTCGTGTCTGTTCGGCTTTTTCCAGAAATAAATGTATCAGTGTACAGACTCCATAGAAAATATGAGCCCGTACTCCGATACATCGGCTTTCCGGAAAAAGCCGAACAGACACGAAGCAGCTGAGCGCTCACACAAGCGCCTCAGCTGCTTCATTCTAGCGATTGGTGGGAATCTCAGTGCTCGGACCCCCACCAATCCAAACTTCTGACATGTCACTATGACTTGTCAGAAGTTTGTCAAACATTTAGCTATACTTTAATGTGAGATACTTCTGCTAAAGTTCTAAGCCTTGTAACGTCATAGAAAAATAAAAGCACTTTCAAAGATGCAAACATAAAGTAGACCTATGGGAAATATTAATTAGTAACTATTTTGTGTGCTATTACTATCTGTTTTACAAGCAGATACATTTACATTTTGAAAAACGTAAATTTTTGCAACATTTTGTTTTTTTCACAAATAAATATTGAATTTATTGCCCAAATTTTTTCACTAACACAAAGTACAATATAGACGTAAATGGGGGAGGAATCCTCCAGCGCACCGATCCTATGTCTGAGCCCGGACAGCGCACGGATCCTCGTGGCGGCACACGATGAAGATCAAAGGCAGAAAAAGAGAAACTTGATCCAGCGCTGAGTTTAATAAGTAATATTCCAACTTTATTCCAAGTGACTTGTCTGAAATGCGTAGGCTCACTATCTGATGCATCCACCCCTTTGTGTATGGACTTTTTAATACATTTGGAATTAGGGCTGGGCGATTTTGCCAAAAATTAAAATCTAGATTTTTTTTCAACACTTTGGGCGATTTTTTTTCTGTTTATTTAACAGTAATACCAAGTGATAATTAAATACATTTACTTTATATAAATAACTTTTTAACGTATATTGCTATAATTATTCTACGTAACTTCACAACTTTTAACCTCTGGAAATACTTTATTTTATCATAAATACAATTGGAAAAATGTATATCTAATTGATTATAACTTCTGTGTTTCCCGGCAGGGAACAGGTTAACAGAATCCATAATCAATGAGGCACGGCTTGCACTAACATCCCTCTCTACCTAAGTAGTAGTTCAGAGCACACAAGACCAGGGTAGGTGCATGAATAGGGTCCCAACCCAATCATATAGCAAAGAAGTATTCGGCACACAAGTTAGTGATTTTTGAAAATCTTGAATTTTATTTTATCAATAGTTGATGCCAGAGGTTTAGTGCAACGTTTCGGTCGTAATTTAGACCTTCATCAGGCACTTATTCCTCCCGGTATCTGGCGTATCCAGTCATTGGTGCTATGTCTTTCAATGGTGGCTGACCGCTGTTTGGCGATGACGGTCTAAATTACGACCGAAACGTCGCACTAAACCTCTGCCATCAACTATTGATGAAATAAAATTCAAGATTTTCAAAAATCACTAACTTGTGTGCCGAATACTTCTTTGCTATCCCTCTCTACCTGTCACCACCTCAGCCGGTCTCCGACATTTCCGGTTTCACACGACCGTGATTGGACCATGAAAAGTGGTCTGTGTGTCGGACGGATTTTACAGCCAACCACGGTACATGTGAACGGGACTCCTAGTCATTTAGTAAATAATATACAAGAAAAATTGGTCCGCTCACCACTCATTTGAAGTAAAGACGCTACATTCCATAATTATTTGGTGCACGGGCAAGAGAGCTATGTCGGGAGTAGGTAAAAATCCAAGGAAAAAAGTTAGAGGTCCAGCAGATGATATGATATGAAAAAATACAAAACTGTTTGTTTTAAGTCTACGCCTACGCGTTTCAAACTTTTCAGTTCTTAATCATAGTCATTTAGGCTACAATCACACGACGGTGAAAAAGAAATGGCCATTAAAAACTGATCAATGGTCAGTTTTTCATGTCTATTTTGCATCCGTGTCTCCAAGTTCTCATCCATTTCCAGTCCGTCTTTCATGGCTATTAAAAAAAAAAAAAAAAAAAAAAAAAAGGATGGATTTCATGTCAGGGTAGATAGTGCCACAGTGCCCACATATAGTGGCATAGTGCACATGTATAGTGACATAGGGCCACAGTGCCCATGTAGACAGTGCCACACCCCCCTTGCAGATAGCACCTCAACGTAGATCGTACCCAACCTTGTAGATCGCAGCACCACCCCCTCCCTTGTAGATAGCACCCCTACATGTAGATCGCAGCAGCACCCACTTTGCAGATCGCAGCACCACCCCTCTCTCTTGTAGATTGCACCCCCCTTCCTTGTAGATCGTGGCACTATAGCTGACACTAGGAGCTGAATCCCCGGCCAGAGGTTGCCGACTCTTTGGCCGGGGATTCAGCTCCTAGTGGGAGCTACAGCGGCACAATCTATAAGGGGGGGGGGGGTTGTGGTGCGATGTACAAGGGGGGGGGGTGGTGGTGTGATCTGCAAGGGGGTGCTCTCTACAGGGCGCTATCTACAGGGCAGTGTGGCTATGTACTAGGAGTCTCCGCAGTTCCGTATTGTATTATTTTGATCAGTACAACAGCAGTTCCGTACGGGAAGCAGAGCTAGAACGGGCGGACCAGGAAGTGACGAGGCGGCAGGGGGGAGCCACTCAAGAATTCGATTAATCGCCCAGCCTTAGTTGGAATATTACTTCCTTTTAAACTCAGCGCTGGATCAAGTTTCTCTTTTTCTGCCATAAAGTACAATATGTTACGAGAAAACAATCTCAGAATCGCTTGGATCGGTAAAATCATTCCAAAGTTATTACCACATAAAGTAATACATGTCATACTTGGAAAAAATCGTCTGTGTACACAAGGCCAAAACAGGCTGTGTCCTAAAGGGGTTAATATTAGCAGAGCTGCCTGAAAATCATTTGTCAGATTTTTTTTTTTGTTCTTTGCATTGACATATTACATACTGTCTCTTCATTCTCTTCTTTCTTTTCTTTTGTTGCTTTTATTTTCATATTTACTTTTCTAATGAAAACTCTGTTTGCCATTAGGTCGTTACCCAGAATGTTAATGGGTTTTCTGCTATTAAGATGCAATGATGTACCTTGAGTATTTAACTATAAACTTGAAAAATCTTCTTGTGTAGTCTCTAAGGAATACTTAGAATGCACTTCTAGTAAATTGGCTCATTTTCTTATAGTTTACAGGAAGCACTGATTTGAGAGCGATGATGTTATAGAAGTGTATATATAGAGTTACATTACAGGAGGCTTTAAAATATGAATTTTTAAAATGATTAATACCCTTTAAGTTACTGGGTAAGGCCCCATGCACACGACCGTAAAAAACCTCAGTTTTTGCGGACCGCAATTGCGGTCCGCAAAAGTAGACCCATTCACTTCCATTGAACGCGGACACCTTTCCGTAGCGCTACGGATGGGTGTCCGTTCCGCAGAAAATTATGGAACATGTCTGTTCTTTTGCATTTTGCAGGCTGTGCTCCCATACTTTGTATGGGAGCACAGCCCGAAAATGCGGGTGGCAGTCAGCGGCTGGCCGTCCCCGCAATCGCATTGGGCCTAACACTTGTATTTTTTACGTAAATATTTATACTTTCTGTACATCAATAGTAAAAGCTAAAAAGATTAACCCCTTCCCCCTTCCCTCTTTGGCCACTTTTGACCTTCCTGGCAGAGCCTCATTTTTCAAATCTGACATGTTTCACTTTATGTGGTAATAACTTGGGAATGCTTTTTACATATTCAAGCGATTCTGAGATTTTCTCGTGACACATTGGACTTTATGTTACTGGCAAAATTTGCTCGATACATTCAGTATTTAATTGTGAAAATCACCAAAATTTAGCAAAAATTTGCATTTTTCTAAATCTAAATGTATCTGCTTGTAAGACAGGCAGTTATACCACACAAAATTGTTGCTAATTAACATCCCCCATATGTCTACTTTAGATTGGCATCGGTTTTTGAACATCCTTTTATTTTTCTAGGACTTTACAAGGCTTAGAACTTTAGCAGCAATTTCTCACATTTTCAAGAAAATTTCAAAAGGCTATTTTTGCAGGGGCCAGTTCAGTTGTGAAGTGGCTTTGAGGGCCTTTAAGTCACCCCATTTTAAAAACTTCACCCCTCAAAGTATTCAAAACAGCATTTAGAAAGTTTTTTTAACCCTTTTAGATGTTTCACAGGAAGAAAAGCAAAGTAGAGGTGAAATTAACAAATTTCATTATTTTTTTTTTGCAGAAATTCATTCTTAATCCATTTTTTTTGTAACAGAAAATTTTACCAGAGAAATGCAACTCCATATTTATTGCCCAGGTTCTGCAGATTTACTAAACATCCCACATGTGGACCTAGTGTGGGAATGTACTGAAGCACAGGCCTCAGAAGCAAAGGAGCACCTGGAGGCTTGTGGGGCCGCGTTTTTTTAGAATATATTTTAGGCACCATGTCAGGTTTGAAGGGCTCTTGCAGTGCCAAAGCAGTGGAAATCCCCCAAAAGTGACCCCATTTGGGAAAATACACACCTCAAGGAAACTATCTTGGGATATAGTGAGCATTTTGACCCTCCAAGTTTATTGCAGAAATTATTAAAATTAGGCCGTGAAAATTAAAATCGACATTTTTTTTTCAAAGAAAATGTAGGTTTAGCTAATTTTTTTCTTATTTCCACAAGGATTAAAGGGGAAAAAGCATGCAAAATTTGTACCGCAATTTCTCCTGAGTAAAACAATACCCCACATGTGGTCATAAACGGCTGTTTGGACGCATGGCAGGGCTTGGAAGGGAAAGAGTGCTATTTGGCTTTTGGAAATCACATTTAGCAGGAATGGTTTGCGGAGGCCATGCCGCATTTGCAAAGCCCCTGAGGGGACAAAACAATGAAAAAGCCCAAAAAGTGACTCCATTTAGGTAACTACACCCCTTGAGGAATTAATCTAGGGGTGTAGTGAGCATTTTGACCCCACAGGTGTTTCATAGAATTTATTAAAATTGGGCAGTGCAAATAAAACTTTTCTGCAATAAGACTTAGGTTTAGCTCAAAATTTTTCATTTTCTCAAAAAATAAAGGAAAAATAGAACACCAGCATTTGTAAACCAATTTCTCTAGAGTACGGAAATACCCCGTATGTGGTCATAAACTGCTATTTGGGCACACGGCAGGGCTCAGAAGGGAAGGAGCGGCATTTGGCTTTTGGAGTGCAGATTTTGCTGGATTGGTTTCTGTTCGCTATGTCGCATTTGCAAAGCCCCTGTGGGACTAAAACAGTGGAAACCCCCTAGAAGTGAGCACATTTTGGAAACTATACCCCTCAAGGTATTCACCTAGGGGTGCAGTGAGCATGTTAACCCCGCAGGTGTTTTGCAGAAATTCGTGTGCACTCGATGTTGCAGAGTGAAAATGGGATTTTTTTCCATAGATATGCCAATATGTGGCGCCCAGCTTGTGCCACCATAACAAGACCGCTCTCTAATTATTATGCTGTGTTTCCCGGTTTTAGAAACACCCTACATGTGGGCCTAATCTTTTGCCTGGACATTTGACAGGGCTCAGGAGTGAAAGAGTACCATGTAAAATTGAGGCCTAATTTGGTGATTTACAAAGTATTTGTTCACAATTGCAGGGCTCTGATGTGGAATAATAAAAGAAACTACGTAGAAGTGACCCCATTTTGGAAACTGCACCCCTCGAGGCATTTATTAAGGGGTGTAGTGAGCATTTTCACCCTATAGAACTTTTCTATAAATGATTGCGCTGCGGATGGTGCAAAGTAAAAATTTCAATTTTTTCCTAGATATGCCATTTCAGTGGAAAATATGTAGTGCCCAGCTTGTGCCACTGGAGACACACACCCCAAAAATTCTTAAAAGGGTTCTCCCGGGTATGGCGATGCCATATATGTGGAAGTAAACAGCTGTTTGGGCATGCTGTAGGGTTCAGAGGGGAGGGAGCACCATTAGGCTTTTGGATCATGGATTTGCTGGGTAGTAGTTTTGTTTGAGTATTGCTGGTGTTTCAGTTTATAATGTGGGTGTACATGTAAGCTGGGCAGAGTATATCAGGGGCATAGTCAAGTGGGATAATAATTGGGTTCTTAAAAAAACTGTGAAATAATCCATAGATGTGTATTACGCTGTGAAGCAATCCTTTCTGCACAAGCCAGTGTCGCACTGATAAATGTCCTTCTTTGTCCCCCTTTTGGTCCACACTCCGCAGTTTGGGGAATTTTGTTGGGAAAGTATTGTCCTGGTATAATACGGGCACCCTCGCTTCCAGCAGATATGTTTGGGCCCTTCCTGGTTCCATAATTTTAGGGCCTTGATAATTCGCCTCTTGAAACAGAAGAAATGTTCCCCTCGGGCCTGCACAACTGCGTATTTATTATTTCCTGACTTATGGAAGCCTTAACTAATTTTATTTTTTCATAGACGTAGTGGTATGAGGGCTGTTTTTTTTTGTGGGACGAGCTATAGTTTTTATTTGTACCATTTTCGGGAACATGCGACTTTTTGATCACTTTTTATCCTATTTTTTGGGAGGCAAGGTGACCAAAAAACAGCAATTCTGGCATTGTTTTTTAAAGTTTTTTTATACAGTGTTCACCATGCTTTATAATCTACGTGTTAACTTTATTCTGCGTGTCAGTCCTATTCCGGCGATACCTAATTTATAGCACTTTTTTATGTTTTACAACTTTTTGCACACTAAAATTACTTTTGTAAAATTTTTTTATTGTTTCTGTCGCCAAGTTGTGAGAACCAGAACGTTTTTCATTTTGTCGTCAACAGAGCTGTATGAGGGCTTGTTTTTTGCGAGACGAGCTATAGTTTATATAGGTACTATTATTGGATACATGCGACTTTTTGATCACTTTTTATTCCAATATTTGTAGGGCAAAGCGACCAAAAAACAGAAATTATGGTATAGTTTTTTATGTTGTTTTTTTTCTTTATGCTGTTCACTGGTTGGAATAAGTAACATAATATTTTTATAGCTCAGGTTGCGGCGATACCAAACATGTTTGGTTATTTATTTTTTTCAATAATAAAGAACTTGATAAGGGAAAAAGGGCGATTTGTGTTATGATTTTATTACTTGAAACTTTTATCATATGTTTTAACACTTTTTTTTTTTTTTTCTTTTTTTTTTTACACTTTTTTTCAAGTCCTACTAGGGGACTTGAAGGTCCAACTGTCTGATTGTTTTATTTTCTAATACATTGCACTATCTATGTAGTGCAATGTATTCGATCTGTCAGTCATTCACTCTCAGCAAGGCCTCCCGGCGGGACATAATCGGCTTCCGTAATGGTAGAGCAGGAGGCCATTGTTAGGCTTCCTATTGCCATAGCAGCAGTGGGCAGCCCTATTTGCATGGCAGGGCTGCCGATCTGCTAGCAACCTCTAAGATGCAGCGATCACTTTTGATCGCTGCACCTAAGGGGTTAATGGCAGGAATCGGCGCTAGCTCCGGTTGCTGCTGTTACAGATGGATGTCAGCTGTAACATACAGCTGACATCCACCGCTGATGACGCCGGCTCAGCCCCTGATTCCTGTCGTCTACGGTTGCCTTTCAGGCTCCGCTGCCTGCGGGGCCTGGAAGGCTTCCGTGCTAGGCAGACTGGGAGGCCAGTATTAGGCCTCTGGTTGCCATTGCAGGTGCCGATGAGCTGCAAACAACTTAAATGCAGTGATCGCTTTTGACCGCTGCATTTTAGGGGTTAATGGCGGGGATTGAAGCTAATTTCGGTTCCCGCCATTACAGTCGGATGTCAGCTGTAATACACCACTGACATCTGGCGATGATGGCACTGACTGCGCCTCTAATAAAAGATTGACTTAGGGTTCAAGACTTACCATGTACCCTGGAGGACTTGATCTCATAAGTCATCAAAGTTGATTTTCGCTTTCGATAGAGGCTCCGGAAATTGGAACGTACTTGGCCAGTTCCTTGCTTGGCTTCTACATTTCAGAGACTACGGCATCCTGCTACAGCTGTATCCTCTGATGAACTCATTCACGTTCAATGTCTAAAAACGTCCTGAATCAGAAACTTCGTCGCTAGAAAAATATCTGTTTATGCTGTGCTGGTAAAGACCATTTTACCCGCAATTGTCCCAATGAGCTAGGAAACTTCTCTCCCTTGGAGTGTTTTTTAGCTGTCTACCTAAAGTACCAACTTCATGATTGACACTTTACTTAATTCAGGGTCTACTGCAAAATCAATTGAGCAGGACGTGGCTTAACAATAGAACATTCCACTGTCAACTTTGCCCAAACCACTCTACATTTCTAGTGGCTGCCGTGAAAAGGCATATTGGTGGTCACTAAGAGGTTAAGAAAATAATTTTTTATTTAACCCCTAAAGGACGTGGCCTGTTTTGAACTTCAGGGCGCAGCCCCATTTTACAGATCTGACATGTCCCTTTTATGTGGTAATAACTTTGGAATGCTTTTACTTATCTAAGTGATTCGGAGATTATTTTCTCGTGACACATTGTACTTTCTTAGTGGGGAATTTTTCTCAATTTGTTTTTGCATTTACCTACATTTGAAATCCTCTGCTTCTAGTTTTTATAAAGCTTATAAGTTTAATAGCATTTTTGCACATTTTCAATAAAATTTGCAAAATGTAATTTTTGGAGCACCACAGTTTTGAAGTAGCTTTTAAGGGCCTATATATAAGAACCCCCCCATAAATAACGCCATTTTAAAGACTGCACCACCCAACATATTCAGAAATAGCATTTAGTAAGTTTAACCCTTTAGGCATTTCACATGAATAAAAGCAAAGTGGAGGTAACCTTTACAAATGTAATTTATTTTTATTTGCAAATATTTAAAATGAATCCATAATTTTTTTTACAGAGCAGGTTTTAACAGAGATACCTAAGGCCTGGTTCCCACGTAGCGTAAGCGCTGCGGAATTTCCGCAACGGAATTGTGTGCGGAAATTCCGCAGCATTAACAGTAGCAGTGAAGTGGATGAGATTTAGTAAATCTCATGCCCATGCAGCGTAAACGTTAATAAATTGACCTGCGGTTGCAAAATTGAATTCCGCAGCATTCCAGTTTATGCTGTGTTTTTGTTTATTTTCTGTTGCGGGTTTTCCCCATTGAATTTAATGTGGATGCAAAACCCGCAACAGAAAGCCCAGTGTTGTGACAAAAATCGCAACTCCGGAGCAAACAAATTTATACTTACACAGAACAGGTAGCAGTCCGGCCTCCTGGGATGACGTTTCATTCCATGTGACCGCTGCAGCCAATCACAGGCTGCAGCGTCACTTGGCCTGCAACGTCATCGTATGAGGCCGGAACAAACGTCAAAGGAGGGAGGAGGGGGTAAGTATAAGCGCTTTTTTACCCAACAGAAATTCTGTCCGAAAAAACGCACCACAATGTGGTGCGATTTTTCTGACGGAAGGTGCTGCAGGTTACATGTCGGATAGCGTATCTGATTCATGGGAACCCGGCCTTTCTCAACTTTTCAGGCATCATTATAGGTTTGAAGAGGCCTTGAGGTGCCAAAACATAAGAAACACCCCGAAAAATACCCCTTTTTGGAAACTTCACCCCTTAAGGAATTTTATTCAGGGGTGTAGTGAGTATTTTGACCACACAGGAATTTCATAGAATGTATTCGTATCGGGCTGTGAAAATGAAAAATTATATTATTTCGAATAATATGTTGTTTTAGTTAAAAACTAGTCCTTTTTAAGAATTCAGGAGAAATAGCACTGCTGTTTTGGGCACATGGCATGGCTCAGAATGCAAAGAACGCCACCTGGCTTTTGGAGCCCAAATTTTGCTGGAATGGTTCTCTAAAGTCATGTTGCATTTGCAAAGGCCCTGAGGCACCAGTACAGTGGAAACCCCCAAAATGTGACCCATTTAGGAAACTGCATCCCTCAATGAATTCTTCTAGGGGTGTAGTGCGAATTTTGACCCCACAGGTGGTTCAGCGATTTTATTAGAATTGGGCTGTAAAAATCTTTTCATTATATGTAGTTTTAGCTCTAATTTTTCATTTTCAATAGGACTATAGGAAAAAAGCATCCCAACATTTGTTACACAATTTCTTCTGAGTACGGCGATATATGTGAACACACGGCAGGCTCAAAAAAGGAGCGCAGATTGGTTTTTGAAGTGCAGATTTTACTTGATAGGTTTTCGTAAGCCATGTTGCATTCCAGTACAGTGGAAACCCCCGAGAAGTGACCCCATTTTGGAAACGACACCCCTCAATGAATTCGCCTATAGTGTAGTGCGCATTATGACCCCACAGGTGTTTTGCCGAAATTGCTGGGCAATGGATGTCGCAGAGTGAAATTTGCAATTTTTCCATAGATATGCAATTTCAGTGTCTAATATGTTGTGTCTAGCTTGTGCCAGTGTGAAAAGACAGCTCTCTATTATAGTGTTTTTCTGATTTTAAAAAAACCCTACATGTGGCACTAATATTTTGCACAGACATATCACAGGTCTCAAGAGTGAAAGAGTACCATGCGCATTTGAGGCCTATTTTAGTGATTTACATAGCATTGGTTCATAATTTCAGAGGCTCTGAAGTGAAAAAAACCCCAAAAGAAATGACCCGGTTTTAAAAATGAAATCCCCCAAGGCATTTGTCTAGGGGTGTAGTTAGCATTTTGACCTCACAGGTGTTTTCCAGAAACTAATGAATGTTGCTGATTGAAAATTGAGATTTTTTCCACCGATATGCCATTTCAGTGCCAAATCTGTTGTGTCCAGCTTGTGCCATCGGAGGCAAACACCCCATAAATAAGCGGTTCTCCTGAGTATGGGAATGGCCCAAATGAGGTCATAAATTGCTGTTTGGGCACACTGCCAGACTTACCTGCAAACGCCGATGCTGCTGCAGAATCAAATGTAGCCTCTGGTGCCGATGTGTCCTCGCTCGTCCGACACGATGCAGGACCTGGGGCAGGAAGTGAGTGACGTCACAGCGTGATCTCTCGAGAACACGCTGTGTCTGCACTGCCAGAAGCTGGGCGTTGTTTAGAGAAGTGGATGATACTTCTATACACAACGCCCAGCTAGTAAAAGAAGTAAAAACGCCCCGATGTAACGAACACAATACACGCCCAGTTGTACTTTTACTGTAAACACGCCCAGTTGTACTTTAGAAAGCCTCATTTACATAAATATAAAAATGGTCATAACTTGGCCAAAAATGCTCGTTTTAAAAAAAACAAAACTTTACTCTTATCTCCATTGCAGCGCCGATCTGCTGCAATAGGAGATAGGGGTTGCAAAATCTGGTGACAGAGCCTCTTTAAAGGGGTTGTCCAGGAATACATTTTATTTCAATTTTAACTTTATTGGAAATGTTATTAAAATATGTCTAATTTAGTGTCTGCTTACCTGTGGCAGCTTTATCCTGTTCTGATCTGCAGTCACGTGACCGCACCCAGGGTAAATTTTTGATTTCCTGTGACGTACCGTGTCTTTGCTCAGCCAGTACTTCCGGCTGAGAAAGGCACGGCGCGTCATCAACTACATTTACAGGCAGTGGGCCGGGTGGATGTTTCATGAGCTCTTCAGAGCTCCGCCTCCTCTGGTCCCGCCGCCTGTAGACCTAGTTCATGACGCGCCGTGTCTCTACACAGCAGGAAGTGCTGGCTGAGCAAAGACACAGAGCGTCATCAATCATAGTACACACGCCCCTCCTCCTCCTGTCTCGTCGTCCACTCCTCCTTCACTCTTGGAGCTCCCGCATTGAAGTGCATGTGAGAAGGAGGAGGAGCGGAATCCCTAATCCCCGGCCACAGCGTTTACGAAGCTGTGGCCGGGGATTACGCTCCAGGAGAAGTCTCTTCCTTCACTGTCCATATATGGACACAGTGACGTCAGGGACTTCTGAAGCGGAATCCCCACCGCTGTGGCTGGGGATTCCGATCCAGGAGAAGTCCCTCACTTCACTGTCCATATATGGATAGTGAAGTGAGGGACTTCTCCTGGAGCCGTCCCCTACAGGAAGGGGAGTGACTATGTACAGGGGGGCTGTGTGGCATTACCTACAGGGGGACCGTATGTATGTATGTATGTATGTACAGTTATTCTCCAGTAATATATTAATAACATATACTAAAACCAATTTAGTCTAATAAAAACCTCTTCAAATTGTTGGTTAAGCTACACTTTTGCTATTACTTATGGGTAACCCTACCAGCACTGAGGGGGCATGCAGTATATAGATACAAAATCTGCAGATTTAATATATATGCATTTGTTTATTTTGCAGAAATGTTCCCTTCCTGCTAAAACCTTGACTGAGGTATGTGTGAAACTGAGGATGGAGCAAAATACAGATGACTTGCCACTGATGGCTAACACAAGTCACATTCTAGTAAAACACTATTCACTGGACCTTGATGTGTGCATTGAAAGTCAGACTATAATAGGAAGTATTGTTTTATTCCTTCAACCCAACACCTCTTGTCAAGACGTCAATACTGGAAAGGCTTACCCTTCTCAGCCCGGTGAGGCCTGCAGAGACCAGGCACAGGAGTCTTGTATCTCCTTATCACAAAGTAGTATTAAAGACTGCACTGTATGTTCTATAGGTGAGAGAGATACTTCTGAAAAGTGTGGTCACCATGGCAACCGGAAGCAGACTTCTGGGATTACTAGTTCAGAGGATTGCAATGACAAAGGGAATTATGGGAGTGGGGATTTTGTTCTGGTGCTGGACTGCTGTGATTTATGTGTGTTAAAGGTTGAAGAGGTGGATGTCACCAATGTTCCTGAAAAATGCATGAGTTCAACGCTGCCAAGTTGTGAATCTGAGCAGCACTTTACTCACAGCCATCAAATCCCACCTGAACTTGTTGCTT
The DNA here is from genome assembly GCF_050947455.1 of Rhinoderma darwinii. Taxonomy (NCBI): domain Eukaryota; kingdom Metazoa; phylum Chordata; class Amphibia; order Anura; family Rhinodermatidae; genus Rhinoderma; species Rhinoderma darwinii. Next base: position 392,031,549 of record NC_134687.1, read on the forward strand.
TACCTGTGAGTCGATGGAAGGAACAGCTATGCTATTACACACAGTGCAGCCGGGCACCAGGATGTGGAGGACTCCGTTTTTTTACTGACACTTGGAGCCTGCAGATCAGCAAATGTGGAGTAAATGTGCCCACAGATTTCCCTGCTGCTATAAGGATATGGTATAAGACCGCAGCAAGTGGGAGGTCCGTAAAATGGACCAAAGACCAAAGGGGAAGGTCAGTATTTGTTAAATAATGAATTACCAGCTACTGTCAACGTATACGAATATGAGACATCTAGCGTGACTAGATTCAGCTGCCATTAACACACCGTGAATATGCTTGGCATGCCTTTTATGCCTTGCTTAAAATATGGATCACAGCACAGAAGGTCAGATTTATAGCACGTTGGGCTCTAACAGGATTACATAGCTTAAGCTAGGATCAAAGGCGCTGATTTGCCACCCCTCTCTATTCAGACAACGCTTTTGAAGACGGGTATTTCAGGAAGCCCGACTCACTATACAGCTGTCTGCAAATGTTTTGAGATTGGCAGATGAAGATCCTTTCTCGTTTGAGCATTTGTGTTAAACACCTGTGTTTTATTTTAAATATGAGAGAGGTCGTTTTATATATTAGGTAGGTAAAGCACTCTAATACAAGGACGACCATGCAATTAAGATACTTATTCTGTCATTACAAGTTCAGAATTGGCCCCTTCGTTACACTTAGTTGACTTTAGGATGGGACTGCAGTGTTGTTGGCAGCTGTGCTGTGAGATTACAAGTCCTGCTAGGTCATGCCTTGTGTAGGGAGATCACTTCTAAAACATCATTTCAACACATATACACACGCCTGTGGAAATGTGTTACGATATTGTGAGTTGTGTGCAGCTAATGTCGATGGCTCTGTACCTTGATGTGCCCATCCCAGCAGCACCATCAATTTGCCTGAATGTCTGCCTTCGATACCAGACTTAAACATTGCTTCTATCTCTGGAAGCATCCCGTGAGTGAGGAAATCGTGCACAATTAGAACACCATGTATACTAGAATGTCATCTGTTTTTTGGCAAACAAATGGGTTTGAAAAATGGTGTGATATTGATTTTGGGGGGGAATAACATTAAAATCTTAAGTTGCTGTTCAGGAATCAAGGTTGGTATAAGCCTTGGCAAAACTCTGTATGAGAACTCCCTTCTCCTTTCTATTTCCGCAAGGCTGTATCAGTTGAGGCCCAAAAAAACATACAATATACGTTTGTGTCTTGTAAGTGCAATTGCACACAACCAAGTGCCACTCGGGACGGTTTTCATGGCACCCGATTGTTTTCACGGACTCATTCACTCCGCGAAAACTTTCCCGATTCTCCAATCCGTGGAAAGATAGGACATGTCCTATCTTTCCACAGATCACTGACGGGACTCGGCCGGCGCACACTGCCGTGTGCATCAGGCATAATAGTTTTTTTTTTGTTTTTTTTTGTTTTTTTTTATGGTAAATCTAAACAAAACATAAAAACTTTTATGAAGAGCTAGGTAGTCCATGCACTAATAAATTTGTTGGTACTTAACTTTTTGTGTTACTTTTTATTGATAAATATGACCATTCCTATTGCCTGTCTACTAAAGAAAAGTCAAACTTGCTCATGGGGTGTTCTGTATGGCAGCTTAATACTAAAGTAATTTGGCCCTACTTAACTAATTGTGACCAGAAATGAATATGCAGCAAGTGGCTATGCTTATATTGTCACCAGGTCCCTCACAATTAGGCCGGATTCACACAAGCGTGTTTGGCCGGGATATATGGTCCGTATGTCGGCAGTGTTTCCCGGACCGAACACGCTGCAGGGAGCCGGGCTTCTAGCATCATAGTTATCTATTACGCTGGCTGTCATTGCCTCGCTGCGGGAAATCTGTCCCGTACTGTAATCATATTTTCAGCATGGGACAATAGTTCCGCGGAGAGGCAGGGACACCTAGGGTCACAGATAACTATGATACTAGGAGCCCGGCACCCTGCAGTGTGTTCGGTCAGGGAAATGCGGCCGACATACGGACCGTATATCACAGACCGAACACGCTCGTGTGAATCTGGCCTTAGGGTTTGGGATATATATGTGACTGGCATACCTTCCAAGCTTCTAAAAGAGAGCGCAATAGCAATGTCTGGTACGCATGGTGTGCCGCTGCAGAATTTTAAGACTTTGCCTCCTCCCTAGCCACAGTCAAGAAAACACTGGCCAAAATTGTAGATAAATATAGCACCATAAAGTACCCAGATAGTGCTATGAAGGGCTAATATAATGCACACTACCCAGATTGTGACATGCCAATACCTAATAATACCCTGGCAGAGCCTACAGTTTTGAAGTGTCCATATAATAAATAGTACCCAGATGGTGACAAGCAATGCCCAAATTGTGCAATAGTCTGCCAATAGTTCTTCAGGCAGACCTTCATTTTTTAAAGAAGAATCGGGTATATTGCATGGAGATTTTCTACTGGAGTCTCACAACATGAACAAAGGGGATTTCATTCACCGAACAGAACAGTTTGTGGTTTCCAAGGAAATTATTATATCTAGAAAATGCAAAAGTCAAATTGCTCAAACAAAAGTTCCTACAGTGAAGGATTTATGTGAAATGTGTTCCTTCTACTGTAATGATATCTAAATATATTAAGTGGAAGTGACTTATGCAGTCAATTGTCTAATTACACTAAACCGGTTCATGATCCAGCTTCTAATAACCATTACCATAGACTTAATTCGCATTAGTCAAACTATATTAATGTTTCTGAATGTTTTAAATGCAAATTCACAATATTATAACGTGGTCATAAACAACTAAAGGTGTGACAAAGATTAAGTTAGAGAATTGTAGCCTATGTAGTAAGTGATAAAAGTGCTTGTTATATAATATTATTTTTGATCCTATATTTAAAATTTCACTATGAACATATGGATAATGCAGATTTGAGTAGAAATACCGATGCATGATTGGATATGCTAACTTGAAATCTTACGTTTTCGGGAAAATATATTGAGCATTTGCTGTGAAATTATGAAATCGTATAGCTGTAATGAAATAAAGTTATTGTTTTTTGTTTTTTTACATTTAGGCCTTGTGTTTATACTTTTGGATCTCCTATTAACAACAGGGCTCTTTTTCCATGTCAAGAGCCACCAGTGGCAATGTCAACATGGGATGCAACTGTCCGAACTACCAGTAACTGCATTGTATTAATGAGTGGAGAAAATGTTGCTGCTCCAAATTCTTGTGGACAAGGTGAGTGATTAAAGTGTTTGCAGTCATGCTGTTGTAGTATTTCAGAAATGTTTTCTGTAAAACGTCTTGTCAGGACTGGCCCTTTGCAGGAGCTGCTGCTTTGTCCCTTCGTTCTAGGATATGGTGGGGTCCTATTGGTTGTATCTCCACCAGTCAGATAATCAAACCGAGCTATAATAATTCATATTTAGAAATATTTAAATGGTTCTCTTTTAGGGAATTTGCATCTAATATTTAAGCTGACAAAACATGTATTACAATAATTTGAAGAGAAGTCTTGTTTTCTTTATTGTAGTTTCTGTTGATAGCTTCCAACCTTCATCCCTCGGCTTTATCACACAGATATCGGGCAAGATGAAAAATAAATAATTTAAAAGCCATATCGTTGTATTTATGGGATTCTCAACATATCTATTCCGCCAGTACATTTAGTACTAGGAACAAAAGAAATGACTCAGATGTGGCAACAGCTTTGCTAATTTAAGGTGCACCGCCACATAAAGATGATCGGTCCGGAAACGTTTTCAGATGTCTCATAGGCACATAGGCCCACACTTCCCTGACTGTTTTTTTTTTTTTTAACAACAGTCTAAGGGTATGTGCGCACACACTAATTACGTCCGTAATTGACGGACGTTTTTCAGCCGCAAGTCCCGGACCGAACACAGTGCAGGGAGCCGGGCTCCTAGCATCATACTTATGTACGATGCTAGGAGTCCCTGCCTCGCTGCAGGACCACTGTCACGTACTGAAAACATGATTACAGTACGGGACAGTAGTTCCACGGAGAGGCAGGGACTCCTAGCATTGTACATAACTATGATGCTAGGAGCCCGGCTCCCTGCACTGTGTTCGGTCCGGGACTTGCGGCCGAAATACGTCCGTCAATTACGGACGTAATTAGTGTGTGTGCACATACCCTAAGTAAAGGAGGTAGTTGAAGTGGCTTGCACCAAATGTATTTAAAGGTGCACGCCTCTTAACAAATTTGGCCATTATGACATGTCAAATAGGCAGAAAACTAACCCCTTGGAGGCACACAGTGTTTTTTTTTTTTTGTTATTTTACCATTGTCACATTTCTTTTTTTCATCGACAGCTGTATGATATACTACAAGTAGTATGTTTTAATAGGAAGTGGGGAGGAATCCTCCAGCTCACCTGACACAATGGGACGTGTCACTGATAGCGCCCGGTATCCTCGTGTCGGCACACGATGGGAAGCAGCGAAAAAAACAAGGAGTGGAATCCAGCGCTGGGTAGAGTAAAATGGAAACGGTTTCCAAGTTTAATGGTCAAAGTTCAAAATAAAATCCAATGCAATGAAGTCCTGGTGTGGAGAAAGTGAGGGGGAAGTGTCCTCAGAGCCTACGCGTTTCGGACGGCTTCAGCGTCCTTAGACTTGGCTGTAATGTTACATTACTGAAGCCGTCCGAAACGCGTAGGCTCTGAGGACACTTCCCCCTCACTTTCTCCACACCAGGACTTCATTGCATTGGATTTTATTTTGAACTTTGACCATTAAACTTGGAAACCGTTTCCATTTTACTCTACCCAGCGCTGGATTCCACTCTCTGTTTTTTTCGCTAGTATGTTTTAATGGTACCATTTATTGTACTGAGATTTTTTTTTTTTTTTAAATTATCGGTATCCCTTGTGTAGGTTTAACCCCTTAACGACCAGGCTTTATTTTGGCATTAATGACCAAGGATTATTTTTAGTTTTTCCACTGTCTTATTCCAAGAGTCATAATTACTTTTTTTTTTTTTTTATGTCAACATAGCTGTATGATGGCTTGCTTATCGCGGGACTAGTTGTATTTTTCAACTGCACCATTTTTGGCTGCATATAATATATTGATTAACTTTTATTTTAGAATGGAATTTAAAAAAAGCTATTCCAGCATTGGTTTTTCGCTTTTTATATTTATGCCATTCTATGCGGCGTAAATAACATGTTACCTTCATTTTATGGGTCGGTACGATTACAGGGATACCAAATATGTGTAGGTTTTATGTTTTTCTGCGTTTGCACAATAAAACCCCTATTTTTTTAATTGTATTTTTTTTTAAATGACTTGTTTTAATCGCCACATTCCAAGAGCCGTAAGCCCTTCGATGTAGCCATATGTTGGCTTGTTTTTTTGCGGAACAAGGTGTAGTTTTCATTGGTACTATTTTGGGGTGCATGGGACTTGATTGACTTTTTTATTTTTTTGAGGGGGATGGAAAAAAGCAACACATTTTGCCATTGTATTTTGCAGTTCTTTTTGTGCACCATTCACCCATAGGTTTTATTATGTGTATATTTAACTATTTAATTTTTTTTTTCTTAGTCCCACTAGGGGACTTTACAATGCGAACTTCTGTCCTCAGATATAATGTATTGGTATACTTAGTAGGCCATGCCTTTAGGCAGTTATGGAAGGCATATCTGGGGGCTTTTGTTAGGCCCCTAGCTGCCATGGTAACCCATCGGCTTTCCGTGATCGCGTCACGCGTGTGCCGATGGGGTGACAGAAACTATCGATCGCTGCCTCTAAGGGGTTAAACTGCCGAGTACTCTCCAATTCCGGCAGTTAAGGCAGGAGCCTGGCTGTGTATAATAGCCGTTCTCCTGACGCTGATCCTCGTAGGTACAGTGGCAGTACCCATGAGATCAGAGTGACTAATATAGCCATCATGATGTGGGAATTAGCGCCTGCTTGTGATGGATATATCCATCGCTAGTCGTTGAGAGGTTAACCCCTTTAGGACGCAGCCTGTTTTGGCCTTGTGGCACAACCGATCTTTTTCAAATCTGACATGTCACTTTATGTGGTAATAACTCCGGAATGCTTTTACCTATCCAAGCGATTCTGAGATTGTTTTCTCGTGACATATTGTACTTTATGATAGTGGAAAAATTTGGTCGATAAATTCAATATTTATTCGTGAAAAACACCAAACTTTAGAGAAAATTTGCATTTTTCTAAATTTAAATGTATCTGCTTGTAAAACAGATAGTAATACTACACAAAATAGTCACTAGTTACCAGTTCCCATATGTCTACTTTATATTTGCATTGTTTTTTGAACATCCTTCTATTTTTCTAGGACTTTATGCTTAGAACTTTAGCAGCAATTTCTCACATTTTCAAGAAAATTTCAAAAGGCTATTTTTACAGGGGCCAGTTCAGTTCTGAAGTGGTTTTGAGGGCCTTATACGTTAGAATCCCCCAATAAATCCCGCCATTTTAAAAACTGCACCCCTCAAAGTATCCAAAACAGCATTCAGAAAGTATTTGAACCCTTTAGGCGTTTCACAGGAAATAAAGCAAAGTAGAGGGGAAATTTAAAAATTTGTCTTTTTTTTTTTTTTTGGGCGAAATTCATTTGTAATAAAAAAAATTGTGAGACACAGAATGTTTTACCAGAGAAATACAACTCAATATTTATTACCCAGGTCCTGCAGTTTTTAGGAATATCCCACATGTGGCCCTAGTGCCCTAATGGACCGAAACACCGGCCTCAGAAGCGAAGGAGAACCTGGTGGATTTTGGGGCCTGCTTATTTTTAGATTATATTTTAGGCACCATGTCGAGTTTGAAGAGGTCTTGTGGTGACAAAACAGTGGAAACTCCACAAAAGTGACCCCATTTTGGAAACTAGACCCCTCAAGGAATTTATCTAGGGTTATAGTTAGCACTTTGACCCCACAGGTATTTTGCTATATTTATTGGAGTTAGGCCTCATTTACACGAGCGTGTGCGTTTTGCGTGCGCAAAAGGCACTTGACAGCTCCGTGTGTCATCAGTGTATGATGCGCGGCTGCGTGATTTTCGCGCAGCCGCCATCATAGAGATGAGTCTAGTCGACGTCAGTCACTGTCCAGGGTGCTGAAAGAGTTAACTGATCGGCAGTAACTCTTTCAGCACCCTCGACAGTGAATTCCGATCACCATATCGAGTAACCTGTTTAAAAAAAAAAAGAGGTTCGTACTTACCGAGAACTTCCCGGCCGTTGCCTTGGTGACGCGTCCTTGGTGACGCGCCTCTCTTGACATCTGGCCCCACCTCCCTGGATGACGCGGCAGTCCATGTGACCGCTGCAGCCTGTGCTTGGCTTGTGATTGGCTGCAGCTGTCACTTGGACTGAATTGTCATCCCGGGAGGTCAGACTGGAGGAAGAAGCCGGGAGTTATCGGTAAGTCAGAGGTTTTTTTTTTTTTTACACGTTCACGTATATTGGGATCGGAAGTCACTGTCCAGGGTGCTGAACCAGTTTAACTCTTTCAGCACCCTGGACAGTGACTGTCTCCTGCTGGGTTCGGTCAAAACGAGTTCGGCCGAACCCGGTGAAGTTCGGTTCGCTCATCTCTAAGACACTCCGTTCGGATGTTTGTAAACAGAAAAGCACGTGGTGCTTTTCTGTTTACATTCAGTTTGACAGCTCTTGCGCGAATCACGCAGTTCGCACGGAAGTGATTCCGTGCGGCATGCGTGGTTTTCACGCACCCATTGACTTCAATGGGTGCGTGATGCGCGAAAAACGCACGATTATAGAACATGTCGTGAATTTTACGCATGGTAACCCATCGGCTTTCCGTGATCGCGTCACGCGTGTGCCGATGGGGGTGACAGAAAGTATCGATCGCTGCCTCTAAGGGGCAAAATTTACGCATTGTCTGCACTGCCCCATAGAGTAATATAGGTGCGTACGACACGCGTGAAAAGCACGCGCGTCGCACGCGCGTATATTACGCTCGTGTAAATGAGGCCTTAGTCTGTGAAAATGAAAATCTACTTTTTTTCTGAAATGACAGACATTTTTAATATTTACAAGGAATAAAGAAGAAAATGCACCCCAACATTTGTAAAGCATCTTCTCCCGATTACGGAAATACCCCATATGTGGTAATAAACTGCTGTTTGGACCCACGGCAGCGCTCAGAAGGGAGGGAGTGCCATTTGGATTTTGGAGCGCAGATTTTGCTGGATTAGTTTTTAGTGCCATGTCGCGATTGCAACGCCCTGGAGGGAACAAAATAGTGGAAACATCCCAAAAGTGACCCCATTTGGGAAACTAGACCCCTCAAGGAATTTTTCTAAGAATATAGTAAGCATTTATACCACACAGGTCTTTTGCAGAATTTAGTAGAATTAGGCCGTGAAAATAAATATAAACATTTTTGTCATTTTCACAAGGGATAAAGGAGAAAAAGTCGCCCTAAATTTGTAACGCAATCTCTCCCGAGTATGACAATACCCCACATGTGGTAATAATTTATTTTTTTAATAGAAATTAATTAACCTTTGCAGGACTGATCCTTTTTTGCATTTCCATTTTAGTTTTTTACTCCCTGCCTTCCAAACGCCATAACTTTTTTATTTTTCCATGAATTGAGCGGTGTGAGGGCTTATTTTTGGCAGGCCGAGCTGTAGTTTTTATTGGTACCATTTTTTGGTACATGCAACTTTTTGATCACTTTTTATTACATTTTATTTAGATCTTTGGTGGCCAAAAACAGTGATTTTGGCGGTTTTAAATTCTTTATTTCTTACGGCATTCATAATGCGCTATTGTTAGGGATCTGCCAGGTACTACGTCTAGGTATACTCCTGGGATTAATCAATCCACACCTGAGGCCAGACCTGTTCGACTGACACCATCTCCCACCAACCAGGGTGGCAGGCTCAGGAGTGGGAGAGCCTATCGCGGCCTGGTCAGTCGGAGTTAGCTCCGCCCCCTGCCCTTTATTACCTGCTGTGTTCTCCTCCTCAGTGCTTGTAATTCTTCTGGATTCCTGGCCCCACTGCTGCTTGCTCCAGCCTGCTTCTGCCGTGCTTCTGCCTTGCTGCAGTTCCGCTTAACCTGCTTTGCTTTGCCTCTGGCTTGCTTCCTCCTCCGTGCTCACTTGGGTATACTCCACTTCATCCTGGTCCGGACTACTCATTCACCGCCGCGTTTCCCCGCGGCGTTCCGTGGGCGACTGCCCCTTCCCTTGCGTGTTCCCTGTTTGTTCTCCCGTGCACTTAGACAGCGTAGGGACCGCCGCCCAGTTGTACCCCGTCGCCTAGGGCGGGTGGTTGCAAGTAGGCAGGGACAGGGCGGTGGGTAGATTAGGGGTCACTTTCCCTTCACCTCCTTCCTGCCATTACAGCTATAAATTACAATTTTACTTTATTATGTTGGTCCATATGATTACGGCGATACCATATTTATATAGTTTTTTTATGTTTTGCAGCGTTTGCACAATAAAATCACTTCTTTATAAAATTTATTTTCTGTGTCACCATGTTCTGAGAGCCGTGACACTTATTTTTCAGTTAAAAAAGCGGTGTAAGGGCTTATTTTTTGTGGGACAGGTTGTAGTTTTTATTGTGATTCTGGCATTGTTTTGAGTTTGTTTTTTTTTTGTGGCGTTCAACGTGCGGTAAAAATAACATAGTTTTATAGATTGGGTCGTTACGAACGCGGTGATACCAAATATGTGTACTGTTTTTTAACGGTTTCATTTTTCCCCTATAATAAGACTTTTAGGAAAAAAAAATCTTTCATTTTTACACTTTTGTAAAACATTTTTATTAAAGAGGCTCTGTCACCAGATTTTGCAACCCCTAGATCGGCGCTGCAATGTAGATAAGAGTAACGTTTTTATTTTTTAAAAACGAGCATTTTTGGCCAAGTTCTGACCATTTTTGTATTTATGCAAATGAGGCTTGCTAAAGTCCAACTGGGCGTGTATTATGTGCGTACATCTGGGCGTGTTTACTTCTTTTACTAGCTGGGCGTTCTGACGAGAAGTATCATCCACTTCTCTTCAGAACGCCCAGCTTCTGGCAGTGCAGACACAGCGTGTTCTCGAGAGATCACGCTGTGACGTCACTTCCCCAGGTCCTGCATCGTGTCGGACGAGCGAGGACACATCGGCACCAGAGGCTACAGTTGATTCTGCAGCAGCATCAGCGTTTGCAGGTAAGTCGATGTAGCTACTTACCTGCAAACGCTGATGCTGCTGCAGAATCAACTGTAGCCTCTGGTGCCGATGTGGCCGACACGATGCAGGACCTGGGGCAGGAAGTGAGTGACGACACAGCGTGATCTCTCGAACACGCGGTGTCTGTGCACTGCCAGAAGCTGGGCGTTCTGAAGAGAAGTGGATGATACTTCTCGTCAGAACGCCCAGCTAGTAAAATAAGTAAACACGCCCAGATGTAACACACATAATACACGCCCAGTTGTACTTTTACTGTAAACACGCCCAGTTGTACTTTTGCAAGCCTCATTTTCATAAATACAAAAATGGTCATAACTTGGCCAAAAATGCTCGTTTTTTAAAAATATAAACGTTACTGTAATCTACATTGCAGCGCCGATCTGCTGCAATAGCAGATAGGGGTTGCAAAATCTGGTGACAGAGCCTCTTTAACTTTTTTTTTTTTTATTTTTTTCTTTACTTTTGACACTTTCTTTTTTTACCTGCAGCTCTGATCGCTGCTAGAATACATTACACTACCTAGGTAATGTAACGTATTCCAACTGTCAGTGTGACGTCACAGTCACTCTGACCGTTAGTCTACGAGGACTAGCAGAGGCTGCTCCTCATAGGCTTGCATACATGGCAGACCCAGGGGCCGTTTTCTGGCCCCCGGGTGCCATCACAAGCATCAGCAGCCCCCACAATTGCATGGGGGCTGCTGATGTGCTTCAAAACCCCTAGATATGGAGATCGCAATCGAGCACCCACATGTAACGGGTTAATTGCCGAAATCAGCGGCAATGAGCCGCTGATCGGCAACCTCCCGGTTCCCGATGCACACTGTCGCCGACACGTTCATCGACAGTGTGCATCGCGAACGGCAGTGACATCCTGTCACTCTGACAGGAAGTCTATCAGGAGGCTGATCCTGATAGGCTTCCGTACATAGCAGACACGGAGGCCATTACTTGGCCTCCGATCGCCATGCTAGCCATCTGCAAACCTCACGATTTCATCGTGAGGTCTGCCGATGAGCTAGAAACCCCATAATGCGGTGATTGCAATCGATCACCGCAATCAAGGGGTTAATTGCCGAAATCAGCGTAAATAAGCTGCTGATCGGCATACAGTGGAGTGTCAGCTGTCAGGGACAGCTGGCCTCCCGTTTCCCGGTGCACACTGACGCCGACAGTGTGCATCGAGAACCACGCAGTAACTGTACCTCCCTGTGCGTTAAGACACTGGCCACATGGATGTACAGATGCGTCGTGGTGTGCCTAGGGGTTAATAGGAAATTAAATCTATGCCTTTTTATGAAGCGTACCTTACTGTTCAGGTGACTTTTCAGAATAAGCAGTCGTGTGTGTATATGAAGAATAACACTATTTCTGGCCATTATATAACTTGTTAGAGCCTGCATAGGGGAAAACGATATCTCGAAGGCCGGATTCACACGAGAGTGTCCGGACTGAACACACAGCAGGGAGCCGGGCTCCTATTGTCATAGTTATCTATGACGCTAGGCGTACCTGCCTTGCTGCGAGAAAACGGTCTTGTACTGTAATCCAAGTTTTCAGTACAGGGCAGTTTTCCCACAGCGAGGCAGGGACTCCTAGCGTCAGAGATAACTATGACGATAGGAGCCCGGCTCCCTGCAGTGTGTTCGGTCCGTGAATTACTGCCGGCATACGGTCTGTATATCAAGGACCGAACATGCTCGTGTGAACCCGGCCTAATACTCAGTTTTCTCTGAGCTAGGGGGTGACACTTAACTGTTATCAAGTCTTCTATACACTTCACCCTGAGAAGAGCAGAATCCTGCTCTCCTATCTCTATCAATCTGTAACATGGATGAGATTATACAGCTGAGAATCCAGCATTGGCATTGGGGTGACATATATAATAACTCTTACTAGCAGCTGCAGCACGTCTGTGTGTCTCAATCACTCTGCTCCTTCCTCTTGCTTCCGCCTCTCCTCCACATAGACTTCTATCGACAGCAGCATCTTTGTCTCTCTCGCTTTTCTACCTCCTCCTGCTCCACCCTTCCCTCTCCATAGCATTCTATGGGCAGGCTATGAAGAGACACATCCTCGCTTTCTGCAGTCCCTTTAGGGTCTCCAATATTAATTTCCCTATAAATGCCTCTTCATATATTTGTCAAATACATCATTCTTAGAATAGTTCTCTATTGTGTTATAGATGCAATTAGTATTACAGTGTATTGTACCAGTGATATGATGATCGTTGGTACAAATCCCCTACGGGGACTAATAAAAAGCTAAAAAAATTGTTCGTTTTCAGTAGTATACAAAAAATTTAAAATATATAAGAATTTCTAAAAAAAAACCCTTATCCTATTTTTCCTCCAAAGTAATCTAAGAAATAAACAAAATTGGTATCACTGCATCCATAATAGTCTGAACTATTACAACATAACATTATTTAACTCGCACTGTAAATGCCATACATTTTTTTGTAAAATGCCAGAATCTCAGTTTTTTGGTCACTTTAGTGCTATTTTTTTTAATAAAGAGTAGATAAAAAAAATAGTTATGGCTTTTTTAAATATGGCGGCACAATTTTTTATTTTTTTTTTTTAAACAAATTCGTTTTTCCTTTTGTAAAGGTAGTAAAACACAAAAAAAACACTAGAAGTTTGGTATCGCCATAATCGTATTGACCCACAGAATAAAGTTAACATGTAGTTTTTACCGCACTGTGAATGCCGTAAAAAACAAAACCCAAAAAGCAATAGAGGAATCGGTTTTTTCCAATTTCACCCCACAAAGAATTTTCTTTCAGTTTCCCTGTATGTTATATGGTCGTTTTAAACAGTGCCAATAGAAACTACAACTCCTCCCGCAAAAATTAAGCCATCACACCACTCAGTCAATGGAAAAATAAAAAAGTTACGGCTCTTGGAAGGTGGGGAGTGAAAGACGAAAAAATGGCTGTGGCGCCAAGGGGTTAATGTTTATTATTTTAATAGGTGTTCTAGGCCCTAATTACCAGACAATTTCTGATCGTTGTGCACCCGACCTATGGCTGCACAGTTCTCTGTGCAGTCATTATTCTGTAGCGCCGTCATAAAACATGTATGGGTGGTTGTAAAGGGGTTAAAAGACTTCCTTTCACTTTGAGTACTGCAAACGGAATGCTGCAGTCAACTTGGGAAAACCCAAATATCAAGGATGAATTGTTGATCTATGTTTGATTATCTGCCAGGATGTCAAAGTCACAATGATATTCCAAGTTGTTGGCAGAACCAGATTTAAAGTTTAGTCATTTGTGCGTAATGGCAGTCGTTCCCTTAAATGGCTTGGATTTTCTATTCATTTTTTCTGAATGACTCATGTTATACTTCAGTAATTTATAAGGTCATTTTAGATTTTCCACAGATCTTTTCCACCTCCAAATGAGCATAAAAATGGAATATATTTAGATTAGCTCATTCAAACTTCTGTTCACATGGTTCCACCCATCCTGTGCACCTCTTTATTCCCTCACCACAGACACAAGGTATGCGTGTTCCTGTGCTTAAATTCTCACTGCTTGAACAAAGGGGATTTCACAAGCAAACAGAACAGTTTGTGGTTTCCAAGGAAAATATCATATTTGGGAAATGCAAAGTCTAATAACGAAGTTCACACTGGCGTTGCTATATGTTTACCTCTCTTCCATCAGAGAAAGAAAGAATCGAAAGATTAAATGGAAAGCAATGGTTCCGTTAGAATTACCATTGATTTCAATGGTAATTTCTTTTGTTTCAGTTGCTTTCCGTTTGTCTCCGTTTGCTAGGTTTCCGTGTTTTTAACGGAAATAAAAGTTCTGCAGACTGCACTTTTGATTCCGTCGAAAAAAAAAAACGGAAACCTAGCGAAAGGAGACAAATTGAAAGCAACTGATACAAAAGAATTACCGTTAAAATCAATGGTAATTCTAACGGAACCGTTTCTTTCCATTTAGTCTTTCGATCCTCTCTTTCTCTGACGGAAGATAGGTAAACGTATACTAACGATAGTATCAACTAACTAAGCTCCTACACTGAATGCAAAATGTGGATCTGGTGCTGTAATGATGTATAAATGGATTGACGTTAGTGACTTTAGCAGTCAAAAGTCTTATTACACTAAAAAGGAAAAGCAAAACATTGCACATGTACTTTGTTGTAGCATTAGCTATTATTGTTCTTGTGTATGTGTCCTTGGTGGAGATTGAAGTATACCTCCTAAAGGGGGTTTTACACTGGGCGATTATCGGGCAGACGAGTGTTAATAGAACGCTCGTTGCCGATTATTGCCCTGTGTAAACAGGAGAACGGTCAGCAGATGAACGAGCAAACGCTCGATCATCTGCTGGTCGTATAGTTTTAAAAAAGCTAAATATTATCGTTGTCGGCAGCTCAACTCCCTGTGTAAACATCGAGACGCACTCCCGACATGATGATGTATGGGGACGAGCTCTGTGTGACCGGAGCAAGCGAGCACCGATCAACGATGTCTCATTGATCGGCCGGTGTAAAAGGGCCTTTCGATTTTTATTAGTATTGTAGCTACAATACAATAAATACTATACTTTGAGTGCGAATCAGATAAAGTATCTAAAGCTTGTACTATAGAGATCCACCTCAAAATAGCTTATCTGCTTTCATTTTTGTGTATAAAACAAATAAAAATAATTCTGAGGTTCCGGTTGTCTAGGAACATAGGGCAGGTATTATGCATTATTTTTTACTTAGATTTGCTCATGATAATTGGTACAGGAATCTATAGTATCCACTACTTTGTAAAACACTTGTGCCTCCATAATGAATCTGCTCTTTATGCCAGTTCATTAAAGAGGATCTGTCACTAGATTAGTAATGCCCAATCTTCTAGCTAATCGAATAGGCACCGCCACACTGATAATGCTAGTGAAAATGTGTCCCAAAACGTTTATTATTTTAAAAGTTATGAACTTTTTTCTAAATGTGCAAATGAGTCTATACTTGACAAGTGGTGTCAACAGCAGCGATTCTCCTGAGGTGGAGCTACCTCACAGCCTCTGACGCTGTCCTATCAGCATGAAGCTGCTTCACACAGTGTGAGAGACTGAGGCTGGAGGGAAGGGGAATCACTTCAAATAGTCCTATCTCCAGCTGTGGACCATCTAGAACAGTGGCTCTAGTTGTTTTCAACTGGTGATATCCCCGGCTGTTTCACACAGTCGGGAATGGAAGCTGTATACTATATGATCACACTGTGTTGCTGGACTGGGAAGAAGAGAACTGTATGACTGATTGGACTGAGTCATACAGAAAACATTACACCGCCCAAAGTGAAAAGAAAGTGTAACCTCCGATTTAGCAAGTATACCAAATTAGCATATTTAGAAAAATGCTCAGAACTTTACAGTGTAATTTTTAGAAAAAAAAACATGTTTATGATTTGCAGTTATCAGCATCATATCGCCTATTAGATAAGTTAAAAGATAGGGCATTAATAAACTAGTGACAGATCCTCTAAAACCCCTTCCCACTTCTCCATGTACATGTACTTCGGTGGTTAGTTACCGTATCCCCACATACATGGTGCGGTTTATCTGCCACCACTCCGAGCGTTGCGATGACCTTTTAGTGACTAACTGTCAGAGACATCTTAAAAACAAGAAAAACTGGTCCAATCACATTGGTTCTTGGCCGGCAATCTCTGTGGTTGGTCCATCAATGCAGACTGTCCTATCACAGTAATGTGGGGAGGACTGGTTATACAAACCTCTCCGTTTCTCATCTGTTGATTGTTTAAATTAAGAGATCGGAGATTTTTATATATATATATATATATATATATATATATATATATATATATATATATATATATATATATATGACCATAGGACAAAGGAAAAAGAACGGCACCAGGACTTCAATGAAGATGAAACACGGCTAATTTATTCACCTCAAGTGAGCGACGTTTCGGTTCACCACAGAACCTTTCTCAAGCTATAATTACCCCTATATTTTTAAATTGCCTCGTTCCTGTTCCATCCTCATTGCCACCCTCCTGTGCCCCATACCAGCCCCTTGTGCCACATTTCTCCTTCCTGTGACCCCTGTCAGTCACTGGCCAGTGACTTCCCTATATCAGGGACTTTGTGAAACCCCTATGGAGTTTATAATAAAAAACAATGTATACACGAAATAAATATATGAATGTATATTTATAATATATATATATTTATATATCCGTCTAAGTTCACACTTTCGTTGTACAATCCGTTACTCTGATCTGTTTTTAAATCCGAATAAGGCTAAGGGCCTGTTCACATCACCGTTCGCTTTCCGTTCCGGTGTTCCGTCAGAGGTTTCCGTTGGATGAACCCCGCAACAGAAAGTGAAAGTGAAACCACAGCTTCCGATTCAGTCACCATTGATATCAATGGTGACGGAAACACTGCTAATGGTTTCCGTTCGTCACCATTCCGGCAGGTATCCGGTTTTCTGACGGAATCAATAGCGCAGTCCGCTCAACATTTCCATTATATCCCTAGATGAATACCTTGAAGGGTTTAAGTTGATCACATTCATTTATCAGACATGTAGATGATTAGAGGGGTGTCATTTTTAAAATGGGTGATTTTAGGGGTTTTCTATTTTTATTTCACCTTAAAGAGGCTCTGTCACCAGATTAAAAATGCCCTATCTCCTACATCACTTGATCGGCGCTGGAATGTAGTTAACAGCAGTGTTTTTTATTTTGAGAAACGATCTTTTCTCAGCAAGTTATGACCTTTATTACATTTATGCAAATTCGTTTCTTGATGCCCAAGTGGGCGTATTTTAACTTTTAACCAAGTGGGCGTATTACAAAGAAGTGTATGACGCTGACCAATCAGCATCATACACTTCTCATTGTTCCAGCCCAGCATGATCCACAGCACAGTGTGATTGTGCAGTGAAAGAAGCCAGGCTGGAACAATGAGAAGTGTATAACGCTGATTGGTCACCGTCATACACTTCTCTGTACAACGCCCACTTGGCCAAAAGTAAAAAACACGCCCAGTTGGTCTTTAAGAAATGAATCTAAAATTGCTAATAACTTGCTCAAAAATGATAGTTTTTCAAAATAAAAACCACTGCTGTTATCTACATTACAGCACCGATCAGATTATGTAGGAGATAGGGCACTTATAATCTGGTGACAGATCCTCTTTAAAAATAAAAGTTATACAATTACATCCCCAATGAGATAATAATTAAAACCGATTCCCATATTGTACTTCTTACCTTTTTCCTGTTGAAATATCCATTGTTTTCCTCCGTATCAATGGATCCACACCATGAGGCTGAATGGGCGGGAGCTTCTTGATTTTGTTGTATACTAAGGGAACTGTACACATTTTGCAGTTCCTTAAGCGCATTATCTCGTAAACGCTCTTGGCTGCTCAGCCAATCAGCGCTCTCAGGAGCAGCTGCCTGTCTCTTCTCCAGAATTTCCCAACCATTCAGGCTCGAGGCACCCCAGGGAAAAAAAATTTCCTCAGGGCACCCCTACCAAAAAAATTTTAAAAAAATTCAAACGGTTTAAAACCAGCACTAAGCGCTTCTGGTATGTTCACACTGCGTTTTTTGTAAGGCAGAAAAAAAATCTGCCTACAGCGTTGTACCACGCTTTATTTTTTATTTTATTTTTTTAGCAGTATTTTTGCTCTTTAAGCCGTTGAAGGTTAGAGGCGGAAGCCATTTGAAGACCATCAGCCCCCCCCCCCCCCCGTAAAGTGATCGTCTCCGCTGCCTAGGACCGCATTGTTAACCCCTTCCCCACATTTGACGTATCCATACGCCAAAGTCTGGTAGGGGAAGTATGGAGCGGGCTCACGGAGTGAACCCGCTTCATACGATACCGGTGTCGGCTGTTTGTTACAGCCGACACCTCCGAGTAACTAGCGGCATCGCGCTCGAGCGCGATCCCGCTAGTTTAACTTGTCAAATGCCACGGTCAACAGAGACAGCAGCATTTAAATCGTTAGAAAGAGGGGGCGACCCCCTCTAACAGCTCATGGCGCCCCCCGCAACGCAATCGCGGGGGGGGGGGGGCGTTGGTTGCTACGGCTGCCTGGGGGCCTAATGAAGGCCCCCAGGTCCGCCATCTTTATACACCTATTGCCTCCGGCAGGGCTTAATAGTTGCCTGTCAGAATCACTATATACTGCAATACATTAGTATTGCAGTATATTGTGCAAGCGATCTAACGATCGCTGGTTGAAGCCCCCTAGGGGGACTAATAAAAAAATGAGTTGTGTAAAAAAAAAAAAAAAATATTAAAAGTTCAAAAAAAACCCTGTTTCCCATTTTCCCCCTAGAGCATAGTAAAAAAATAAATAAACATAATTGGTATCGCCGCGTCCGTAAAAGTCTGAACTATTACAATATATCATTATTTAACCCGCACGGTGAATGCTGTAGAAAAAAAAAATGTAACCGCCAGAATCTCTATTTTTTGGGAACCTAATCTCCCACAAAAAATGAAATAAAAAGTGATCAAACCGTCGCATTTACACCAAAATTGTATTATTAAAAACTACAGCTTATCCCGCAAAAAATAAGCCCTCATACCACTTGAGTACCACAAAAATAAAAAAGTTGAGGCTCTCGGAATTTGGCGACACAAAATAATTTTTTCTTTTTACACTTAGGTTTTTACTTGTAAAAGTAGTAAAATATAGAAATAACTATATATATTTGGTATCGGCGTAATCGTATTGACCCAGAGCATAAAGTTAACATGTTTTAATTGCACAGTGAATTCCGTAAGAACGGCGCGCAAAAAACCATGGAGGAATCGCTGTATCTTTTCATTTTCTACCCCACAAATAATTTTTTTCCCGTTTCCTAGTACATTATATGGCACAATAAATGGTGCTACGAAAAACTACAACTTGTCCCGCAAAAATCAAGCCCTCATAGTACTATATCAAAATAAAGACGTTATGACTTCTGGAATGTGGGGAGGAAAAAACGAAAATGAAAATCTGAAAAAGGGCTGCGGCGGGAAGGGGTTAACGGCTCCTCTCATGGTTAATGCCTCACAGCGTTAATGACTCTCTCCTCTCGTCAGGATCTTCTGGCGGGAAGTGGTGGGCGGTACCTGTAGCAGACGTGCGTGTGTAGTAATTCACGTGTGCTACAAGCAAAAGCATTTTCTTATTTTTTTTATGGCAGTGGATGAGCGGAGTGTCGTGTCATGGCTCTCCTGGACAGTTCTCACGGCACCCCGATTGGGAACCACTGCTCTCCTCAGTTGAGCTATCGATATGAGATCTGCTGAGCACCGCTGAGGAGAGACAAAGAAATATACGTTCCTGTATTTGGAAATCAATGGAGCAGAGAACATTTAAGTATTTCTATGTCTAGCCCACTACATGCATTCTCTATCTTACCTGCTTCTCCAGAACACTGTAGATAGAGCATGTTGCAGTTATATATACTGTACGTAGGCATCAGGAGCATGCATGGAGCAGATGCCCCTACCCTCTTAATTCTAGCAGTACAAATACCGTCTCCAGTATGTCAAAGGACTGAATGCGGAAAGTCCTTACCGACAAGCAGTCTGAACATTATAAATACTGCGAATTGCTGTGAATCAATGGAGACAACAGGCAAAAAAAAAAAAAGAATTAGTATATTAACGGTAATTGAAGTATTAGGGAATATTATTCAGATTGACAGGAGCAAATGATTATTTGGTAAAAATGTATAAATGGAAGTACACTTTATCAGTGTTATTTTTCAGATTTTAACTTTATAAGTTATTATTTTTTGTTTATATGCAGGAATCTGTAGCTGGTTCTACTATGTGACAATGCCTATGCCAGCCTCTACTTTTACTATTGCAGTTGGAAGTTGGACAGAAGTAAAGCAAAGTCCATGCACATCTTTGGACAGTCGCCATTTTTGTAGCATTATACCATTAAATATGGATGAGAAAAGGTTGGTGCTGCCATGTTATTTTTAGGCCCCCCAGCACACGCCTCAGATTTTGTGCTTGCTGCAGAAACAACCCCATTCAGATGAATGGAACGGATTTTCCGTCGCAGAAATTTCTGCAAAATAATCTACGGCGTGTACGGGGGGTTTTATACACTTGTTTTATCAAATGTGTGCAATGTTTATTTTACATGTCGTGTGTGTTCTATAGTTAGTAGGATCATGTGTATTTAGAATTGTCTGCAGTTATCACCGTAATTTATAACATTTAACAGCAGAAGTGACTCCAATCACATTTACAGTCTCGTAAGCCTTGCATTCATATTTCTCATACATCCTTTTTCTTGAAAATGTGTTGCTCTGTGAATGTTAAATATAAAGTATAAGTCTTGCTAGGGCTGGGCAATTATGACCTAAATCAAAATCGGGATTAATTGAACATGTAACCTCGATTTACAATTATTGAATGATTATTTAGACCACACCCCTTTTTTTCATGCTACGCCATTTAATTAATATTTATCCCTGGAGCCTGCTGTATACTACTAGTATATAATATACCCCCAGAGTCTGCTGTATACTACTAGTATACAGAAGGTTTAGAGCCAGGGGGTATACATACAGCATATATATTATACAGCAGGCAGGCTCAGGGGGTATGTATTATATACAGTAGTATACCATTGCACTAACACTTGGCCGAGGCATCTCAGTCAGGTTCCTCCTGACTAGTGTGTTCTTAATCTTCGAGGTCCTTCTACCCAGCTCCTTTTCAGCATCAAGAAAAGTACACAAACACTGAAGAGTAGCAATTTATAAGAGAGGAATTACAGGCCTGTTTCACATACTGTATGTCGCCAGAGATGGTCAGGCTGTGCTCGGTGTGCAATGTCAGCCGCCTCTCTGCTTCGGTTGCCGCTCATCCCCCCCGGACAGTCCCCATACTATCTGCTATGTTCCATAAGCTTCCTCTCTGATGTGGCCGCCGCTCACCTCCCCCCTCCTGGACAGTCCCCATTGCTTTGTTTTGCAGACAAAGCAGAAAGTATGGGGCCCGTCCTGGGGGGGGGGGGGGGTGAGCGGTGACGGCAGCAGAGAGGGAGCTGATGGAACAAAGCAGAAAGTATGGGGACAGTCCGGGGGGATGAGCGGCGACGGCTGGCCAAAGCAAAGTGGACTAGCTGTAAATAGTGCAGCGACAACACTGCCGTGCGCTGCTCGTGTGGGGTGATGGGGGACCACTATTGGCTCAGGCAGGGACCACCGGCCGATTTGGTGGGTATTCTTGTGCCTCAGCAGCCAGCCTGAACTTGCTGTAACTGATTATCCCTGCACTCCAGGCAGCCATACCTTAGGCGTTCTGGGGGAGTAGCGTTGATGCCATGACATTGAGCCTTCTCTGCCATTAGCTATCCCAAACGTCAGTAACTATATGCTATCCAATCAGAATCACTGATATGTTAAACACATATCGGTGATTCTAATTGGATAGCATAGAGTTACTGACGGCAGAGGCTGGGCTGCATGTAATAACCGAACCGAAAAAACCCGAAATGTAAAGATGACGTTGGTTTTCGACTAATTGCCCAGACCTAAGTGTTGCATACCTCCCAACCCAGATTCCGGTCGGTGTCCCGCTGTCTCAGGCGTCCAGTGGTATGTCCCAGATTCGACCGTATCTGCATCCTCAAGATGCAAATACAGTTGAATCCAATGCTGAAGCAGGAAACATTCAGCTCCCTGCTTCAGCATTCACTGTGTGAAGCGGCCGTGAGCCGCTTGGAATAGACAGGCACGATTCAGTGATGCCATCGCGCCTGTCTGCACCGAACCACTCATAGCACAGGATGGAGGAGCAGAGGATTCTCCTCCACTTGTCATAGGAACGGGGCTAGGTGGGTATTAATTTATGATTTATTTTTTTTATACATCACTATGGGGCATTAGACTGGTGTCACCTGCCAAGGTGGCATTACACTTCATGGGGGCACCTGCCAAGGTGGCATTATACTATATGATACTGTATGGGGGCACCTGCTAAGGGGGCATTATACAGTATGTGGGCACCTGCCAAGGTGGCATTATACTATATGGGGGCACCTGGTAAGGGGGCATTATACTGTATATGGGCACCTGCTAAGGGGGCAATTTACTGTATGGGGGCACCTGCTAAAAGGGCATTGTACTGTACGGGGGCATTGTACTGTATGGGGGCATTATACTGTATTGGGAGCATTATACTGTATTGGGGCATCTGGGTGGGCATTATACTGTATGGGGGCATTAAACTGTATGGGGCAGCTATTTGGCTTTATACTGTGGGGAGACACTATGGGAGCATGACTGTGTGGGCTGAACTGGGTGTGTATGGGCTGGGATTGGGCAGGGTTAAAGGCTTAACAGGGAAGAAATTTGGTTGTCCCTCTTAGCAATACTTGAAAGTTGGGAGGTATGGTGTTGGTTGTTTTCTGCAAAAACAAATGTGCCTGCACATTTATGTTAATACAAAGTGTTAAAATAAGGTAGCGCCTTATCATGCTATGGTAAACTAAAAGACGTAAACTAACTTTGTGGGCAGTTTGTTCTGACATTTTAAGTAAAGTTGATTATCTGCAAATATTATTGGCATCAGTTCACTGAGAGGTATAGGATCCATTCACAGACCTCTGTATGGCCATCGCATCCAGGCAGAGAGTGAATTCAAAGCTGGCTGCACGTGTGCGTGGCTCTTTCGAATGCTTTTCCATGGGTGCTACAAAAACAGCCGAACACCCTTGCATTAACCCCTTCCCGACATTTGCCGTACATGTACGTCATGGAAAGCATTGACTTCCTGCATCTTGCCGTACATGTACGCCGAATGTTTGGGACCGGCTCAGAAGCTGAGCCGGTGCCATCATCACCGGATCTCAGCTGTATCTTACAGCTGACATCCGGCTGTAACGGCGGGGACCGAAATTAGCTTCGATCCCCGCCATTAACCCCTTAAGTGCAGCGCTCAAACGCGATCGCTGCACTTAAGGTGGTTGCAGCTCATCGGAACCCCAGTAATGAAATTGCCGGGGTTCCGGTGGCTGCAATGGCAACCGGAGGCCTAATACTGGCCTCACGGTCTGCCTAGCACCGAAGCCGGTCAAGATCCGCCCGGCGGCGGAGCCTGATCGGCTTCCGTAGCTGCCGGCAAGATCCGGCGTCATCAGCGGTGGAAGTCAGCTGTACTGTACAGCTGACATCCACCTGTAACGGCAGGAACCGGAGCTAGCTCCGATCCCTGCCATTAACCCCTTCGATGCAGCAATCGAAAGCGATTGCTGCATCGTAGCGGTTACTAGCAGATCGCCAGCCCTGACGGGCAATCAGGACTGGCGACTGCTGTTATGGCAACAGGAGACACAATGGTCTCCTGCTCTGCCATTACGGAAGCCGATTTAGGCCCCGCCGGGAGGCGAAGCCGAATCGGCTTGCTGTCAGTGAATGACTGACAGATCTAATACATTGCACTACATAGGTAGTGCAATGTATTAGAAAAAAAAAAATCTGACCGTTGGAACTTCAAGTCCCCTAGTGGGACTTGAGAAAAAGTGTAAATAAAAGTGCAAATAATAAAAGTTTGAAAACCATAAAAGTTTCAAGTAATCAAATAAAACACAATCCCCCTTTTACTCTTATCAAGTCCTTTATTATTGAAAAATAATAATAAACCATATGTATTTGGTATCGCCGCGACCGTAACGACCTGAGGTATCAAAATATGATATTATTTATTGCACGCGGTGAACAGCGTAAAAAAAACGTAAAAAACGTTACCAGAGTTTGTTTTTTAGTCACTTTGCCCTACAAATGTTAGAATAAAAAGTGATCAAAAAGTCGCACGTATCCAAAAATGGTACCTATAAAAACTATAGCTCGTCCCGCAAAAAACAAGCCCTCATACACCTCCGTCGACAAAAAAATTAAAAAGTTATGGTTCTCACAACTTGGCGACAGAAAAAATACATTCTTTTTACAAAAGTAATTTTATTGTGCAAAAAGTTGTAAAACATCAAAAAAGTGCTATAAATTAGGCATCGCCGGAATCGTACTGACCCGCAGAATAAAGTTAACATGTAGTTTATAATGCGTGGTGAACGCTGTATAAAAAAAACAAAAAAAGCTGTGCCAGAATTGCGTTTTTTTGTTTACCTGGCATCCCAAAAAATAGGATAAAAGGTGATCAAAAAGTTGCATGTACCCCAAAATGGTACCAATAATAACTACAGCTCGTCCCGCAACAAACCAGCCCTCATACCGCTACGTCTATGAAAAATAAAATTAGTTATGGCTCCAATAAGTCAGGAAATAAAAAAATATGCAGTTGTGCCCGAGGGGAACATTTCTTCTGTTTGAAGAGGCGATTTATCAAGGACCTAAAATTAGGGAACCAGGAAAGGGAGGGCCCAAACATATCCGCTGGAAGCGACGGTGCCCGTATTATACCTGGACAAACCTTCCTAGCAAAATTCCCCAAACTACAAAGGCGCGGAGTGTGGATCAAAAGGGGGATAATAAAGGACGCCATATATCAGTGCGACACCGGCCTGTGCGGAAAGGATTGCTTCACAGCGTAACACACATCTATGGATTATTTTATTGTTTTTTTTTACCCCATTATTATACCACCTGACTATGCCCCTTATATACTCCGCCCGGCTTACATATGCCCTACATTATAAACGGAAACACCAGTAAGACTCCAAACAAAACTACTACCAAGCAAAATCCACGCTCCAAAAGCCAAATGGCATTTCCTCCCATCTGAACCCTACAGCGTGCCCAAACAGCAGTTTCCTTCCACATATATGGCACCGTCATACCCGGGAGAACCCTTTTAGCAATTTTTGGGGTGTGTGTCTCCAGTGGCATAAGCTGGGCACGACATATTTGCCACTGAATGGCATATCTAGGGAAAAATATAACATTTTAATTTGCACCATCCACAGCGCATTCATTTATGGAAAAGACCTGTGGGGTGAAAATGCTCACTACACCCCTTAATAAATGCCTTGAGGGGTGCAGTTTCCATAATGGGGTCACTTCCCAGGGGTTTATTTTTATTATTTCACATCTGAGCCTCTGCAGTTGTGAACCAATACTTTGTAAATCGCCAAATTAGGCCTCAATTTTACATGGTATGCTTTCACTCCTGAGCCTGGTCGACTGTCCAGGCTAGAGATTAGGGCCACATGTAGGGTGTTTCTAAAACCAGGAAACCCAGCATAATAATTAGAGAGCTGTCTTGTTATGGTGGCACAAGCCGGGCACCACATATTGTCCACATATCTGTGGAAAAAATCCCATTTTCACTCTGCAACATCGAGTTCACACTAATTTCTACAATACACCTGCAGCGTTAACATGCTCACTACACCCCTAGGTAAATGCATTGAGCGGTGTAGTTTCCAAAATTGGGTCACTTCTGGGGGGTTTCCACTGTTTTGGGCCCACAGGCGCCCAGAAACAAATCCAGCAACATCTGCACTCCAAATGGCGGTCCTTCCCTTCTGAGCCCTGCCGTGTGCCCAAACAGCAGTTTATGACCACATATGGGGTATTGCCGTACTCGGTAGAAATTGCTTTACAAATGTTGGGTTCTTTTTTTTCCTTTATTTGTTGCGAAAATGAAAAAAATTGCGCTAAAGCTACGTCTTATTGAAGAAAAAGGATTGTTTTTATTTTCACTGCCCAATTCTAATAAATTCTATGAAACATCTGTGGGGTCAAAATGCTCACTACGCCCCTAGATGAATTCCTCAAGAGGTGTAGTTTCCTAAATGGTGTCACTTTTTGGGCGTTTTCATTGTTTTTTCCCCTCAGGGGCTTTGCAAATGTTACATGGCCGCCGCAAACCATTCCTGCTCAATGTGATCTCCAAAAGCCAAATAGTGCTCTTTCCCTTCTAAGCCAAGCCGTGTCTCCAAACAGCCGTTTATTACCACATGTGGGGCATTGTTTTACTCGGGAGAAATTGCATTACAAATTTTGTGGTGCTTTTTCTCCTTCAGTCCTTGTGGAAATGAGTAAAAATAAGCTAAACCTACATTTTCTTTGAAAAAATGTTGATTTTTATTTTCAGGGCCTACTTCCAATAATTTATGAAAAAAACCTGTGGGGTCAAAACACTCACTATACCCCTAGATAATTTCCTCAATGGGTGTAGTTTCCAAAATGGGGTCACTTGTGGGGGGTTTCCACTGTTTTGTCCACTCAGGGGCTTTGTAAATGTGACATGGCCTCCGCAAACCATTCCTGCTAAACTTGAGCTCCAAAAGCCAAATAGCGCTCTTTCTCTTCTCAGCCCTGCCGTGTCTCCAAACAACCGCTTATTACCACATTTGGGGTATTGTTTTACTCGGGAGAAATTGCTTTACAAATTTTACTGTGCTTTTTCTCCTTTAGTCCTTGTGGAAATGAGAAAAAAAATCGCTAAACCTACATTTTCTTTGAAGAAATGTTGATTTTAATTTTCACGGCCTACTTCCAATAATTTCTGTAAAAAACCTGTGTGGTCAAAATGCTCACTGTACCCCTATATAATTTCCTTGAGGTGTGTAGTTTCCCAGATGGGGTCACTTTTGGGGGATTTTGACTGTTTTGGCACCGCAAGAGCCCTTCAAACCTGACATGGTGCCTAAAATTTATTCTAACAAAAATAAGGCCCCAAAATCCACTAGGTGTTCCTTTGCTTCTGAGGCCGGTGCTTCATTCCAGTAGCACGCTACGGCCACATGTGGGATATTTCCTAAAACTGCAGAAACTGGGCAACAAATATTGAGTTGCATTTCTCTGGTAAAACCTTCTGTGTTATAAAAAAAATTGTACTAAAAATTTATTTCTGCAAAAAAATATGAAATTTGTAAATTTTACTTTGCTTTAATTCCTGTGACATGTGTAAAGGGTTAAGACATTTTCTAAATGCTGTTTTGAATACTTTGAGGGGTGAAGTTTTTAAAATGGGGTGACTTTTTGGGGGTTTCTAATATATAAGGACCTCAAAGCCACTTCAGAACTGAACTCGCCCCTGTAAAAATGGCCTTTTGAAATTTTCTTGAAAATGTGAGAAATTGCTGCTAAAGTTCTAAGCCTTGTAACGTCATAGAAAAATAAAAGGATGTTCAAAAAATGATGCCAATCTAAAGTAGACATATGGGGGATGTTAATTAGCAAAAATTTTGTGTGTTATAACTGCCGGTCTTACAAGCAGATACATTTAAATTGAGAAAAATGCTAATTTTTGCAATTTTTCGCTAAATTTTGGTGTTTTTCACAATTAAATACTGAACATATCGAGCAAATTTTGCCAGTAACTTAAAGTCCAATGTGTCACGAGAAAACAATCTCAGAATCGATTGGATAGGTGAAAGCATTCCGGAGTTGTTACCACATAAAGTGACACATGTCAGATTTGAAAAATGAGGCTCGGTCAGGAAGGTCAAAAGTGGCTAAAGAGGGAAGGGGTTAATGTATGAAATGTAAATACCCCTTCAAAATCATTACCACATAGCTGGTCTAGGAGATTATCTGTGTAGATACGCTAGTAGATACAACTAGAAAGGAAATGAGATATTCTAAAATAAATCTGAAGGCATTGTCTTTTTCTCCTCCATTTTAAAACCCCTACAGGGGCGGATTGGAAGCTTAAAGTGGCCCCATGTTGTGGGTGGGGCCAGCACAAGTAGGCGGAGTCAGCAAACCGTTCGCTGTAGCCACATTGGTGATGGATGTAATAATGCGGCCCTATTATTATTGTCAGCACTGGGCTGTGTTCACATCTGCATTAGGGGGGATTCACACGAGCGTGTGCGTTTTGCGCACGCAAAAAACGCGGCGTTTTGTGTGCGCAAAGGCACTTAACAGCTCCGTGTGTCAGCCCCGTATGATGCGCGGCTGCGTCATTTTCGCGCAGCCGCCATCGTTATGACACTCCGTTTGGATGTTTGTAAACAGAAAAGCACGCTCGTCCCACGGAAGTGCTTCCGTGTGGCATGCATGAGTTTCACGCACCCATTGACTTCAATGGGTGCGTGGTGCGCAAACAACGCACAAATATAGGACATGTCGTGAGTTTTACGCAACGGACTCACGTTGCGCAAAAATCATGGACTGTCTGCACGGCCCTATAAACTAACATAGGTCCGTACGACACGCGTGAAAATCACGCGCGTTGCACAGACGTATATCGCGTTCGTGTAAATAAGCCCTTAGACACTCTTAGGCGGCTTTCACACAACAGTATTTCTATTATTATAATGTATGTGCTGATAAAGCTACCAGGTGATGCATTAAACAGATTAATGTGTCTGCTATCCGTCCTCCATAGGCGCCCATGTTAAAAAAAAAAAAAAAAAAAGCACATTTATATGCATGGAATAGCGCAGCCTTCAAAGCTATTCCACACAGCAAAATAAGAAGCTTTTTTTAGTCTCGATTGGGTGCATGGGGGTCTATGGATCCATTTATCATAAGCGTTAGGAGCTTTCTCGCCACATACAGTAAATTGATAGAAATAACATGGTGTAAAAGAAGCCTTAGAAGCTTCTACTGCAGGTAAAAAAATAGTGCAACAAAAAGTGGAAGGGGGGATCTCATGGTGTGCAGGGGACACTGAAGAGGATTTTGAACCGTTATTTGTGGTAGGGAGGACAGATGGTGGCAGAGGCTCTGTGGGTGGAGGGAAGAGGGGCATAGAAGGAGGCAGAAATTAAATGAGGGGGGAGAGTGTAGGTGAAAGCTGGGTCACTTTTAGTTCTGATGCCCCCTATAACTTCCGAAATTATGGAAAAAACGTAGGACCCAGAAAAGGTATGTATAATAATTGCTTTACTTTTTTGTGTGTTACTAATTATTTAGTTTTTTGTGTTTTTTTTTTTTATACATGTTCGGTTGTTGGACTACTTCAAATTCAAGGAATAGTTCACTCACTGCGTTTTTTTAATTCTCAATAAAATGGTTAACGAGGGTTGTGAACGGGTTTTTTATTACAATAAAATTCGTCTGTTTTTTTTAACTATATTATTACTGCCTTAGTAATGGCTGCTGTCTGATTGGCGGCGTCCATTATTAAGGAGGGGCATAGTGTCAGCTGGTGAAAAGGCTAACACTAACCCCCCCATTATTACCCCGGTACCCATCGCCACCAGGGGTACCGGGAAGAGCGGGGTACGATCCAGTACCCGACCATCTGTAGGGATTTTCGGGTACTGGGGTGGCCGCATGCTGGTATAATTAGGCTGGGAAAGCCCAAAAACGGTGGGCCTCTCTCACCCTGGTAATTCTAGCCTCCTGCTGCTATGTTGTATCTGGCTGGTTATGAAAAATGGTGTGGGGGACTCCACGTCGTTTCTTTCTGATTATTTGTTTAACCCCTTCCCGCACCTTCCCGTTAATGCACGTCGAGGTGAGCAGTAACTTTGCGCACCTCGACGTGCAGTTAGTCAGTGCATTGACAGTTAACCTCCGCGCGGTGCTACACCGCAGCGGCGGTTAATTGTGCAGGGTATCTGCCCTGCATTCCCTGTTGCCGATCAGCGGCCCATCGCCGCTGATTTCGGCAGTTAACCCCTTTGATCCGGCGGTGGATTCCGATCGCCACATCTAAGGAGTTTAGCGGAGATCGGCAGCCCCCACGTGAAATCACGGGGGCTGGCGATGGTACCCATGGCAACCGGACGCCAGACAATGGTATCCGGGCTGCCATGTACCGAAGCCTATGATGACCAGCCGGAGGGTGGTCGTCATAGGCTTCCTGTCAGTGTGACTGTCACGTCACAATGACAGTTGGAATGCATTACACTACGTAGGTAGTGTAATGTATTCCAGCAGTGATCAGAACTGCAAGTCTAAGTGTCCCCTAGTGGGACAAGTAAAGAAAGTAAAAAAAAAGAATAAAAATATTTTTTTTAAAAAGTGTAAAAATAAAAGTTAGAAGTGACATAAACAATAACAGCTTTTTTTCCTATAATAAGTCTTTTATTATAGGAAAAAAAGGAACACGTAAAAAAAAAGTACACATTTGTTATCACCGCGTTCGTAACAAGCCCAACTATAATATTATTTTTCCCGCACGGTGAAAACCGCAAATAAAATAAACGAAAAACAATGCCAGAATCACTATTTTTTGGTCACCACCCCTCCCAAAATATACAATAAAAAGTGATCAAAAAGTCGCATGTACGCCAAAATGGTACCAATACAAACTACATCCCGTCCCGCAAAAAACAAGCCCTTACACAGCTTTTTTGACTGAAAAATAAAAAAGTTATGGCTCTCAGAATATGGTGACACAAAAAATAGTTTATTTTATAAATAAGTTCTTTTATTGCGCAAACGCTGCAAAATGTAAAAATAACGATATACATATGGTATCGCCGTAATTGTATCGACCCGCAGAATAAAGTATAATGGTCATTTATAGCCCAGGGTGAAAGCCGTAAAAAATAAACAAAAAACATTGTCAGAATTGATGGTTTTTGGTCACCTTGCTTGACGAAAAATGGAATAAAAAGTGATAAAAAAAAAATCGCATGTACCCCAAAATGGTACCAATGAAAACGACAGATTGTCCCGCAAAGAATAAGCCCTCACACGGCTCCGGTGGTGAAAAAATAAAAAAGTTCTGGCTCCCAGAATATAGCGATGCAAAATGTGCAGTGTTCCAAAAGGGGATAAGATCGGGCGCCATTTATCAATGCGACACTGGCCACATATCTGCAGATTATTATTTATTTACCCTATTATTATACCCTCTTATTATGCCCCTGATGTACTTTGCCCAGCCTACATGTACCCCCACATTATAAACTGAAATACCAGCAAAACGCCAGAGCTACTACCAAGCTAAATCTGTGCTCCAAAAGCCGCTCCCTCCCTTCTGAGCCCTACAGCGTGCCCAAACAGCCGTTTACGTCCACTGATATGGCATCGCCATACCCGGGAGAACCCGGTTAATATTTTATTTGTGGTATTTGTGGCACAAACTTGGCACAACATATAGTGCACTAAAATGGCACATCAGTCGAAAATTTTAATTTTCACCATCCGCTGCGCATGAAACATTTCGCGCACCATGACTTAATAGCATGTCGTGGTATGGGGGGGTGATGTATGGAGCGTCTCACTCAATGAGCCTGTGCCATGCGCTGCGGGTGTCAGCTGTGTATTACAGCTGACACCCTGGACTAACTGACCGAAACAGCGATCGCGCTGTTACAGGAGCATGTAAAAATGACAATATACTGCAATACATTAGTATTGCAGTGTATTCTACCAGTGATCTAACGATCGCTGGTTCAAGTCTCCTATGGGGATTAATAAAATTTGGAAAAACAAAAGTAAATCGTTATTATTAGTGGAAAAAATTAAATAAATATTTAAAGTCCAAAAAAACAACCTTTTCTCATTTTTTTCTCTAAAGTAATGTAAAAAGATACACAAAATTGGTATCGCTGCGTCCATAAAAGGCCAAACTATTACAATATACCATTATTTAACTCGCACGGTGAACGCCGTGAGAAATAAATAAAGAATTTAAAACGGCAAATCCGCTGTTTTTTGGTCACCTTGGCTCTACCAAAAAATGTAATAAAAAGTGCTAAAAAAGTTGTATGTACCAATAAAAACTACAGCTCGTCCCGCAAAAAATAAGCCCTCACACCGCTCTATTGACGGAATAATAAAAAAGTTATGGCTCTCGGAAAGCGGGGAGGGAAAAATTAAAAAGAAAAAGCAAAACATGGATCAGTCCAGAAAGGGTTAATTACTTTCTAATGAAAAAGCATTTATGACCACATGTGGGGTATAGCCGTACTACGGAGAAATTGCTTTACAAATGTTGGGCGGCTTTTTCTCCTTTATCCTTCGTGAAATTGAAAAAATTCTATATTTTAGTGGAAATAATGTTGATATAAATTTTCACGGCCTAATTCTAATAAATTCTGCAAAAGACGTGTGGGGTCTAAATGCTCACTATACCCCTAGATAGATTCCTTAAGTGGTTTTGTTTTCCAAATGGGGTTACTTTTGGGGGGCGTCCACTATTTTGGCCCCTCGGGGGCTTTGCAAATTCAACATGACACCCAAAAACTATTCTAGCTAAATTTGAGCTCCAAAAGCCAAATAGCGCTCCTTGCCTTCTAAGCCCCGCTGTGGGTCCAAACAGCACTTTATTACCACATTTGGCGTATTTACGTAATTGGGAGAAATTGTTTTACAAATGTTGGGGGTGCTTTTTCTCCTTTATTCCTTGTAAAAATTAAGAATGTCTACGTTTTTTCGGCAAAAAAGTAGATTTTTACCTTTACAGACTAATTGCAATGAATTCAGCAAAACAAAAATGCTAACTTTACCCCTAAAAAAATTCCTTGAGGGGTGTAGTTTCCAAAATGGGGTCACTTTTGGGGGGTTTCCACTATTTTGGTTCCTCCAGTGCATTGTAAACGGCACTGAAAACTATTCCAGCAAAATCAGAAATCCAAATGGCGCTCCTTCCCTTCTGAGCCCTGCTGTGGGTCCAAACAGCAGTTTATTACCACATATGGGGTATTGCTATTATCGGAAGAAATTGCTTTACAAATGTTGGGGTGTTTTTTCTACTTTCTTCCTTGTAAAAATTAAAAATGTATTTTTTCAGAAAAAAAAGTAGATTTTCATCTTCACATACAAATTCAAATAAATT
Source organism: Rhinoderma darwinii (assembly GCF_050947455.1). Lineage (NCBI taxonomy): Eukaryota > Metazoa > Chordata > Amphibia > Anura > Rhinodermatidae > Rhinoderma > Rhinoderma darwinii. Next base: position 392,064,451 of record NC_134687.1, read on the forward strand.
TAGCAAAAAAACTGTGGGTTCAAAATGCTAACTATACCCATAGATAAATTCCTTGAGGGGTGTAGTTTCCAAAATGGGGTCACTTTTGGGGAGTCTTTACTGTTTTGTTACCACAAGACCTATTCAAACCTAACATGGTGACTAAAATATATTCTAAAAAAAGGAGGCCCCAAAATCCACTAGGTGCTCCTTTGCTTCTGAGGCCTGTGTTTCTGTCCATTACTGCACTAGGACCACATGTGGGATATTTCTAAAATCTGCAGAATCTGGGCAATAAATATTGAGTTGCATTTCTTGGGTAAAACCTTCTGTGGTACAGAAAAAAATGTATTACAAATGAATTTTCAAAAAAATAAAGAAATTTTGTACATTTCACCTCTACTTTGCTTTAATTCCTGTGAAACGCCTTAAGGGTTAAAACACGTTCTGAATGCTGTTTTGAATACTTTGAGGGGTTCAGTTTTCAAAATAGGGTAATTTATGGGGATTTTCTAATATATAAGGCCCTCAAAGTTACTTCAGAACTGAACTGGTCCTTGTAAAAATAGGCTTTTGAAATTTTCTTGAAAATATGAGAAATCGCTGCTAAAGTTCTAAGCCTTGTAACGTCCTAGAAAAATAAAAGAATGTTCAAAAAACGATGCAAACATAAAGTAGACATGTGGGAAATGTTAACTAGTAAGTATTTTGTGTGGTATTACTATCTGTTTTACAAGTAGATACATTTAAATTTAGAAAAATGCAAATGTTTGCTAATTATCTCTAAATCTTAGTGTTTTTTACAAATAAATATTGAATTTATCGACCAAATTTTTTCCCTAACAAAGTACAATATGTCACGAGAAAACAATCTCAGAATCACTTGGATAGGTAAAATCATTCGGAGTTATTACCACATAAAGTGACACATGTCAGATTTGAAAAATCGGCTTCGTCCTGAAGGCCAAAACAGGCTCAGTCCTGAAGGGGTTAAAAAAAATAATAAAGTGACGTTGCCCCCCCCCATTTTTTATAACCAGCCAGAGACATCATAGCAGCAGCAGGCTAGCATTACCACCAGGGTGGGAAAGGCCCACTGTTTTTATGCTTTGCCAGCCTAATAATCACTACAGATGGTCGGGTACTGGATTGTAATCAAACAGCGGCCATTACTAAGGCAGTAGTAATAAAGTTAAAAAACACATTAAGAAAAATATATTTATTGAAATAAAAAAACACCAACACAACCCTCGTTAACCATTTTATTGTTAATAAAAAAAATTCTGTCATCGAAGTAGTCCAACCAGCGAACTGGTCAATAAATAATCAGTAACACATTAAAAAGAAAAACAATTATTATACTTCCCTTTCCTGGGTCCAGCGCTGTAGTGATGGGAAACTCATGACGTCACTGCACAGTTATGGATAGTGACGTCAGGAGCAGTGCTCAAGTCCCCGAGCAGAGCTCTAGCTGATTCTCTGCTTGGGGACTTCAGGCCATGTGAATAGCCCAATTGGGGTTAACAAATTTGAATGCAGCCGTGTGACAGCCGTTATAAAAAATGGCAGTTACACGGTCGTTAAAAACTGTTGTATAAATAGGGCCTTAACCCCTATCCGCACGAGTAAGTAACTGTACGTCGTTGCGGGAGGTTACTTCCCGCACGACGACGTACAGTTACTGAGTTTTTTCCGGTGCACACTGTCGGCGACAGTGTGCATCGGGGAACCGGGAGGTCAGCTGTCGCCGACAGCTGACACTCCACTCTTCCCGGCCAGCGGTCCTTTGCCGCTGATTTTGGCGAACTAACCCCTTAAATTCGGCGATCGGTTTTAGGAGTTTCTAGCATATCGGCAGACCCCGGTCCGAAATCGCGGTGTTTGCTGATAGTATGGCAAACGGAAGCCAAACAATGGCATCCGGGTCTGCCATGGACGGAAACCCATCAGGACCAACCTTCGGCTGGTCCTGATAAGCTTCCTGTCAAAGTGAAAGGAAGTCACTGTGTCGTTCCCGATGCACACTGTCGGCGATAAGGTGTGCATCGGGAACTGGGAGATCAGTTGTCCCCGATAGCTGACACTCCAGTGTTGCCGATCAGCGGCTCATCATAGTTACATAGTTAGTACGGCTGAAAAGAGACACATGTCCATCAAGTTCAAACAAGGGAAGGGAAAAGGGAAGGAAAAATTTCTACACATAGGAGCTAATATTTTTTTGTTCTAGGAAATTATCTAACCCTTTTTTAAAGCCATCTACTGTCCCTGCTGTGACCAGCTCCTGCGGTAGGCTATTCCATAGATTCACAGTTCTCACTGTAAAAAAGCCTTGTCGCCTCTGCAGCTTGAACCTTTTTTTCTCCAGACGGAGGGAGTGCCCCCTTGTTTTTTGAGTGGGTTTTACAAGGAACAGGATTTCACCATATTTTTTGTATGTGCCATTAATATATTTATATAAGTTAATCATGTCCCCCCTTAGTCGTCTTTTTTCAAGGCTAAATAGGTTTAATTCTTTCAATCTTTCCTCATAACTTAAATTCTCCATGCCCCTAATTAGCTTTGTTGCTCTTCTTTGTATTTTTTCCAACTCCAGGGCATCCTTTCTATGAACTGGAGCCCAGAACTGAACTGCATATTCTAGATGAGGCCTCACTAATGCTTTGTAAAGTGGTAATATTACATCCCTGTCCCGCGAGTCCATGCCTCTTTTAATACACGACAATATCCTGCTGGCCTTTGAAGCAGCTGATTGACACTGCATGCTGTTATTTAGTTTATGATTTACAAGTACACCCAGATCCTTCTCAACAAGTGAATCCGCCAGTGTAGCGCCCCCTAGGACATATGATGCATGCAGGTTGTTGGTACCCAGATGCATAACTTTACATTTATCTACATTAAACTTCATCTGCCAAGTGGACGCCCAAACACTTAGTTTGTTTAAATCTGCCTGTAATTCATGAACATCTTCCATAGACTGAACTATATTACATAGCTTGGTGTCATCTGCAAAAATAGAAATAGTGCTATTAATCCCATCCTCTATATCATTAATAAATAAGTTGAATAATAGTGGTCCCAGCATGATTTCGGCAATTAACCCGTTACATGCGGGTAGTGTAATGTATTCTAGCAGCGATCAGAGCTGCAGGTCAAAAAAATAAAGTGTAAAAATAAAGTTAATAAAAATATTTTATAAAAATGTAAAAATAAAAGTTTTTGTTTTCCTATAATAAGTCATTTATTATAGGGAAAAAATGAAAACGTTAAAAAAAGTACACATATTTGGTATCACTGTGTTCGTAACGACCTAAACTATGAAACTATAATGTTCATTTTTCCGCACGGTGAACGCCGCAAACAAAATAAACGTAAAACTATGTCAGCATTGCTATTATTTTGGTCACCACCCCTCCCAAGATATAGAATAAAAAGTGATCAAAAAGTCGCGTTTACCCCAAAATAGTACCAATAAAAATTACAACCTGTCCCGCAAAAAACAAGACTTCCCACAGCTTTTTTGACGAAAAAATAAAAAAGTTACGTCTCAGAATATGGTGTCTCAGAAAATAAATTATTTTATAGAAACGTAATTTTATTGTGAAAACGCTGGAAAGCTTAAAAAAAACTATACACATATGGTACCGCTGTAATCGTACCGACCCGCAGAATAACGTAAAACGTAATTTATTGGGCATGGTGAACGCTGTAAGAAATAAAGAATTTAAATCGCTGTTTCTTGGTCACCTTAGCTCTAAAAAAGATCCTGTGGGGTCAGAATGCTCACTATACCCCTAGAAAAATTCCTTGAGGGGTGTAGTTTCCAAAATGGGGTCACTTTTGGGGGGTTTCTACTGTTTTGGTCCCTCTGGGGCGTTGCAAACCCGACATGGCACTGAAAACCAATCCAGAAAAATCTGCGCTCCAAATCCAAAAGGCGCTCCTTCCCTCCTGAGCCCTGCTGTGGGTCCAAACATCAGTTTATGACCACATATGGGGTATTGCCGTAATCGGGAGAAATTGATTTACAAATGTTGGGGTGCTTTTTCTCCTTTATTCCTTGTAAAAGTGAAAAAATGCTATGTTTCCACAGAAAAAAAGGTGTTTTTCATCTTCACAGACTAATTCCACTAAATTCTGCAAAAAAAACTGTGGGGTCAAAATGCTAACTATACCCCTAGAAAATGCCTTGAGGGGTGTAGTTTCCAAGATGGGGGTCACTTTTGGGGGGTTTCGACTGTTTAGGTACCACAAGACCTCTTCAAACCTGACATGGTGCCTAAAATATATTCCTAAAAAAAGGAGGCCCCAAAATCCACTAGGGGCTGCTTTGCTTCTGAGGCCGGTGTTTCAGTCCATTAGGACACACGGCCACATGTGGGATATTTCTAAAAACTGCAGAATCTGGGCAATAAATATTGAGTTGCATTTCTCTGGTAAAACCTTATGTGGTACAGATTTTTTTTTATTAACAAATTAATTTGTAAATTTCACTTCTACTTTGCCTTAATTCCTGTGAAACGCCTAAGGGGTTAAAATACTTTCTGAATGTGGTTTTGAATACCTTGAGGGGTTCAGTTTTCAAAATGGGGTGATTTATGGGGACTTTCTAATATATAAGGCCCTCAAAGCCACTTCAGAACTGAACTGGTCCCTGAAAAAATGGCCTATTGAAATTTTCTTGAAAATATGAGAAATTGCTGCTAAAGTTCTAAGTCTTGTAACGTCCTAGAAAAATAAAAGAATGTGAAAAAAAACGATGCAAATATAAAGTAGACATATGGGAAATTGTAACTAGTAACTATTTTGTGTGGTATTACTATCTGTTTTACAATAGATGCATTTAAATTTAGAAAAATGCTTTAGAAATTTAGAAAAATATTTAATTTATCGGCAAAATATTTTCACTAACATAAGGCCTGATTTACACAAGCGTGTGCATTTTGCGCACGCAAAAAACGCGCCGTTTTGTGTGCGCAAAAGGCACTTAACAGCTGCGTGTGTCATCAGTGTATGATGCGCGGCTGCGTGATTTTCGCGCAGCCGCCATCATTATGACACTCCGTTTGGATGTTTGTAAACAGAAAAGCACGTGGTGCTTTTCTGTTTACATTCAGAGTTTGACAGCTGTTGCGCGAATCACGCAGTTCGCACGGAAGTGCTTCCGTGCGGCATGCGTGGTTTTCAATGGGTGCGTGATGCGCAAACAGCGCACAAAGAAAGGACATGTCGTGAGTTTTACGCAACGCACTCGCGCTGCGCAAAATTCACGTACTGCCCCATAGACTAATATAGGTGCGTACGACACGCGTGAAAAGCACGCGCGTATATTACGCTCGTGTAAATCAGGCCAAAGTACAATATGTCACGAGAAAACAATCTCAGAATCGCTTGGATAGGTAAAAGCTTTCCGTAGTTATTACCACATAAAGTGACACATGTCAGATTTGAAAAAATAATCTGTGTCCACAAGGCCAAAACAGGCTGTGTCCTAAAGGGGTTAAGGGTGCACTGAAAAACAAGCTGTTTTGGACTAAATGCTTGTCCCGACTGTGTACAGGCAGCCTAGTCTCTGAAGCCCCTGCAGTCCCCTCCCAGCTATGCCCCTGCATATCACACACAGCACTCAGTCTCACAACACACACACACACACACATACACACACACACACACCCTTTGATGCTTTTTTTTTTGTAGAACTGGTGTCATAGTGTATTGCCCATAACAATGTCACATCACTACAGTGTGATGTGACATTGTTATTGGCGACAGACGTGACCCCAGATAATAAATAAAGAAGCATCAGGGTAGCCTAGAAACCATCAGTGGTGGAATTGCCAAGAATCAGTAATGTAAGTCTACGGTCTATATTTTATGCACAATATTTATCAACACAGAAACCCCTTCAATTAATGCATTTCCTTACGTTATACGAATATTGAGCCTGTTCTAACACATTGAGTGTTGGGGACGCGGCTGCCATGATAAAATGTTGGGCCCCATACAGTTCAAAGATCAGGGCCCCCCTGCACTCATTACAATATAACCTTTTTCATCCGGATTCTTGGAATTTGCAAATTCTATGTTACACAAAGGATTTATAACCCCCCCCCCCCATTACCGACACAGAATTTATCCCCGATACATAGTATCTAGGTTAGGGCTCCAAACCGAGACCAGCTTGTCTATGAATTACAGGAAAATTGCAGCATTATTTTCCTAACGTTGATTTCAAACACAACGTTTTGATGTGTTTTTCATGGTGTTTTTATTCACGTTTTTATTGCGCAGCCAGGTGTTACATTAACCCTTTAGTGACCAGCCCATTTTAGGCCCTAATGACCAAGCTATTTTATTCGTTTTTCTATAGTCGCATTCAAAGAGCTATAACTTTTGTTATTTTTTCGTCTACATAGCTGTATGAGGAGTTGTTTTTTGCGGGATTAGTTATACTTTTTAATAGCACAATTTTTGGGTAGATATAATTTTTTTATTAACTTTTTTTGGGAGGATTAAAAAAAAAAATATATGAAATTCCACCATTGTTTTATGGGTTTTTAAATTGACGCCGTTCACTGTGCGGCGTAAATAACATGTTACCTTTATTCTATGGGTCGATACGATTACGGCGATACCACATATGTAGAGGTTTTTTTATGTTTTACGACTTGCACAATAAAAACACTTTCCAAGAGCCGTAACTTTTTCATTTTTCCATCAATGTAGTGATTTTTGGGCTTGTTTTTTGCGGGATGAGACGTAGTTTTGATTGGTACTGTTTTGGGGTGCATGGGACTTATTGATTCATTTTTGTTATGACTTTTTTTGGGGGGCGATGGAAAAAAATTGCACTTTCGGCGTTGTTTTTTTGCCTTTTTTTTTTTTTTACTGTGTTCACCTTGCGGTTTAAATTACATATTAACTTTATTAATTGAGTCATTACGGTCGCGGCGATACCATATATGTGTACTTTTATTTATTTTTTACACTTTTACTAAATAAAATCACTTTTTTTACTGTCATTTTTATTAATCTTTTTCACATTTATGACTTATTTTATTAGTCCCACTTGGGGACTTTACTGTGCGATCTTCAGATCGCTTCTATAATGCTTTGGTATACTTCGTATACCAGAGCATTATTGCCTCAGTGTAAATCTGACAGGCAATCTATTAGGACGTGCCTCCGGCGCTTCCTAACAGCCATATGTCCAGGGCAGACCTGGGGGCTTTTATCAAGCCCCCGGCTGCCATGACACCCCATCGGAGACCCGCGATTGCATTTGCGGACCGCCCATGGGTGACAGAGGGATCTCACTCCCTCTGTAAACAAGTTAAATGTCGCGGTCGCTATTGACCGCGGCACTTAACAGGTTAAACGGCCGCGATCGACGTAAACTTTGATCGCGGGTGTTGGAGCAGGAGCCCAGCTGTCACCAGACGGCTGAGCCCCGGCTCCAGCCTGCATGGGAGACCCGTGCAGGACTTAGACTAGGCTCACGTGAAAAGGCGTCATCCTAGCCTAAGGCCCCTTAGTGACCAACGTGAAAAGGCGTATTGGTGGTCACTAAGGGGTTAAAGGCTATGTACATTTTGCAAGGCAGATGGTTTTTTTTAATAAAAAGGTGTGTCTGTGTTGGGTGTAACTTTACAAATACTTTTTATTAAAAATAATTGTAACTTTTTTTTAGATACAGCTGCTCTGTATTCTCTATACAGAGCAGCTGTATCTAGCGTTATTCACTGAATCCGTCAGTCCCGTGGACCTGACTGGTTCAGTGACAGCGGGTCCTGCGTGACTTCGTTACTGTTTCTGTGGTAGTTACAGCAGAGGAAGCGTGATCTCGTTGTAACCTGTCATTTACTGCGTAATCTCGCGAGATTACGCGTCCTCTGCTGTAGCTACCACAGACAGAGTAACAAAGTGCAGAGATTGTGAATAGACATTCCGTGGAATGTCTATTCACTGTCTAAACACTTCAGTATTGTTAACCCCTTCAGGACCCAGCCTGTTTTGGCCTTCAGGACCCAGCCGATTTTTTCAAATCTGACATGTGTTACTTTATGTGGTAATAACGTTGGAATGCTTTTACCTATCCAAGCGATTCTAAGATTGTTTTCTCGTGACATGTTGTACTTTATGTTAGTGAAAAAATTTTGTCGATAATTTTGGTATTTATTTCTGAAAAACACCACAATTTAGAAAAAATTAGCAAAAATTAGCATTTTTCTAAATTTAAACGTATCTACTTGTAAAACAGATAGTAATACCACACAAAATAGTTACTAGTTAACATTTCCCATATGTCTACTTTATGTTTGCATCGATGATGGCAGATTTTTTTTTCTTTTCAATAAAATGGTTAACTAGGGTTGTGTTGTTTTTAAAAAAAATATTTTAATAAAATATATTTTTTTAAGTTTATTACTGCCCACTTACAAATGACCACTGTCTGATTCACATCGTCCATTACTAAGCGGGTGTCAGTGTTAGCTGGTGAAAAGGCTAACACTAACCCCCCATTATTACCTTGGTACCTACTGCCACCAAAACGTGGGGTCCAACCCATTTTTCTTAACCAGACAGTTAAAATATAGCAGCAGCAGGCTAGCATTACCAGGGAGGGAAAGGCCATGTTTTTTTTCACTTTCTCAGCCTAATAATACCAGCCTATGGCAGCCCCAGTTCCCGACCATAAGTACAGATCGTCAGGTACTGCATCGTACACTGCTCCTCCCTTTACCCCTGGTAGTTGTGGGTATCCGGCTAATAATGGGTGGGGGGGTTAGAGTTAGCCTTTCCACCAGCTTACTGTAAAGGATCTGCCAGGCACAGCTTCGGGGTTAACTTCCAGAGGTAATCAGTCTTCACCTGAGTCTATCTCTCTGAGACTGACTCCAGCTTCCACCACTCAGGCTGGCAGGCTTAGGAGTGGGAGAGCCTATCGCAGCCTGGCCAGACTCAGCTAGCTCACGCCCTCTGTCTATTTATACCTGCCTTTCCTGTTCCTCCTTGCTTGTGATTCTTTCCGTGTGGTTTCCTGGCCCAGCTACAGCTCCTACTATTTGATCCTGCTCCATACTGACCCTGGCTTTCTGACTACTCTTCTGCTCTGCGTTTGGTACCTCGTGCTCTCCTGGTTTGACTTGGCTCGTTCACCACTCTGTTGCTCACGGTGTTGCCGTGGGCAACTGCCCCTTTCCCTTTGCTTTATATTCCCTTGTATGTTTGTCTCGTGCACTTACTGAGCGTAGGGACCGCCGCCCAGTTGTACCCCGTCGCCTAGGGCGGGTCGTTGCAAGTAGGCAGGGACAGAGTGGCGGGTAGATTAGGGCTCACTTGTCCGTTTCCCTACCCCTATCATTACACTTACACTAAGCCCCTCCTTAGTAATGGACGCTGCCAGACAGCGGCCATTACTAAGGCAGTAGTAATATAGTTAAAAAAAGACACGTAGAAAAAATATTTTATTGAAATAAAAAAAAACACACAACCCTCTTTTCACCATTTTATTGAAAATAAAAAAACGCCGTGATGGAAGTGGTCCTCAAATCTGATGTAGTCCAACACCCAATCCTGTAAAAAAGCACAAACACAAAAAAACAAAACAATTCTTGTTATACTTTCCTTTCTTGGGTGGAGCGATGGAAAACTCCTGACGTCACTGCCCATATATTATAGTGACGTCAGGAGCAGTACTAGAGTCACTGGCAGATCGCTAGAAGAGTCTCTGCATTTGGACTCCGGTCTAGGATAAGCTCTTGACGTCACTGACCTTATATGGACAGTGACATCAGGAGCAGTGCTGCAGTGACTTCGTTCCAGGGAGAGCTCCTTATGTCACTGTCCATATATAGACGGTGATGTCAGGGGCTTCTCCAGAGTCTGTGTCCCCTGGAAGAGCGCTAATAGAGGCTCTTCCCCAGGATTCCGGCCCAAGGAGAACTCCTGACGTCACTGTCCTTCGCTAGCTGATTCTCTGCTCGAGGAAAGGTCAGGAAACTCCTATATGTCCATATATGGACAGTGCCCGGGGACTCCAGCGCTGCTCCTGATGTCCGAGTCCTAGCTGATGCTCTGCCCTGGGGCTCCAGCGTTAGGGAAGCTCCTGAAGTCACTGTCCAAATATCAGGAGCTTTTACAGTGACGGAGCCCCGGGCAGAGCATTAGCGGATGCTCTGCTCTGGGACTCCAGCGATAGGAAACGCCTAACGTCACTAGCCATATATAGACGGTGACGTCAAGGAGCGGTACTGGAGTCCCCGGACAGAGCTCTATCTGTTGCTTTTCTCGGGGACTTGAGGGCAGGAATCCTTTTTTAACGGCCGTCACTCGTGTGGCACCCAAGTGACGGACGTTTTTTACTCGGCCCCATTGAGGTGTGCGGGAGCCGTGTGGCCATGAGAACGACATGAAATAGGGCATGTTCTAGTTTTTGACGGCCTGTCAAAAAATCGGTCATGTGAATAACCCCAATGGGGTTAACAGATTTTAATGCAGCCGTGTGACGGCTGTAAAAAAAACGCCCATCACACGGCTGTTAAAACGCGTAATGTGAATAGTGCATAAATGTGTCTGCAGCATTCTGTCTTTGGCAGGATTAAAACGTACTCATTAGCCAAGAATGGTGCTTGAAACTCGTCATTTCTGTCACACTGTTTGAACACAGCTGGAGTGAGCACATTTTAGAGTCCTGTGAAAGAAAAGATTTGTCAAAGAGGTCTGGAGGTAAATAAAATTATAGCATAAACATATATTAAATAAAGACATGTCAAATACTAGTTTAAAGGCAGCAGGTGGTTTGTGGTGTTGCTGCATTATATTGCTCATATTATTATTACAGTCATGTGTCGAAATTTACCGGTTCAGATCCAGGGTTTTTTCAGTCTCCAGGACCAGACACACTTTTAGCTGTTTTTATAACTTTATTTTTATATCTATCTACTTGATTTTTGCTGCACATTGTTTTTGTGATCAATGCAGGTATCCTTTTTTTCCACTTGTATATGCATAATTGTCTCTTTGTTCGAATTTTTAGGCTTCTAATTTGAAAAAATAGTAGAAAAAAACATGCTCTTTTACATTCCAGTTAAGAGTTTTTACTCATGTTTGTCATTGTCTACCATTAATTTTAGCATATTACATGTTATAGTGACCGCAACAGCCTCATGCTACTGATATCCCGATTATCATGTGATCAGTCAAGTGATCACTGGAAACAATAGAACCAGCTCATTTCACTGTAAGGGTATGTTCACACGCTAGACCAAAAACGTATGAAAATAGGGAGCTGTTTTCAAGGGAAAACAGCTCCTGATTTTCAGACTTTTTTTAAGCCACTCGCGATTTTCGCTGCGTTTTTTACGGCCGTTTTTGGAGCTGTTTTCCATAGTCAATGAAAAACTTTTCCAATAACGTCCCAAGAAGTGACGTTTCAAAACTGCCGCGTAAAAAAACGGCTTGTCAGAACAGAGCACCGTTTTCCCATTGCAATCATTGGGCAGATGTTTGGAGGCGTTCTGCTTCCGATTTTTCGTCTGTTTTGGCCCGAAATACTGCTGAAATTAAGCCGTGTGAACATACCCTAATTCTGCGTGGAAAACTCGGCTCCGTGTTTTTGTTAAGTGGTTTTGCACCACACGCGTTTTATGACTCCTCGTGCCACGGCTTTTTGCCGCGTTTTTTTTTTTTACTTTTTTTTAACTATTTATTCAACCGACAGAGGGAATAACTGCAAGCGTTTTTTGCCCAAAAACGTGTTTATTTCCGTCTCCCATTGATTTCAATGGGGTTTTTGAGGCAAAAAGCGCCTCAAGATAAAGCATGTCGCTTCTTTACCCTTTCACCTATGACAGCACCCCTGCAGAGACATCCCATCCACTGGACAGGAAACCTGAGGCTATAAAAAGGGACACACCCAGTCGGGTTTCCTGTCCTCCGGATGGAAGGATTGTCCTGAGGAAAAACACTTCACCGGGGGTTGCAGACCCCCTAGCAAGGTCTTACCTTATTTCACTAGGGGTGCTCTGGAAGGTGTAAGTCTCCTTTGGAGGGAGCAACCTTGAGCCTGGTGCAGGTACTCCCTCCTCTCCCGGTCTATCGTCTCCCTCCTTGGAGGTGGTTTAAGGTCCACACTCTGGCGGGGAGTGGTTTCATGGGGTCATGTTCGGCTCTCTGGGCCGGATGATGCACAGCGTTGGCGGCTTCCGGCGCTTTCACTGGAGACTTCCGGTCGCCGCGACGTGTCACTTCCGGCGGGGTGATGCGTCCAACACTCCAGGAGACGGTGGTTCCGGTAAACCATGCGGGGAGGAGGTGCTCCAAGCGTCCGGAGCTTAGGGCCTCCCAGCCAATCCAAGGCTTTTTTAGGTCCGAACAGCTGGAGCCTCGGTCTCCAGCCGCCTTCCTCCATTATGGAAACGCCAGGAGAAGCACCAGGACGCACTGACCGCCAAATCCTCCAGTCCGGTACTTGAGGAGTCAGGACTATGGTGTAAGATTAAAAAAAAAACCCTCTTCCTTACTAAATACTGTTCCCCTTTCCTTTGTACATATGTTTAGGCCAGGGATTGTCCTAGGAAAAAAAAACAGGAAAAAACCCACAACAAGGAATGTGCTGTTTGGAAAAAGAAACTTGCATCAGCCTATAATAAAAGACTTTGTCAGAAATGTTTAGACAACATTATCTCGGAGGAGTCTACAAACTTAGCCTCAAGTATTAAAGATATTGTGAGGGCAGAAGTTTTAAAGTCCCTTAAAAAGATTAAGGATTTACCATCTGCCTCTTCTAGCCGGATAGGTCTTTCTGATTCCTCAGCAGTGGAGGATTCTCAACCAGAGGAAGAAGGGGAGTACAGCTCCTTACATTCCTCAGGTGAAGATGAGGGAGGGAGGAATTTGTTCCCAACAGAAGACATAGATCTACTCCTCAAGACTGCAAGGGCTACTATGAACATTGATAATCCTAAAGAACCTCGGTCTGTCCAGGACATAATGTTTCAAGGCCTTGGACTTAAAAAGAATAAAACATTTCCCATTCATAGGAACATAACCAGCCTCATTAAGACAGAATGAAAAAATCCTGATAGGAAAGCAGGTATTCTCAAAAGGAAGTATCCCTTTGAGGACGATGTATGTAAAGACTGGGATAACACCCCTAGACTCTATGTCCCAGTGGCTAAAATTTCAAGGAAACACTCCCTTCCCTATCTAAAAAAGACCAGGGAAGCTTCTACAGGGGCCTTTAAACCCGGGCATTGCAGCCAGATCTTAAAAAATTTGTCTCGCACAATTAGAGCCTCATCTAAATGACAAGACCACTAGGGATCAAATCTTATACTCCCTTCCAATGCTTTCCAAGGCCACAGACTTCTTGGCAGATACCTCCGTAGACTCTGTACGCCTTTCCGCCAGATCAGCAGCTTTGTCAAATTCCGCCAGACGAGCTATCTCGCTAAAAACCTGGAAAGGAGACACTTGATCGAAAGGGAAGCTGTGCGCTATTCCCTGCTCTGGAGATTATCTTTTTGGGCCCCCGCTTGACGACCTACTAGACAAAGCGTTAGATAGCAAGAAGGGGTTCCCTACATATGCATGACCAACAAAAGATTCCTTCTGTCCCAAAAGACCTAATAACAAAAGACCTAACCCTAGAGGACAGAACTTTAGATCCTCAAGATTTAAGAGGAATAATAAGGCCTTTGTCTTCAGGCCCCAAAACGACCCTAAAAATAGAGACCAACAATGATGCCAAAAGGTCCATGGTGGGGGGTTGTCTTTCCCTGTTTTTCAAGGATTGGCAGTAAATATCTGCGAATCCTTGGATCTTAGGAATCATAAAGACAGGGTACGTGCTAGAGTTCAGGTCTCTTCCCCCAGACAGATTTTTTTGCCACAAGCTTTTTAAGGGTTCCAGAGCAGCAGAAATTCTTAGAATTAGAAGTCCTGTCACTCCTAGAAAAAGGAGTCCTAATTCAGGTTCCAAGCACAGAGACAGGTCAGGGCTTTTATTCTCCTCTCTTCCTGGAAAGCAAACCAGGAGGAAAACACAGGGTCATAATAAACTTAAGGATTGAATCTTTATCTAACCTACAAAAAATTCTGCATGGAGAGTATTGCTTCAACTATAAATCTCCTCTCCAGGGATTGCGTGATGGCATCAATCAACCTGGAGGACGCTTACTACCACGTACCCATGTGCCGTCCTCATCAAAAATATCTGAGGGTAGCAGTGACCCTCAAAATGACTTTACTTCACCTACAATACAGAGCCCTCCCCTTTGGCATCTCACAAGCTCCAAGGGTATTCTCGAAACTAATAGCGGAAATTACCTCTTACATCAGGACGAGCGACATCCTCCTGATCCCGTACCTAGACGATTTTTTGTTAGTCGCAGAAACATCTCAGGCCTTGACCCTACAAATAGAGAGCGTTCGCACTATACTAACAAGGTTAGGATGGAACATAAATTTTTAAAAATCACATTTACACCCATCAAACAGATGTGTATTCCTAGGAATTCTGCTAGACACCTCCAAGCAGATGTCCTTCCTTCCAGAAGGCAAAATCAATCCCCTGATAGAGTATCAGAACTCTACTTAGGCCATACGACATCTTTCAGGAAGGCTATGTCAGTCCTGGGCCTCGTGACGTCATACATCCCAGCTGTACTATGGGCCCACTTCAGATCCAGGGCCCTACAGGGGAACATTTTAAATCAGTGGGACAGGAGCAGTCTCTCCCTAGACCAACCCCCTACACATCTCATCCGCAGCCAGGCTGTCTCTCAGATGGTGGTTGAACAGGGAGAACCTCATGCGGGGTATTCCATGGAAGTTAACCCCTACTCTCAACATTACCACAGACGCGAAGTAACGAAGTGCAGAGATTGTGAATAGACATCCCGTGGAATGTCTATTCACTGTCTATAAACACTTCAGTATCGTTAATGTGTTAGTATAAGACAGCACATACTGATCTAAAAGGATCCCTATGCGATGACTAAATGAATGGAGAGGAGTGCATGACGCTGATTAGTCAGCGTCCTACACTCCTCTGTACAACGCCCACTTGGTCTAAAGTAAAAACACGCCCACTTGGGCATTAAGCAACTTATTAGCCTAAATCTAAAATCGCTAATAAAGTGGTGAAAATAGATCATTTTTTTTTAAAATAAAAAGCACTGCTGTCACCTACATTATAGCGCCGATCTCCTTATGTAGGAGATAGGACACTTATAATGTGGTGACAGAGCCTTTTTAAACATTGTTCTCCAGGCTATGATAAATCCACCATTTGAACCAATAGACTCTATCTCCATGAAAATGCTGATACTTAAAATTACATTCTTGTTAGCCATTACATCAGCCCATAGAGATTCAGGCCCTCTCTGCCTTCCCTCCACATACCCTACTGTTAGACGATAGAGTCATCCTAAAAACCTTACCAGAATTTCTTCCTAAAGTGGTCTCTCCCTTTCATTTAGACCAAGAGATTATTCTTCCCTCCTTTTGCGACTCCCCAAAAAACCAGAGGGAACAACAGTTTAACTGCCTAGACGTAAGGAGATGCCTAGTCCAGTACCTAAAGATTACCAAGGATCTAAGATCCTCAGAAAATGTGTTTGTCCAGTTTCACGGTCATAACAAGGGTTCGGCAGCCAGTAGAGCCACTATAGCGAGGTGGATTAAGCAGGCCATACAATTAGCCTACATAAATCAGAAGCTCAAACCCCCAGAGTTTTTCGGAGCTCACTCCACCAGGGCTGTGTCCACTTTGTGGGCAGAGAGAGCAGAGGCATCTCTAGACCAGATATGCAAGGCTGCCACATGGAGTTCTCCTCACACCTTTTTCAAGCACTACCGATTACAACTGCATACAGCCTCTGACTTGGCCTTTGGTAGAAAGGTGCTACAAGCTGTGGTCCCCACCCTAAATACTGATTTCTATTTTATATCTTCAGGGGTGCTGTCATAGGTGAAAAGGTAAAAGATTGATTACTTACCAGTAATCGGTTTTTCAAGAACCTATGACATCACCCTTCTGTTACCCTCCCTATTGTTTATAGCAGATCGAGCCCTCATAAGGTAGATCGCTAACCTAAATGCAAAGGGATTCCTCGTAAATACTGTATATATAAAGGTGTGAGGGAATTTCACTTGGGTGGCGCAAAAAAAAAATATATAAACGAAACTATTTCTCATCTTGAGTTCTTTCTAAAGACTGTGTGTGGAGAGGTGTGTCCCTTTTTCTATCCTCAGGTTTCCTGTGCAGCGGATGGGATGTCTCTGCAGGGGTGCTGTCATAGGTTCTTGAAAAACCGATTACCAGTGAGTAATCGATCTTTTTTTCCCGCAAGCGGTTTTTTTTTTGTTTTTTTTTTGCTTCCGGGAAAAAAAACTCCTCCACCTCCCATTGAAATCAATAGGAGGCAATTTCATCCGTTTATTGCCACAGCAAAAAATTCTGTGTGAACAGGACCTAGTCAGCACAGAGAAAAACTGAAGCAGCAACCACTTCTGTCCTCTCCCCAGGATCCCCAGTGGTCTCATAATGCCTGACATTGGACTTCCTAATCTCCATAATTTTAGTACGAGCTGTTCTTAAGCCGTTGAATTGTGGACATTTTTACTGTCTAGGGTCAATGGCGATTTAGAGTTGAAAACTCTGATAATAAGTATTCTGTTTATGCAATTAAGCTTGAGGTTCTTTTTGTTCATTTTTCTTAATTCTAGATAGTAGCACACATTTTTGCAGTTAGTTGTAATGTATTGTATTCTAAATATAGTAGATCCAAAGAATCAGGCAGCACTCCAAGGTGTATGCAAAAAAGTGGTGGTGTTTTATTGGTCCATAAGTGCAACGTTTCAGCGCAACACGAGAGCCTTTCTCAAGCAAAAATGTCATGTGAAAACAACATATATATATAGTGGAACTACAATCAAGCAACAATTGTAAAAAGTAGTACCAATTAAGCATAAATATACAATTTTTATACAAAGTATATATCAACACCGTTTGATATATACAGTATTCCAGTGAAATCATGTACACATTAGTCACCATATATTAAAGCCTCATTACAGCAGAGAGTGTATGTGCCGTTATGCGCGCGCGTTTACCTTATGTGTAGAGGAGCCGGTCCTTATTTGTGGGGAGTTTATTTTCATAATAATCACACAGGTGTAATATATGGAAAATTATTCTCAATTAGAACACTGTTTTATTAAACACACTCTGCTGTAATGAGGCTTTAACCCTTTCACGCCGCAGCCCTTTTTCAGATTTTCATTTTCGTTTTTCCCTCCCCACCTTCCAAAGGCCATAACGCCTTTATTTTTCCGTCGATATAGTACTATGAGGGCTTGATTTTTGCGGGACAAGTTGTAGTTTTTCGTAGCACCATTTATTTTGCCGTATATTGTACTAGGAAACGGGAAAAAAATTATTTGTGGGGTAGAAAATGAAAAAAAATGCGATTCCGCCATAGTTTTTTGCGCGCCATTTTTACGGAATTCACTGTACAATTAAAACATGTTAATTTTATTCTATGGGTCAATACGATTACGCCGATACCAAATATGTGTAGTTTTTTCTATGTTTTACTACTTTTACAAGTAAAAACCTAAGTGTAAAAAATAAAATTTATTTTGTTTCGCCAAATTCCGAGAGCCGTAACTTCTTTATTTTTCCGTCGATTAAGTTGTATAAGGGCTTATTTTTTGCGGGATAAGCTGTAGTTTTTAATAATACCATTTTGGTGTAAATGTGACGGTTTGATCACTTTTTACTTCATTTTTTATGGGAGATGAGGTGACCAAAAAATAGAGATTCTGGCGTTTACAATTTTTTTTTTTTACGGCGTTCACCGTGCGGGTTAAATAATGATATATTGTGATAGTTCAGACTTTTACGGACGCGGCGATACCAATTATGTTTATTTATTTAATTTTTTACTATGCTCTAGGGGGGAAATGGGAAAAGGTTTTTTTTTTTTTAACTTTGAATTTTTAATTTTTTTTTACACAAAAAAAAAAACTTTAACTAATTTTTACATTTTTTTATTAGTCCCCCTAGGGGACTTCAACCAGCGATCGTTAGATCGCTTGCACGATATACTGCAATACTAATGTATTTCAGTATATCGTGATTCTGACAGTCTCCTATGAAGCCCTGCTGGAGGCAGAGCTTCATAGAAGTACCAAGATGGCGGACCTGGGGGACTTCGTCAGACCCCCAGGCAGCCGTGTGAACCAACGGCTCCACCCGATCTCGCCGCGGGGGTGCCGTTGAGACATTACAGGGGGTCGCCCCCCTGTTTTTAGTAATTTAAATGCCGCGATCTCTATTGAACGCTGCATTTAACGTGTTAAACAAGCGGGATCGCGCTAATGCGCGATCCCGCTCTTAACCCGGAAGTGTCGGCTGTAACACACAGCCGACACACTCGCTCTATGGAGCGGACTCGGCCCGTGAGCCAGCTCCATATTCCCCCACCCGGCGTGCGCCGTATATATACGGCGGCTGTCGGGAAGGGGTTAATATATGGTGAATAATGTGTACATGATTTCACTGTAATACTGTATATATCACTGTGTTGCTACATACTTTGTATAAAAATTTTATATTTATACTTAATTGGTACTACTTTTTTACAATTGTTGCTTGTTTGTGGTACCCATATATATATATATATATATATATATAGAGAAAAATATAGAGCGTAGTAACGGCACCAGGACTTCAAGATGGATGAAAGCAAAAGTGGATTTATTTCACCTCAACACAGCAACGTTTCGGTTCAACAGGAACCTTTCTCAAGCCATGTTGAACCGAAACGTTGCTGTGTTGAGGTGAAATAAATCCACTTTTGCTTTCATCCATCTTGAAGTCCTGGTGCCGTTACTACGCTCTATATTTCTCTCTATCTGGATATTGGGGAATTGATTCACCCCCAGGTAACGAGCACATGGCCTGATTTGTTGCATTTGGAGTGCTGTGTTCATCCACCCTGGACTGTATATATATATATATATATATATATATATATATATATATATATATATGTTGTTTTCACGTGACACGAACAGACACTAAGCAGCTGAGCGCTCACACGAACAATTCAGCTGCTTCGTTCTAGAGATTGGTGGGGGTCTCCGTGCTCGGACCCCCACCAATCCAAACTTCTGACATGTCTCTATGACCTGTCAGAATTTTTTCAAACGTTTAGCTACACTTTAATGTCAGATCTATCTTACAAAAGAATTGACTTAAGATGAACCAGGATGTCTAAAATATTAGCCCACAGCTAAATGCATAGAGCGAAGATCTTAGTTAGACAAGAGATAATCCTTAACCTGTCTCTCCTCGTTCAAGAATTTTAAAAGACCACACCTTTTAAATAATAATAAAGAAAAACGTTACTTCAGTTTTACATGGTTGTACGCTTGTGACCTTCCATGAAGTTTTCAAAACAATATGGGGGGGTTGATTTATCAACTTTTCTACGCCCGTTTCCGGCTGTGCGACCACAATTGTTACGTCACATTTCTTTAGTGCGCATCTTCGTAATATGTCGCATCTTAGTTTAGCGGAGTAAAAAGCTACGCGTGGCGCATTAAATGAGTCTTAGTAAATCTGCCCCTATGACTCCATAATCCTTTGTCTTGCTCTGACAAAAAAATATATAGTCGCAAAATTAAATAATATCCTTTCTTTAAAGTGAATATGTATGAAAAAATTCTCTAAATTTTTTATTTGAACACTATTGCTGGAAATAAAAGGTTTCCTTTTTTCTTAGTTTCTAGTGCCTAACAATCCTAAATAAGTATCACTGGCATGCCATCAATGGGAGGCAGAGAATGCGTATTTTGAGGCGTTTTTGCCTGTGGCGCTCAATGGGCGTGAGGGAAAAACGCAGCAAACGGCGTGCTGGCAGATCAAAATCTGCCTCAAAATTCCAAATGGAATTTTGAGGCAGAATTTTCTGCCTGCAAAGAACTCTGTGTGACCATAGCCTTAAAGGGGTTATCCAGTTATTTAAAATTCATGGTCTATGCTTAGGATACCCTTGCCAATTAGCTGTTTGAAGGGGACTGTAAAGGGAAGTGTCCCTATTTATGTATGTGTGTGTGTATATATATATATATATGTATGTATGTGTGTGTGTATATATGTGTGTGTGTGTGTGTGTGTGTATGTATGTATATATATATATGTGTGTGTGTGTGTGTGTATATAATACATATAATGTATCATGTGCCAGGGCTGTAGCAACACGGACCTGGTCATGAATCCGGTATTAAACAAAGCAGGACAATTAGCATTGCCCTGCTTTGTTTGGAAACCATGGAGGCAGGAGATAGTTATCCCCTGTCTCCATTTCAGGTCTAGCGTGGGCGCTCATGAGTGAGCTGGTGATACATTATCACCATGCTGACCCATGCTAGCCGGGGGCAAGTGCCACTCGTCCCCCGCTCTGAGCGTACCGACAGGGTTAAATAGCCCTGCGTCGGTACGCTCAGCAGCTGAAACTAGCTGGAGCTAGCTGAAGACTACCTCGCCACTCCACCAACGAGGAGCAGCTGAAGACGACTGCCTGCCTCCCACACCACCACGAACCGGCTCACCTCTCCTGTCCTGTCTCTCTCACCCAACGACCTGCTGCTGTCTCCTGCTAGGCTCCTGCTTCTGCCTCTGCTTCTGCTCCACCAACTTCAGTATCAAGTGTAGCAGCAGCTACACTTAACCCTCTCTCTCCCTGTCTCCTCCCTGAGTTAACCCTTGCTACCCTGAGTAACCCTGTGTTCCCTAAGTTAACCCTTGCTGTCCCTGAGTTAACCCTTGCTGTCCCAGAGTCCCTGAAGTTAACCCTTGCTGTCCTAGAGTCCCTGAAGTTAACCCTTGCTGTCCCTGAGTTAACCCTTGCTGTCCCAGTCCCTGAGTTAACCCTTGCTTCCCTGAGTAACCCTGTGTTGCCTAAGTCCCTGAAGTTAACCCCTTGCTGAACCCTGTTTACCTTTGCTGCCCTAAGTACCCTGCAGTGACCCTTGACCTGCACATCCCCAGGTACACAGAAACCCATTCCCCTTGTTTCTCATCCCGTATTAACCCTTAGTGTATAGGGAAAGTTATATTAGGAGGGAGTGGGACAGAGATAGTGAGCGTGTGAGAATTACAAGTAACTTATGTGTATTGTGTTGTAACGTAACTGTTTTCATATGTATGTTTAGGTAAGTGGGTGGCGGTATAATTAGGATTATGATACAGTGTTTATACTGTACTGTGATTAGTTACTGTATTTTATAGATGAGTGATTACTGTATTTTAATAAACATTACCTTTATTTACTATACGGTCTTATTCCCTTGAGTTGCAGCAAAAGCAATTAGATCGACGTTAGTATAAGGAAAAGGTAGGGGAACTAGGCATAGCCCTAGTGACTCTGATTATAAAGGAGGTAGTAATAGTGGGTGACACTAACCAGTGAATTACGCTATTACCCCACCCCCTTTAACAGGGACTTGCCCCTACAAATATGATCATACGTGCAAGTATGAACGAGAAGGCTAACCATGTAAACCATTTAGAAGCGCCGTGGCCCCTTGAAACAGCTGAGTTGTGGGGGTGCCGAGAGTCGGATCCCCACCGATCTAATATTGATGGCCTATCTTAAGAGCAGCAAGTAAAGATGGGCAAGGATTAATAATGAGTCCATGAGAAGTTCTCATATAGATGCACTGTAATGTCCGTGGCTGAGGGCCGTCCGCTTCAATCTCCCCCTGACAGCCGTAGCCACGAGTCGGTGCACGCTGGCCCCAGCCTCCTCCTCAGGAGACGCCAGTGCTCGCGTCCACTCACCTCAGCCGGATCCCCTAGGGTCTTAAAGGGGCAGCGCGCGCACCGGACTTCTGATGAACTTGAACCCGTGAGTACCCTGGACTATGAGGGCTCCAGTCCCCTGCTTCTATGCCTGAGCGTTGTTGATGTTTCCTAAGTTTGTCTATGTGATGGCCCCCTAGTGTGTTCCTGTTCCCTACATTCCATACTATCCTGGTCAAGCACTGTGCTGTGCCAAAGTCGTGTCGTGCTGTATCCCACATCTGACCTCCTTCACCTCGCCTGACGTCTACCTGCTGCCTAGTCCCAGCCGAGCCTGCCCTGCTGCTGTTTGAGCTGCCACAAGTACCTATACGAACTATAGACATTGACCTGCGCCCTGTTGGCCAGAAGCATTACCGCCATGGCGGTACGGCCCATTGGGTCCACAGACCCTTCGTGACAGTACGCTCAGCCCATGGACCCCGCTGGTCGATTCAAGACTATGACGCCGTCTCAAGAAATGCGGGCGGATATGCTAGACCTCCGGTCTCGACAGGATCAACTCCTCCAGGCGTTAAACATTCTTGCACGTCGGCAGGAGGCACAAGCTGCCGTTCCTCCTACTACAACTCCTGGTAGTGTTGATCCTCAGATTAGACCTCTTGGCAGTGTTGACCCGCGTGTTTCTTTGCCACTTCCTGACCGCTATGATGGAGAGGCAAGTACCTGTTGTGGTTTTCTGAATCAGTGCCAGATCCACTTCAGCCTGTATAATAGGACATTTTCGTCTGATGGCGCAAGGGTCGCTTTCATCATCTCTCTCCTCTCTGGCAAGGCTCTTGCATGGGCGAACCCTATCTGGGAGAGACGGGGACCAGAGACCCGTGACTTCCAAGCCTTCCTCTGGACTTTTTGTATGGTGTTTGAGGAGCCTGGTCGGGTCTCATCTGCAGCGGCTTATTTGATTAACCTACGCCAAGGAGACACCTCCATGAGTGAGTACGCCATCCACTTCCGCACTCTGGCGGGAGGGCGGTTTTGGAACAATGAGGCCCCGGTGGCTGCATTCTGGCATGGACTGGCTCCTAAAATTAAGGACGAACTTGCTGCTCCAGATCTGCCGTCTGTCCTGGATGACCTCATCCTTCTGTCCGCCCGGATTGATATACGGATCCGAGAACGCCTCCAAGAGGTTCAAGGTGAGGTAGTCCTTCCCAGTCTGGCTCCTACTTTGCAGCAACCACTGTTGTCCTCAGATGTCGACCCTCCTAAGGAGTCTGATAATGGACCAGTGTAAGTTATCCACCCAGGAGAGACAACGCAGACGCACCTCGGGACTCTGTCTTTATTGCGGCCTCAGTGGCCATCTTGTGCGTCTGTGTCCCCAAAGATCCCAAAGCCTAGGGGGGGTAGGAGAGACAACCTTGGGTAAGAATGGACTTCCGTCGAAATTGTCCATACCTGTGACCATAGTGTCTGGTGAGAGAACGCATCAGGTCTCTGCGTATCTGGACTCTGGATCCGCTGCTAATTTCATCCGTAGAGACCTGGTGGACCTTCTGCAATTACCCACCACCCCTCTGGAGAGCCGGTTGACATTTGCTTCAGTAAAGCCGCTGAGGCTCCAAGTAGGGGTTCTTCATTCCGAACTTCTGTCGTTCTATGTCCTATCCAAAGCTGTTAACCCTGTGTTGCTGGGCCTGCCTTGGCTCCGACTGCATGCCCCAGTCCTGGACTGGAATTCTGGAGAGGTTCTCCAGTGGGGCCATGAGTGTCAAAGCTGTTGCCTGGTGGAGATTCGTACGGTTCAGCCTTCTCTGCCTCGATCATTGGCGGGATTGCCGAGTCGTCATGCTGCATTTTCAGACGTCTTCAGTAAGAGGGAGGCGGAGACATTGCTCCACATTGGGAGTATGACTGCCCTATTGAACTGATTCCTGGTGCATTCCTTCCCCGTGGTAGGATATATCCTCTCTCCTTGCCAGAGACTCTGTCCATGTCCGCCTATGTGAAAGAGAACTTGGAGAGGGGCTTCATGCGAAAGTCTTCCTCCCCGGCAGGAGCCGAGTTCTTTGTCAAAAAGAAAGATGACTCTTTTCGTCCTTGTATCGACTACCGAGGTCTCAACCAGATCATGGTGAAGAATAAATATCCGTTGCCACTGATCTCTGAACTGTTCGATCGTATACGTGGTGCCAAGATTTTTTCCAAACTAGACCTGCGTGGGGCTTATAACCTAGTCCGGATTCGCCAGGTTGATGAATGGAAGACTGCATTTAACACCCGTGATGGACACTATGAATATCTAGTAATGCCCTTCGGCCTGTGTAATGCTCCCGCGGTCTTCCAGGAGTTTGTTAATGACATTTTCCGTGACCTCCTATATTTGTGTAGTAGTCTACCTTGAGGACATCTTGATTTTTTTCTCCAGATCCTATGACGCATCAGAGACATGTCCGTCAAGGTCTGCTACGGTTAAGGGAGAATCGTCTGTACGCCAAGTTGGAGAAGTGCGTGTTTGACAGGGATGCTCTACCCTTCTTGGGATACATCGTCTCGAATCGAGGTCTCGAGATTAATCCTGAGAAGGTAAAGTCTGTCCTGGAATGGCCACGCCCTCAAGGCTTGAGGCCACTCTGCCCAAGGATATTGTGGACTTCGTTTCTTCCTGTTCTGTATGTGCAGCCAACAAGGCCGCTCACTCTAGACCTGCTGGTCTACTCCAGCCATTGCCTGTGCCCAATGCTCCCTGGCAGCATATAGCTATGGACTTTATTACAGACCTGCCTCTCTCTGCTGGATGCAGTGCTGTCTGGGGGGTGGTGGACCGATTTTCGAAGATGGCCCACTTCGTTCCCCTGACCGGTCTTCCTTCTGCTCCTCAGCTGGCCAAACTGTTCATCCAACACATCTTCCGCCTCCACGGCTTGCCGCAGCATATTGTGTCTGATCGGGGGGTTCCGTTTACCTCAAAGTTCTGGAGAGCCCTCTGTGGACTCCTCGGTGTGAAGTTGGACTTTTCCTCAGCATACCATCCTCAGTCCAATGGTCAGGTCGAGAGGATCAATTAGATCTTGGAGAACTGCCTATGCCACTTCATCTCCAAGTAGTATGATAACTGGGTGCAGTTGCTCCCATGGGCTGAATTCTCCTACAATAATCACACTAGGGAGTCTAGAAGGAATACACCGTTCTTCATTGTCTACGGCCAGCACCTGCTAATTCCTCTCCCGGTGCCCAATACTTCTAAGGTACCAGCGGCTGACTCCTCTTTTAGAGACTTCCTGCAGATCTGGCAGCAGACTCGATCCTCCATCCTAATGGCAGCCGACCGCATGAAATGGAAGGCTGACACAAGGAGAAAAGAACCTACTCCGTTTCTTCCTGGCACAAAGGTCTGGCTGTCTTCTAGGATTATCCGACTAAGGGTGCCGTCGTGCAAATTTGCTCCCAGGTTCCTTGGACCATTTTGAGATCCTGCAGCAGATCAACCCTGTAGCCTAAAAGCTTCGGCTGCCTTCTACCCTCAGAATCCCTCACTCCTTCCATGTCTCCCTCCTGAAACCGGTGGTTCTGAACCGCTATACCAAGACTCCTAGCCCTGCGGTTGCCTCCAGCGGCCTTCGGGCACCTTTGAGGTTAAGGAGATCTTGGACACCAAGAAAGTGAGAGGAAAAACTTTTTATTTGGTGGATTGGAGGGGGTTTGGTCCTGAAGAGAGGTCCTGGGAGCCAGAGGATGACCTCAATGCCCCTACTGTAATGTCCGTGGCTGCGGGCCGTCAGCTCCAATCTCCCCCTGACAGCCGCAACCACGAGTCGGCGAGCGCTGGCCCCAGCCTCCTCCTCAGGAGACGCCAGCGCTCGCGTGCACTCACCTCAGCCGGATCCCGTAGGGTCTTAAAGGGGCAGCGTGCGCACCGCACTTCTGATGAACCTGAACCCGTGAGTACCCTGGACTATAAGAGGGCTCCAGCCCCCTGCTTCTTTTCCTGAGCGTTGTTGATGTTTCCTAAGTTTGTCTATGTGATGGCCTCCTAGTGTGTTCCTGTTCCCTGCATTCCATACTATCCTGGTCGAGCACTGTGCTGTGCCAAAGTCGTGTCGTGCTGTATCCCACGTCTGACCTGCTTCACCTCGCCTGACGTCTACCTGCTGCCTAGTCCCAGCCGAGCCTGCCCTGCTGCTGTCCGAGCTGCCACAAGTACCTATACGAACTATAGACCTTGACCTGCGCCCTGTTTTCCAGCTGCCTTACCGCCAAGGCAGTACGGCCCAGTGGGTCCACAGACCCTTCGTGACATGCACATAACCTAAAGAGGACCTCTCACAACTCCTGACATGCCTATTTTAGTAAATGCTTGTATTCTCCATTAAATAATTCTGAAGCATCTTTTCTTAGATCTCAATATACAATATGTTCTTCCTCTGTTATTCCTCCTAGAAATGTATGAATAAATTGACAACTGGGTGTTACCAATTAGTGGTGCGTCCTGACACAGACTGACAATGTCAAATCAGTGCTCACGGTCTTAAAGTGTGTAGAAGGTAAATGGTGACATCCGGTTGTCAATTTATTCATGAATTTCTAGGAGGAATAACAGAGAAATTGCACTATACAGAGTTAATATGTTCGAGAATTGTTATTTCACGGCGAATTCAAGCATTTACCAAAATAGACCTGTCAGGAGAGGTGACTATTTCTCTATAAATTATGTGCATGAATATGACCGCTTCTCATGAATAAGGGATCTGATCAAATCAATTCATAATTAATGTGACCCACTGTACTTACCCAATGGTTATATTGTAGTAATAATTATTGAATCTATTAAAACTTTAAAAAAATGCACAATACAAAAAAAAACCCACAGTAAAACCAAGTGAGGATTGTAGCAGTTAGACAAATCCTTCAACTTGTAAGTTTGTACCCCTTAAGATAAAATGTAACATTCTTACCCAAAGCAAAGGAGAGAGCACTCTTGTTTGGCTATTTCTGTAACGCTCACGACAACTTACAAATTCAGCTTGTTATTATAGCTTTTTGCAACTCATTAGGTAAACGGGAGAAGGGCTGGCAGAGGAAGCAGCTGAATGTAGTTCTCACATATCGGTACATCATTATTCGTGATCATAGTAAGAATCGCTCATCCCCGTTCATTGTCCCGTTGATCGGCGTTCGTTTACATGGCCCATGTTGGGTCGTGTAAGCGGACCCTAAGTTTCTTAAGGCTCATGCACACGACTGTTGTTTTCTTTAGTGACCCTTCCATTTTTTTGTGGATAGAACACAGCCATTAATTTCTATGGAGCCATGCACATATCTGTTGTTTTTGTGGATCCGTGTTTCCATTCCACAAAATTATAGAACATGTCCTATTCTTGCCCGTGATTGCATTCCGTTTCGCCCATTTTAGTCTATGGGTCCGTGAAAACAATGAACAGCACATGGAAGCATCCGTTTGCGCTTTGTTTTTATGGATGCATTTCTAAGATACGCTGGAAAATCCCCGTCCAGACCATCTGATGCTTCAGTGTCCTACTTCCTGATTGTTCAGACGAATCATTTAAAAATCTCATGGTAACAAGATGCCACATACTATTGACGTAGAACGCCTCGTTGTCTCTGTATTGTTGCAGTGGCCACCCTGAAGAAAGATACACTAGCAAACTTTCTGGATACCTCTATATTCTTCCTCATTAAAGTATATAATTTTCTAGTCCGTTATATGTTTATAGTCACAGTAATTAATTTCTATACAGGGAATGTTCGCTTGTAGAAAGTATATATATTTCCAAAGCAGATCGTGCATAACGGAGTTGTTTGAAACATTGGTAATAGCCCAGTTATTGTGTTTTTTATCTCACAGATCCTCAGAACAGGACTGCAGACATTTGGACTACCCTTGTCGTTATAGAAGTCTGGAGGCCCACTCACAGATTTGCATACCACATCGTGTTTTTGCTCCAGATTTACTTCTAAACCAGTGTAAAGAGATGTTGATTCCAGTGCTTCCTCAGTGCTTTGAGGCAGCTTATTCTGTGCTGGGCACGCACCCTTTCTCACGACTTGATATACTCATAGTGCCTTCTAACTTCTCCAGTCTAGGAATGGCAAGGTAAGACCAAAGTCTTTTATGTTTATTAGCATATGAGTGTTCTGATATGTTCTTTACTGTTTCAAAGGTTGATATTCCCAGATTTTCCCAATAGCTTATTTAAACATTGAAGTGGAAGCTCCACCTTTGTTGTTACCTGGAAAATGACACATTGTGATTGCTTCTGACAGATCTTACAAGTTAGAATTATGGCTTATGTACTTTATTACACCCTGCACTTTAGTTCACAGGAATATCCAAATAATCGAACCAAAGTATGAATACCTAATTGTTGTATTGGATTTGCATGATTTAAGCATCCCATACGCATACAATAGCTGTTGGCCATACACTGGTTTGGGCAAGGGCTATTCCTCCCGACTCTCCCATACACATGCACACTACATGTTTCCAATGGTGAGAGGGCTATAGACCACTGGATTGACATGTTGAAATCCAAATTGCCCAATCCTTCTTTCCCCCGACATCTGCCCTATATATTTAGATTTGCTTATATTGCGCCAACATATTCCACAGCACTGCAGAGGCTCTGGCAGGGTACTCCGCTCTTAGAAGGAGCGCCTGACGTCACTATCCATATAGAAAGGGGGGGTTGAAATCTACATGGGCACTATATGGGGGTATATCGCACTATCTGCATGGGCACTGTGTGAGGCACTATCTACATGGGCACTGTGGCACTATCTATGTGGGGTCTGGCACTTTATATGTGGGCACTGTGGTACTTTATATGTGGGCATTGTGGCACTATCTAAAGTGGGCACTGTGGCACTATCTACAGGGACATTGCAGTACTATCTATATGGGCACTGTGGTGTTTTCAGGGGGTTGGGAGAGAAAAAACCCTGACAAATCAAATCCATCCGTTTATTTTAACGGCCATGAGATACGGATGGCAAAGGAATGACAAATGGCCATTAAAAACGGACAGACGGACTGGAAATGGATGAAAATTTGGGGCCAAACCGATGCAAAACGGGCACAAAAAACTGACCATTCATCAGTTTTTAATGGCCATTTTTTTTCACGGTCGTGTGAATGTAGCCTAAATTACCTGGATGCCAGACGTCCTGTTTACATGTACTGTGGTCAGGCCGGGTAATCCGGGTGACACATGGACCGTTTTCTACTGTCCAATCACGATCGTGTGAATCCAGCTTTAATGTAATTTACTTAAAAGACCATCGTGGGGCTGGTACTGCACAGGGTCCTACTTGTCATGATGCGGGGTGTGGACCCACTGGGCCGTACCGCGTAGCGGGATGGTAGCTGGCCAAACAGGTAAAGTACAGAGTTCAATAGTTCAGTGAGGATACCTGAGGCAACGTAGACAGTAGCAAGGCAGGCACGTCCGGGACCAGGCGGCGGGAAGACGTCAGGTGAGGCGCAGCAAAACAGGCATAGACCACAGCACAATTCGGCAACCGCACAGCACGGCACTAGTACTGGGTAACACGGAAACAGGATACAGGAACAAGGTATACTGGGAAACTGGAAGACACTGGGAGACCATTAGCACGACAAGCTTCGGGTAACAAACAACGCTCTGGCAAAGAACAAGGGGGCAGAGCCCTTTTTATAGCCCAGGGCATCCTGGGCTAGATTGCAGACTTCCTGCAATATGCGCGCACTGGCCCTTTAAGACCGTGCACGCGCGGACGTGCGTGCCCTACGAAGACGGTCTCGATGTCCGGAAGTGAGTGCCGGCACCTCACAGGAGGACGACGCTGCACACAGGATGTCCATGGCCACGGCCGTCGAGTTTTAAGTCAGAACGACGGGCCGTGGCCATAAACGTTACAGTATCCCCCCTCTTCTTGGGACCAGAGCGGGAGAGAAACTTCCTCATGAGGACAGGAGCATTGATCTCCTCTGGCTCCCAAGACCTCTCTTCTGGGCCAAACCCCCTCCAATCCACTAAATAAAAGGTCCTTCCTCCCACCTTCTTGGTGGCCAGAATCTCCTTCGAAAGTCCCAGATGAGCCACCAGGGACCACTGCGGAACTAGGAGTCCGGGAGTAGAGGTTCAGGACTACGGGCTTCCGCAAGGATACATGGAAGGAGTTAGGAATCTTGAGAGTAGGCGGCAGCTGCAACTTGTAAGATACCGGGTTGATCTGTAGCAGGATTTCGAAGGGTCCGAGGAACCTAGGGGCAAATTTGCACGACCGCACCCTCAGCCGGATATTCCTAGAAGTCAACCAGACTTTAGTCCCTAGAAGGAACTGCGGAGGAGCCCGTCTATCCGCCTTTCTCTTCATGCAGTCCACCGCCAACAGGATAGAAGATCGGGTCTGTTGCCATATCTGTAGAAAGTCCCTGAAGGTCGAGTCAGCTGCAGGCACCTGGGACATAGTGGAGACAGGAAGAGGTATACGAGGATGTTGGCCGTAGACGATGAAGAACGGACTGGAAGTGGTCAACTCACTGGTATGGTTATTATAAGAGAACTCTGCCCACGGGAGCAACTGCATCCAATCATCATGTCGCCTGGAAACAAAATGACGTAGATAGTTCTCCATAATCTGGTTAACCCTCTCGACTTGCACATTGGACTGGGGATGATAGGCCGAAGAGAAGTCCAACTTTACACCGAGGAGACCGCAGAGTTCTCTCCAAAACTTTGAGGTGAACTGGGCCCCTCGATCCGAAACAATATGCAAGGGCAAGCCGTGCAGACGGAAGATGTGCTGGATGAAGAGGTCAGCCAGTCGCGTAGCAGACGGCAGGCCGGTCAAGGGAATGAAATGAGCCATCTTGGAAAATCGATCCACCACCACCAGATCACACTGCAACCCGCAGAAGGAGTAAGGTTCGTGACAAAGTCCATAGCGACATGGTGCCAGGGGGCAACGCGCACAGGCAGTGGTTGGATCAGGCCAGCAGGTCTGGAGTGAGCAACTTTTATTTGCTGCGCATACCGTGCATGAGGAGACAAAGTCCATAACATCTTTGTGCAGCGTGGGCCACCAGAACTGACGGGCGATTAGATCTTGGGTCTTACGAGCACCTGCGTGACCTGCTAGCTTAGAACTGTGACCCCAGCGAAAAATTCTTCCTCTGTCTGCCAGACGTACAAAATTCCTTCCCGGAGGACTGCCTCTAACTTGCAGGGGATTCACAGAGAAGATGCAGGACGGATCAATAATAATCTGTGGGATTCCACAATGTACTCCGTTTCAAAAGACCTAGACAAGGCGTCGGCGCTCACTTTCTTGTCGGCGGGTCGGTAGTGGAGTTCGAACCGGAACCAAGCAAAGAACAACGACCACCTGGCTTGATGAGGATTCAACCGCTGGGCCGTCTGTAGGTAGGTCAAATTCTTGTGTTCCGTGTAGACCAGGATAGGATGAACCGCGCCCTCCTGTAGATGTCTCCACTCCTGCAGAGCCAGCTTGATGACCAGTAACTCCCGTTTCCCAATCGAGTAGTTGCGCTCTGCGGAAGAAAACAGCTTGGAATAGTAGCCACATAGCACAGCCTTGTCTTTCGAACCTCTCTGGAACAACCGTGCACCAGCACCAACAGAGGAAGCGTCCACCTCCAACGAAAACTGCAGGGATACATCAGGATGGTGCAGAATGGAGGCAGACCTGAAGGCTTTCTTTAAGGATTCAAATGCGGCTTCTGCCTCCGGAGTCCACACTTTGGCATTCATACCCTTCTTAGTGAGGGTGGAGATAGGAGCAGTCAAAGATGAGAAGTTGGGGATGAACAGCCGGTAGAAGTTGGCGAATCCCAGGAAGCGTTGTATGGCCCTTAAAAAGGCTCTGTCACCAGATTATCAAATCCCTATCTCCTATTGAATGTGATGGGCGCTACAATGTAGATAACAGCAAAGTTGTTTTTTTTTTTTTTTTTTAAACTATCATTTTTGCCCAAGCTATGAGCAATTTTATATTTATGCAAATGAGCTTTTCAATGGACAACTTGGCGTGTTTTCTCGTATTTCCAACTGGACGTTTATTGTATTTTTACCAACTGGGCGTGTATTGTGTTTTTACCAACTGGGCGTTGTGAATAGAAGTGTATGACGCTGACAAATCAGCATCATACACTTCTCATCGCTCCCACCCAGCTTCTTTCACTGCAGACAGCGTGACGTCACCCACAGGTCCTTCAACCTTGTCGTCGGGAGTTGTAGTATTACAACTGATGGAGTAGCGAAGGTTGCTTTCCTCTGATCTAGGATATATTATAAATTCTTTGTAGAGTATATGTCCGACTAATAGGGAGTCTATGGTATTGAATGACATCTTGAAGCATACGGGGGTACTGGGGGGATTCTATTAAAAAAAAGATCATGCGAGTCGATTGGGGACTTAACACAGCGCCGCTCCTGTCCATGTCAGGTGATCATCTCAGTGTGACTAAGCTGCAATACCAGACACCACCCATGCACAGGAGAGGCGCGGTTTCTGAATGAAAGCAGTCATGTTTTTGGAAACCTCAAAACCCCCTTAACATATGCTGCCACCTTCCCGTCAGCCCAGTTCTGAAATTAAGGATTTCACTTACAGGGGGCATTGACGTCCTGATTTAAAGCGCTCTCTACTACTCTGAGTGGCCTCAATAAGAGAATACAGGTACAACAAATATGGCTGCCATTTTAGCTCCCACGGGGCTCTCCACAACTCTGAATGGCCACTCGACATTTAAAAATTGCCATGTATAGCATCACTATATAACTAAGTAGACTTGCTCTTCAGGACCCTAGAAAAGCTGGGTGACCGCTGTAATGTGGGTCATGTTGGGTATTTTTCATTTTCCCCTTATATGACTTGACCTCACAGACTCGGACAATCCACGGGGCTGAGATCTGATGATGGAAGAGGGTACCTGTTCTTAACCATGATCTGATTCACACCTCGGTAGTCAATGCAGGGTCGTAGCGATCCATCTTTTTTCTTAACGAAGAAGAACCCTGCTCCTGCCGGGGATGAGGATTTATGAATGAAACCCCTCTCCAGATTCTCCTTAATGTAGGCCGGCATGGACTGCGTTTCTGGCAAGGAGAGCGGGTACACTCTACCACGAGGAGACTATTCAGGAACCAGTTCGATCGGACAATCATATGCCCGGTGTGGCGGCAAGGTCTCAGCCTCATTTTTATTGACGACATCGGAGAACATGGAGAAACAAGAAGGCAACCCTGCCAATGGCTGAAGAGGAGGCTGTAGCGACTGGATATGACCCAGACAGCGGTCAAGACACTTCAGGCCCCACTGGAGAACCTCTCCAGAGTTCCAATCCAGGACAGGGACGTGCAGACGGAGCCAAGGCAAACCCAGTAGCACGGGGTTGACGGCCTTGGACAGGATGAACAGGGAGATGAACTCAGCATGAAGAGCTCCCACTTGGAGTCTCAACGGCTTGGTCACAGACACAACTGGGTCAGACAACGGCAGTCCATCCACCGAGGCAACGGCCTTTCCAGCAGGATAGTAGACAACTGAAGGAGATCCACAAGGTCTTGGCAGATGAAGTTGGCTGCAGAGCCGGAGTCCAGGTAGGCCGAGACCGGATGGGACCTCTCGCCAGCTATGATGGTTACGGGAATGAATAGTTTGGAAGGGAGTTCTCGATTCAATGCATTGATGCCCAGGGTTGTCTCTCCAACCAAACCTAGGCGCTGGGGTCTTTTGGCTCCTGAGGGCACAGACGCACAACAAGGCCAGCGAGGCCGCAATATAAACAGAGTCCAGAGGTGCGCCTGCGCTGTTTCTCCTGGACCGATAATCTTAGCCGGTCTACTTGCATCGGGACCTCGGGCAAAGCAGTAGAAGCAGGCAAGAGGGGTTGTTGGAAGTTGGGCGCCAGTCTAGGGCGCCGTCGCTCCTGACGAACCTCGTGAGATTTCTCCCTCAGCCTTATGTCTACCCGAGTGGCAAGCAGAATCAAGTCGTCCCACGCAGGAGGCAGGTCTCGAGCGGCCAGGTCGTCCTTGATCTCGGACGACAGACCATGCCAAAAGGATGCCACCAAGGCCTGCAATAGATTGCAGAATTCCTGCAATATGCGCGCACAGGCCCTTTAAGACCGTGCACGCGCGGGCGCCCTCCGGAGACCGTCTCGATGTCCGGAAGTGAGTGCCGGCGCCTTACAGGAGGACGACGCTGCACACAGGTAGGATGTCCATGGTCATGGCCGTCGAGGTTTAAGTCAGAACGAAGAGCCGTGGCAATAGACGTTACACTACTCAGACTTCAGACACTATAATGTGATCTCTCTCCAAAGTGCCCACTCGGCGCTGTCTGCCTGGCCCTGCTGCAATTTAGACTGCTCTCGCCTGCAATATTGGAGACCGGCTGAGGTGGTGACGGGCAAAGAGGGATGTTGGTGCATGCAGTGCACAATGGATTATAGATTCTGTTAACCTATTCTCTGCCGGGGAACAGGTTAACAGAAGTTGTAATCAATTAGATATAGATTTTTCCAATTGTTTTTCTGATTAAAAAGTATTTGCAGAGGTTAAAACTTGTGAAGTTACATACAATTATTATAGTAATATATGTATTTTAAAAAGTTATTTATATAAAGCATATAATAAATCTCTGGTATTTTTCTTTAGTTTATTTAACAGTAATAAGAAAATCGCCCATAGGGTTGGAAAAAAATCGCCCAGCACGTTTAGGCCACTCAGGCTGCTCACAGTAGCATGAGCAACATGCGGTCCTGTTGAAAAACGGCTTCTGGGACACTTGGGAGAAATAGCCGTACCACTGGTTCCATGACCAAATCAATGTAATGCTGAGCTGTTAGTGTACCTGAAATGAAGACTAAAGGGGTCTGGCTACCGTACATTATGCCACCCCACACCATAATCTCAGGAGTAGGACCGGTGTGATGTTCCCTTGTGAAGGCCTCGTTATGGCGTTGCCCACATGGTCTCCGGACCAATCTCCGGCTATCATTGCGTCCGAGACAAAAGCAGGACCCATTCTAGCCTCCATTGTCATCTTGCTGTGCATTATGATAGCCTTTGAGAGCAGTGGCGTGTGGTCAATGGAACACCTATAGCTGGACATCTGGCTCGTAGCCGAATGTCGTGCAAACTCCTTCTGATGGTTTGTATGGACACAGGTTGCCACCCTAGGCTTGAGATGTGACGTCATATTTCACTCGCAGTACAGAATGGATCACTACGCCCCATTCTTCCAATCAGACGATCGTCCCTGCAGAGGTTTCGCCTCCGCACACCTCTTTCTGTCATTCCCGATCGTTGTTGTTCTCCCAACCTCCGGGATACGCAACTTTTAACAGTCCTGACATCTCAGCCTAGGTGTGATATGCCGGGGTGATGAGCCAAGGTCTCTCATTTCAAGGATTCTGTCCCTCTCCGTTAGCCATAAGTGGCTATAATTGGCATGTCAATGAACAGGAGGCATCGCACAATCGTCCCAAACCATTTTTGAAGTTTCATGTGGCTAAAAGAAACTTTGCTTTCAATTTGGCTATTATGCCCCTCTGACATGCCGCAGATTGGAGCTAGGTGCTGGAAAATTTGATCACTTGCAGTTCGTAGTGATACCTGCAACTTCCTTGATTTGCATAACCTTATGGCTTGCCCTTCTTGGTGTTGCAATTTCAATGTTGAAGAGTTTAGATTAAAAGAAATCTTCAGATTGATATTTGCACCAATCTAATACACATGACCTGGGATTGCATACCATGATAAAATAGAGCAATAACTTTGTGTTTCAATATTCTTTATATTCTGTGTAAATCTCCCACCTTGCTAGCACCATAGCAGCCCCTTACCATTAATAAATTAAAAAAAAGAAGGGCTAAATTGGTGATCCTCACATGGATAAAGAAGTCCCAATACAGAGGTCCTCGGTAAAGGTGCAATACAGTACTCCTTTGCTCGGTCTACATTGGGTTTGATATTTTTAACACTTCTCAAGGAAAACATCTCAACTGTCTGAACTTGAGTATGATCTGCAAGTAAGCTTTACATAAAAACTATTTTAAACTACTCACGAAGAACAATAGAAATATATGCACATTACAATTATCCAAAAAATGCAAACTCCTCCAGACTGAGTTCATGTGTGATGTCCACTTCTACTCTAAATGATGCCCTCCTGTCTACATAATACCATAGAATTTGTGGCCTCATTAACCACAGTGTCCAGTTTCCTTACAAAATATTTATACGGCTCCTGTTATATTCATTATTATATCTGTTAGTGGCGGCTGCAGGAAGACAATAATTTTTCATGATGACAAACCCTATTTTTAAATGAAGTCGGCCTAGTAATAAGCTCAGTTTTGCGGGTACAGCACTTGAAAACCTTGGTGATCAGCTTATATTACCAAGGGAAGTGGCAGCTTGCGACTGCTACAGACAAAATGTAGTAAGTAGTACATGACGGTCATTCAGATGAATGGACATCCATGTAACACTGGGATGTGCTGCATCCGCCAGAGCGGGAGCTGCTGATATTTAGCGGCTCTCCACTCTAACTCCTCCTTATAATGTGCATATTCCCTATAGCATTTAGTTGATTTAATTTAAGTTCTATTTCTTTCGTGAATCCTTTATTTTCATATTTTAGATATGTTTGTAGTTGTTATACTAAAGAGGCTCTGTCACCAGATTTTGCAACCCCTATCTGCTATTACAGCAGATAGGCGCTGCAATGTAGATTACAGTAATGTTTTTATTTTTAAAAAACGAGCATTTTTGGCCAAGTTATGACCATTTTTGTAGTTATGCAAATGAGGCTTGCAAAAGTCCAAGTGGGTGTGTTTAAAAGTAAAAGTCCAAGTGGGCGTGTATTATGTGCGTACATCGGGGCGTTTTTAATACTTTTACTAGCTGGGCGCTCTGAAGAGAAGTATCATCCACTTCTCTTCAGAACGCCCAGCTTCTGACAGTGCAGATCTGTGACGTCACTCACAGGTCCTGCATCGTGTCGGCCACATCGGCACCAGAGGCTACAGTTGATTCTGCAGCAGCATCAGCGTTTGCAGGTAAGTCGATCTTACCTGCAAACGCTGATGCTGCTGCAGAATCAACTGTAGCCTCTGCTGCTGATGTGGCCGACACGATGCAGGACCTGTGAGTGACGTCACAGATCTGCACTGTCAGAAGCTGGGCGTTCTGAAGAGAAGTGGATGATACTTCTCTTCAGAGCGCCCAGCTAGTAAAAGTATTAAAAACGCCCCGATGTACGCACATAATACACGCCCACTTGGACTTTTACTTTTAAACACACCCACTTGGACTTTTGCAAGCCTCATTTGCATAACTACAAAAATGGTCATAACTTGGCCAAAAATGCTCGTTTTTTAAAAATAAAAACGTTTACTGTAATCTACATTGCAGCGCCTATCTGCTGCAATAGCAGATAGGGGTTGCAAAATCTGGTGACAGAGCCTTTTAAGACTAGCATTTCTAGTTAATATCCCAATTTCAAGAACAGTTTTTGGAGATTTCTCTGTCTTTTGTAAAGATTCTAAAATCAACAGCTACAGTATTAATTAAATGATTATTTTATCAAGAGATAAAGTTTTAGTCTGTGAGATATTTGGCAGCTATCCTCTGGAGTCTTGCTGTTTTATAAAGAATATAAATATGAAATTGCCCAACATCATCTAGTTGTTGCTAAACAGAGATGTGAGGACATAAAAGGGCCTGTTTCAGAGATTGCCTGCCTCGGCCTTCCAATTTTATCTACGTGTTTCAAGTCATCCATGAGTTTTCTAACAATGTCCCTAGACTTGGACAGTAGTGAGTTTAATGCTACAGCCCCTGTATGAAGTAGAGAGCAGTCTCTTTTACTGATTAAAAGAATA
The DNA here is from genome assembly GCF_050947455.1 of Rhinoderma darwinii. Classification (NCBI taxonomy): domain Eukaryota; kingdom Metazoa; phylum Chordata; class Amphibia; order Anura; family Rhinodermatidae; genus Rhinoderma; species Rhinoderma darwinii. The sequence continues at coordinate 392,102,172 of NC_134687.1, forward strand.
AATGGCAGGCAATTGTTTATTTACTCCATGTCGCATCCTGAATTTTGACCAGAAATTGTTTTCATTTCATAAATGTCACAAGCCTCGCTATTTAATGGTGGACATTGTGCTATTTAGGCTTCTGATCATCTACTTGTGACTTACTGTCCTGCACCTGAAATTTACATTCTTTCCTGTCTTTAGTTTAGTCAACGCTGATTTTATAGCTGCTATTGTGACACGTTGTGTTTAGGTTATACTGTGCATGTCAGTTCATTTTTTACTTACACATATTGGCCCACATTTATCAAATGGCAATGTGCAACAAATTTGTGGTAAAATTTGTGCCTTTTCTCGACAAATTTGGAAGGTGACAAGAAAAGTGCGCGTGGTCTCTAAGGGATGTCGTTTTAGTCAAATTTATTAACACCTTCCCGCCCCATGACATACTATTATATAATGGGAACTAAGTAGTTCCCACGAATTGACATAATAGTACGTCATTGTGATGGCATGAGCATTGGAGCTGTGCCTGCGCCACCAATTGAGGGTGCCGGAAGTATTACACGCCAGTCTAGTAAATGTGGGCCATTATATTACTTTGCTCTAAGGCTCTATTCACATCTGCGCAGGTGGCTCCATCAGAAGCTACCGGTGGCATTTCCGTCATATTTGACAGTAAAAATAGTGCAGCATACAACACTATTTTTCCATTCAGAATGCCGGACACCCACTTGGACCCCATTATGCGTCAATAGTGTCCCTCGTGTGACTAATCTGGTACTCCATCAATTTAATTGTTCTTCTACGATGGAAGGTGTGAACTCAGCCAAACATATTGAAAACTGCATAATTGTAATTCAAAGTCTAAAAGCAGAGCCTTCGATAAACATCTCCTAAAAAGAAAAGTTCAAATCAAGAACAACTAACCTGTATATCAGGACGCCCCTTTGAGATAGTCCCGAACTGACCCTGTTTTATGTTTTTCTTGACTGTCAATACTCGGCCAGTGTGTGACGAATCGAGGGAGTGCCCTTTGCACCCCAGACTGTCTTAATCTCGATACGTTCCAATTAGAGGAACTAAACACTTTTTATCCCTGTGTATTTCCCACAGACTCCTAAAAAAAAAATGATGCTTTATGCTAATTAACCCCACCTCTAAAATGAAGAAAGACGTATCTTCTGAGACTGCTTTATAAGCAAATAATGGGCATATGTTATTGTTACAGTACAGTATGAATATCTGCTTGCTGCTTGTAACCTCTGAACTTTCTGTCCTCAAGGATGCAGCATCTGATACTGTAAAGGTGGCTTTACATGGCTCGATACTGGACAGAAAAATGAGCGCCGCTGGGCTACACAGCATGTCAATCAGCGCTTGTTAACTCTATTTACAAGGAGCAACAATTGTTAATGTATGGGGAAGAACAACCGCTAATATGATCATTCATTTGCATCATATCAGCAGCACATCTCCTCCTTGTTTACACCGTAAGATGTGCTGCTGACTAGCAACCATCTTATTAGCCGCATGAAAGATCCGATCAGCCAATGAACGAGCGTTTGCCCATTTATCAGCTGATTGTTGCCCTGTTTACATGTATGCACGCTCGTTTGTCCGATCATTGGCCATGTAGAAGGGTCATTATTCATTTATGTTGGTTGGGAATATAATAGTTCCTGCTGATATGAGATGAATTTAAACGTCATGTCTTTATTATGTCAGTTATGTTCAGACACATTGTGGAGGGTTGTGTATATTGCTTACATGATGAATTTACTTTTAAGACCCTCTGCAGAGAGAAAATGTATGCTATTGATGTCTGCAGGAAGGCAATTTTCTCAGCAAATGTCCAGTGTATCAAAGTGCATCCCCCATTGTGACCTAGGATGAGTGGCTTGTGTACCAGACGTCTTGGTGCGACTTAAAACATTTGAGTAAGGCTTCGTTCATATCTGCGCTAGGCTCCCGTTCCGACGGATAGCTCAGACGGAACGTCGGAACGGGGCCCTAGCGCAGATGTGAATGTGGTTTGCGTCTACAACCACGGAGTGATAGGCCACCAGGTTGATGCCTCGTGGCAGTGACAATTGCAGGAGAGTGAGTCGGAAGTCTGCCCCTGCATCCATCTGCTAATCTGGCAGGTTACAATACGTTAAGTATTACTCCATTTCTGTGGCATTTGCTTTAGCTTTATGTAGATGTGTTGTGTACTTTTGTTGCTAATAAAGTTATCTGTATATTTGATGAAATAGTGCCTAGGTGAAATAGTTTACCCACACCTGGGTGTCACAGCGGACCCCATATCCTCAGTCAGTTTGGGAACCAAGTATACGGAGTAGGTTTTTCATGCAGATACTGGTTTCCACTACTTTATTGACCTAAAAACGGCTCTGCATCTCCCTGGACTTATGTTCTATCACTACCTACAACTTCATCATGTGACTGACGCCCAGTGTATTTTTCTCTCCCCATTTCTGTCGTTCTCACGACGCCAACGCTCACCTTCTGTCTTGTCCACTACAGTTGCTAGGGAGCACACTGGGGTCTCATGCACACGGCCGTGCTTGTAATAAGGGTCCGCGATTACGGGCACGGCCGGCCGCAGACTGCCCGGACTGTAAATAGCAAAAGATAGGACATGTCCTATCTTTTGCGGAGGCCCGGACACCTTCCCGCAGATAGACGGGAAGGGGTCCGTGGTCAATAGAAGTGAATTGGTCCATAATTGCGGACCACAATTCTACGGTCGTGTGCATGGGGCCTCACCGTTCTCTTTTTAAAGGGCCAGCAGTAACCTGCGTAGTGTTATATTTGGATTTCTTGCTACTGACCTCTTGCCTGAACTGTGACCATTCCTGACTGCTGCCTGCTCTGACCACTTGCCTGTTATCCGGGATGATCCTCTGCCGTCTGCCCTGACCTTTGGAATTTCTAACCATGAGTTTCCGTCTGCCACCTGCCCTGATCTACGCTATACCCAGTGGCGGATTATCATATGGGCAAACGCACATTATCTCGTAAATCTAGTTAGCGCTGCTAACGGCCGAAGATGGGGAGGAGCAGGGAATTCGCCGGGATCCAGGGGTAGGACACGCCTCCCTGACAGTGCGGGCCGCCGCCATTGAGTAACAGAACAGCGACGGACGGCTGTTCTGTTACTCCAAAGCAGCAAGAGAAGAGCCGGCGGGCGGTCACCGGCGCTGAGGTCAGTACAGGATTATCCTCCTGCCCAACTGGTTCCCGACCGCTGGCTGTATTTTTACGGCCAGCGGTCAGGGACGGGTGCTTAAAACCCGAGCCATAGACTTTCTACGGCTCGGGTTTTAACTTGCTGCCCGCGCGATCGGGCAGCTGAATGTCGGGTCTCCGGCTGTCAGTGACTGCCGGGGACCCTGAGGAGAAGACAGAAGCAGCTTTCGCTGCTTCTGTCTTCTCCGATGTCTTCTTACACAGCGTTCAATGAACGCTGTGTACAGGAATAGAGACAGCAGCAGCGGCGCTGTCTCTATTCCTCCCGGTGATCATGTGACAGGTCACATGATCGCCGGGTGCCGTTAGTGGCAGACTGTTGCTGGGTCTTACTAGACCCAGCACAGCCCTATTAGTGACAATCGTCACTGTGAGAGGGCTGATTTCCCCTGTAACTGGGGCTGCTGTGCAGCTCCAGTTACAGTGGAAAAACATGGTGTAAAACAAAGAGAAAGTAGATATAAAGTTCCCCAAAGGTCTTTTTTGACCTTTGAGGATCAGAACATAGTAATAAAAAATAGTAAAGTGCAAAAAAAAAAAATAATAATAAATACACATAAAATACCCACCCCAAAAAAAACGTTCCCCCCCCCCGCCAATCATTGTTGTAACGCTAGCGCTGACCCAATTACCCTAATATAGACATGTAATATATTAAAATTTACGGTAGACAATGACGATCACAGATAAAAGGTCTATTTTAGGGTAAAACAATGTTATTACCAAAAAAAAATAGCTGAAACGTAAAAAAGCTTCTTTTTTTACTATTATTTTCAAACTTTATGAATAAAAATTCTAAAATGGCAAAAAATGTGTGCATAAAAACGAAACCTGCATTGTCTACGGAAAAAACGTCGCAAAAATAACGTCTGTTTTATTTTTTTTTAATAAAAATGTGTGTTTGGTGCAACTTTGTAATTACGTTTTATTAAAAAATATTTTCACTTTTTGAGATACAGCTGCTTTGTATCCTGTATCCGTCAGGTCAGCAGGACTGACGGGATCAGTGAAACGGGCCCTGCGCTAAATTATAATCTTAGATGTGATAGATTTGAGGTGGATCCTGCGTGTCACTGATCCCGTCAGTCCTGCTGACCTGACGGATACAGGATACAAAGCAGCTGTATCTCAAAAAGTAAAAATATTTTTTAATAAAATCAATCAATCACACTGATACACAGACATACTATATATATATATATAATTATAATATAAAGTTTTTAAATGTGTACATAACCTTGTGGCACTATATACAAGGGGGAGCGCTGTGTGGCACTATATACAAGGGGGAGCTCTGTGTGGCACTATATACAAGGGGGAGCGCTGTGTGACACTATATACAAGGGGGAGCGCTGTGAGGCACTATATACAAGGGGGAGCGCTGTGAGGCACTATATACAAGGGGGAGCGCTGTGAGGCACTATATACAAGGGGGAGCGCTGTGAGGCACTATATACAAGGGGGAGCGCTGTGAGGCACTATATACAAGGGGGAGCGCTGTGAGGCACTATATACAAGGGGGAGCGCTGTGAGGCACTATATACAAGGGGGAGCGCTGTGAGGCAAGGGGGGGCTGTGTAGTGCTATCCACCGTGGTATGTGTGTGGCGCTCTTTATAGGGGGGGCTTTTTGGTGCTATTTACAAGAGGGGGAGGGCTGTGTGGCGCTCTCTACAGGGGGGCTGTATGGCACTATCTATAGGGGGCTGTGTGTAACGCTCTCTACGAGGGGGATGTGTGATATATAGAGGGGGCTGTGTATGGCGATATCTATGGGGGTGTGTAATATCTACAGGGGCTGTGTGTGGCACTATGTACAGGGGGCTGTGTGTATGGTGTTTTACAGTGTGTGGTATTATATTCAGGCGCGCAGTGTTTGGTGCTATTATATTTAGGGGTACACTATGTGGCACCATGATAACTTTATTTTCGTTTATAGGTGTGGAAATGTTGGAAAAGTGAGGAGACGTCTAAGTGGCAAATTCTGCAGAAATGAGTCATGGCCGGGAGAAGTCGTCATGAGCGCTGGACCGGATGGAGAAGAAAAGAGGAAAAAAACTACTAGAATCTGAGACGTCGTCATCTGTGAGTCACTAGATTTATAGAGAATCTGTCACCTCTCCTGACATGTTTATTATAGGAAATCCTTGTATTTCACAAAAAGTCTTTCTGCGGTCCAGGACTGATAGACAATTCCCCTTGTCAGAAGGTTGTGTCCCTGCACAGTGTGATCCTGTCAGTATGTAGGGACACCGCGCTGTGACAAGGGGAATCGTAACACTGTTAATGCTTGCCCAAAAAGGTAGTGTTAAAAATAGTTACGGTGAGGAAGGGGGGCCCAAGTTTGGGTAACAGCCCAGGGCCCATGGTCTACTTAATCCGCCACTGGCTATACCTTAACCTGCATACTAGCTGCGGTTTCAGTATCACCCCTGTCCTTGACTGCTGTTGCTAAGGGAGATTACTCTGGGGGTAGTGACCCAGGAATACTAGCAGCAAAGTCCACATCTTGGTAAAGTTAAAGGGTGAAATGCTTGTTATCCATTAAACTGCGCTCCCCAGTTTAGCCCTAGTAACACTGTGGTACACACCATCCTCTGTTTGCCCTCTGACAGTCACTAATTCTACGGGCCCTGTGACACGGTTTTAGATGCCTTACTCAATCTGGTACTTTTCTACATGCAGTGGGGAAATGTCACAAACTCACCTTATTGAATTCCAAAATGCTAGTATTGCTTTCCCGTCGATGGTGTCCCTCCGGTGTTATTTTTTTAAATTGTTTGAACAAAAAAGTTCAAGATTTGCAAAGTTCATACGTGCTGCTTAGATTTACGTCACAGATCTTGACAAAAATCTTACAAATTTAAAGAGAAACTTTCACCTGCCCATAGGTGTGCAGCTGAGTGCACCATGTAATAGGCACTGTGATGGATGGTCAAATTGCTTATATATTGCTTATATTAAATTGCATTATGAATATCAAGCAGGATGCCGGATTATGAAGATATGTATTCTCCATTTTGTAATGACCTTTTTCTAGTTCTGCTTGAGTCACAAATAAATATGTTATTTCTTTGTGTTCTTCATGTGGCCTTCAAAATACTGGTAGATAAAAGTCTGGCAGAACGCCTAGACATGAAATAATCATCATATTTGTAATGAATTCTCTTCATCTCAATATTTCACACATAGATTTTTGAAATCACCACATACACTTATGAAAACCTCCTACATTTCTATTGTTTATAGGCCAGGATTTGCAGGTGTTAGAAAGATCACGTGACCTCAGTGGGAAGGTACCCTATGACGTATTTTCAGTCTACGTGTAAAATGTTATGATTGGTTTTTCCATGAAAGGTAACACCCTAATTAGAGGGTACGCCCTGAGGGTATATTAACTTATGTATCTTGATAATAAATGAGACTATTGATTGAGACAACAGATTGCTATTGTCTTTATTGATCTCCTGGTGCACTGCTGATACTTCAATTACCATATTGGAATACCACCTGACAAAGCAGAGGGAGCGTGTGTCTGCTGCGTGAAACTCACAGCAGGTCCTATACTTTAGCGTTTTTCGCGCATCATGTACCCATTGAAGTCAAAGGGTGCGTGAAAACCGCACACGGACGCACTTCCGTGTGCCGCGCGTGATTCGAGCTACAGTTGTTGAAGAAATTAAGGGAATAATAAAACTACCTCCTTCATTTCTGTTTCTAAACATCAAAACCACGTGTCATAACGATGCCATACGTACAAAAAACACGTAGCCACGCACCAAACCCTGATGCCACACGGAACTGCAACGCGCAAAAAACGCAGCGTTTTTGCGCACGCAGAACGCACACATTCATGTAAATAAGGCCTTAGAGCTCTAAAATCTGGTTTTAAGCTACAAATTTAACCCCTTAAGGACATGGCCAAATATACCATTATCACTATTATGGGATTTACATGCCATTTATTATGTAATCTATTTTGTTTTGAAAATTAAAAATAAAATTAAAATAGAAGTTTTAAGTAAAAATAAAACAAAAATTATTTTTATTTCTTTCATTTTCTTTAATTTGGTTATAACCTGTTGCTGTTATGGTGTCCTACTAATAATTATTGCAATTTCTCATAATTTATAGAGGATTCGATCTATATCATACCAGTCGAGACCCAGGTCTCTGATTGGTCTCTGAGACTGTCAATTAAGAAGGACCCTATTTATAGGGCACTTTAATGGCGGCCTCCCACCCCTGGAAGAAGCCAGAATGCTGGCGAAACGCGCGTCGGGTGCTTAAATCCATTATCCATTGGTGCTTACACATGGCCAGAGCTGTCCTTGTTCAGCTCTCAATAGACTACGCTACATAATACGGCTGACAGCTGTCAGCTGCTTCACTGCGCTACACTGCTTCACTTGAAGAGTGTCTCGCTGTTTAACCCTGATCAGCTGGGGTATCTCCCTCACCTCCAGCCACGACATGGTCTGACGGCTGGTAACTCCAGGCACAGTCTCCCCGAGGTTGCAATTTACTATCCTCCGGTCTGAACGTAGGCGAGGTGCAGTGAGACCGTAGGGTCTAGACAATCGAGCCCTCACCGCTCTACTCATCAGCTCGGTCCACACACTGAGCTTACTGAGCGGACCTATTCTAACCGCTCTAGCATAAGACCAAACCCAGTGAACGGCTGCATATCACCGCGTCTGGACTGATAACCAGCGGTGACAGCTGCACACCTCACAGCCGCCTTCCATATCGCTGCTCCCTAGGCAGACAGCGGCGTATAGGTGTGCCTGCACTTACAATTTGCTTAATTAAAACGCAACAATAACGCTGGATGTGTATGTTGCCAGATTACATCTGGTCACCCATTAATGTAAGGCCAACTTTGAGCCGTATTAGCTGCTCGCTGTTTTAACAGCGCAGCTAGATTCAATACCACTTCCCAGTACAACAAACTCCTCACAGCTGCTCGCCGGTTCATCAGCGCAGCTAGAATCATATATACTTTCCAATACAATAAACTCTTTTAGCTCATACATTGCTTCAATTGGGAATTGGACTCCAATTCATTTTATTTGGAGCCACAACAATTATAACTATAAAATGATTTCATCATTCACAGATCAGCGATGTGTTTATTATAATGGAATTTCAGTGATCGTGAAATCACCTAACATCATATACAGTGAAATCACCTACAATACACTCATTCCATTCAAGTTGTGATAGCTGCCTACTTATAACGCAGCACAAACGCTGCATGTGCATGTGACCAACATCACAATCACTCTTATAATTTGCGGTAGGCCATACCAGTCCACTTAGCTGCCCGATGGTATCAGTCCATCTTTCCAGCACGGGCTAGTTTTTCTAGCTGACTTATTGGTCAAATTTATAATTGACCCCATTTTCGTCTCATCGGGAGCTATACTTCTTATTTTAGTGCAGTGACACGTGCCACACAGTGGAAAATAGCGGTAGTGGAATCACTCGATATTGCATATAGTGGTATCTCTCAATATAATATCAATTTTCAATTCAGGCCAAGGTATGTGAGTTTGGGGGTCACTCACACATACCGGTTTGCACCAATGGACTTTTAATATTATTTTTAATGCAAATCAATAAAAGTTACTTATTAATTTATTTAGTTTAGACCACATCTGTTCTCTTTTCCCCTCCCTGAATATACATGGCCAAATTTGGCCTTGGCATCAGAAGAGTTTTTTTTTTCCTCTTTGCATCCCGTCGCTTGCAACTTTTTTTTATTTTTTGTTCAACTAAGCTGTATGAGACGTTTTTTTTTGCGAGACGAGTTGTACTTTATGTAGGTACCATTTTTTTGGTACGTTTACATTATCGTTTAAAGGCTATGTGCACCTTTTGAAAGGGATTTTTTTTTAAATAAAAAAGTCAATCAGCGTGTTTACTTTTTGAGATACAGCTGCTCTGTATTCTGCATACAGAGCAGCTGTATAGTTCGCCAAGACCTGAATCCGTCAGTCCCGCGTACCGGACCGGTTCAGTGCTAGCGGATCCTGCGTGTCTCTGGCACGCAGGATCCACCTGTAATTTTATTAAATCAAAGTTATGAACCCACTTTCATTGAACCAGACGCGGACATGACAGGTACAGGATTCTGCAAACGATACAGCTGCTCTGTATAGAGAATACAGAGCATTAATTAATTTAACTTTTGTTTTTTTAAACCCATAGGGGGACTTTTACATTTGTTGATTTTTTTTTTACTTTGATGTATTGCCATATATCTATATGACCGTACATTAGCCTGTGTACTTATATAATCAAAAAGTTAATTTATTTCTATAATTCACTTGAAAAAGTGAAACTCATATATTATATAGAATCATTACACACAGAGTGATCTATTTCCAGAATTTTTTTCTTTTAATGAAGATTATGGCTTACAGTTAATGAATTTAGTCTTTCAGAAAATTAGAATATTGGGTAAAAGTTCAAGATTGTAGACTCATAGTGTCACTCTAATCAGCGAATCAACACAAAACACCTGCAAAGGTTTCTGAAGCCTTTAAATGATCAACAGTCTGGTTCAGTAGGCTACACAATCATGGGGAAGACTGCTGACTTGACAGTTGTCCAGAAGACAGTCATTAACACCCTCCACAAGGAGGGTAAGCCACAGAAGGACATTGCTAAGGCTGGGTTCACACGACCTATTTTCAGACGTAAACGAGGCGTATTATGCCTCGTTTTACGTCTGAAAATAGGGCTACAATACGTCGGCAAACATCTGCCCATTCATTTGAATGGGTTTGCCGACGTAATGTGCAGACGACCTGTTATTTACGCGTCGTCGTTTGACAGCTGTCAAACGACGACGCTTAAAAATACAGCCTAGTCAGTGCAGGACACTTCTTTGGACGTTTTTGGATCTGTTTTCTCATAGACTCCAATGAAAACAGCTCCAAAAACGGACGTAGAAAACGGCGCGAAAAACGCAGCGGAAAATGCGAGTTGGTCAAAAAACGTCTGAAAAGCAGGGTCTGTTTTCCCTTGAAAACAGCTCTGGATTTTCAGACGTTTTTGGTCACTACGTGTGCACATACCCTTAAGGAGCTGGCTGTTCACAGAGTGCTGTATCCAAGCATATTAGTGGAAAGTTGAGAGAAAGGAAAAAACAGGGCCAACCGTAGCTTTGAAAGAATTGTCAAGAAAAGGCCATTCAAGAATCTAGGGGAGATTGACAAGGAGTGGTCTGCTTCAAGAGCCACCACACACAGACGTATCCAGGACATGGGCTACAACTGTCGCATTCCTTGTGTCAAGCCACTCATGTCCCAGAGACCACGTCGGAAACGTCTTACCTGGGCTACGGAGAAGAAGGACTGGTCTGTTGCTCACTGGTCCAAAGTCCTGTTTTTATATGAAGGTAAATTTTGCTTTTCATTCTTCTGCTCTGCTTTTGTTACCACGTACTCTCCTGGTTTGACTCGGCTCGTTCACTACTCCTGTTGCTCACGGTGTTGCCGTGGGCAACTGCCCCACTTCCCGCTCTTCTGTGTACCCTGTCTTGTGTTGTCTGTTGTGCACATATTGAGTGTAGGGACCGTCGCCCAGTTGTACGCCGTCACCTAGGACGGGCCATGCAAGTAGGCATGGACTGGGTTGCGGGTAGGTTAGGGCTCACTTGTCCGTCTCCCTACCCCGTCATTACACTGGGCTTCCATAACGCATCAGCAGTGCCACAGGCTGATAGCCTCCATGCCACGCCGCATTGATGCAGTAATTCATGCAAAAGGAGCCCCGACCAAGTATTGAGTGCATATACTGTACATACATTTCCGTAGGCCTACATTTCGGTTTTAAAAATAATTTTTGAAATTGGACTTATATAATATTCACATTTTTTGAGAGACTAGATTTTGGGTTTTCATTAACGGTTAGCCATAATCATCAACATTAAAAGAAAAAAATGCTGGAAATAGATCACTCTGTGTGTAATGAATCTTCAATTGGTCCTGGGTTGTCTGCCCATATAAGGTATGTCCCTTGATCGCATCGCATCGCAGAGATTACCTGTGACACGATCAAATGGGGGCCCCCTTCTCATTTTCCTTTTGAATGCGACGATCAGCTTTGATCGCAGCATTCAAAGGGTTAATGGTGGAATTTAGAGGTTTTTCTGATTTCCACCGTTAGAGCTGGCCTGCAACTGTGTATTACAGCCATTGCCCCACTCCTGATTGCACGGGCACACTTGCTGTGCCCGTGCAATCAGCATGACGTCTACGGTCGTCGTGATATGGAATTGTCCAGCTGCTCATGACTAGCATAAACGTCAAGCATCTTCAACCGGTTAAAGAACGAAATACATTAAAAAAACAGATGTGTTACCTTAAATCCTATATATTTCTTCAAACAACCAGAATGAAGAATGTAAAAGTGGAGTAAACACTATCATAACATGACCTTAATTAATCACCCCATAAAAGGAGTGAACCCGATTTAGCTATAAATTTCATGAATATAGACAACCCAAAGATTGTGAAAGATGTGAATTTACAGATATGGCCAACTATTTGTCATTTTGAATTGTGTAGTCTGAGACTGACTGGAGACCAGTTACAGAGCATAGGAGACGGACTGCCTTTGCCAAAGCTCACTCCAGTATCTTCACAGCCCATAAAGAGGGGAGTGGGAGCAGGTGCATAGACACAGACATGCTGACCATAGAAGTCTGTGGAGAGGGGAAGCGGAGCAGGAGCAGAGAGGGGACACACATGCTGTTGATGAGTTATATGTCACTCCAGTCCTGGATTCTCAGTTACACTGCTCATTACTGCTGTATATTCTCCTCCATGTGGCTGCTGCTTTCTATATATGTGATGGAAAAAGATAGGAGAGCAGGACTCCCCTCTTCTCTGTGTGCAGTGTATTGAAGACGGGATAAGTTGTGCTCCATTCACTAGATCAGAAAAAAAAAGTGAAGCACTTGCCTGTTGACCACTCACCAATCAAAGTGTTGTTGGTCTGCCTTCAACATTGGGTGGGGAAGGTCAGTCTTTTACTATGAAAGTTGGGGCCTCCTTAGCCAAGGCAAATAATAAGGCCGAGCTGTCAGTGTTGTAGAGCTTTGTGGGAGGTTAGATGAGGCTTAGTGGACATTCTCTTTTGCCAGGCTCTGCATTTTTGTTGCATCCTAGATGAGTAATCATTGAACATCAGCAATATCTGCCTCTCCACCTTTTATTTTGGATGTGATGGCTTTGAATCTTTTTTCTTTTCTTGGTCAACGTTATATAGTTGCATTTTGTTACTTGCTATATTTGTCCACATGGCTTGAAGGCCATTTTGTGCTGCTGTATCACTTATCATTTGTTGAGGGCAGCAGTTCTTTTACACTTCCTTAGGCCTCATGCACACAAACTTATTTTTCCCTCCCGTAAATACGGGTCCGGTGTCACCAGTATTCCACCCGTATTTACGGGCATGTTTTCGCTGCAAAATTGCACTGCACTAATCGGCAGCCCCTCTCTCTATCAGTGCAGGATAGAGAGAAGGGGCAGCCCTTTCCGAGGTAAAAGTAAAAGAAATTCATACTTACCCGGCCGTTGTCTTGGTGACGCGTCCCTCTTTCGACATCCAGCCCGACCTCCCTGGATGACGCGGCAGTCCATGTGACCGCTGCAGCCTGTAATTGCGGTCACATGGGCGGTAACGTCATCCCAGGAGGCCGGACTGGAGGAAGAAGCAGGGAGTTCTGAGTAAGTATGAACGTCTTTATTTTTTTTTTTTTACAGGTTGATCTATATTGTGATCGGTAGCCACTGTCCAGGGTGCTGAAAGAGTTACTGCCGATCGTTTAACTATTTCAGCACCCTGGACAGTGACTATCCACTGACGTCGCCTAGCAACGCTCCCATAATTACGGGTGCACACACGTAGTCACCCGTAATTACGGGAGCCCCATAGACTTCTATGGGCCTGCCCGTGCCATAATTACGGTCTAAAATAAGACATGGTCTATATTTTTCAACGGCCCGGGAACCTTCCCGTAAGCATACGGGGAGGTACCCGTGGCCAATAGAAGTCTATGGGCCCGTAATTACGGGCGTTTTTACGTTCGTGTGCATGGGGCCTTAGCCAGGTTTTTCAGATCAATGCTGTTGCAATCGGAGTCTGGCTAAGTCATGAATCATTCATTCCAACTGTACTAAAGACTAGGCAACATTTTTTTCTGTGTGGAGTACAGAGCCGTCATACGGTCATGCACATAAGGCCTTAGAAGAAAGATCACCAAACTTACTATTGTTCTGTCAGATCTGCACGAAGTCTACACTCTAGTCTGATCCTGCAGTTGTTTATTACTCCCTTCCAGTTGACCCCTCAAAATGGCTTTATTTTTTATTTTAGATGCATTAAAGTTCAGATAGTCTTCAAACACAATTGATTTTTGATTCATACAATAGCAATATAATGTACATTTTCATCGCCAACTGGTTTTCTTAGTAGCAAAGCTCACATTTCGTGTTTTTATTCTCTGAAGAATAGCAGGCAAATGTTCAGAATCATTTCCTAGCTACTACCCTTCTGTTTATAATTAACAATTTATCCAGAGGTAAAACTATAAATGCTGATAGCGATGTTCTTGATTAGCGCTATTTATTGTAACCCCAAGGGGAGAAATGCGAAAATACAGAGGTGAAAATACCAAAAATACAGTGCCTTGTGAAAATATTCACCCTCTTGGTGTTTTTCCTGTTTTTTTTGCATTACAACCTGTATTTTATATGATGGACGTGAAAAAATACTCCAAATTGCTACAATGGAATGAAAAAAAAATACCTTGTTTACAAAAAAGAAATAAATTAACTTAAAACTTAAAAGTTATGGGTGTATATGTGTTCACTCCCTTTGTTATGAAACCCTTAAGTAATGTCTGGTCAAACCAATTAACTTTGGAAGTCACATCATCGGTCGCATGTCAGTATAAATACACCTGTTCTGAAAGACCCCTCAGTCCGCTGTACCACTAAGCAAACAACACGTAGACCAAGGAGCTTTCCAAACAGGTCAGAGACAAAGTTAGTGAGAAGTATAGATCGGGGTTTGGTTATAAAAAAAATTTAATCCCAAACTGAACATCGACAGAGCACCAATAAATACATTATAACAAAATGAAAGCAATATGGAACAACTACAAACCTGACAAAAGAAGGCTGCACTCCAAAACTCACAGAGTGGCAAGGATGGCATTAGTAAGAGATTCAACAAAGACACCAAGATTCACATGAATGTAGGGAAACTCGGACGTGAAAAACATGACGTGAAAACTGAACAAAATAGGACATGTCCTATTTTTCAACGGACCCTTCACACTGTCTGTTGAAACGACGGCCGTGTGAACAGCCCCATTGAAATACATGCGTCCATGTGACGGACGTTGATTTAACGGCCGTCATATGGACGTTTTCTACGTTCGTCTGGATTCGGCCTTACTGTAACAATACCTCTTTCATTACACCATGCTTTATAAGCACTATGTAATAGCATGCAATCTTCTGTTTTGCCTGTTTTATGCCAGTACTTTATCTTCGTATCCTGTTTTGTCTCACTGATGTTGAACTTGTAAATAAGAACTTTCCTTTGTTTACTAGCATAAAGTTAAAAAAAGGTAAAAAAATTGAATGAGTAAGATGGCAAATCGATTTATGTATTCTGTATGTCGGGAGAATTTTTTCTCACCGCTCCCTTAGGCTGATTTCACACGAGCGTGTGTGTTTTGCGCACGCAAAAAACGCGGCGTTTTGCGTGCGCAAAAGGCACTTATGACACTCCGTTTGGATGTTTGTAAACAGAAAAGCACGTGGTGCTTTTCTGTTTTCATTCATAGTTTGACAGCTGTTGTGCGAATCACGCGCATCCTACGGAAGTGCTTCCGCGTGGTGCGCAAGATTTTCACGCACCCATTGACTTCAAAGGGTGCGTGATGCGCAAAATACTCCCAAAGAACGGACATGTCGTGACTTTTTCGCTGCGGACTCGCGCTGCCGAAAAATCACACAACTGTCTGCACTACCCCATAGACTAATATAGGTCCGTGCGAGGCGCGTGAAAATCACGCGCGTTGCACGGACGTATATCCCGTTCATCTGAATAAGCCCTTATACTGTATACTATATATATATAAAGCTAGGAAACAGCTGGGGAATCGGAGAACTGCTTGGGAGGCAATACACCTTTAAAGAGGCTCTGTCACCAGATTTTGCAACCCCTATCTGCTATTGCAGCAGATAGGCGCTGCAATGTAGATTACAGCAACGTTTTTATTTTTAAAAAACGAGCATTTTTGGCCAAGTTATGACCATTTTTGTAGTTATGCAAATGAGGCTTGCAAAAGTCCAAGTGGGTGTGTTTAAAAGTAAAAGTCCAAGTGGGTGTGTATTATGTGCGTACATCGGGGCGTTTTTAATACTTTCACTAGCTGGGCGCTCTGAAGAGAAGTAACATCCTCTTCTCTTCAGAACGCCCAGCTTCTGACAGTGCAGATCTGTGACGTCACTCACAGGTCCTGCATCGTGACGGCCACATCGGCACCAGAGGCTACAGTTGATTCTGCAGCAGCATCAGCGTTTGCAGGTAAGATCGACTTACCTGCAAACGCTGATGCTGCTGCAGAATCAACTGTAGCCTCTGGTGCCGATGTGGCCGACACGATGCAGGACCTGTGAGTGACGTCACAGATCTGCACTGTCAGAAGCTGGGCGTTCTGAAGAGAAGAGGATGTTACTTCTCTTCAGAGCGCCCAGCTAGCGAAAGTATTAAAAACGCCCCGATGTACGCACATAATACACACCCACTTGGACTTTTACTTTTAAACACACCCACTTGGACTTTTGCAAGCCTCATTTGCATAACTACAAAAATGGTCATAACTTGGCCAAAAATGCTCGTTTTTTAAAAATAAAAACGTTACTGTAATCTACATTGCAGCGCCTATCTGCTGCAATAGCAGATAGGGGTTGCAAAATCTGGTGACAGAGCCTCTTTAAATCATGCTTTATGTTTTCCCAGCAAATGACTTCCTATCGAGAGTAGATACTAGTCTTAGATTAGATTATCCTCTGTTTTTCATTCTGCTGTTTGAATCCATAGATGTCAGCTTCCAAGGATCTAAATAAGAGAAATTTTAACATTCTTGATAAAAAATGACATTTTAATGTAAAAGCACTGTTGAAAGAGAGGCATTGCTGTGATATATGAAAGGGCCGATGCTAAAATTTAATAAGTTTACCTTTATACTTTGTAAGTGGAGATGATGGGAAATGAATTTGATTGAAGGCATTTTATTTTAACTAGAAGCAAATTAATGGTTCTTTTTATGTGTAAGATGAAGATCTCCGCTTGTAAAAGAGCAAATTTTTTAATATGGCGCAGTTCCTCTTCCACTCATTTATACAATATTTTGCCATATTGGAATTCAGAGTGTTTAACCCCTTCGCGCTCAGTGACGTAATATTCCGTCGTGTTGACCACCACGTTCGCGCTCAGCGACGGGATATTACGTCGCAGGGAAAATGCATCGCCAGTTTCCACCGGCGTGAGCTGTGACAGCTGCTGTTTCCGACAGCAGGCTATCACAGCTCAATACGCCGGGACCTGTCGCGATGGTCCCGCCTCCACGATCGCCACTATTGGCCAGTTAGTGAGTAACTGTCCAATAGTGGCGATCGGTCTCTTCACTTCCTCTTCCTGACATCACATCCTGCCGCATCCGCCCTGAACGCCTCTGTTGGAGATAGCGAGGCGTTCAGAGCGGTTGGGAGAAGAGGGAGAGAAGAAAAAAAGTGAAAAAACAACTTTTTTTTCTGCTTCCCACCTCCCCAATCCACTACCCAGTCCTGTACCCTTCCTCCTCGTGTTCCCCCCACGTTTTTGGTCAGTGATCTCCTATCACTGACCACTTCTTAGTCTTCAGGACCAATTTCTTGGTTCCTGGGGATTATTTTTTGCTTTTTTTTCTTTATAAAACAAAAAAAACATAAAAATTTAAAAAACAAAACAAAAAAAACCTGTTAATTTAGACAATTTAACTGGTTTGTTTAGTATTCGGGTTAGTTAGTGTCAGGGAACCGTCAAAAAGCGTAGTTAGGTATAGTGTCAGGGAATTTAGCGTCAGGAATCCGTCACCGTAGTTAGATCTAGTGTTAGGGGTCCATCACCGTAGTTAGATTTAGCGTCAGGGAAGCTCGGAATAATCTAGATAGGTTTAGTGTCAGGCACCCATCACCGTAGTTAGGTTTAGTGTTAGGGAAGCTCGGAATATTCTAGTTAGGTTTAGTGTCAGGGAATAGTCGCCGTAGTTAGATTTAGTCTCAGGAAAGCCCCCTCGTTCTATAAAAACACAAATTTTTTGGGCTGGTTTAGGTAGCAGCCTATTGCTCCTAGTTAGGGAAGCAATCAAACATGTCCCAACGGACATTTAGTGCCGAAGAGGCATATTCATTTCTTGCCTCTGACACAGAGTCGTCGGATGGTGAGACTCTGTTTTATTTATCCACCTTCTCATCCAGTGATTGAGAAGAGGAACCCCCTAGGAGACGCCCCAGGACCACCACTGCAGTTGAAGTCCCCGAGCGAAATTACCCCGCCGCAGTTCAAGCCCCCGAGCGAAGTGACTCCATTTGGACCCCCACACCAGACATTTATGAGCCCCAAATCCCAGAGTACACGGGCAGCTCAGGGATAAAAGTTAATACGGCAGGACTCAGTGAAATGGACTTTTTCAAGTTCTTCCTCACTGATGCCTTTATAGATCTTATGGTCTCCCAGACGAATTTATATGCCCAACAGTATATTACTAAGAACCCCACATCATTTTATGCCCAATCCCACAGGTGGACCCCTGTAGATGCAGCAGAGTTGGGCAAATTCTGGGGACTTCACTTGAACATGGGGCTTCTGAAAAAGCCGTCCATTAGGACCTACTGGAGCACGGACATCTTATACCACACCCCGAAGTACCGTATGACCATGTCCAGGATGCGTTATGAGGCAATACTTCGCTTCTTACATTATACGGATAATGAGCAGTGCCCACCCCGAGATGACCCCAGTTTTGACCGTTTGTACAAACTGAGACCCCTATTAGACCATTTCAGTGCCCGGTTTGCCCAAGCATATACCCCCGAGAAGTGTATTTCTATTGATGAGTCCCTGGTACATTTTAAAGGGAGGCTTCAATTCCGCCAGTACCTGCCGAGTAAGAGGGCAAGGTATGGCGTGAAGATGTATAAGCTGTGCGAGAGTGCATCAGGGTATACCTACAAATTTAGGATATATGAAGGGAAGGACAGCAGTATTCAGCCCCCAGAATGCCCCCCCCCCCCCCCAAACTGGGAATTAATGCAAAAATTGTGTGGTATTTGGTGCACCCACTGCTGGACCAGGGTTACCACCTCTACCTGGATAATTTTTATACCAGCGTCCCACTCTTCAACTGCCTCGCTTCCAGAAGTACTGTGGCATGCGGCACTGCTAGAAAAAAATCTGAGAGGCCTCCCTAAGACTCTGCTTGGAAAAACACTCAGAAGGGGTGAGAGCAGGGCACAATCTAGCAGCAACATATTGTGTGTCAAGTACAAGGACAGGAGAGATGTCCTTGTATTGACAACAATACATGGCCACACCAGTACCCATGTACCTGTACAAGGTACCAGTACAGAGACCCCCAAACCAGACTGCATCCTGGACTACGATAGGTACATGGGAGGGGTGGACTTGTCAAATCAAGTCCTGAAGCCCTACAGCGCCATGCGGAAAACGAGGGTGTGGTATAAGAATATGGCTGTGCACATCATACAGTTGGCATTGTACAATGCGTACGTGCTACGTCGATGTGCAGGCCAGACGGGAACTTTCCTGGAATTTCAAGAGGTGGTTATCAAGAACCTAATCTTTAGGGACGAAGAAGAGGGAGCACCCAGTACTTCTGGAAGCGAGGCCACACGCATCGTAGCAGGGCAACACTTTCCAGGAGAAGTTCCCCAAACTGGCAAGAAGGGAAAAAGTCAAAAGTGGTGCAGAGTCTGCTCAAAGAGGGGGATAAGGAAGGACACAATATACCAATGTGACACGTGTCCCAAAAAACCAGGGCTCTGTATGAAAGATTGTTTTCGAATTTATCATACATCCCTTAATTTTTAATTTACCCTGATGCACTCCGCACAGCTTGTCCCCCTCATCTTTCCCTTCTGAGCCCTGCCGTGTGCCCAGGCAGCTGATAACAGCCACATGTAGGGTATTGCCGTACCCGGGAGAACCCACAATTACAGCTTATGGGGGGGATATCTCCGGTGGCACATGCTGGGCACGCTATATCGGACACTGACATGCCCTTTATATATAGAAAATTGCAAATCTCACTCTGCACCGCCTGCTGCGCATTATCTTTTACACAGTATCTGTGGGGTTAAAATGCTCACTACACCTCTAGATGAATGTCTTAAGGGGTGTCGTTTTTAAAATGGGATCTCTTTTCGGGGGTTTCAACTGTACTGGTACCTCGGGGGCTTCTGCATACATGACTTAGCATCAGAAAATCTCCAGTAGGCCAAATGGTGGTCCTTTCCTTCTGAGCCCTCCCATGGGCCCAAACTGCAGTTTATCGCCAAAAATGGGGTATTGCTGCACTAAGGACAAATTGGGCAACAAAATGGGGTATTTTGTTCCCTGTGAAAATAAAAATTTGGTCAAAAATTGCATCTTATTGGAAAAAATGAATTTTTTTTAATTTCACAGCCCAATTCAAATAGGTGCTGTGAAAAAACTGTGCAATCAAAATGATAACAACAACCACAAATGAATTCTTTGAGGGGTGTAGTTTCCAAAATGGGATCACTTCTGGTGGGTTTCCATTGCTTTGATACCTCAACACCTCTTCAAACCTGGCATGCTGCCTAAAATATATTCTAATAAAAAAGAGGCCTCAAAATGCACTAGGTGCTTCTTTGCTTCTAGGGCTTGTGTTTTAGTCCATGAGAACACTAGAGCCACATGTGGGACATTTCTAAAAACGGCAGAATCTGGACAATACATATTTAGTAGTGTTTCTCTGGTTAAACCTTCTGTGTTACAGAAAAAAATTGAATAAAATTTAAATTCCGCAAGAAAAATGAAATTTGCAAATTTCACCTCCACTTTGCTTTAATTCCTGTGAAACGGCTGAAGGGTTAAAAAAATTTCTAAATGCTGTTTTGAATTTTGGTCTAGGTTTTAAAATGGGGTGTTTTATGGGGGTTTCTAATACATAGGCCCCTCAAAGCCACTTCAGAACTGAACAGGTACCTTAAAAAAAAGGCTTTTGAAATTTTCTTAAAAATATGAGAAATTGCTGTTTATGTTCTACGCCTTGTAACGTCCAAGAAAAATAAAAGAATGTTCAAAAAATGATGCCAATCTAAAGTAGACATATGGGGAAATGTGAACTAGTAACTATTACAGGCAGATGCATTTAAATTCTGAAAAATGCTATTTTTTCGAAAATTTTCTCTAAATTTTGCACATTTTCACCAATAAACACTGAATATATCGACCAAATTTTACCACGAACATGAAGCCCAATGTGTCATGAGAAAACAATCTCAGAATCGCTTGGATAGGTTTAAGCATTCCGACGTTATTACCACATAAAGTGAAATATGTCAGATTTGAAAAATGGGCTCTGAGCCTTAAGGCCAAAACTAGGCTGCGTCCTTAAAGGCAATGTGTTGCCAGAAAAACATGTTTGTTTTTTTTAATTAAACATTTAGTGTGTAGGTGATTAAACATTGTTCAAATTTTTTTTATTTTTTTCACGAGTCAGGAAATATTATAAATTAATTCTAATTTATAATATTTCCCATTGCTGGTCACTAGATGGAGCTATTCCCAAAATTGCAGCATTGCAAAATTGGGTAAAAAGCCCTCGCTCTAGTGAGCTCTCAGCACCCCCCCCCCCTCCTTTATCCTGGCTAGTGCCGGGATAAACGAGGGGTTTGAACGGTCTAACCTCCTACACTGTGTGTCGCCATTTTTTGAGCTAACACACAGTGTAGTAGGTTTACATACAGTAGTAAACGTACACAAACACGAACATACATATAAATCTCTTACCTGCTCCTGCCGCCGCGGCTCCCTCCGGCCCGTCCGCTCCGTCTGCTGCCGCTGGTCCAAGTGCACAAGTCCGGAAGCCGCGACCGGAAGTAGTAATCTTACTGTCCGGGCGCGACTTCCGGTCCACACGAAAATGGCGCCGGACGGCGCGCATTTCAAATTGGACTGTGTGGGAGCGGCGCATGCGCAGTTCCCACACAGACGGCGTACATTGAAGTGGATGGGACGGGAGCCGTTCGCAGTCCCTATGGGATTGTGGCTGCCGTATTCCATGTCTGTATGTGTCGTTAATCGACACATACAGAAATGGAAAAAAAAATAAATATAAACATTTTTAATAAAGCACTAACATCGTTAACATATTAAAAAAAAATTTGTGATGACACTGTTCCTTTAAGGGGTTAATATGTCTCACTAAGGCTGGGTTCTCACATCCTGGTTTAAATTGGGTTTTTGCTGCGCAATTTTTCCACGATTTTCGTAAAATAGCAGCAAAATAGTGTCGTTTTGCTGCAGTTCGCGGAAGCAATTGCATTTGAATGTCTGTGTGAGAACCCAGCCTAAGGCCTAATTCACATGAGCGTGTTTGGTCCGTGATATACGGTCCGCATGTCGGACGCATTTCCCGGACCGAACACAATGCAGGGAGCCGGGCTCCTAGCATCATAGTTATCTATGACGCTAGGTGTCACTGCCTCCCCGCGGATCTACTGTCCCGTACTGAAAACATGATTACAGTACGGGACAATTTTCCCGCAGCGAGTCAGTGACACCTAGCGTCATAGATAACTATGATGCTAGGAGCACGGACCGAACACGCTCATGTGAATTAGGCCTTAGTTATGCAATGTACAGATATGAAATATGGATCTACATTACAGTTGAAAAGTTTAACACTTTGTATAGAATATACTGGCTGACCTATTCTTCACAGATCTAAATAATCATCCATTCAACATTGCATCTTTCTACAGTTCTCATTGGGAGTATTCACTGGAATTCTGTTGAAGTCCTTTAGATCAGTGATCCCCAACCACTGGGCCGCGGATCATTTGGTACTGGGCCGCAGTATCTGGTATCCACCCCGGAGGCCTCAGGTAATTTTGAGCGAAAAACCGCACCAAACTGTGGTGCAGTTTTTCGGCAGGAATGTCCGCTGCGGAAAACTGCTGAGCAGGCCTCCTTGGATGACGTTTCATCCCAGGAGACTGCTGCAGCCTGTGATTTGCTGCAGCGGCGGTCACATTGGATGAAACGTCATCCCAGGAGGTCGGCCCTCTAACGTCATCCAGACCGGCCTCCTGGTATGATGTTTAATCCCAAGTGACTGCCGCTGGTCCCAATTCCAACTGCATCTGCATCCTTAGGATGCAGATACAGTTGTATTGAATGCTGGAGCAAGAGTGACGGCTCCTTGCTCCATCATTCACTCCACCGTGAGCAGCTCGGCGCAGGCAGGCGGGATGTTGTGACGTCAGCGCACCTGTCTGCGCCGAGTCACTCATAGCACAGACCGGAGGAGAAGGATCCTCCACCCGTCGTGGGAATGGAGATAGTTAAGTAATTGTTATTTTTTATTAGGCACATATGGGGGAATTATACTGGGTATGGGAGGGGGGACTGATATGGTGGCATCTATGGGAGTATTTTACTGCATGGGGCAGCTGAGGAGGGCCTTATACTGTATGGGGGTCATTATAATTTATGGGGAGCATTATACTGTGGGGGCAGCTATGGGGAGCATTATTCTCTGGGGGCAGCTGTGGGGGACATTATACTGTGGGGGCAGCTATGGGGGCATTATACTGTGGGGGCAGCTATGGGAGCATTATACTGTGGGGGCAGCTATGGGGGGGCATTATACTGTGAGGGGGCAGGCTTGGGGGGCATTATACTGTGAGGGAGCAGCTATGGGGAGCATTATATTATATGGGGCAGCTATAAGGAGCATTATATTGTGTGGGCGCAGCTATGGGGAGCATTATACTATGGGGCATTATACTGTGTGGGGGAAGCTATAGGGAGCATAATACTGAGTGGGGGCAGCTATGGGGAGCATTACACTATGGAGGCATTATACTGTGAGGGGGCAGCTCTGGTGAGCATTATACTATGGGGCATTATACTGTGGGGGTAGCTATGGGGAGCATTATACTGTGTGGGGGAAGCTATAGGGAGCATGATACTGTGTGGGGGCAGCTATGGGGAGCATTATACTATGGGGCATTATACTGTGGGGGAAGCTATGGGGGGCATTATACAGTGGAGGCAGCTATGGGGGCATTATACTGTGGGGGCATCCATGGGGACTGTTGGGCAAGGCGGCTGGGCATAGGTGCGGGCAGGGGTCTGGTGGTGTTGGGGAGGCCCAAGCTGGATTCTTGCACCAGGGCCCATGAGCCTTTAGCTACGCCCCTGCTGCTATTTGTTGTGGATTTTGGCTCCCCATTGAATTCAATGGGGAAAACCTGCAACAAATGAGCAGCGTTTACGCAAATACAATTGACTTGCTCCAGAATAAAATTCTGCACCGCAGGTCCATTTCTGAGCATTTTTTCCGTTTAGTATTTACGCAGAGTGTGGATGAGACTTGTTTTTTCTCATCCCCTTTGCTGCTACTGTATTATGCTGTGGATATTCCGCAGCATAATACAGTTATTATAATGCAGGTATACGCCGTATTTACGCAATGTGTGGACTGACTCTAAGCCCCGCCCCGCCGGTCCCTAGAAACATTTTCTTGCATCAAACTTGGCTTCGGTGCAAAAAAGGCTGGGGACCACTGCTTTAGATGATCTGATTCCTTGTATGCTGATAGCCACAGTGAGATCCTCTCTGATTTACTTAAATTTATAGGTAAATATAGGGGGTTCACTTATGTGCATCCTTAGGCCTGGGCACTGAAGAATAATTTAAGTGGGAAGACTAAATAGATGAGTTCTGAAGTAGAAGTGCTAACAGATATTTGACTCCCAAGGTTAACCATTCTTTCTGACCCATTTCTCAGCAGTGTAAAGTAGCAAGAAGTGAGGCATCTGCTCATAATGTCCCTCTAGCGGTTATTGTCCTTCATTGTATTCCAGCGTTTAGAGTGCATTACTGTTGCAGGAACTTGTCTTTACCTACTAACAACATGCGCGAGAACGAGATTACTCAGTGATGATGGCAGTGTTCTTTTCTGAAGGTCTGCAGAGACGTTGCTTTGCAGTCAGAGGTGTAACTTGAAGTTCCAGGGCCCCAATGCAAAATCTATGACCTACCATATATCATTTATAATACTGGTGTCTTCTTATGTGGCTGAGGGTCTCTTGGGCCCCCTCAGGCTCCTGGGCTCGGGTGCTACTTCTACCTCTGCACCCCCTATAGTTACGCCCCTGTTTGCAGTGATCTGATGATGGACTGTTGTGCCCTTGAGTCCTTACATATGCATGCTGGTAGTATGGTGCCTTGTGGTGTACCTTATCTTTAGAATAGATGATCAATATATTTCCTGAAATACAAAACAATTCTGCTAGAAGGGAGTCTAGAAATGTTTAGTACCTTTTAACTTTATTGTCCGCATCTTGCTCAATTAAATGTCTGAGTACATATGGGATCTGAAGCATATCAGCCAGAATTCTGTCGACTGGTATTCATTCTTTACGGTCTCTTTCCATGGTTTATCATTATTTACTAAAAATTAGAGAACCTCTTGAAGAGGACCTGCTGTCTCTCCTGATATGTCTATTTTAATACATGCTTGTATTTCCCATGAAATAACAATTCTGGAACATATTTTCTTAGAACTTTGTGTTGTGCTGTTCCTCTGTTATTCCTTTTAGAAATGTTTGACTAAATTGACAACTGGGTGTTATAATTCCCTTTGTCAAAGTGTGGCGTGTCCATACACAGACTCACACTGTCAGCACTGATTGGACATTGTCAGTCTGTGTAGGGACACACCTCGAACTAGTAACTACCAGTTGTCAATTTATTCATAAATTTCTAGGAGGAACAACAGTGGAACGGGACAACATAGTTATAAGAAAAGATGCTCCAGAAATGTTATTTCATGAGGAATACAATTATTTACTATAACAGTCATGTCAGAAGAGTTGACCGGTCCTCTTAAAACCTATCATAAGTCATTATGATATCAAGGTTATTGAACTAATGTACAACACCTACATTTGTCTTAAAGGGGCATTTCCACTTAATGCATTTATGACGTATTCACAGTATGTCATAAATGCCTAATAGGTGTGGGCCCCACCTCTCGGTCCCGTGATCCCCATCTGCTGAATCACAGCGCCAGCATTTCCCATAGAATACATTGAATGGATAGCCGCACTTGCTTAAAGAGGCTCTGTCACCAGATTTTCAAATCCTTATCTCCTATTGCAGGTGAACGGCGCTGCAATGTAGATAACAGTAACGTTTTTCTTTTTCAAAAACGAGCATTTTTGGCCAAGTTATGACCATTTTTATATTTATGCAAATGAGCCTTTCTTATGGACAACTGGCCGTTTTTAATCTAATTTCCAACTGGGCGTGTATTGTGTTCGTTACATCTGGGTGTGTTTACTTGTTTTACTAGCTGGGCGTTGTGAATGGAAGTGTATGATGCTGACGAATCCGCATCATCCACTTCTCTTCGTTACCTCCCAGCTTCTGGCAGTTCACAGACACACAGCGTGTCCTTGCTCGTCCGACGCGATGAAGTTCCTGTGGGAAGAAGTGAGTGACGTCACAGCGTGATCTCGCGAGGACACGCTGTGTGTCTATGCACTGCCAGAAGCTGGGTGGTAACGAAGAGAAGTGGATGATGCGGATTCGTCAGCATCATACACTTCCATTCACAACGCCCAGCTAGTAAAGCAAGTAAACACACCCAGATGTAACGAACACAATACACGCCCAGTTGGAAATTAGATTAAAAACGGCCAGTTGTCCATAAGAAAGGCTCATTTGCATAAATATAAAAATGGTCATAACTTGGCCAAAAATGCTCGTTTTTGAAAAAGAAAAACGTTACTGTTATCTACATTGCAGCGCCGATCACATGCAATAGGAGATAGGGATTTGAAAATCTGGTGACAGAGCCTCTTTAAATTTTCTGGGAGTTACTGAGGTGGCAGGTGGCTGCCCACACTAAGCGAATTGTAGAAATACAAGCAGTGCCTGGCTGCAGGGCCATCCTTTAGACAGTGCAAGCGACAGAATGTTGTATGTTCGGTGCAGATAACGTTCTTGCGCTGAATGGCGTCAGGAGCCAGTGTTTTGCCCGGAGGTGAAGAGGACTCTATTAAGGAGCAGCGACTGGGTAAGTATAATATGGTGAATATTGTCTGCTAGGGCCCTACATCTATGCCTATCATGTGTGATACTGTCTTCTGGGGCCCTGTATCTAAGCCTATCATGTTTGATACTCTGTGCTGGGGCCGTGTATCTAAGCCTAATATGTGTGAATCACACATGATAGGCTTTAAAATAGGGCCCCAGCAGAGATGAGTATCATACAGCAGGATACGGTCTGCTTTGGCCCTGTATCTAAGCTTGTGTGATACTGTCTGCTGGGCCCTTATCTAAGCCTGTCGAGTGTGATCATGTGAAATACTGTTTGCTGGGGCAATTTATCTAAGCCTATTGTCAGGGATCAATACTATGTATATTGTTTGAAAAATATTATCCTCACACATATGTATATACATTTCAGTTCTTTGTGTAATATACTAATATATATATATAACAAGTTCTTTGTTCATGTCGGACACACCTATGGAAGACACCGCCCCCTGGAATGCAAGAAGAGTGAATCGGAGAAAATGGTGGGGGCTTGGGCACTCCCACATCTCTGGGGAGGAGGCATGTGTCTCTTTCTGTGTTTCTTTGTTCTGAATAAAAAGTTTTTCAGTCTTCCTCCTGACAGAGGGAAGCTGTACCAAACATCTGTGTGGTGTACTTCTCTCCAGGCATGCCTTCAGCTTTCAATTTACAGAGGTGGTTATTCGGTGTGAAATACGGACCTGACACTATTATGTCTGATACTGTCTGCTGGGTCACTGTATCTAAGCTTATTATGTGTGATACTGTCTACTGGGCCCCCGTTCATCTGCTGATTTGTATTGTTTTAAATGCAGAAACTATTATCGTTGTCGGCAGCACATCTCCCTGTCGAAAAATAACGAGTGTTCGTCCCCATACATACATACATCCTTGTGAAAGGAGCAAATGAGCGCCGATTAACAAGCTGTCTCGTTGATCGGTCCTCATTTACACAGCCCACGTCAGGCCGTGTAATATTACCTTAACTGCTTCTGAACTTAGAGCAGCTTCCTGAGCACAGCTGGGATCTAAAAAAAAAAATGCCGACCCCAGCTTTTTAAAGGGAATGTGTCGCTAGAAATTATTTTTATTTTTTTCAGTTAAACAGTTAGTATTTAAAGAGGCGTTGCAATGTAGATAACAGTAAAGTTTTTTCTTTTTAAAAAACGATCATTTTTGGCCAAGTTATGAGCAATTTTATATTTATGCAAATGAGCCTTTCTAATGGACAACTGGGAGTGTGTTTTCTCTTATTTCCAACTGGGCGTGTATTGTGTTTGTAACATCTGGGCGTGTTTACTTGTTTTACTAGCTGGGCGTTGTGAATAGAAGTGTTTGTCAGCATCATATGTCCGCATCATACACTTCTGTTCACAACGCCCAGCTAGTAAAACAAGTAAACACGCCCAGATGTTACATACACAATACACGCCCAGTTGGAAATAAGGGAAAACACGCCCAGTTGTCCATTAGAAAGGCTCATTTGCATAAATATAAAATTGCTCATAACTTGGCCAAAAAATTATCATTTTTAAAAAAACAAAACGTTACTGTTATCTACATTGCAGCGCCGATCACATGCAATAGGAGATAGGGATTTGATAATCTGGTGACAGAGCCTCTTTAAGTGATTAAACATTGCTTTAATTTTTTTAATTTTTTCACCAGTCAAGAAATATTATAAATTAGATTCTAATTTATAACATTTCCATGTGCTGGTCACTAGAGGGAGCAATTCCCAAAATTGCAGTATTGCAATGTGGTAAAGCAAACTCATTGCTTTATTGTAAAGGATCTGCCAGGCACAGCTTCGGGGTTAACGCCCATAGATAATCAGTCTGCACCTGCTTCTATGTCTGTGAGACTGACTCCATCTTCCACCACTCAGGGTGGCAGGTTTAGGAGTGGGAGAACCTATCACAGCCTGGCCAGATGGAGCTAGCTCCCGCCCTCTGTCTATTTATACCTGCCTTTCCTGTTCCTCCTTTGCTTGTGATTCTTCTCGTTTGGTTTCCTGGCCCTGCTGCAGCTTCTTGTACCATTGTACTTGCTTCATATTGACCCCGGCTTGCTGACTACTCTTCTGCTCTGCGTTTGGCACCTCGTACTCTCCTAGTTTGACTCGACTTGTTCACTTCTCTTGTTGCTCACGGTGTTGCCGTGGGCAACTGCTCCTTTCTCCCCCTAGCTCTGTGTACCCTTGTCTGTTTGTTTGTCGTGCACTTATTGAGCGTAGGGACAGTCGCCCAGTTGTACCCCGTCGCCTAGGGCGGGTCGTTGCAAGTAGGCAGGGACTGAGTGGTGGGTAGATTAGGGCTCACTTGTCTGTCTCCCCACCCCCGTCATTACATTTATGCTGCAAATTTGGTGTAGACACACACGCTCTAGTCTGCTCACACAATCCCCCCTCCCTTATCCTGGCTAGTGCCAGGAGAAGGAGGGGGTTGATTCTTCTAATCCTCCTACACTGTGCATTCGCTCAGAAAATGGCGGCACACAGTGTAGGAGGATTAGATACAGTGGTAATCAGACGGTATAACACGAACATAATACACACATAACATACACAAGCATAACTTACCTGCTCCTGTCGCCGCTGCTGCCTCCGATCCTACTCCTCGTGTCTTCGCTGCCTGGAACATATGTCCGGAAGCCGCGACCGGAAGTAGGCATCTTACTGTCCGGCCGCGGCTTCCAGTCCACATGAAAATGGCGCCGGATGTTGCTCTGCCGAAGACCTTCCTTTTGGACTGTGTGGGAGCCGCGCATGCGCCGTTCCCACACAGACGGCGTACACTATAGTGAATGGAACGGCTCCCGTTCTCATTCTCTATGGGGATGTATGTGCCGTATTCCATCTCTGTATGTGTCGTTAATCGACACATACAGAGATGGAAAAAAAAAATGGCAGCCCCCATAGTGAAGTAAAAGAAAAAAGTACAACACAAAAAAATAAAATGTATTTTAATAACATACTAAAAGCAAATTTATATAAAAACATTTTTTTTCGCGACACCTTCCCTTTAACCCTTTGATCGCCATAGTCTGTGACTGCAGCATGATCAAAGGGGACTCCCCTCTTTGATCGCGTCACCGGAAACACCTGAAGACTGTTGGATTCCTGTGCAGTCAGCCCTGGGGACCTAGCAAGTACCCCAGAGCTGTCTGATCATTAAGCCTGCTTTTAGGGCACACTAAGAGTTGGAGAGAAGTGGCTTCTTTGCTGCTCTTCTTGACACCAGGCCAGCCTCCAAATGCCTTCGCCTCACTGTGTGTGCAGGTGCACTGACATCTGCTTGCTGCTATTTCTGAGCAAGCTCTGTACTGGTGTTGAACTAACCTTGTAGCTGAATTCTCTTTAGGAGACGGTCCTTGCAGGACTTTCTTGGGCGCCCTGAATTTTTCTACACAGCATTTGAACCTCTCTCCAATGTCCTTTCCTGTAAACCCTGTGTTTCCTTAGAGGTAACCATGGTTAACAGAGGACGACAATGATTTTGAGCACAACCCCCCTTTTAAAGCAACCAACACTTTCTCCTGAGGTAACGAGAAGATCACTGAAATGATGTTAGCAAGTCATTTTCTGGCAGGGCTGAAATGCAGCGGAAATGTTTTTTTGTAATTAAGATAACTTTCATGGCAAGGAGTCACTTTGCAATTAATTGCAATTCATCTGATCACTCTTCATAACAATCTAGAGTTAATGCAAATTGTCACTATAAAAACTGAAGCCGCAAACTTTGTGAAAACTAAAATTTGTCTTAGTCTCAAAACCTTTGGCCAGGACTGTAATATATTTCAAAGTTCTGTCCTCAATATAATCCCCTATTGAGGTAGTTCACGTGGCGTTTTTGTCTACGTTATTCGCCATTGAATCTAATGCAAAGACCGCCGTTAAAACCATTGCCACAGTATTTCTGCCTCCCATTGATTTCAATGGGTAGTCAGAAGCGAAAACTGCTCAAAGAAGGACATGGCGCTTTTTTTTTCCTCGGCGAGCGGGCAAAGTCCGCCTGGGAATAAAACCTCTCTGCCTCCTATTGAAATCAATAGGGGGCAATTTGGTACGTTTCTTGCCGCTCATTGCGATGAGTCTTTCTCATCAAAATCAGTGCCAGAAAACGCCTGTTGAACTACCACTTATAATTCAAGTTTTTTTTTTTTTTTTTTTAGCCAGCACTGTTCTTGATGCTGTTTATCATTTGTATAAGAACACTACGCCCGAAAAACCATTGCCAAAATTGTGCATACGCCTTTAGATGTCACTGTAGCAGTTGAAGTCCCTGTACTTCACGGCCACTAAAAGGATTAATAGTTATTATGTAATGTGTTTTCAAATGATCAGCACTATTTTTACATATTTTTGTGTCAGACAAAAAAAAAAATACATTGCCCTGGGACCCAAGAAGGCTAAGGACCGCCCTTCCTTGCTCTCACCTGAATTCCCATAGACTTCAATGGAGAGTGTGGAAACCGAGTAAGAGACAGCAAGCTTGAGAAAGGCTCTAGTCAGAGCTGAAATGTTGCTAAGGCTGAAATAAACAGGGCCATTGAAAATAAAGTGCTGTCTTTTACTCTCTTTCTACATTTCGAATATTAAAGGGGTTGTCAACCTTCTGACAACTGATGACCTATCCACCTGATAGGTCATCAGTATATCATCGGTGCGGGTCGGACACCCGGTAAGCCGCTCCGGTGGCCTGCAGTCACCGGATGTTATGGCACGTAATGCTATGTACAGGGCCCGGAAGCAGTTGGCTCTGTACATAGCATAGCAGGTGTGCTGCAGAACTGCATGTCCGCTCCTATTCACTTGAATATGAGCAGAGCTGCAGTACTGCAGCTCGGCCACCATTCCGTGGCCGGAGCCAAGTGCTTCCAGCGTGCACGTCCGGTGCACGGAGGCACCCGACCAGCTGATCTTTGCGGGGTTCGGGTGTCGGACCCCCACAGATCATATACTGATGAACTATCCGGTGGATAGGTCACCAGTTGTCAGAAGGTGGAAAACCCCTTTAAGGACTGGTCTTTTGAGACAATCACTATTCTATTATAGCTGTTGACCCGGTGCTGCTGAGTTTCTGACTGCTATTTCAATGGAGAGTGGCACATGTAATCTTTGAATTCTATAGCAGTTTTCTCCTCTGCAGGCTCTATCTCTAATTCTCTATTTCCTCTGAGCTAGTTTGTCTAGCCAAACTGCTATCATGTCTGCTATACACTGCACACAGAGAAAAGGAGAATCCTGCTCTCCTATCTATCCATCAGATATATAGATGCTGCTGCAGCAGCATAGAGGACATTATACAGCAGTAATGAGCAGTGTAGCTGAGAATCCAGCTCTGGTGTGAGACAATTACACTTACCAGGATCCTTCAGCGTCTATCTGTGACTTGTTCACTCTGTTCCCCCCACCCCTCTCAGTAGACTTGTAGGGATAGGGTGTCTGTGTCTGACTCACTCTGCTCCTGCTCCATCCTCTCCCCTGCCCTCTTCATAAGTGTCTTTCTCTGCTCTTGCTCCCCCTCCCCTCTCCATAGACTTGCATTGGCAGGCGGTGACGAGACACACCCCCACTGTCTGCAGTCTGTCAATTCTGCTCTGAAACTAGAGACAGAGTTTTATTGACAACGAGTGGACAGCAGATTACAGGAAGGGAGACACCTAGCTGCAGTAACTTCACATAGAATTTGCTTGGATAAAACAACTAAAGTTTAACAGTAAATTTCAAAGTTAATTTATATCAGGTAAACTATTAGATTAGTTGTTTGAAAAGTTAGTGTCCATTTACTCTCCCGACAGGTGAGGAACCCCTTTAAGTTGATAATCTTCGCAAAATGTAACCCTGTAGGTGTGATTGTAAGAAATTTTAGTTCAAATAGTCGTTCTATTTAGCTGTAATTATTGTTCTTTCATAATAACGCTTATCTGTTTGCTGATGCATAACTCGTGGGATGTTATATACTGACCTCAAATTAGAGTCTAATATAATGAGAAATGAGGTGCCGTCGCTGAATGTCTCTTTTGTTCTCAATTTAACACATTAGTATGTTGACATTTGTCACTGGTGGATTTCATTATTTGCTGAAAGGGTATTAGAGGGCTTGACAGCATGAATGGTTTGTCCTACAGTCTTTGAGAATTGATAAAGGCATCTTTGTTCTGAAAGCAAAAGCATAACAGACATCTTATTGATCGACACAAACACACATACATACATACATAGTGAAACTTTGTGTCTCATACATACACGTGCTTCGAAAGATTACGCAAACTTCATCTTTAATACTGATCCAAATTAATAACTAGGGTATTTTTAAGCTATTTTACTCGTGGACAAAATGTATCAAGCACAGTTGATGATTTGACATTTTAATTTTTAAATTAAAGGGAACCTGTCATCCACATTATGCTGCCATCACTGAGGGCAGCATAATGTAATGACAGGCACACTGATTTCAGAGGTCTGTCACGTATGTGATAATGTTAACCCTTTTATGAGAACTTACATTCAGAACCCAAGCAACGCCACCAATGTTTAACAGTTGAAGAGGAGCTAGCGTAAAGTGGGCAGAGCTGGCGGCTGCTCATAAATACGCCAGATTAATTTCTAGCTGCGCTGCCTGGGCTCCGTTCTTATAAAAGGGTTCACATTAACACATAAGTGAGAGACTGCTGAAATCAACATGTCTGTCACTACATTGTCTTGCCCTCAGTGAGGGCAGCCAATAACGGATCATCATAGGAGCGTTTTGGGCATCGGCCCGAGGCCCTTGGGGGGCCCATCGCTCTCCAAAGTACATTGCAGTTTTGTTGTGTTTTTTCCAGGAATTGCGGCAAAAACCACAACAGAACTGCATTGTGTATGTCCTGTAAAGGGACCTGCAGACATAAGGTCACATGACATTATGTTTGCAGTTCTTGTTACTGTTTAGAGACCTGCAGGTCACATGACCACAGGTTCTAGTACAGCAGCAAGACTCCATAGAGAAGACTGAGCTGCTATGTAAGTATAAGGGAGATGGATTAGTTTACGGGGTCTATATTTAAGGGGTCCGGTCTGGGGTCTGTATTAGTTTATGGGGGTCTGTATTCATGGGGTCTGGTCTTGGGTCTGCATTTATGGGGTCTCCTCTTGGGTCAGTATTAGTTTAAGGGGGCCAGGATCTGTATTTAGGGGCTCTGGTCTGGGGTTGTATTAGTTTATGGGTCTGGGGTCTGTTTTTAGGGGGTCTAGTCTGGGGTCTGTATTAGTTTCAAGTCTTTATTTAGGGGTCTGTGGGGTCATTATTAGTTTAGGGGGTCAGGTCTGGGGTCTGTATTTAGGGGATTTGGTCTAGGATCTGTATTTAGGGTGCTTGTTCTGGGGTCTGTATTTATTTAGGGTGCTTGTTCTGGGGTCTGTATTTGTTTAGGCGGTCTGGTCTGCGGACTGCATTAGTTTTGCAGGTCTGCGGTCTGTATGTATTCTAGGATCTGGTCTGGGATCCAAATTTATTAGTCAGAGTAAATGGGGTTGTCCAGGCACGTGGATAGGTCACGAGTATGAAAAACTGGTCCGTGCCCAGACAACCCCTTTTAATGTATGGGCATGGGCTTTGGTATATGAATTTTTGTGTTTCTATAGAGGCTGGAAATGGCTGCAGAAGCGAGGAGCAAATATGTCTCATCAGGAGAAGTTGCCATACTGGTCTGTAAGAGAAGACATAGTTTGTGAGTCACTGGATTTATTTTACATGTCTGTTGTAGGAAATCCTTGTATTCCACATAAAGTATTTGTGTACCCAGGACTAATAGGCAAACCCGTGTTATCATTCCAATTGTCAAGAGGATGTGTCCATACACAGTGTGATACTGTCAGCGATGGTTGGAGACTGTCAGCATCTAAGGACACAGCCCTTTAACAAGGGGAATCGTAACACCCATACAGCAGAGTGGCGGTGGGGAAGGGGGGCCAAAGTTTGGGGAACAACCCAGGGCCTATGGTCTACGTAATCTGCCACTGAGGGCAGCATAATGTAGATGACAGGTTCTCTTTAAATATCTTATCTGTACAATATCTTTAACACTATACAGATGGCTTGACTGCAATGATGCCTGCAATGTGATCTATAGAATGCTCTACCATTGGTCCCGGCATTTGTGATGGAATGGCTCTGATTATGATAATTGTCTCAATGTCAGGACTGTTTTCTCCTGTTACTGCGGCTGCTATGTAAGAGCTGCAGCATGGAGAAGATTATACAGCAGTAATGAGCAGTGTATCTGAGAATCCAGCACTGGGATGAAATAGAACACTTAGGGCTTGTCCACACGTAATGGATTTGCTGCATATTTCCTGTCCAGTATTGCAGACAGAAAATACGCAGCGGAATACAGTAGCAGAAAAGTGGGTGTGATTTTATAAATGTCATCCACGTGCTGCTGAAAAATTCAGTCCAGAAACGCAACACGTCAATTATTGTTGCGGAAAGTGGACTGATTTCCTGCGTGTTCTTATGTGCGGCGTAATTTGCTGCGGAAACGCTGCGGAATTTCTTACAGGCGATGGAAATTACATCACAGGAAGAGGAAATATCACCATCACACAGCCCTTGAAAAAAATGCAGCAAAAATCTGCACTATTATCTACAGTAAAAAACACACGAAATTGTGCAGGTTTTCCTCAGCAGATTGTCTGCTAGTTTATGCGTAATTGCTGGGAAAATTTTCTTCAGCAAATCCATTACATGTGGACAAGCCCTTACCAGCAGCCTGTCTCTCCTCCACTATGGACAGGCTGTGAAGACGCTGGAGTAGGCTTTGGCAGAGACGCACCTCCTGACTTCCTGCAGTACGTCTCCTCTGCTCTGCATCTAGAGACTGGTTCAGCACACACTATATTCATTGGACGTTTTCTATGTTAAAATTGATTTGTAGAAAAATCGAGTTCACTACTTTAAATGCCAGCTCACCGCACATTAGGCAAAGTTCACACGTGGAAAATTTGCTGCGGATTTGCGGTGTGGAATCCGCATTACAACTCTGTAGCAATTTATAGTACAGTACAATTGGATAGGTTTTTAAAATGTGAATTTACATGCAGCGGAAATTTTCATTGCAGATTTGCCTCTCCGGCGTTGATTTAGAAATACACAGCAAGCGCATTATCTTGCGGGTTTCGTGCAATTTTTTTGCGGATTTATTCCTTTGACCAGAATGGGAGTTTTAAATCCGCAATAAATTCCATTATTAATAAAGTAGTTGCAGATTTCGTGCAGATTTTTAGTACGGAGTTTACAGGAACTGGAAATTGTCACTTAATAACATTGGTAAGTACTGTATTTTTTATGTTATGATAATGTTTTACATAGTTTTAAATCATCATTTCAATGTTTGTTTTTTTTAAACCTATTTTTTTTAATGTTTTCATTATTCTGTTATTACCCATTAATTAAGGGTCCTAATTTTTTGTCTTGCAGATACAAAAGCATTGTAAACTATGGGATCTCACTCACCCCAGTTACAATGACGAGGAGGCAAGAGATAATAGGTGGAATGCGGTGTGCCAGGGCCTTTATCCAGAGTGAGACACAATGATGGATCGGAAACCAGGTGTTATTGGTAAGTTTTTTTTTTTATTTGTTTTTTGAGTTTTTTTTTATCATTATATTGCTTTTCATAGCAAGTAATTTTTTTTATAGTGTATATTTGTTTCTTGTATTTATTATTATTATTACCAAAGCAAGTAAAAAATTGTTAGCTTTTGTTATGCTTGGCATGTATTTTTGTATTTGCTTTTTTCATATTTGTTTTACTTTATTTTTTAAATAACTCGGTTTAAATTGTTTATGAATTTTGTTAATAAAAAAAGGACA
Source organism: Rhinoderma darwinii (assembly GCF_050947455.1). Lineage (NCBI taxonomy): Eukaryota > Metazoa > Chordata > Amphibia > Anura > Rhinodermatidae > Rhinoderma > Rhinoderma darwinii. The sequence continues at coordinate 392,138,698 of NC_134687.1, forward strand.
CTTTTTTTGTTTGTTTCATTATTTTTACGATTGTATTTTTATTTTTTTTGGCAACAGCAAATAATGTCCGTAATCGCAAGACCGTTTCTGAAAATATATTTTAAAGGAAAAGAGCGGATCCTTTCCAACCAGACTCTCAAATGTCCGTATTTACGGGGGCTTCAGTTTCTGTTACACTGCAGGGTTCTTCAGCTGTAAGTTTTCCATCTCCTCTTTTAAATTTTGCAATATTGTTTTGCATATATTGAAATGTAATCTTTTCTTCTTTTTTTTTTTGCAGGTCTGATGGGAATGTGCCACCTCGCACACATGACGAGCCTGCGGAACAGGAGGAGTATGATCCATGGAATGTTGACCAACTGTGCACGTTCAGCTTAACCAAAGGGCCGCCATAAAGTTGTACCTGGCCCATCGCAGGTTTCCCCATCATCCAGTGTGACCACCACGCCTAGTGGTTCTGCGGCACCTCCTAAAACCTAGCCACCACGTAGGGGATGCAAAAAACCCTCTAAACCAGGGACAGAGAGCCTAGTTTGGAAAGCGAGGCTCTGAACAAGTGGCGTAGCTAGCGGGGGGGCAGGGGTGGCTTCCCCACTCCGCCACCCCCACCATGATCGGTGCTGACACGCTACAGTATTATTCAATCTAGCATACGTGCCGCATTCTAGGCACGTCTCCTAGAGCACGCCCCTGACACTGCCCTGCGTGTGAAGAGAAGGTGAGTAAGCACCCCTCCCTGATGGTGGAAGTTATATAGTTAGGGTTTATATACAGGGATAATGGCTTGTATGTACAGGGATGATGGGGGTTAATACAGGGATGGCGGCTGGACTACCCATCATTCCTGTATATAACCCACATCATCCCTGTATACAACAACCATCATCCCTGTATATACCAGCCATCATTCCTGTTTATAACGCCCATCATCACTTTGTATACCAGCCAGGCTGGTATTTATAGGGATGATGGGTGTTATATACAGTGATGATGGCTGGACCAGGCATCATTCCCGTATATAACCCCCATCATTCCCGTATATAATCCCCATCATCCCTGTATATACCAGCCATTATCCCTGTATATAACCCCCATCACCCCTGTATATACCAGCCATCATTCCTGTATATACCAGCCACTATTCCTGTATATAACCCCCATCATCCCCGTATATAACCCCCATCATCCCCATATATAACCCCCATCATCCCTGTATATAACCCCCATCATCCCTGTATATAACCCCCATCATCCCTGTATATAACCCCCATCATCCCTGTATATATTAACCATCATCCCTGTATATAACCTCCATCCCTGTATATACCAGCAAGGCTGGTATATACAGGATGATAGGGCTTATATACAGGGATGATGGTTGTTATATACAGGGATGCTGACTGATATATACAGTAACCGGGATGATGGTTGGTATATACAGGGATGATGGGGGTTATATACTACTTCATTCACTTTTAGAGAAGTCTGCAACACTTTCTAAACACTTGCAAATCCCTGTCAGATGTCAGAGAAAAGATTAAAGGCTATGTACACACACATACATACATATATATATATATATATATATATATATATATATATACTGTATGTGTATATATATGTGTGTATATATATATAATGTGTGGATTTGCAAATTTCTAATTCGTTTTCATTAAAAATTATTTAAACTTTTTACCTGAATCTGTCAAGGCCGGCGGGACTGAGGGGTTCAGTGACAGCGGGTTCGTTCACATCTTCGTCAGGGATCTGTTCGTGGGCGCCGTCAGACCTTTCTATCAGTGGAACCCATGAACAGAAACCATAGCTTTCCGTTTGCATTACCATTGATTTCAACTACGCTGTTGATTCTGCCGAAAAAATGGAAACCTTATGGAACTTAGCAACGGAAGCGTTACCATTGAAATCTATGGTTTCCGTTCATGGGTTCCCCTGACGGAAAGGTCTGACAGAACCCACGATCAGAACCTGGAATCAGATGTGAACGAAGTCTTAGATGTGATCGGTAACAGCTTGATCCTGCTTATTACAGGCGTTGGTGGGGTCCACTGGGTTGGTGCCCACTCAGATATGTCGTCGTCCCCTGTGCTAAACCCCTAGCTACGCCTCTGCTCTGAACATGTTTTGGAGGATTAAGGGTGTAGATTATATTTTTTTCATAGATGTGGGAGACCTTTTTGTGTCCATTAGAACAGTGGCAGGCAGAAGGGTTGAGATGTCTGCGGCTACTTCCCGTGCCCCAAATCAGGTTCCTTCCCAGAGCCACTGCTCACCTTTTGACCACTCCACTCCTCACACTTTCCATTAAAAATGTGTTATGTTTAATCTGAAGACTAGCCTTTTTTTATTTTTTTTTTAAACATAATTATTCTGGCCCATGGAGGATGGGAGGTTTTAAAGAGTGTGTGGGTATTGTACTTAAAAAAAAAAAAAAGTTTGATGTGGCTTTACGCTGTGGGTGGGGTTTGGAAATGAAATATATCTTTTTTTGTATATGAAAAATTTCTCTAAAGTAAACATTTCAAAAATTAACCTTTCTGTTTGTTATTATTGTGATGGGTTGTCTAGGCTTACTCTTCCTCCCAACTTTATATGGAGTGTGGAGAGACCCAATTATATGCTGGTTAGTTTGATTACCAAGGCAGCATCTTAAAACCCATATAGTTTCCTGCACGGATTCAAATTTTAATATTGAGACCAATGCACAATGTTTATTGGATGGTTGATTTGCCAAACTTACTACCCTGCGTACATTTGTGTCAATCCACACCCAATCTGAGATTGGATAGAACAGTATGTCTATAACAACTCCTTTATTACACAAAAGACTATATAGGGCACCTGTATTGGCGGCTGAGTAGTCAAAAAAACATTTAAACATGTATCTGGAAAACACTACCTACTGTTTTTAAAAGGGAAATTGCTGCATTTGGCAAAATAATTGATACTGACTGCAGAATGCACAGTAAAAAATCATGGCTAATAGCAATTATTTTGAAACCCTAATAAAATTACAAATACTATACTTTGTAGCACTTCACATCCGACTCTTGACCATCCAGCGTCCGCTAAATATTGCAGTACAATATCAAGGATTTTTGTGCCCTATCATACTGCGTACATAAACTACTACAATTTGTTTATAGAACTCTGGCCAGTCTTTCCATTTGAAACCCCACTTCTCCTGTAATGGTGAAGCAAGTGTAGTTCTTGTATTACACCACCCAATGTGCAGAAAAATGTAGGCCAAAAGTACTGCACTTATCTACACACCTTGTAATGGACAAGGATCTTTTTAAAAAAAAAAAAATAATTGTCAGCCATAAGCTAAAATTGTACGTGACTTGTAAATGACTACACTTTTTATAATTTTCAATAGACATATGTAATCAAATGTAACAAAAAATGAGATTATTTTATACATTTGGGTTTTTCTATTAAAATGTCCTCCGTCCTATCCTTACTCCTCCAATCCCTCACTTACCTTCATTTTTGTCATTCCCTTAGACTCCATTTATGTTAACCTAGACCTGTGGGGCATTCGTGCATTCTGCATACTTGGTTCTTTTGGTGTGTTTGTGGTTTTTTTTCACCCTTTTTGAGTGAATTTAGCTGCAAATCAAACCTGTCAGATGATTCATGCTGCCCTATTTCTGGAAGCATGTTATAGTTCAAGTGACGATGGGCAGAAACATGTTCTTTAGTTTTTTCAAAGATGAAAAGATCTATAAAAATTTGTTGAAATACTTGGACGCACATTATGCAAATGTACGCCTGTGATTTCAGGAATCCGACTTATTCAGGTATTGACCCTTTGATTGATACAGGTTCTTTGTATTCACACATCCAGCTCATAGATAAACCAGTGCACACATTTTATAGCTTCCGTAAGGTTCCTCTTTTGACTCATCTGTCCATATTCCCAACTGGATTCAGATCACCCATTTTTTTTTTCTGGCAAATGCAAGACCATTATAGGCTGTTACAAAAGAGCCCTGTAGTTCTTCTGGGATGTGCTTTGACTTCTGAGATGAGTTGTTGCTGTCCTCTTGCAGCAGTTTTGGCAGGCTGTCCAATTTGGGGTTCACTGGAGTTGCAGTGAATTAGAAGTGGGTATGTAACCCTTTTCAGAATGATAAACCTTATTTCTCGTTTCTCATTTTTATTTATTATAGCACAGTGTTCTACTTCACTTTCTTCTACTTTACACTGCTAATGTTTGATTTATAGCATGGTCTTAATTCACCACAGTGTGGCCCATAATAACGTCAACCGTGGCAATTGTCCTTTGCAGTCATGTGATGTGTTGTCCCTATCGAGGACAGCTCATCATATGGGCTCAAAAACGGAGACTGGTGGGAAACTGAGCAGACCAGTTGCATAGAATTGACAAGCTTACTGTTTTTGGCCTATTTCAAACTTCTTTTACGTCGAGGAAATGCATTTACAGATTTATTTTTTTCTTATAAACCATTAATGACATACTTATTTCTAAACAGAAGGTGTTCATGTAATTTACTATTTTATTATTTTCATAAAAATCAGGGATAGCACATGCTTTGTTAAAAAAAAAACGTAATTGTTGCTATGTCCTGTCATTTTGAGCTTTATGTACAGTACCAACAGCGCGTTATATAATTTGTTTTACAGTTATCCCTCAAGTTAAAATTTTTATTCTTTCTTGTACCTATTTTGTGAAAAATTAAACTTAACCGGTTCGGGACCGGACACAGTTTAGTTATTTTTAGCACGCGTTCGTTAAACGGCTATAACTTTTTTATTTGTTGGGTTAGCGACATGATTTTTCCGATTGTTTTTTTTTTTCGTAGACAATGCAGGTTTCTTTTTTTTATCATTTTTATACACATTCTTTTTGCTATTTTAGAATTTCTAGGCTTATTTTGAAAATGATAGTAAAAATGTTTTTTTACTTTTTAGCTTTTTTTTTTCTGGTAATCATATAGTTTTACCCTAAAATAGACCTTTTATAACATGATTGTAATTGTCTACTGTAAATTTTGATATATTACATGTTAATCCCTTCCCACATTTGGACATACGGTACTATAATATCCTAATTGCGGTGTTCTTACTACAATATGATGTAATGGCACATACAGTGGATGACGTGGGCACAGTAGCGTGCCTACACCACTACCAGTAGGTCACCACTAGCAGCCGGCGTCCCTATGCAACGGCCAGGATCGGAGATAACTCTGATCCTGGCTGTTTGAACCATTAGATGCCGCTGACAATAGCAACTTCGGCATCTAATTGGTTAGACAGAGAGAAGGTGGGTCCCTCTATCACCACATTAAGGTGATGGGTTGCAATGGCAGTCGATGGCCTAACAAAAGCCCCATTGCTCTGTGCCTATTTGACATGGGGCTCGGCTTTATAGATTGCCAGCCAGTTTATTACTGATATACAATAATGCTTTGGTATACATAGTATACTGACGCCGTATAGAAGCGATCAATAGATTGCATTTCATTGTGAAGTTTTCTAGTGGGAATTAAACAAAATTAATGATAGGGTTTATTTCCATGCAATTCTTACCATTCATCATTATAAATCAAGTGAAATTGCAAAATACGTTATAGCGTTAACACTCTCTTCGTTTCCTCTTTTAGGGTGTATACTTTACCATACACTATATAGATTCTTGTATACCCAATTATACATAAAGAAATATATTTCACATAGAGTCTAACAATAGTGTATAGGCTCACCCACAGTGAGCCAATCCAAGTAACACTATTTATAAGAAAAAACAAGCAAAAAAAGCAGAATACTGCTAACCCTTTACAACCCTCCAAAAACAAATGGTGATGTGCTCCCTGTACAATGCACATTTTTTTTTTATATTATATTATTTTTATTTCTTTTTCAACAATGTGCACAACACAATTTAAATACCGTATGAGATGCAGTCCAATGATTACATTAATTGAATACAAAAATAGTGATAAATATCCATCTATTTTAAGTATCTCACATTACAAATACAACCCCTATTAGATTTCAAAGTGACAAGTTCAAACTAATAAACATACTTACGTATACAGTATTTCATGTAATTCATTTTTATACACTTTTTTTTTAATTTTTTAAAAAAAATGTTTCCCTTTTTTTTTTCCCCCTTCTCTTTTTTTTAAAATTTTTTTTACCTCCCCAAACCGCCCTACCCTACCCTCTCCCCCAGAGAGAGCGAGAATAAGAACACAAAAATATATATATATATATATATAATTATTTTTTTTTATATTCTCTTCCAATCATTTTCACCTTATCTCCTCCAGGCCTTCTATATTATATATATTTTATCAAACCCACTCGTTCCTCTGGCGGCATAGTTTGTATCCAAGTCAGCAAGATATTTTTATTCTTAACCCCTCCTTGCAGTGAATAAATTCCAGACTCCACATTGATGGTTTTAAAAAGATTTTTTTTCCACTCCCTGACGGATTAGCCCTGGACATCCAATTTCTGTCAGCTATTAAGCTAGTGTTAAAGAAAAGCTTACGCAATAATATTTTCATCTGGTCTGAAATTTGAACCCCATCCACATAGCCTAACAACCATGTTGCACTCTTTAAATCCATTTCAATTTTCAACCTATCTTTAATTAATTGTCATATTTCTTGCCAGAACGTATTTACCCCCTTACAAATTTGATACAAGTGTATAAATCCTGCTCGTGGCCAGTGACATTTAGGACATAGGATCGCTCCTGCCCCTTTATTTTTTTCTATAATCTTTGGTGTGTAATATAATCTGTGAATTATGAAAAAGTTTGTGACCCTGTGATCCTTAACAAACACCTTTTTTTCCCTTTTTAATAATTTACTCCAATCGCTTAATGTACCCACGTCTCTATCCTATTTACTCTTTGTTGACGGAGCCAAGCCTTGCCCTCTATGCTGAGTCAATACACTATAAATTTTTAAAATTGCTTTCTTCCGATTTTTTTTCTCCAATATATACAATTTATCAGCGTTGACTCTGTACTGTTCACTGCATGAAATAATTGGTTGTATCTAAAAAAAAATGCAGTATGTGGTATCCCTTTATTTTCCTTCAACTCTTCAATTTTCCTCAATTTACCCTCCTCAAAAAAAATCCCAGTCCGTCCTTAATCCGAGTTTATGCCAAAAACATCCCTCTTGGATTTTCCAAACCTCCGTCAAATTTCTGTTATAGAAAAGAGGGGTAAATTTAAATGCCCCTTGGATCTTCATTTCTTTTTTGTACCTTATCCCAAACTCTCCATAATAAATTACCAATGTACATATTGACTGTATCTGGGTGGTCTGTTTCCATCAACTCCCAAATATCTCTAACTTTCCTGTTACTATTGCTTACGATTTTTTTAAGCCTTCAAATTCCTCCCAATTCATTAAGTATTGTAGCTGTGTAGCCAAATTTTTATTTTATCATGATATATTTCCTTATCCAAGGGGAGGAGACTAGATTTTTCCCAATTTATCTTGAGACCCGCCACTCTTTCAAATTCATCAATCCCCAAATGAGTAAATCATCTGCATATAGGGATATTTTGCCTTCCCTCCCCCTACAGCCAAAGCCCCATATTTGTTCTTTTGCTCTGATCCTAATTGCCAAAAGCTCTATATATAAGGCGAAAATGAAAGGGGAGAGAGGACATCCCTGCCTGGTCCCCCTTGAGAGGTCAAACGCCTCTGATAACTTTCCATTTACAGTACAGCTGCTCTGGGGCCCCCATATAAAGCCTACACCATCTAATGAATTTCGTGCCCATTCCATACTCCTCTAACAGATACTATAGAAAGGGCCACTCCGCCCTGTCAAATGCTTTAACGACGTCCAACGAAAGAATGCAGCGGTCCCCGCCATCCCTCTCCTCTATATTTTCAAATTATCTTCTAATATTATGCATGGTCAACCTGCCCGGAATAAAGCCGCACTGATCCTTATATATCAGATTTGTTACTACTGTCTTTAATCTATTGGTCAATACTTGAGCTATTATTTTTGAATCGACATTCAATAGTGAGATAGTGCAGAGTCGTATCGCCCAATGGTCCTCTTTCCCCTTTTTAACCCCTTCCCGACATTTGTTTTATAGATACGTCATTGAAAGCCAGTGCTTCCTGCATTTTGCTGTATCCATACGACAAATGAATAGCACCAGCTCAGAAGCTGAACCGGTGCCATCATCGCCCGATGTCAGTGGTGTATTACAGCTCACATACGGCTGTAATGGCGGGGACCAAAATTAGCTTAGATCCCTGCCATTAACCTATTAAATGCAGCGGACAAAAGCGATCGCTGCATTTAAGGAGTTTGCAGCTCATCGGCACCCCAGCAATGAAATTGCCGTGGCTCCGGTGACTGCCATGGCAACATGGCGCCAGCTCAGAAGATGAGCCGGCATCATCAGAGGTGGATGTCAGCTGTATGTTACAGCTGACGTCCACCTTTAACAGCAGGAACCGGAGCTAGCTCTGATCCCTGCCATTAACCCCTGAGATGCAGCGATCGTTGCATCTTAGAGGTTGCTAGCAGATCGGCAGCTCTGCCCTGCAATCGCAAGGCTGCCGACTTCTGCTTTGGCAACAGGGGGCCTAACAATGGCATCCTGCTCTGCCATTACGGAAGCCGATTAGGCCCCGCCGGGCGGCGAAGCCTAAACAGCTTGCTGTCAGTGAATGATTGACAGATCTATTACATTGCACTACATAGGTAGTGCAATGTATTGGAGAGAAAAAACAATCAGACAGTTGGACCTTCAAGTCCCCTAGTGGAACTTAAAAAAAAAAGTGAAAAAAAAGTTTTAAAACATATAATAAAAGTTTCAAGCAATCGCCCTTATAAAGTCCTTTTATTATTGAAAAAATAAAATAAACCATACATATTTGGTATCGCCACGACCATAACGCCCTGAACTATAAAAATATTATCTTATTTATTCCACGCGGTGAACGGCGTAAAAAAAAACCTTAAAAAACTGTACCATAATTTCTGTTTTGTTTTTTTGTTTTTTGGTCACTTTGCCCAACAAATATTGGAATAAAAAGTGATCAAAAAGTCGCATGTTATGGTTCTCAAAACTTGGCGACACAAAAAATTCACAAGTAATTTTATTGTGCAAAAAGTTGTAAAACATTAAAAAGTGCTATAAATTTGGTATCGCCGGAATCGGAACTGACCCGCAGAATAAAGTTAACGTGTAATTTATAACACATGGTGAATGCTGTATAAAAAAATAGCCCTCATACCACTACGTCTATCAAAAAATACAATTCGTTATGGCTGTAATAAGTCTGGAAATAAAGAATATGCAGTTGTGCAGGCACGATGGGAACATTTCTTCTGTTTCAAGAGGCGAATTATCAAGGCCTTAAATTCAGGGAACCAGGAAGAGGAGGGCCCAAATATATCTGCTGGAAGCGAGGGTGCCCGTATTATACCAGGACAACATTTCCCAGCAAAATTCCCCAAACTGCAAAGGTGCGGATTGTGGACCAAAAGGGGGATAAGGAAGGACATTCGTCAGTGCGACACTGGCCTGTGCAGAAAGGATTGCTTTACATCGTAACACATATCTATGGATTATTTTATTGTTTTTTTTACCCCATTATTATACCACCTGACTATGCCCCTGATGTACTCTGCCCAGCTTACATGTACTCCCACATTATAAACTGAAATACCAGTAAGACTCAAAACAAAACTACTACCAAGCAAAATCCATGCTCCAAAAGGCAAATGGCGATCCCTACCCTCTGAACCCTACAGCGTGCCCTAATAGCAGTTTACTTCCACATATATACCCGGGAGAACCCTTTTAACAATTTTTGGGGTGTGTTTCTCCAGTGGCACATGCTGGGCACGACATATTTGCCACTGAAATGGCATATCTAGGGAAAAATTAAAATTTTTACTTTGCACTATCCGCAGCGCAATCATTTATGGAAAAGACCTCACTACACCCCTTAATAAATGCCTTGAGGGGTGTAGTTTCCAAAATGGGTTCACTTCTCAGAGCTTTCTTTTATTACTTCACATCAGAGCCTCTGCAATTGTGAACCAATACTTTGTTAGTCGCCAAATTAGGCCTCAATTTTACATGGTACTCTTTCACTCCTGAGCCCTGTCAAATGTCCAGGCAAAAGATTAGTGCCCCATGTAGGGTGAATCTAAAACCGGGAAACACAGCATAATAATTAGAGCGGTGTCTTGTTATGGTGGCACAAGCTGGTCACCACATATTGGCATATCTATGAAAAAATCCCATTTTCACTCTGCAACATTGAGTGCACACTAATTTCTGCAAAACACATGTGAGGTTAACATGCTCACTCCACCCCTAGGTGAATACCTTGAGGGGTGTAGTTTCCAAAATGGGATTACTTCTGGGGTTTCCACTTTTTCGGTCCCACAGGGGCTTTGCAAATGCGACATAGCGCCTAGAAACCAATCCAGCCAAATCTGCGCTTCAAAAGCCAAATGGCGCTCCTTCCCTTCTGAGCCCTACTGTGTGTTTTTTTTTTTACTTTATTTGTTGAGAAAATGAAAGATTTTGAGCTAAAGCTACGGTTTATTGAAGAAAAAGGAGTTTTTTTATTTTCACTGCCCAATTCTAATAAATTCTATGAAACACCTGTGGGGTCAAAATGCTTACTGCACCACTAGATGAATTCCTCAAGGGGTGTAGCTTCCTAAATGGATTTACTTTTTGGGCGTTTTAAACGGAACCTGTCACCAGCATTTCACCTATTGAACTTTACTTATCCCTCACTGGCCGCTGCTATCAAAATTTCATTTCTGTTATTCCCTCTCCTAAACTCCTTCTCAGACTATAAATAATGGTCTGCAAACATTTGTCACCTTTTATTGTAATAATCTGTGGTACGCACACACCAGAAGAGGACATCAATGCACAAACGCGGGATTGTGTGTGCTGGGGAAGGCATGGAGCTGTCCATCAAAAGTAAGGAGGCGAGGTAAACTCGGAAAGACTTGAGGAACGAAGATATTACTCTTTTATGCTCATTAGCATACGGTGTGGGGACACTAAAAAACGGAATATTAAAGCTGCAGAGCCGACTAAGAAGACAATTATTGGTTATATAGAAATTATTTTTCACCCACTGCTGCCTGGTATTGCTGGTTTAATAGGTGAAATGCTGGTGACAGGTTCCCTTTAACTGTTTTGGTCCCTCAGGGGCTTTGCAAATGCGACATGGCCTACACAAACCATTCCTGCTAAATTTGAGCTCCAAAAGCCAAATGGCACTCTTTCTCTTCTAAGCCCTGCTGTGTATCAAAATAGCCACTTATGACCACATGTGGGGTACTGATTTACTCTGGAGATATTGCTTTACAAATGTGGTCGTGCTTTTTCTCCTTTCGTCCTTGTGGAAATTAGCTAAACCTACATTTTCTTTGAAAAATATTTAGATTTTCATTTTCACGGCTCACTTCCAATAATTTCTGCAGAAAAAACCTGTGCGCTCAAAATGCTCACTATACCTCTAGATAATTTCCTGAGTGGGTGTATTTTCCAAAATGGCGTCACTTGTGGGGGGTTTCCACTGTTTTGTCCCCTCAGGGGCTTTGCAAATGTGACATCACCTCCGCAAACCATTCCTTCTAAATTTGAGCACCAAAAGCCAAATGGCGCTCTTTCCCTTCTAAGCTCTGCCGTGTGTCCAAACAGCCATTTATGACCACATGTAAGGTATTGTTTTACTCGGAAGAAATTGCTTTACAAATATTGCGGTGCTATTTCGCCTTTAATCCTTGTGGAAATGAGAAAAAAAATATCTAAACCTACATTTTCTTAGAAAAAAATGTGATTTTAATTTTCACAGTCTACTTCCAATAATTTCTGCAATAAACCTGTGCAGTCAAAATGCTCACTATACACCTAGATAATTTCCTTGAGGGGTCTAGTTTCCCAAATGGGGTAAATTTTGGGGGATTTCCACCCTTTTGGCACCGCAATAGCCCTTCAAACCTGACATGGTGCCTAAAATATATTTTAATAAAAAGCAGGCCCCAAAATCCACTAGGTGCGCCTTTGCTTCTGAGGCCGGTGCTTCAGTCCAATAGCACACTAGGGCCACATGTGTTATGTTTACTAAAACTGCAGAACCTGGTCAATTAATATGGAGTTGCATTTCTCTGGTAAAACTTTGTGTTACAAAAAAAATGGATTAAAAATGAATTTCTGCAAAACAAAATGAAATTTGTAAATTTCACCTCTACTTTGCTTTAATTCCTGTGAAACGTCTAAAGGGTTAAGAAACTTTCTAAATGCTGTTTTGAATACTTTGAGGGGTGAGGTTTTTCAAATGGGGTGACTTTTGGGGGTTTCTAATATAGAAGGCCCTCAAAGCCACTTCACAACTGAACTGGTCCTTGTAAAAATAGCCTTTTGAAATTTTATTGAAAATGTGAGAAATTGCTGCTAAAGTTCTAAGCCTTGTAACGTCCTAGAAAAATTAAAGGACGTTCAAAAAAACTATGCCAATCTAAAGTAGACCTATCGGGGTTTAATTAGCAACAATTTTGTGTGGTATAACTGCCTGTCTTATAAGCAGATACATTTACGTTTATAAAAATGCACATTTTTGCAATTTATTTATTTTTCTAAATTTTGGTGTTTTTGACAATTAAATACTGAATGTATTGAGCAAATTTTGCCAGTAACATAAAGTCCAATGTGTCACGAGAAAACAGTCTCAGAATCGCTTGGATAGGTAAAAGTATTCTGAAGTTATTACCACATAAAGTGAAACATGTCAGATTTGAAAAATGAGGCTCTGTCAGGATGGTCAAAAGTGGCTTCTTCATACGTATGGCGTGGCAGGTTACCCTCTATCTGTACTTCATTTATCAATTTCAACAATCTCGGTATCAGAACTACAACATATTTTTGTTAAATTTCAAAAGGTAGACCATCTGGGCCTGGAGCCTCATTACCTTCCAAATTTCCTATATTGTTATAGCCTCTTCTAGACGTTGTCTCAATTGATTTGATAATTTGGGTAAAGAACATTCTTACATAACTTTGGATACTTTCCATCGCTAAAGTATTTTCTGATTTATATAACTTCTGAAAAAATCTAAAGAATATATCATTAATCTCTGATTTGTTTATTTACTAGTTTCCCATTTATTTTTTTTTAAATCAGACAAGTTTTTATTGAGAATACAACAGGTATTATACATCTTTTGCATTTCTGATAAAGTACAAAGGAAGCACTCAACAGGAGAAAAACAAAGCAACAGCATAACATCGTGTGTTTAGTACAAAGTTCCTGCAATTACATTACACTTTGCATTTCATAATTTTTTAGTTGTACCTTCATATACCTCCCCCTCCCTAACCCTAACAACCAAACTCCCCCCCTCCTCGCAGTACCTCCTCTGTTCCCTGATTTGCCAAACCCCTCCACCTCCTCCATCCTTCCTGTATTCCAAACAGCGATCCCGCCATACTTTGAACATATAAATGCGTCAGCCCACCTTCAAATCTCATCTAATGTGTCACATTACCATAGGTGTTCACCCATTTACTCCATTGCTTCTCATACTTATGGATTGCCCCTCTTTTCAGATATATTCGGTGTTCCAGTGATACCGTGTGGTTAACATATCCAACCAGCTCAGACACCTCTGGGGGATCCGCCTGCAGCCAATATTTTGCAATTAATTTCCTAGCGTGATACATAACCTTTTTGATAGCCAGTAATTCCACTCCATCCCCTCCTTCCTCCCCCATACAACCCAATAAAAAGATCTTAGGTTCCAGTGGGAAATCTCTACCATATACTCTAGATACCATTCCTTGAACTGCTTTCCAATATACATTTAGTACCGGACAGCTCCAAAACATATGTTTTATGTCCGCCCCATCAAACATACATCTGGGACACTCTTTTGTTGTTCTAATTCGCATTTGCCATAACACCTTAGGTGTCCTATACACCCTATGCAGCAGAAAGAGTTGTGACCTTCTGTGCGCTACACTAATAGAGATTATTTTGGGCGATCCAAGTATTTCCTCCCATTCTTCATCCGCTATAGTCCCTACGTCCTCTTCCCATTTACGTCTAATCTCCACCAGCGGATCTCCCAGGAATTTGGCGAGTAGCATACTATATAGCACCGAAATAATCCCCTTAGTGTCCTGTGCCCCCAGCACCCTTTCTATCCCTCCCATAGCGGAGCAACTCAAGTCCACCAGCCTCTCTTGTGCCTGCGTCGCATGCCTTAGCTGAAGATATTGGTAAAACCGCCAATGTGAGAGTCCATACTCTTCCTGTAATTGTGCAAAAAGCTTGAAAGTACCTCCCTCGTATAACTGGTGCACATATCTGATCCCTGCTTGTTCCCAATCCTGAAATCATTCCAAAATATTAAATTCCCATAGATATGGATTACCCCATAAGGGCATATAGTTGGAGCATCCTGTAATCCCCAATACCTTCTTACTTTCCCACCAAACTTTATGTAGTAATAGTAGAGTCGGTTTCCCTCTCGCCTCCCTCCGTAATTTATGCGACTCCATGGCCTCTAATAAATCCGTTCTCTGGCCCATATAGTACACCAATTTCCCACTAGAGTTCCACTCCTCCCTATTCTTCCATCCTTTAAAGTGTTGTATTTGAGCTGCTAAATAATATATCCACGCATTTGGAATGGCTAACCCCCCCTGTTCAGCTGGTAACTGTAGCTTTTCCATTTTAATCCTGGGGATCCCCCTTTTCCACACCAAGTCCCTAAACAAATTATGTATTCTCCTAAACCAATATTTAGGCAACCACACTGGGGCATTGTGCACAATATAGAGAACCTGGGGCATCAGAATCATTTTGATGAGATTTGCTCGTCCCAGCGCTGACAGCGGTAACCCAAGCCATACTTTGGTCCTATCTGTTAACTTATTCATTAATGGTATCATGTTCAACTCGACAAAGTCCTGCACCCTTGCTGATACCGTAATTCCCAGATATTTAAACTTCCGTACACACGGAACTTCAATTCCTCCAACCATCAATGGCGTATCTACTGGCTGGAGTGGTAACAACACCGACTTGCTCCAATTAATTTTTAACCCTGAGAATCTGCCAAACCTCTCCAATATCGTCATTATCACTGGCAATGAATGATCTATCTCCCCAGGAACAACAGTATATCGTCTGCGTATAGTGCTATACGCTCCTCCAGCTCCCCACAACGAAACCCTTCTATCCCCGGATGTTGTCTTACCATATTTGCTAGGGGTTCAATCGCTAGTGCAAACAGCAACGGAGAAAGTGGGCATCCCTGTCGCGTCCCCCTCTCCAGCCTAAAAGAGTCCGACATTCTTCCATTTGCTCTGACCCTAGCTACCGGTTCCCTATATAATAGTTGTACCCATTTTATAAAGTTCCGTCCAAAGCCAATCCGCTCCAGTACAGCCCACAAGTAGCCCCATTCCACACTATCAAACGCCTTGGCGGCGTCCAAAGACAACACTGCTCTACACCGCGCCTCCGGAGCGTCTGTCTGCAAATTTAAGAAAAGTCTACGTAAGTTAACTGCTGTAGAACGTGATGGCATAAATCCCGATTGATCTGTCCCTACTATTTTAGTCACTACTCGCGACAACCTATTAGCTAGTATTTTGGCTAAAATTTTTACGTCCACGGTTAACAGAGATATCGGTCTGTAAGAGTCAGGTTGCGTCCGATCTTTCCCTTCTTTAGGAATTCCAACTATAGCAGCTTCATACATTGTCTGCGGTAAGCGCCCTCTGGCGAAACTATCCTGGAACACCTCCAGTAACTCTGGCAGAACCGTATCTCCATATGTTTTATACAATTCAGTGGGTATACCATCTATCCCTGGAGCCTTTTCATTTGCCATAGAACTCACCGCTTCCTGTATTTCCTCTAAAGTAATTGACTCCTCCAACCCCTCCCTCTCTTCCTCCCCCAAGGTAACCCATGTCATTTCTGCCAGATATTCTGACAGAAGACCCTCCGGATAGTCCACCTTAGTGCGATATAGTTCCTTATAAAATGATGTCAGCACACCTAATATATCCCCTGTTTCCCCCACCATAGTCCCATTTGCTGTCTGTAGCTGATGGATGAACGCACTCTCCCGCTCCGGCCGTGCGATATTTGCTAATAATCTGCCCGTCATTTCACCCTCCTCATAATATTTTTGTTGCAAAAACAATCTTTTATTAGCTGCCTGCTCCAGCTGGTGTTCCTTAAGCAATTTTTGAGCAGCCTTCCATTGGGCTAAGGTTTCCGCAGTGTTATTGGTAATGTGACTTAGCTCTGTTATTGTTACCCGGTCTGTCAAATGTTGACCCACCTGCCTTGTCTTAGTTTTTATGTGCGTGATCTCCCTTATATACACCCCTCTTATATTCGCTTTCATAGCATCCCATAGAATATCTGTAGGGACCGTACCCTTATTAAATTCGAAGTATTCTCTCAGGCTCATAGTTATGGTCTCTTCTCCCACCAAGCGTATCCAAAACGGGTTGAGCCTCCAGTGCATTCTCAACCCCCCTGTCTGTAAACCTGTTCGGAGCTTCAACAACATTGGAGAGTGATCAGACAGCGATCGCGGTAAATATTCCACCCCTTCCACACATTCCAGCCCCATTCCATTATTAAACATTAGGTCTATTCGGGACAGTGATCCATATGTAGATGATACACACGAGTATTGCGTAGTAGACGGCCACTTTGCCCGCCAGATATCCGTGAGCCCAACTTCCATCATGTATTTACCAAACCTCGTCAGGCAAACATCTCTCCCCCCCCCCCCCCCCATTTGGAAATTTATCCCACCCTTTATCCATTATGTTGTTAAAGTCTCCCATCAATATGGTCGGTATCATAGGCCATCCAGCCAGTTTCTCCAACACCTCTCGTATTGGGACCACAGAGTACGGGGGAGGCACATACATCACCACAATTATACATTCCCAGTTAAACAATTTACAATGCACCCCGACATATCTACCTTCCCTATCCTTAAAGGAATCCAAACAGCTAAACGGCACATCTCTATGAATTAGGAGGCTAACCCCCCTCGAGTATGTAGAATGAAAGGAATGGAAGCTGTGCCGTATCCACACCCTATGCACCTGTTGCACCGTATCAGCAGTAAGATGGGTTTCCTGCAAGCCCATCACTCCAGCGGACTGCCCTTTCAGGTAATCAAATATAGCTCGCCTTTTAGCTATCTCCCCCATACCTCTCACATTCCAGGACAACAAATTTACCCTACCCCCCATCTGGACATTTCTTGCTTTTGACAGTGGCTATTCCCATTACCTCCAGTGGTCATCAGAGCGTACTGCGTTTCAAACTCCCTTTCCCTCCAACACCTTTCCCCTCCCCCCACCCTAACCCCCCCAACTTTCCATAAACATACCCTCCTAAGAGGGCTCAGGCTGGCGAAGAAAACTTCACCACTTTGACCATACAGCTTCCCACTCACTTCGTAGAGACACATTCTGTTTCCCTACAGTTTTAACCTTCAGAACCAAGAACCTCCCGCTACCTCCTCCGCAATAAACAATTAGTATTTTTATGACTCCAATATCCCATTCTGCCCTTGAACTGACAGCACTTGCCACCCCTCCAACCATCAATGACATATGGACTTCAGCCCAACCTTAGACCAACATATAAATGCATAAAAACAAGGCCTTATGCCCTCATGTAACTCATCTTCCTCCTTTCATAGCAGAGTCCCCTCTTCAACCATCCGCCTGTTGATCACGCCGCCGCTTCCTCTCGATCCTGCCGTAAGCGATCTTCATGACTGTCCAGCCATCTTAGTGCATCTTTCGGATTCTCAAAGAATTGCACGGATCCCAACGCCGCCACCCGAAGCTTTGCAGGATACAGCATGGAATACTGAACCCGATGGTTCCTCAGCCGCCTTTTTATGTCCAGAAATTGCATCCTCCGCTTCTGAACTTCTGCAGAGAAATCCGGAAAAAAATGACACCTTCACACCGTTCACCCGAATATCTTGCCTTTCTCGGGCCTGTCGAAGAATATATCTCTATCTTTATAATGGAGCAGCTTTACCAGAACAGGTCGCGGTGGCCGCCCAGGTGGACCAGGACGCGTGGGTACTCTATGAGCTCTTTCCACTGCAAATAATGGGGTCAGCGACTCTTTTCCAAAAACCTCCAAAAGCCATTTTTCAAAAAAGGAATCCGGATTGGACCCTTCCACTTTTTCAGGTATTCCCACCATCCTCACATTATTTCGTCTTAAACGATTCTCCAAATCATCAGCTTTTGATAAGAGATACTTAACATCCTCCGCCACCGCATTTACATCTCTTCTCATGGGCAGCATTCCATCCTCTAAGTCGCTGACTCGACCCTCCACCGCTGTTGTGCGCTCTGACACCTTCTGCAAATCATGGCGTATGATAGACAAATCCTCCTTAATTCCCCCCACCTGGCAGGTAGGCTTAGCCAGCGTAGTTACTCAGGCTTACCGCCGAAAAAACATCTGCCAGCGTGGGGCCAGGCTTGTCCAATCTCTGCGTGCCGCCATCTAATCCTCCTCCTGAACCGCTTGAAGCGTCTCCTCCATTTTCCTCCTCTGACTCCATCTGTGCTCGCAGCGGCTCATATCTCGAGCCTGTGCGGCCAGCCTGCTCCTTCCCTCCATCCGACATCCCTCCATCTGCCTCAGGTTTCATAGGGGCCTTCCTGGCAAAGCGTTCCAGCCTGGATGCCGCCGCCCCTCTCACATCCCTGCTCTCTGCATGCGAGCACATGTCGGCGCCATCTTGCAGCCCCAGCTCACCGTCCTCTGCCGCCTTAGATTTCCTGGACCGGGTCATAACAGCCTCCGTCAGATCCAGAATTATGCCTGCAGGATCACCGCCGTCTCCTCTTTCACCACAGGTATGTCCGCGTTAGTATAGTGGAGTCTCAGGATGATTTCCAGGATATCGGCAGCGGGAGCTCCGGTTCCTGCGTCTTCTCACATACGCCGCTAAGCCACGCCCCCTAGTTTCCCATTTTGGTCCCCCATAGTTTTAATCATTTTCACTGATCCCTGACCTTTAACCCTCTCAGCCCAAAATATTCCCGGTCTACCTCCTTCTAAATATTTATTTTGATCCAAAAAGAAGCACTCTTTTTTATTCAATCACTTTTCATAATTACTCATAGCAGTTTTCCATTGATTTCTGGATTTTTCATTCCTTTTGAGAGTAAATTCTGCCTCCGCTCTTAAGGCTTTCAATTTTGCCTACCGTTCTTCCATAGCGAACCCCCTTTTTAGTCCCACAATTGAATTACACAACAACCCCCTTACAAAGCTTTTGAAGCATCCCAGACCACCCCCAACGCAGCCGATCCCACATTTATCTCAAAGAATGCTTCCATCTCTTTGATAATCCTCTCTTTATTACCCAACACCGACAACCAGTATGGATTTATTCTAATATTGCCTCTAATCTTCTGAGTCTCCTCCTGTTTCATCTTCACCAATATTGGACTGTGGTCTGAGATGCTTCTTGGTTCATGTACATGTGGGAGGACCTCAATACCAGATCAATTCTAGACAGAGTTTTGCTAGATTTATTATGGCATTAAAATACCCTCGCATCAGGGTTCCTTGCCCTCCACAAATCAATCCACCCTACTTTCCTCATAAATTTCTGCAGAGGGGACCCTTTCTCTTCCCTGTAAGTATTGTCAATTCTCATTCGATCTAATCCATTATTAACAGGACAATTAAAATCTCTCATTATAAGTCATGGAAAATTCCCAACTTTTTGCACAAACCTATTCAAAGATATTAAAACATCATGATTGTATGGTAGTGGAATATAAATGAATGCCATAACAATTTTTTTCCTGCTATTTCCATTAATAAAAATACAAATCTTCCCTTATCAATTTTGCTTTTCTCTACCTTCCCATCTAATTCCTTGTGTATTAAAACACTGACACCTCTTGAATATACCGAGTATATTGAATGATATTCTCGCTCTAACCAATTTCTTTGTAGTTTTTTTTAATTTTATCTGGCAATAAATGTGTCTCCAAAAGACAGATTATCCCTCGTATGTGTTCTCTTATTACCTTAAATATGGCTAATCTTTTAATTCCTTCATTTAGGCCTCTTAATACCATACACACCTCTGTACAAATCAAAGACCGATAGAAGATCATTATATACTCAGTCTTCCTGCATTAACCAATAAGCGCTTTCTACTGTAGAAAGGTAAAGTGCTCATTGGTTGCTGTGTGAGACGGCCCGCATTAACCAATGAGTACTTTCCCCTGTAGTGAAGGAAAGCACTAATTTTCAGGCAAGAATTAGGAAGGCCAACATGTCCAGAGGTTAAAATGTGTTTTATAGCAAGATGTCCCTTTGCTTGGAGAGTGCCCTCCTATTATTACAAGTACCAAAGTGTTCCCCACTATTGGTAGTGCCAGCAGAATGCTCCTATTATTAATAGTTTCAGTAGCGTGCTCCCATTATTTTTTTTTAAAAAGTAGTATGTAAAACATACAATTTGGTGCATGCAAAAGAGGAAGGCACATATCATAATATGCATTACAGATGTATCCAAGTGACTAGACCGAAATACAGTGCCTTGAGAAAGTATTCACCTCCTTGCTGTTTTTCCTGTTTTGTTGCTTTACAACCTGGAATTAAAATGGATGTGTAGGGGAATTGAGGCAATACAAAATTGGCCACAGCCCCTTACAAAAAAAGGGCATTTTTAGGTATTGTGGGATACTATCGAAGGTTCGTCCCAAACTTTGCCTCCATTGCAGCACCCTTAACAGATCTAATGAAAGGGAAGAAGTCCGTCATGGTTCAGTGGTCCCCAGAAGCACAAAGGGCATTTCTGGGGCTTAAGAAAGCCTTGTGCAGTCAGCCGGTGTTGATAGCACCAGACTTTTAGAAAGAATTTGTTGTACAAACCGATGCCTCCAATGTTTGTTTATGGACAGTACTATCGCAAGAAGTGAATGGGGAGGAGCATCCCATAGTGTACCTAAGTAGGAAACTCACTTCTTGTGAGAGGAATTATTCAATAGTGGAAAAGGAATGTTTGGCCATAAAGTGGGCACTAGAGACGCTGAGATACTATCTACTAGGCAGAAAATTCCGGCTAGTTTCGGATCATGCCCCCTTGAGGTGAATGTGCCACAACAAAGGAAATAATGCAAGGGTAACTAGATGGTTTCTAGCATTGCAAAATTTTAATTATAGTGTGGAACACAGACACGGGAAACTACATGTCAATGCCGATGCCCTTTCACGTCTCCATTGCTTATCGGCTACAAA
Organism: Rhinoderma darwinii; assembly: GCF_050947455.1. Lineage (NCBI taxonomy): Eukaryota > Metazoa > Chordata > Amphibia > Anura > Rhinodermatidae > Rhinoderma > Rhinoderma darwinii. Next base: position 392,160,060 of record NC_134687.1, read on the forward strand.
TGCCCAGTCCCCTGGCCTTGGGCAGAGGGGGGGCGGGGTATGTAGACAGTTAGTAGGAAGGCTGGTAGAGGGTAGATATGTGCCACTGAGATTTCTTATCTCAGTGGCGTAAATCTCTGGGAAGTTCGTTGCTCAGCAAGGTTAGTTGGTGAGCAGGCGTTTTTTAGGCTGGATTTCAGGGTCCAGAATTTAGGAATGGCTGTAGAGATTCTGGGTGGGATGGCCATTCCCATACCTCCACTCCAGGTTTTGGTTTCTAGAGGTGGAGTCTCAGCTGGCCCTGGTTAAAAGGGAAGCTGACAGTGTGAAGAGGGAGAGAGAGTGAGGAGGAAGGAGATTGTTGTTCCTCCAGGGAGACTGCTATGAACGAAACACCTAACAAAGTGCACTTGCACACTCAGGTGGTGGCTGCTACAGGGTGAGAACTTTAAAGATTGTTTTTCCACAAGTTATATTGTTTTGTTTGTTGCTTTACCCAGTGGACGCAAGCTCTGTACAAAAAGGATCTGTTTGTTTGATGCAAATAAAAAGTACCCGCTCTTTGTGTTTACCCCGTTTCTGTGTGCATGACTGTCCAATACAGCAGCCCAAGTGGGACTCCAGCTCACAGCGTATACTGACTTCATGTGACACCTTGAGTACACTCAGAGGGGACCTTATTGTACTAATTATGTGACTTCCGAAGTTAATTGGTTTGATCAGTTCTTATTTAGGGCTTTCATAGCAAAGGATGTTTTGTTTTTTTTCTAAACCAGGTATTTTTTTTTTCATTCCACTGTAACAATTTGGAGTGTTTTGTCACGTCCATTACATAAAATCAAAGTTAAAATCCATTTTAATTCCAGGTTGTAATGCAACAAAACAGGAAAAACACCAAGGGGGTGAATACTTTAAGGCTCTGTCTGTAAAGGTTGAACATAAAGAAAAGGCAAATATCAAAAACCTATGGAATCATTGAGGCCAAATGCAATCATGTACAACATACCTAAAACAGTCTACACGACCCAAAGGTCAAAAACCATATACAGTGTAGGAAATAAGTATTTGATCCCTTGCTGATTTTGTAAGTTTGCCCACTGTCAAAGGCATGAACAGTCTAGAATTTTTAGGCTAGGTTAATTTTACCAGTGAGAGATAGATTAGATAAATAAAAACAGAAAATCACATTGTCAAAATTATATATATTTATTTGCATTGTGCACAGAGAAATAAGTATTTGATCCCTTTGGCAAACAAGACTTAATACTTGGTGGCAAAATCCTTGTTGGCAAGCACAGCAGTCAGACGATTTTTGTAGTTGATGATGAGGTTTGCACACATGTTAGATGGAATTTTGGCCCACTCCTCTTTGCAGATTATCTGTAAATCATTAAGATTTTGAGGCTGTCGCTTGGCAACTCGGATCTTCAGCTCCCTCCATAAGTTTTCGATGGGATTAAGGTCTGGAGACTGGCTAGGCCACTCCATGACCTTAATGTGCTTCTTTTTGAGCCACTCCTTTGTTGCCTTGGCTGTATGTTTCGGGTCATTGTCGTGCTGGAAGACCCAGCCACGAGCCATTTTTAATGTCCTGGTGGAGAGAAGGAGGTTGTCACTCAGGAATTGACAGTACATGGCTCCATCCATTCTCCCATTGATGCGGTGAAGTAGTCCTGTGCCCTTAGCAGAGAAACACCCCCAAAATATAATGTTTCCACCTCCATGCTTGACAGTGGGGACGGTGTTCTTTGGGTCATAGGCAGCATTTCTCTTCCTCCAAACACGGCGAGTTGAGGTAATGCCAAAGAGCTCAATTTTAGTCTCATCTGACCACAGCACCTTCTCCCAATCACTCTCAGAATCATCCAAATGTTCATTTGCAAACTCCAGACGGGCCTGTACATGTGCCTTCTTCAGCAGGAGGACCTTGCGGGCACTGCAGGATTTTAATCCATTACGGCGTAATGTGTTACCAATGGTTTTCTTGGTGACTGTGGTCCCAGCTGCCTTGAGATCATTAACAAGTTCCCCCCGTGTAGTTTTCAGCTGAGCTCTCACCTTCCTCAGGATCAAAGATACCCCACGAGGTGAGATTTTGCATGGAGCCCCAGATCGATGTCGATTGACAGTCATTTTGTATGTCTTCCATTTTCTTACTATTGCACCAACAGTTGTCTCCTTCTCACCCAGCGTCTTACTTATGGTTTTGTAGCCCATTCCAGCCTTGTGCAGGTCTATGATCTTGTCCCTGACATCCTTAGAAAGCTCTTTGGTCTTGCCCATGTTGTAGAGGTTAGAGTCAGACTGATTAATTGAGTCTGTGGACAGGAGTCTTTTATACAGGTGACCATTTAAGACAGCTGTCTTTAATGCAGGCACCAAGTTGATTTGGAGCGTGTAGCTGGTCTGGAGGAGGCTGAACTCTTAATGGCTGGTAGGGGATCAAATACTTATTTCTCTGTGCACAATGCAAATAAATATATATAATTTTGACAATGTGATTTTTTTTTTTTTTTTAATATAATCTATCTCTCACTGGTAAAATTAACCTAGCCTAAAAATTCTAGACTGTTCATGTCTTTGACAGTGGGCAAACTTACAAAATCAGCAAGGGATCAAATATTTATTTCCTTCACTGTATAAAGCAATAAACGGCAAGAGAAGCATAGGGGTAGCCATTCTGTTTGACATATCATAGGCTTCTAGTGCCTGTGATAAGGGAGACCTTTGATGTCAGAAACCAAACTATGGGTAGGATAAGAAGCAAATGGCGTTTGGCAACACACACCCCACACTTTCTGGAATTTGTCTAGGCATTTCCTGTAAATAAGGATGATTATTTTATGTGAAACTCTATTTTCTTTAAAGTAGAACATCTGGAAGGCCTATTATTTATCCATTTTAACTGGTTGCCGACACAGGACGAGTATGCTCGTCCTGAGCGGCGAGCACTTCGCGCATTAGGACGAGCATACTCGTCCTGTGTGACAGCCGTCCCTGCCGTCTCTGTGTGTGCGATCGAGAGCGGGGCAACGGCTGTAATACACAGCCACGGCCCCGCTCTGACAGCGGAGAGGAGAGAAACATCTTCTCTCCGCTGTTAACCCTTTGAACGCCGCGATGACAGCTGATCGCGGCGTTCAAAGAGAGGGGACTGCACATTGATCGCGTCACAGAATATAACTGTGACGCGATCAAAGCCCACAACTCGTATGGCCAGACAGCCCAGGGTCCAGTGAAGGACCCCAGGGCTGTCTGAACATATTTCCTGTTGTTAGGGCATACTGAGGTATGTCCTAACAACTGCCTGTGTACGATCAGTAACAGGCTAATGTACTGGCATATAGATCTATGCCAGTACATCACAGTTACAAAATAAAAATCAAAATGATAAATCCCTTTATGGGATTAACAAAAAAAGTTAAATGAATGTAAAAAAAAAATAATGGTAAATAAATAAATAAAAAGTCAAAAAAATACAGAGAAACACACATTTTTTATAATAAATAAACTTTTTAAAATATAAGTCCCAAAACATGAAATAATATAGACATATTTGGTATCGCCACAACCGTAACAACGTGTACAACAAATGTATACCATTATTTATGATGATCGGTGTATGGTGTAAAAAAAAAAATATTAAAACTGCTGCGCAACTGCTTTTTTTCTTCATTTTAATCTAATTAAAAATTTATAGAAATTAAACGATAATGTATTTGTACCAAAAAATGGTACGTACATAAAGTACAACTCGTGCCGCAAAAAACAATGTCTCATACAACTATGTCGTACAAAAAATAAAAGCGTTATGAGCGTCGGGATGCAAAGAGGGAAATGTAAAAAAAATTGCTCTGTCCTCAAGGCTAAAATTGGCCGTGTCCTTAAGGGGTTAAGGTGACAATCTTCAGTGCAATAAATAACATTTTGCTGACAAACATGTGGAGGTGATGACCCCACGATTCCTTTAGCAGTTCTTTCGTTTGAAGGGAATTGAGGATCCAATCAGGAGGTCTACTACTACTTGCCTGAAAGATTTTATAGTTAGCCAGACCCAAATCATGTGAAACGAACATTTAGGGCATTAAGAAGTTACAATCCTAACAATTTTGTGTAGTTGCTTCGCGTTGAGATAACCTTGATTAATAATATACAGCTGAATTATTTTAATTTAATTTGGATTCCATTAGAGTTGAGCAAGTTTTCGTTTGTTAAGGAAGTAATCATAGTTTTTCATTTTGCCACGAAAGGCAGTGGGTTGCTGGATGCCTGTCACGTTGGGTTCGTGGACCCACTGGGCCGTACCGCCTCGACGGTATGGCAGCTGGCCAACAGGGCGCAGGTCACAGTCTATAGTTCGTATAGTGTAACTGCGGCAGCTCGGACAGTAGCAAGGCAGGCTCGGCTGGGACTAGGCAGCAGGTAGAAGTTAAGCGTGGAGTTAAAGGACAGGCGTTGAATACAGCACAGCGCGACTATAGCTCAGCACGGCACTTGACCATGCTAGCACGGGATAACGGATACAGGTACGGGGAACACTGGGAACTGGAAAACACTAGGAAACCAGTTGCATAGACAAACTTTGGATACGACAAACAACACTCAGGCATTGCAGGGAGGGGCACAGCCCTTCTAATAGCCCAGGGTGCAATCTGCTCAATCTCCCACCTTCGTGCGCTTTGGCTTCTTAAGTCTGGACTGAGCTCGCGAGCGCACCTTGGTGGTCACTGTGTAACAGGACGGCCATATGTGCAGACATCTCTGGAGAGAAGGGTGTCGACTGAATGGAAGGAGTTTGTGGTCAGCGACCACGGACGTTACAATGCCTTAGCGTTTTTATGGGGAGAATATATTTTGAATATTAGTCCACATGAACCTTGCAAGCGGACAATTCAGATAAGGGAAAATGTAGATATTGGTTGCCGGGGGTTTGGAAACTAAGAGGTGAGAGCGTGCCATAGTTGAAGATATTTTTAAAAATGTTTCTGGGGTATCTGGTATTTACTTTGTATCTGTTCAAGCGAAATCACTACGTTATTATTATAGAGGTCATCTTACAATTTGACTTCAAAATGCTACTAATGAAGAGTGTCAGGTAAAAACGACTTATGTCCTAGATCAGTGTTATTCCATGTTGAGGTTTAAGCTGAGATATTATTCAAGGAGGTCACCTTCCTAGCTTCTTTCCAGGACTTACGAGCTGTTTTGTGGATGAAAAGTAGCTTCACACAGGGTTGCTGTTGAACTACTGTACGAGAGTTGGCCAAAGAGAGGTAGCAACGAGGAAATATGCAAGATAACTTTCAGGCACCTACTGTATATAGGGTTGGGTGATTTCCCATCTTTTGGGCATTGTAATTTAGCAAGTTGGAGCTTCTATCTAGCCAAGCCCCTTATAAAAGATATAAACTACGAGTCAAGGGATTGAAAAGTGTGTTTGGTATTTACGGAAATGTAGTTTTTTAAATTTTTGCGTTCACGTGACTCAAAGTAGAAGGTATCGCCTGGACAAGAGCGCTTAAAAAAATATTTTTATTTTTAATAACTCTTTAAAATGGGCTACTAAAGCCAATAATTTCTATAGATACCCGGCTAACCAGGTAGGTAAGACTAGATAAGGGTGCCAATATATTCATTTAAATTGTAATGAAGCTACTCCAAATATCTAGTAAAAACATATAAATTCTGTCCCTACCTGGACTAAATAGCAAAGTGTGCATTCACACCGAATAAAGATCTGATACCTAGCAGCAAGTGTGTGTGAACACTCAGTAATAAAAACGCAGCACCTGCGACACAGTGTGCATTCACACTGAAATGAGCCACTTCACCTAAATTCCCTGTGCATTAACACCCATGACAAACAGTGCAGCACCTCAAGCAGTATTGTGCATTCACACTAGCAAGGGACTGTATATTTAAAGAGGATCTGTCACCAGATTATCAAATCCCTATCTCCTATTGCATGTGATCGGTGCTGCAATGTAGATAACAGTAACTTTTTTTTTTTTTAAACGATCATTTTTGGCCAAGTTATGAGCAATTTTATATTTATGCAAAGGATCTTTGAAATGGACAACTGGGCGTGTTTTTTTTTTCGTATTTCCAACTGGGCGTGTATTGTGTTTTTAACAACTGGGCGTGTTTACTTGTTTTACCAACTGGACGTTGTGAATAGAAGTGTATGACGCTGACAAATCAGCATCATACACTTCTCATCGTTCCCACCCACCTTCTTTCACTAAAGACACACAGCGTGACGTCACCCACAGGTCCTCCAACCTTGGCGTCGGTCAGAGAGAAGATACATCGGCTGAAAGGCGTCCAAAAGGTTAATATGCTCGTCTCTAGGGAGTTTGCTATGCTTACCTGCACATGGTGATGCTGCTGCAAATTCAACTGTACGCCTGGAGCTGTAGTGTCTTCTCTCTTCCGACGCCAAGGTTGAAGGAACTGTGGGGGACGTTATCACTCCCAGCCAGCTTCTTTCACTGCAGACACAGCGTGACGTCACCCACAGGTCCTTCAACCTTGGCGTCGGAAGAGAGAAGACACCACAGCTCCAGGCGTACAGTTGAATTTGCAGCAGCATCACCATGTGCAGGTAAGCATAGCAAACTCCCTAGAGACGAGCATATTAACCTTTTGGACGCCTTTCAGCCGATGTATCTTCTCTGACCGACGCCAAGGTTGAAGGACCTGTGGGTGACGTCACGCTGTGTGTCTTTAGTGAAAGAAGCTGGGTGGTAACGATGAGAAGTGTATGATGCTGATTTGTTAGCATCATACACTTCTATTCACAACGCCCAGTTAGTAAAACAAGTAAACACGCCCAGTTGTTAAAAACACAATACACGCCCAGTTGGAAATACGAAAAAAAACACGCCCAGTTGTCCATTTCAAAGTACATTTGCATAAATATAAAATTGCTCATAACGTGGCCAAAAATGATAGTTTAAAAAAAAACAAAAAAAAAACTTTACTGTTATCTACATTGCAGTGCCGATCACATGCAATAGGAGATAGGGATTTGATAATCTGGTGACAGAGCCTCTTTAAACAAACCTGTGCATTCACACTAGATGAATATAATATACCAAGTGTGCATTGACACTAGTCAGCAATATCTACAACACAGAGTGCTTTATCGCTGAGATGAGCATCATCACATGCAGGTAGTGTGCATTCACACTCCTCAATTCAGCCTAACACCTATATTGATAGTGTGCATTCACACCAGATAAATATTGTCCACCTGATAACTAGAGTGTGCATTCACACTGAACAAAGATTGAACGCATCCATTTTTTGTTCAGTATTGTCTTTCCGCCCTGTGTCTGCTAGAGCTTTTCTCCTAGCAGTACGGTTCTGGTATCTGACCGTACTGCTAGGAGAAAAGCTCTAGCAGACACAGGGCGGAAAGACAATACTGCACAAAAAACGGATGTGCTAATCTGCCCTGTCTAAGTATACATGCCTCTGAAGAAACGTTCTACATAAAACAACGACGTGGAAACGCGTTAGGCGTTCAATCTTTGTTCAGTGTGAACGCACACTCCTGTTATCAGGTGAACGATATTTATCTGGTGTGAATGCACACTATCAATATAGGTGTTACGCTGAATTGAGTGTGAATGCACACTACCTGCATGTGCTGATGCTCATCTCAGCGATAAAGCACTCTGTGTTGTAGATATTGCTGACTAGTGTCAATGCACACTTAATATACCCTATTTAGTTGGTGTGAATGCCCACTTGGTATATTATATTCATCTAGTGTGAATGCACAGGTTTGTTTAAATATACAGTCCCTTGCTAGTGTGAATGCTGCGTTTTTATTACGGAGTGTTCACACACACTTTGCTTCTAGGTATCAGATCTTTAGACAAGAAGAACAGAGGGAAGGATCCAGCGCTGAGACCATAGGTGTCTGTTTAAAAATGGAAACTTCTTCCAAGTTTTATTGGACGAACGAGATTAAAAGTGGATAGTCCGTGTGTCTTTGGTATCCGTGGTTCATTGGGATGAATAAGCAGGTGCCTACGCGTTTCAGACGCGGTCTGCGTCCTTAATCATGGCTTTCCGTAAAAAGAACGGAAAGTCATGATTAAGGACGCAGACCGCGTCTGAAACGCGTAGGTACCTGCTTATAAATCCCAATGAACCACGGATACCAAAGACACATGGACTATCCACTCTTAATCTCGTTCGTCCAATAAAACTTGGAAGAAGTTTCCATTTTTAAACAGACACCTATGGTCTCAGCGCTGGATCCTTCCCTCTGTTCTTCTTGTCTATCCAGTAAGTGTGCCGACACGGGGACCCGAGCGCTACAGGCAAGGCGAATTGCCTGCACAGGTGAGCTGGAGGACTCCTCCTATCTTCTCTATCAGATCTTTACTCGGTGTGAATGCACACTTTGCTATTTAGCTTGGTAGGTACAGAATTTATATGTTTTTACTAGATATTCGGAGTAGCTTCATTACAATTTAAACGAATATATTGGCACCCTTATCTAGACTTACCTACCTGGTTAGCCTGGTATCTATAGAAATTATTGGCTTTAGTAGCCCATTTGAAAGAGTTATTAAAAATATAAATATTTTTTAAGCGTTCTTGTCCAGGCGATACATTCTGTTTTTGGTATAGGGGTAAAGATGTGTTGGAGGATATACAGACATTTTAGTAGCAGCACCACTATTTTAGTGAGGTTTATACAGCCTTCTATAGAATAGGGTAGGGCTCCCCATAATTTAAAGTTGTCTCTAAATATAAATATTAGGGGGTTAACATTGAGAGGCAACATTTGGCGATGCGGATGCCTAGGGGGTCAACCACCTTCAGGCCTTCGACTATACAGTTCCCTATATGAGACCTATCTGTAGATAAATATTTTAAGAACGACTTAGTCCAATTAATACGCAGAGTGCCCCTCATTATTAATCGTGCCAGCTGAGTGCCCCCCATGATAATAGTGTCAGCAGAGTGGCACTATTAGCAATATTGCCAGCATGGATCCTACTTATTAATAGTGCCAGCAGAGTGCCCCTCATTATTAATGGTGCCATCCATTATTGATAGTGCTAGAAGGGTACCCCTCATTAATAATATGGTGCCAGCAAAGTGCCCTGCATTATTGATTTGTTCTAGAAGAGCGCCTCCTATTATTAATAGTGTCAGCAGAGAGTACCCCATTATAAATATTGCCATCCAAATTGCCCCCTAATAACAGTGCAATGCAGAGTCGTCCCCCCCCCCCCACTGAAAAAGCCGGCCACACAAAAAAACTATTCTTTGTGCCTGGCCACCCTACAGGTCTGTAAAATATTGGTGTTTTCAGTATCATAAGTTTTATTGCGGCCCCTTGAAGTAGCACAATCTGACAGACAATGGGAGCAATTTATTAGGAGTGTAGTTTCATACGACAGTCTCAACAGAAAAATTCGAGTGAAAAGTGACACATTTGTTTAGAGGCGAAAGACTCTTAATAAATGTGTTGCATCTTTCAACCGGTCTTTGAGCCACAATTGTGGAACAGCGGCCAAGTTCCATCTACCCCCCCCCCCCCACATCGTCTGTAAAAAAAAAAAAAGCACATACTCACCTCACCGCTAGTCTTCTAATCCTCTAGGTTTCCTCAGCATTCCAGCGCAGCGTATACAAGGTTCTGACGCCGAGCATCGTCAGGGCCTTATATACGATGCAGCACTTCATGATCAGTGTTGCATCGCATACAACGTCCTAACGTAGTACATTGTATGAGCCACGTCATGCTGATAGGACCACTATAATTTACGCCTGTTTTCTGATGTAAATTATAATAAGCTTGTTGGGCCACGGTGATTCTACTACCTTTTCCAAAGCCAAACCCTCTTTCCACAAAAGTTAAGGGCGGGTAAAAAGGCAGAAAGTCGACTATTGGGCCCTTATGCGACTTTTCTACGCAAGAAAACTGCCGTAGAAAAGTTGATAAATTCCCCCAATGTGCACCTCTAATGTAGATGAACATACATGAATAAATATATTTTTTTAATTTTTACTAGTCGATCTCATAAAAATAAAAAAATTGTTGGAGGCCATCCCAGAGACTCACAATAAAATCTTGTGATATTTTTGTTTTAACTTGCACTTTGCAGGGAGTGAACATTTTAATTTAATTACATACTGTACATTTTTATGTTGTGTTCTATAAAACATCACAATATTAATCTTTATAATCAACACTGCTTCATTCAAGTTTATACAATCTGACATTTCAATTAAAAAAAAGAACTATAAAACACAAAATGTATTACACCAGTTACTTTCAACACAAAATGGCACATTTGTGCCACTTGCCAGACCTGTGTTGAGACTTCCCTATAGTTCATGTTGCAACAAAGTCATGGAGGGATACCAAATTTTGTAAGATCTTGACACTGAGCCTGTAGAAGTAGTGACTGTCACGGGGCCTACAGAGTGTTGCCAACATATTTTTCGTAGGGTTAAACTGGGGAATGGAGTCTAAGGGATAGCTAGGTGTACACCCTTTAACCTCCATGCGAAGATGTGGATTTGGCCGCTAGAATCCCCAAGTCGCTTTCTCCAGGGAAATCTCTGATGGCAACGGCTGACGTGGACAGGCAAGGTACATTTAAAGCAGACAAGATGCAAGGTGCGGATTAAATCGTAGGTTAGGGCAGGCGGCAAACAATAGTCACAGAGAATAGGCAAAAGATCAGGGCGATACAATTACGGCAGGCAAGATGCAAGATCCGAGCTAAAGCGTAGGTCAGGGCACACGGCAGACATTCTCTCATGGTTAGCAGAGGTCAGGGTAGGTGACAGACTCGTCACAAAGAATAGACAAAAGGTCAGGGCTGGCGGCAGACAGGGATGGTCATGTTCAGGCAGGGTCAGTAACAGTAAATGGTAATCACGGAAGAGTACTAGCAAGCTAGCCTAAAGAACCTAATTGCTCAGTCACTGAGCATAGTGTAAAGTATCCTTTTGTACCCAGGAAAACTGGGTGGAACTGTGCTGACCCTTTATAAGAAGGGTCAACACACGCGCTCATTAGACGCAGGAGAGCGCCAGCTGCACGGGAGGATGTAAGCAGAGCTGCCGAGGAGGAAAGGAGAATGTTCGTCAGGACACAGAAGACAAGTGGTATGCCAAGGAGCAGTGAGTACTGTGGAGTGTGAGTTTCCATGGTAGATATGTTGTAGATATCTCCATTTTTAGCAGTATAGCATTAAAAACAAACCTTTTAAGGTTGGATTTACACACCGCGTTGTATTGTGATTTTGGTGGCGGTTTTGCCAAAATAAAAAACATTTCGGCAAGATGTTAATTTAACCGCTTACAGACATTTGACTTACATTTAGGTCATAGCCTAGTTCGCTCCCATAGAGGGAGTAGAATTGAGTGGGCTAAAGGGCTAAGCCCGCTCAATTTGCCGCAGGTGTCAGCTGTGTATTACAGCTGACACCCATCACTACGGAATCGGAGTTAACTCCGATCCCGGCCGTTTAACCGTTTAAATTCTGAGTTCAATAGGGATTGTGGCATCTAAGCCGTTTGATTAGAGGCGGGACCTCTCTCACTCCATCGCTATCCCCGAGACGCAATCACGATATATTGATTGTTGTCATGGTAGCCTAGGGGGCCTAAAGAAGGACCCCAGATCTGCTATCTTTGTGCTCAGGGCTTAATAGGAGCTGGTAAAAAAATCACAATACACCGCAATACATAAGTACAGTGAAGGAAATAATTATTTGATCCCTTGCTGATTTTGTAAGTTTGCCCTAGAATTTTTAGGCTAGGTTAATTTTACCAGTGAGAGATAGATTATCTAAAAAAAAAAAACGAAAATCACATAGTCAAAATTATATATATTTATTTGCATTGTGCACAGAGAAATAAGTATTTGATCCCTTTGGCAAACAAGACTTAATACTTGGTGGCAAAACCCTTGTTGGCAAGCACAGCAGTCAGACGTTTTTTGTAGTTGATGATGAGGTTTGCACACATGTTCGATGGAATTTTGGCCCACTCCTCTTTGCAGATCATCTGTAAATCATTAAGATTTCGAAGCTGTCGCTTGGCAACTCGGATCTTCAGCTCCCTCCATAAATTTTCGATGGGATTAAGGTCTGGAGACTGGCTAGGCCACTCCATGACCTTAATGTGCTTCTTTTTGAGCCACTCCTTTGTTGCCTTGGCTGTATGTTTCGGGTCATTGTCGTGCTGGAAGACCCAGCCATGAGCCATTTTTAATGTCCTAGTGGAGGGAAGGAGGTTGTCACTCAGGATTTGACGGTACATGGCTCCATCCATTCTCCCATTGATGCGGTGAAGTAGTCTTGTGCCCTTAGCAGAGAAACACCGCCAAAACATAATGTTTCCACCTCCATGCTTGACAGTGGGGACAGTGTTCTTTGGGTCATAGGCAGCATTTCTCTTCCTCCAAACACGGCGAGTTGAGTTAATGCCAAAGAGCTCAATTTTAGTCTCATCTGACCACAGCACCTTCTCCCAATCACTCTCAGAATCATCCAGATGTTCATTTGCAAACTTCAGACGGGCCTGTACATGTGCCTTCTTGAGCAGTGGGACTTTGCCGGCACTGCAGGATTTTAATCCATTACGGCGTAATGTGTTACCAATGGTTTTCTTGGTGACTGTGGTCCCAGCTGCCTTGAGATCATTAACAAGTTCCCCCCGTGTAGTTTTCGGCTGAGCTCTCACCTTCCTCAGGATCAAGGATACCCCATGAGGTGAGATTTTGCATGGAGCCCCAGATCGATGTCGATTGACAGTCATTTTGTATGTCTTCCATTTTCATACTATTGCACCAACAGTTGTCTCCTTCTCACCCAGCGTCTTACTTATGGTTTTGTAGCCCATTCCAGCCTTGTGCAGGTCTATAATCTAGTCCCTGACATCCTTAGGCTGGGTTCACACCTATTTTCAGACGTAAACGAGGCATATAATGCCTCGTTTTACGTCTGAAAATAGGGCTACAATACGTCGGCAAACATCTGCCCATTCATTTGAATGGGTTTGCCGACGTACTGTGCAGACGACCTGTAATTTACGCGTCGTGGTTTGACAGCTGTCAAACCACGACGCGTAAATTGACTGCCTCGGCAAAGAAGTGCAGGGCACTTCTTTGCAACGTAATTTGAGCCGTTCTTCATTGAAGTCAATGAAGAGCAGCTCAACATTACAGGCGTCAAAGATGCCTCGCATAATACGAGGAGCAGCATTTACGTCTGAAACGACGCAGCTGTTTTCTCCTGAAAACAGTCTGTCTTTTCAGACGTAAAATCCTCTCATCGTGTGCACATACCCTTAGAAAGCTCTTTGGTCTTGCCCATGTTGTAGAGGTTAGAGTCAGACTGATTAATTGAGTCTGTGGACAGGACTCTTTTATACAGGTGACCATGTAAGACAGCTGTCTTTACTGCAGGCACCAAGTTGATTTGGAGCGTGTAACTGGTCTGGAGGAGGCTGAACTCTTAATGGTTGTTAGGGGATCAAATACTTATTTCTCTGTGCACAATGCAAATAAATATATATAATTTTGACACTGTGATTTTCTGTTTTTTTTTTTTAAATATAATCTATCTCTCACTGGTAAAATTAAACTAGCCTAAAAATTCTAGACTGTTCATGACTTTGACAGTGGGCAAACTTACAAAATCAGCAAGGGATTAAATACTTATTTCCTTCACTGTATTTATGACCACTTATAAAATGTGTTCAAAGTGCTGCCCATTGTGTTGGATTGTCAATGCAACCCTCTTCTCCCACTCTTCACACACTGATAGCAACACCGCAGAAGAAATGCTAGCACAGGCTTCCAGTATCCGTAGTTTCAGTTGCTGCACATCTCGTATCTTCACAGCATAGACAATTGCCTTCAGATGACCCCAAAGATAAAAGTCTAAGGGGCTCAGATCGGGAGGCATTTCTTCTGGTAATTTCAGCCGTCATGGCATGTTGAGGCGCTTTTTCGCTGCGTCAATTACGGACGTAAATGGATCTGTTTTTCCATGGAGTCAATGGAAAACGGCTCCATTTAACGTCTGAAGAAGTGACAGGCACTTCTTTGACGCTGACCATTGACTCCATGGAAAAACAGCTCCATTTACGTCCGTAATTGACGCAGCGAAAAAGCGTCTCAACATGCCATGACGGCTGAAATTACGGAGCTGTTTTCTCCTGACAACAGCCCCGTAATTTCAGCCGTAACGGACGCTGCCGTGTGAACATACCCTTAAGGCACTTCTTTGACGCGGGCGTCTATTTACGCCCCGCCTTTTGACAGTGGGGCGTAAAAAAAATGACCGTCGGAACAGAACATCGTAAGACCCATTCAAATGAATGGGCAGATGTTTGCCGACGCTATTGAGCTGCATTTTCGGACGTAAATCGAGGCGGAAAACGCCCGAATTACGTCCGTAAATAAGCCGTGTGAACATACCCTAAGGCTGTGCATTTTTTAACCAGCTGATCCTTTTTCCTCCCAACTAGCCCCTGGGATAGCTGTTTATGATTCCGAACAACCTATCTGACTAGCCAGGCAAATGAAGATCTGCTGTACGAGCCTATGCCCATCCCACTAAAAAGTGGCTTAGCCAAACCAAATGTAGTTTATTACTTACCGTGGCCTATGTGCTCCTACCCGAGCAGAAGATAAGTGTCCAGCAAATCACCCACTCTATTGTAGCTGTAACAATTTGCTTTTAAATATGCTGGAACCATGTGGCCTTACCCATCTTACTGCAATACCACACAGAACCTGTGGACAGGTCTGGAATGATTGTTTTTTAAAAAAAATCATGTACAACCCATTAAAAATCCTTTAATTCTAATATTCAGTTTTTGTTTTAAAAATAGTTCAATTTAGTTTATTGATAAAGACCAATTGTTTTTTTCTTTTTATTAAATTACAAGTACTTAGCTGACTCTTAGATTAACAAAAGGTGTTATAGGAAGTCTATTGAGTGTTAAAGAGCACCTGTCACTAGGTCATATAATGCAAGCTGTTTGTCGGACCTGAATCCCGCTGTCCTCCTGATTCAGGCAGCTTCACACCCCACAATGATGTGTATGTAGAAATTCTCATATTTTACTATAGACTTTAACTGGTTACCGACAAAGGACGAGAACACTAGTCCTGAGCGTCAGGTTCTTGCCACATTAGGATGAGCATTCTCATCCTGTGTGACACACAGTGTGCGCGTGCGATCGGGTGCGGTGCAATGACTAATACACAGCCCCAGCCCCACTCTAACGGCCGAGGGAAGAGAAACCTCTTCTCTCCGATGTTAACCCCTTGAATGCTGCGATCAAAGCTGGCCGCGGCATTCAAAGTGATAATAAGAAGGCGGGACCTCCCTTTGATCGCGTCACAGGGACCTTGTATGGCCGGACAGCCCAGGGTCCATTGAAGGACCCCAGGGCTGTCTGACCATATTTCCTGTTGTTAGGGCATACTGAGGTATGCCCTAAAATCTGCCTGTGTACAATCTGTACACAGGCTAATGTACTAGCATATAGATATGCCAGTACATTAAAGTTAAAAATCAAAATGAAAAATCCCCTATGGGATTAAAAAAAGAAGTAAAATAAAAAATAAATAAAAGTAATGTTAAATGAAAAGAAATCTGTAAGAAAATACACAGAAATGCAAATTTTTTACAATTAATAAACTTTACAAAATATACATCCTGAAACATGAAATAATATACACATATTTGGTATCGCCACGACTGTAACAACCTGTACAACAAATGTATTACATTATTTATGATCGGTTTATACTTGAAAAAAAAAACAAAAGACCGGAACCTTTTTTTCTGCATTTTTGCCAAAATAAAAATGTATATAAATTAAATGATGATGTAAATGTACCAAAAAATGGCACCTACATAAAGTACAACTCGTTCCGCAAAAAACATAGTCTCATACAGCTAAGGCCTCGTGCACAGTTCCGCCACAGTTTTCACGGCCGTTTGTGACGGATCCGTGTGCCCGTTTTAGCGGCCGTGTGCACTCCGTGTTTCCGTTTCTGTGCACCGAGCATGGTACTGTCCAGGGTGCTGAAAGAGTTAATGGACTGCACTGATCGGAGGTAACTCTTTCAGCAACCTTGACAGTACCATGCTCGGCGCGCGGAAAATGCAATTTTAATGTAATAAAAAAATAAATAAAACAAGTTCATACTTACATTCCTCCTGTCCGGCCTCCAGCGATGACGTTTCATCCATGTCACCGCTGCAGCCAATCACAGGCTGTAGTGGCGGTCACGCACGTCAGGTTGACGTCAGAAGGCCGGCTTCCAGGGATGACGCTTCATCCCACTAGACCGCCTCTGCAGCCAATCACAGGCTGCCGCGTCAGAAAAGAAGGTCGGACTGGAGGAAGAAGAGGGACTCGTCACCAAGACAACTTCCGGGTACGTATGAAATGCTTTATATTTTATTTTTAATCAGCAGCCTCTTTTCTCTATCAGTGATTGATAGAGACAAGTGGCTGCCAATTAGTGTAATATTTTTGTAATGTATTGCCTTCCGTGTGCCTTCAGTTTTTTTGACGGCCCCATTGACTTGCATGGGCCTCACGGTCACGGAATCTCGAACCAAAGTAGGACATGCTCTACTTTGGATCGTAACGGA
Organism: Rhinoderma darwinii; assembly: GCF_050947455.1. Classification (NCBI taxonomy): domain Eukaryota; kingdom Metazoa; phylum Chordata; class Amphibia; order Anura; family Rhinodermatidae; genus Rhinoderma; species Rhinoderma darwinii. Next base: position 392,176,706 of record NC_134687.1, read on the forward strand.
GCAACGGGACCGTCAAAAAAACTGAAGTGTGCATGGCCCCATTGAAATGAATGGGTCAGGGTGCTAGCCGTCAGAAAAACGGCTATCACCCTGAAGGAAAAAACTGAAGTGGGCATGGGGCCTAAATTGAACAAAAAAATTAAAGTTATGAGCACCGGGATGCAAAGAGGGAAATATAAAAAAATTGTTCTGTCCTCAAGGCCAAAATTGGCCGTGTCCTTAAGGGGTTAAATAATATAGATCGGTTAAAGATAATATTGCACTCTGCGCTGATGATATCCTTATAAACCATGCGTTTTGAAAGTCTTCAGAGCCTTTCTCTTTTTTCACATTTTGTTATGTTGATGCCTTGTGCTAATATGAAAAAAATTCACGTTTTTCCCCATCATTCTGCACTCAATACCCCATAATGACAAATTAAAAACAGAATTTTTGAAATTTTTGCAAATTTATTAAAGTTGAAAACCCTTCAGACCCTTGTCTATAAGGGTATGTTCACACGGCCTATTTTTGCCCGTTTTTCTGGGCGTAAACACCTGAAAAACGGCAGAAAAATAAGAAGCAGAACGCCTCCATACATCTGCCCATTGATTGCAATGGAAAAAACAGCATTCTGTTCCGATGGGCCGTTTTTTTACGCGGCCGTTTTGAAAAACGGCCGCGTAAAATAATGGCCGCGAAAAAGAAGTACAGGTCACTTCTTGGGACGCTTTTGGAGCTGTTTTTCATAGACTCTATAGAAAACCGCTCCAAAAAAGGCTTTAAAAAATGCAGCGAAAATCGCGCGTGGCTTCAAAAAGTCTGAAAATCAGGAGCTATTTTCCCTTGAAAACAGCTCCATATTTTCAGACGTTTTTGACTCAGCGTGTGAACATGCCCTTACACTTGATATTTAGCTCTGGATGGACCTATTTCTCTAGATCATCTTTGAAATGTTTCTATGCCTAGATTGGAGTCCACCTGTGGTAAATTCGACATGATTTGGATTTTCTACGGATACCCATGTGTAAAAATACGGAAAAGTATCCGTAGCTCATAAAAATGAATGGGTCCATAATTTCCGATGAAAAATACGGTCATGTGCATGGGGCCTTATATAGTGAGTACAGGCAATTAGGTATGTCATTTATCTGCATGTATTCACTGCAGATTTTATGCAGCATGTGATCAGGGTCTTTAGAAATCCGATATACTTTTATTAAACAGATTTCCATAACGTGTACCTAAAAATTATATTGTTGTTTTTACTTTGCTATCCGTCTAAAAAGGCTACGTGCACCCCTGTGTACGTAATGCGGGAAGGAGACCCTTCTCGTGACGTACATTTACTTGAAAATGCGTTAAAGGCTTAAGTCCCCCTGGGAGACTTCACAATGTGATCTTCATACCTCTTCTATAATGCTTACCAAATCATTATTTTTACACTGACAGGCAGTCTATTATGTCACGCCTTTTGGAACGGCCTAACGCCGGTCATTTCTATGGAGCTGCCGGACACACAAGTCGGACACAGACCTCGTAAGTCCCATGCTTCTCATGGGGCACTTCAGGGAACTTTCGGTCCCCCGTTCTCCTTATCGCTGGGGGTCCCAGCAATCACACATGTTCCCCTATTCTGTGGATAGGGGATAAATGTGTTTTGTGGGACAACCCCTTTAACTAGACTACAGGCGTTTTTTTTGCTACAGGAGGGGGGCTGTATGGCGCTATCTATAGTGGGCTGTATGGCATTATCTATAGGGGGGCTGTATGGCATTATCTATAGGGGGGCTGTATAGCAATATCTACAGGGGGGCTGTATGGCACTATCTACATGGAGGCGGTGGGGTGCGCTATTACAAGTGGGTGTGACATTATCTACAGGGGGATGTATGGCACAATCTACAGGGGGGGCGCTATCTACAAAGGGGGCACTGCGTGGCAGAATCTACAGGGGGGCTGTGTGTGGCACCTAGGGGAGCCCATTCAAAAGTTTGCTCTGGGCCCCATTCTTTCCTAGTTACGCCCATGGTCAGGGGCTTCCCCAGAGCCGGAGTCCCGGGCAGAGCGCTAGTATAGGCTCTTTTCCGGGTCTCTGTGGAACCCCTGATATCACTGTCCATATACGGAGTCCCGGGCAGACAGCTAGACGATAGTGGCCGGCGATGGTGACTATGGCAACCGGACACATAACAATGGCGTCCGGCTATGCCATCGACGGAAGCCTAGTGGGTCCTGACATAGTCAGGACCCACTATGCTTGCTGTCAGTGAGTAGCTGACAGCTCTAATACACTGCACTACGCATGTAGTGCAGTGTATTAGAATTGCGATCAGGGCCTCCTGCCCTCAAGTCCCCTAGTGGGATAAAGTAATGAAGTAAAAAAAAAAGATATGTAAAAATAAGAAAATAAAAGTAATAAAAGTAAAAATCCCCCTTTTTCCCTTATCAGCCCTTTATTATTAATAAAAATATATAAACAAACAAATAAACTATACATAATTGGTATCGCCTTGTCCGTAACTGCCTGAACTACAAAATTATTTTGTTATTTATCCCGCGTGGTGAACGCCGTAAAAGAAAATAATAATAAATCGTACCAGAATCACAATTGTTTGGTCACTTCCAAAAAAAGGGAATAGAAAGAGATCAAAAAGTCGCATGTACCTGATCGAAACTACAGTTCGTTGGGCAAAAAATAAGTCCTCGCACGGCTTTTTTGATGGAAAAATAAAAAACTTATGGCTCTTAGAATAAGGTAACACAAAAAGTAAATGATTTATTACAAAATGTATTTTATTGTGCAAACGCCATAAGACATTAAAAAAACTATAAACTTATGTTATCGCCGTAATCGTATCACCCCTCAGAATAAAGTGAATGTCATTTATAGCGCACGGTGAACGCTGTAAAAAAAAAAAAATAGAATAAAAAAACAATAGTAGAATTGCTGTTTTTTAGTCACCACGCCACTTAAAGATAGAATAAAAACTGATCAAAAAGCCCGCATGCACCCCATGAAAACTACAATGAATTCCTCAAGGTGTCTAGTTTCCAAAATTGGGTCACTTTTGGGGGGTTGCCACTGTTTCAAACCGGACATGGTGCCTAATAAAAAGGAGGCCTCAAAATCCACTAAGTGCTCCTTTGTTTCGGAGGCCGGTGCTTCAGTCCATTAGTGAACTAGGGCCACATGTGGGATATTTCTCAAAACTGCAGAATCTGGGCAATAATTATTAAGTTGCGTTTCTCTGGTAAAACCTTTTGTGTTATAAAAAAAAATGGTATAAAAAGGATTTTCTGACAAAAAAAATAAATTTAAATTTCACATCTAAATTGCTCTAAATTCCCGTGAAACACCTAAAGGGTTCATAAACTTTCTAAATGCTTTTGTGAATACTTTGAGGGGTCTAGTTTCTAAAATGGGGTGTTTCATAGGGGTTTCTAATATATAGGCCCCTCAAAGCAACTTCAGAACTGAACTGGAACCTAAAAAAATAAATAAATTAGGCAACGGAGACCCCTATTAGACCGTTTCAGTGCCCGGTTTTCCCAAGCATACACCCACGAGCAGTGTATTTCGATTGGTGAGTCCTTGGTAGATTTTAAAAGGAGGCTTCAATTCCGCCAGTACCTGCCGGGTAAGAGGGCAAGGTATGGCGTGAAGATGTATAAGCTGTGCGAGAGTGCATCAGGGTATACCTACAAATTTAGGATATATGCAGAGAAGGACAGCAGTATTCAGCCCCCAGAATGCCCCCCCTACTGGGAGTTAATGCAAAAATTGTGTGGGATTTTCTGCACCCACTGCTGGACCAGGGTTACCACCTCTACTGGGATAATTTTTATACCAGCGTCCCGCTCTTCAACTGCCTCGCTTCCAGAAGTCCTGGGCATGTGGCACTGCTAGAAGAAATCTAAGAGCCCTCCCTAAGACTCTGCTTGGGCAAACAAGAAGGGGTGAGAGCAGGGCACATTCTAGGAGCAACATATTGTGTGTCAAGTATAAGGACAAAAGAGATGTCCTTGTATAGACAACAATACATGGCCACGTACCAGTACGAGGTACCAGTACAGAGACCCCCAAACCAGACTGCATCCTGGACTACAGTAGGTACATGGGAGGGGTGGACTTGTCAGATCAAGTCCTGAAGCCCTAGAGTGCCATGCGGTGTGGTATAAGAAGCTGGCCGTGCACATCATACCGATGGCATTGTACAATGCGTATGTGCTACGTCGATGTACAGGCCAGAGGGGAACTTTCCTGGAATTTCAAGAGGTAGTTATCAAGAAACAAATTTTTAGGGAACAAGAAGTACTTCTGGAAGCGAGGCCACACGCATCGTACCAGGGCAACACTTTCCAGGAGAAGTTCCCCAAACTGGCTAGAAGGAAAAAAGTCAAAAGAGGTGCAAAGTCTGCTATAAGAGGGGGATAAGGAGAGACACAATATATCAATGTGACACGTGTCCCGAAAAACCAGGGCTCTGTATGAAAGTGTTTTAAAATTTATTATACATCCCTTGATTTTTAATTTACCCCAGTTTTACTTACCATGATGCACTCCGCACCGCTTATCCCCCTCATCTTTACCTTCTGAGCCCTGCTGTGTGCCCAGGCAGCTGATAACAGCCACATGTAGGGTATTGCCGTACCCAGGAGAACCCACATTACAGGTTATGGGGTGTATGTCTCCGGTCAAAATGCTCACTACACCTCTAGATGAATGCCTTAAGGGGTGTAGTTTTTAAAACGGGGTCACTTCTTGGAGATTTAAACTGTACTGGTACCTCAGGGGCTTCTGCATACATGACTTCGCACCAGAAAATCCCCAGTAGGCCAAATGGTGGTCCTTTCCTTCTGAGCCCTCCCATGGGCCCAAATGGCAGTTTATCACCACAAATGGGGTATTGTCGCACTCATGACAAATTGGGCAACAGAATAGGGTATTTTATTTCTTGTGAAAATAAGACATTTTCAGCCAAAACTACATATTATTGGAAAAAAATAATTTTGTTTTAATTCCCAGCCCAATTCAAATAAGTTCAGTGTAAAAACTGTGCTGTAAAAATGGTCACAACACCCATAAATGAATTCCTTGAGGGGTGTAGTTTCCAAAATGGGGTCACTTCTGGTGGGTTTCCATTGCTTTGACATCTCTGGGGCTCTGCAAATGCGACATGGCACCCGAAAACCAATCCAGCAAAATCTGGACTCCAAAGAACAAATAGCGCTCCTTTCCTTCTGAGCCCTCCCATGGGCCCAAACAGCAGTTTATCAACACAAATGGGGTATTGCTGCACTAAGGAGAAATTGGGCAACAAAATGGGGTATTTTGTTCCCTGTGAAAATAATACATTTTGATGAAAAATTACATCTTATTGGAAAAAATTACATGTTTTTTAATTTCACAGCCCAATTCAAATACGTGCCGTGTAAAAACTGTGGGGTCAAAATTGTAACAACAACCATAAATTAATTCCTTGAGGGGTTTAGTTTCCAAAATGGGGTCACTTTTGGTGGGTTTCCATTGCTTTGACATCTCTGGGGCTCTGCAAATGCGACATGGCATCCGAAAACCAATCCAGCAATTCCTACTGTTTTGGCACCTCAACACCTCTTCAAACCTGACATGCTGCCTAAAATATATTCTAATAAAAAAAGAGGCATCAAAATGCACTAGGTGCTTCTTTGCTTCTGGGGCTTGTGTTTTAGTCCACGAGCGCACTAGAGACACATGTGGGACATTTCTAAAAACTGCAGAATTACAAAAAACAGTACTAATCACTGAGCCATCGTGCTGCAGTATTTCTGTGGGCTTTTATTTGTCACGTGTCATACCTCCAAAATTTTGCAATTGCTAAAAATCCATCGTGTTGGAATTTTTGCAATTATGGAAGAAACATTTGTAGTCCCTTTCCCTACTTACTACAATTGCAGGTTTTGCCTCAGATTGCTTGACAAAACATCACATGCGATAAGTCTTTGTGGAGTTGCGTACTGTCTAAAATTTTCATACCCTTTTTCCATCTATGCTGCAGACTGCCATACAGTGGTAGAAGTTTTAAGTTGTACCCAATAGCTTCCCAACGATCTACCCAAAAGCAAGACACACTGGTAATATTAAAGAGAAAGTGCAGAAGTAGGTTCTCTAGCTTATTCCCGTGGGTGTGAAACTCATAGCTGGATATAATGGTGGTGATACATAGTTTGATATTTCATAATTAAATTGTGAAAACATCTTCATGTGCAAACAAGTTATTCTTTATACAGTCAGTTTATCGATGTTCACCATGCTGTGTGAAGCGTCCTGATCTGTAATGTTTTTTTTGTTGGTAAAAGGCACTTCGAAAATTGAAATTCATCATAAACATGCAAGCATAGATAGTCTTGATGTTATAACAGTGCACCATGTGCATAATTGGTGCCATGAATTTAGTGGTGGCTGGCAGGGTACATTGAACTGATGAACAAATAATTAGGTGTGAACAAAAGATTACTTCTTGTTGCAATGTGATTCTTGTAACTGGTAAATTTTGAAGCATGCTTTGTACAGCCCTAGTTTATTGGATTTTAATTTTTTTTTTGTTTTTTTTAAGCTGAAGAAACAACTGGAGTAAGCAATTCAATATAACTTGATTATATTAAAATATAATAGGAGCAAACCTTGCTTTTTGAGCCCAGCTAGTAAGTCAGTGATAGCATCATTGAGGAAGGGAGTTACTGTTTTGCATGATTTAGACTCCTTTTATAGAAGCCTATGGAGTTTGTAGTTTCTGCACTGTCTAAAATAGGAGAGGCAGGTAAACGGGATTCTTGCTAGAAACAGGCAGTGTTGAATGCCAATTCACATGATTGTATACAGATAACATCAGTACACGCCCTGTTCTAGCAGCCAAATATTAGTCACTTAACCACTGAAATAGTAGAACATATAATAGTGTAATAGTGTTTGTCTTGGAAGCTTGTCGCAATTTACCTGTCCGTTTTACATGTTCTCTGTGGAACGTTCTTATGTGGGTGTTAGTTTATTAGGTTTCAAGTGCCTTATTTATACCTTGCCAAGAGGTGACAACTGAGCCAACGGTATGCATGGAATGCTTTTTACAAGGTGCATGTCTGCGGTTGTTTTTCTATGTTTCTAGGTGAACACATGCTCTGGTCACATCTAAGTTACGGGGAAAAAAAATTCACAGACCTACATTTTCACATATCTATCCCTAATGTCTCTTTCTTGCAAAAAAAAAATAAAAAATAGGCATCTGGCTCACAGAAGAGTGGACTGACTCATGAAGCATAGACTGGACAACTGCTTTTGATGCAAGGTTTAAGAGTGATGTGGTTAAAGTGCTGACAACTAGTAGCGGTGGGGGAATCAGAGTTTAGTGAAAGGTTAATGCTACAGTGGTGTTGGGGGTTCAGGGAGTAGGGGGAGATGTAGGATAGGATATCAAAATCAGATCGGTGGGGTTCAATTCCTGGCATAGCTAGAGATAGGAAATCAGTATTCTCCTCTTCTATTTGTGCTTCGTATATAACACATGATAGCTGTTAGGCTTCTCCCACTAGCTCAGAGATATCTGAGAATGAGAGAGAGAGAGCCTGCAGTGGGAAAGAACGCAAAAAAAATGCAAGATACAATTTATATAATGGCCAGATATCGTGTTATTCCTCTTGTACACTCCTATGACAGCTTATTCTGAAAGGTTAGGTATGCATTAACTCCGTGCCAAATACAGTCCCGCAGCAATACTAGAAGCCCCGGCACAGTCCCTTGATTTAGTTCTAATTATAGTTCTGCCCGATATTCAACAATTCCTGCTTTGTTCCGTAAATGTACGCCATTGGAAGCCAGCAATTATCTCCCAATGCCATACATTTACGGCATTGTGATCACGTGGGCATAACAGTCTCCTTGTTAAGTCCTCATCTGCTCCTTTGCTTTATCGTATCATGATCCGCTCTCCCGGTGTCGACTCTTGGCTTAGTTCTAAATATTTTCCTAAACTTGCTCCAGACATTCCTACAGCGCACCCGCAGCCAATTGGTGACTATTCTGAGGACCACGACATGGGAATCTGAACGGGAAAGTCCTTCTTTGTTCCGTAAATGTACGCCATCACTTAACTCCAAAGGTCATACATTGTGATCGCGTGTTCATAGCAGTCTCCTTGTTAAGTCTTCATCTGCTCCTTTGGCTTGTCGTATCTTGATCCGCTTTCCCGGTGTCAACCATGACAAGACATGGGAATGTGACCTGTGAAGATCATACCTCCTGGTGGAGGCTCTAGGTGGAAGACTGGGAAGACTTCGCTCCTCCATTTAGCCTGCATCAAACCAATTGCTTTCAAAGGATCTACTTTTCTGGTAAGAGCCGTAACCGTAAACACAGGCCATTACAAAGGTGCTGTAATGTCTACCCCCTTGCTCCTGAAAGTCTATGAACAAGTCAAACAAGTGTCCCAGCAAGGTTCTTGTCAGCAGGGGACTATTCAGGTGCTTTGGGGAATTTTTAGTTTCCTGGATGCCTTGCAGCTTGTCCAACAAACTCTCCCATGTGGGACTTCAATTTCTGAATGTGCGCTACATCTTCCAGCTTCACCTCAATTTAGAGGGGACCCTAAGGCCTGTCAAGGGTTAGTCCGTGTACAATACACTTTGAACCTTTTCCTCAGTTTTTCTGAAACAATGGACAATAAAGTGGCTTATATAATTTTGTTACACTCCGGAGAATACTTGGCTTGGGCGTCTCCTCTATGGGAACATAATGAAGCGGGTGTCTTCCTTGTCACCCTTTATTGTTACTTTTCGTTGAGTCTTTGATGTACCAGGTCGTACGTTTTCAGCTGTCTTGACTCTTAAAGTCTGAAACAGGGTCTTCCATGGTCATTACGCCTATAAACTTTCTACTTTATTAGAACCTGCTCGAATTATCGAATCTCTGGTGGCGGCCTTTTATGAAGAGCTATCGGGGCACATAAAGGATGAATTGGCGGGGCGAGATCTTCCTTTAGCAGCAGGTAATCTAAATTCTCCCTGGCCACCCGAGTGGATATTAGATTCCCGGAAAGATCGCAAGATAGGGAACATGCCCGTCATTATCTTCATTTGACTCCAACTTTCTTCAACCCTCTAGCTTTGGTTCCAGATGAACTGATTCAATTGGGTTCCACGGCCCTCTTGTTTGAGGGGAAAACTCACCATCTGACTCAAGGTTTGTGTCTCTATTGTGGACAAAGGGGATAACTGTGTATCACCTGTCCGATCTATCCTCTAAACTTGGATAACTCCCAAGGCCTAAGCCAGAGTGAAGAGAATACCTTGGGTATATGACACTGCCTTTCCACAGTTAATTGCTTCTATCTGTCACTCTAGCCATCGGGGGTCTTAGAGAGTTCTCCCTGGCCTTGGTGGATACAGGAGCCAGAGGGAATTTCCTTGAATTTTCCCTTGCCACAAATTCTTCTGATTCCGCCTCTTTCTCTTCAAGTATCCTTACGTCTCACCTCCTTTAATGGGTCATTCAGGACCGAAGGTCATGTCGGTTATTGACCAATTCCTATCCGGGGGTTCTCCATTCCAAAGAGATTTTTTTTTATTTTTTTTTTTTTGGTCCTTCATCATTTACACAGTCCAGTACTTCTTGGCCTACCCCGGCTCAGACATCAAACTCCTTTTATTGATTGGTACTTTGGCCAGATTGCTCATTGGGAAGCATCATTCTCCAAATACTCTCTCCAAATGTTGAATGCTGTCTGCCTGCTTCCAGCCATGTCACTTTATCCGGTGTCTATATTTCCAGCTCAGTACTTGGCCTTTGTTGACGTCGTCTCTAAGCAGAAGGCAGAACGCCTTCTTGAACTTCCCTCTCACGATTGTGCTATTTTTGGTCTTCCCTAGATTCTGGGTTTACCAACTGTCCCTAAACGAGATTGAGGAGATGTCTGCCTGCATCCAATAATATTTAGAAGTATGGTTTATCAGGAAGTCCACCCCTCTTGCTCGGGTCAGTTCCTCTTTTATTAAGAAGGACGGATCGTTGAGACTCTACATTGATTACTACAGGTTGAATCCCGGTGAAGAAGAGATATCTGCTTCCACTTGTTTCTTATCTGTTTGATTGTATCAAGGGGCCTGCTATTTTTCTCAATTTGATCTGCGGGGAGCTTATAATTTGATTTTAATTAAAGGAGAGAAGTAGAAGTTGGCCTTCAATACTCTGCGCAGAAACGACAAAAACCTTGTGATGCCCTTCAATCTCTCTAATGTCCCAGCAGTCTTCAAACAGTTTGTCAATTACATATGCCAGAACTTTCTACTTGTATTGGCCTACCTTAAAGACATCCTTATTTTCTAGAAGGAATTGAAGACTAATAGTGGGCATGTTTGTACAGTTTTGCAGTAGCTTCAGGAAAATTCTCTTCACGCCAAATAGGAAAGTGTGTGTTTGAGAAACAGGAACTTCCATTCATTAGTTAAATAATTCCGCAAGAGAACTTTGCATGGATCCAGAAAAAGTTTATGCTATCCAAAAATGGCCTCAGCCAGTGGATCTCAAGGCTCTCTCGAGATTACTCAGAATTTCACACGTGTTGTCTTTCCTCACTGCTATAACTCGAAAGGGAGCACATTTTTAAGACTGGAAAATTTTTAAGGTTCAAGTCTTAAATTATCTCAAATCTTCTTTTCTTATTGCCCCTTCATCATCCAGACCCTAACAAACCTTTGACAAGTGGAATGATAACGCCTATTTTTCAAATTTGTTCATGTATTTCATACAGAGTTTTTATTGGCTTGCTCGATTCAGCACTTGGCAGTCTTGTTTGCGACTGAGCTGTTGCAAGTTTTTCATTTCTCAAGAGTGGCACTTACAGTTGACTAGTGCAGCTGTAGCAGGGAAGAAATTTGATTAACTGACTCGCTGGAAAGGTGTGATCCCATGTCCTGGCCATGTCATAGTGCTGTTACACATACTAATTATTTGACATTGTCTTATTATAGTTATTCATGTATATTTGTTAATTGAAGCTAATATTTTTATGTATTCCCTATTTTTTATTTTTTTTCCAAGGCATGGTGGGGTTGTATTTGCACTGAATCTGTTGTCTTCATATGCCATTCAATCTTTCAAAGTGTAATATCTGGTAAAAGAAACGAAATATATTAAAACATTCTAAAATGTTTTCATTAATAAGGCAAGTAAATTGTTCTCATAAGTTGTTTGATTCTTGCCTAAAAATGTTGCCACATTAAAAACATTGCCAAATAGCAGAACATTTACATTCTTATTAATTGTGCAGATAATTGCTTGCCATTTTAAAGCTGATGCAGGATGACTTCTAATTTACCAAACTATTACTTGTGGGATGGATTGGAGGTGAGGGCATTTTACCAGGATGCTAAGGGATGCCCAAAATAGTCTCTAAAAGCAGCAGCTAACTGGATGCCTAAATGGGGGACCAGTGTAGTGTTTTCAGGCAGAATTTTAGTGTGGCAAGAAAGTAAGTAAAGTCAGGGAGCATACTTTCACATAGGATAAACCGGCACAGATCAGGACAGGCAGCATTTTTTACAGGTGGGTATCAAGTTTAGGGTTGGCAGAAATCAGTCGCAAGGTCAGTAAAAGGTTCAGGAGCATGATCAGAAAGCACACCTTCACAATAATGAAAGGAACACAAGGAACCTTATTGCTTAGACATCAGAGAGGTGTATTAAGCCTCAATTTTGCCCAGATAATTGGCCTAGATCTACACAAACTGTGTCTCTAAGTGACACAGTGGCTAGTGTGAGAGGTGGTCTCAGGAGCAGCTGCCCAGGAGTAAGTTATAGGAGTCAGCTGCCAAGTGGGGCATAGTGGCTGGCAGATTACTGACTTACCTACGTGTTTTGTGACTTCCTGGATGAGTATGACTTTCTTGCTAACTATGTTCGGAAAAGTATTGTGGCCATCTACTTCACCACCTATCCAAGTCTTCTTCATTTGAATTTGAGTGGATCTCACTGTGATTCATTTCCGTTCCAGAGCAAAAAATCCTAGTGGCAAAATGTACTTTTAGAAACCTTGTGGAAACTACAGTACTTTACTGTCCACTACTTCAATTATTAGGGTATGTTCACACGGCCTATTTTCAGCTGTTTTTCGGGCCGTAAACGCCTGAAAAACGGCCGAAAAATCGGAAGCAGAACTCAGATGGAGTGTTTTTCGTAGCCTTTTTTTACGCGCTACAAAAACGGACGTGAAAAAAAGGGTAGAACACTTCTTGGGACGTTTTTGGAGCCGTTTTCCATAGACTCTGTTGAAAAAAGCTCCAAAAACGGCTGTAAAAAACGCTGCAAAATACGCTGCGAAAATCGCGAGTGGCACAAAAAACGTCTGAAAATCAGGAGCTGTTTTCTCTTGAAAACAGCTCCGTATTTTGAGACGTTTTTGACTCTGCGTGTGAACATACCCTTATGGTTTATATTATTGCTGCTAAAGACAATACTACACTGGTAATGTGGGTGCTGGATAACTTTGTTCCTTTGATATATGCCATACTAATTAAAAAAAACTTTTGTGCTTACTCATCCCCTTTATCTAATGACAATTTTTGCTTAGCAATGGTGTTAAATGTTATTAGGGAATAATGTACAGATAAAGTTTTTTTTTCTTCATATTTTGTCCTATTTTTATTTTAATAGCATAAAGTTTTAATTAAATACGTTTTTAAAGTGAATTCTACTTTCCGAAATGGTCATTTTAATAGAAGGCATGTATAGTTGTGGGTCAACAGGGGCAGTTCTAGTTCTAATTATTTTATTGTTTTTTTCCCTTGTGTATTTTTACTGTTATTGTTTTTGTTTTTACATATTGTGTGATTTCAACATTAGATTTATTTTTTCACATTGCTGTTTTCCCCTGTAATCGTGTCATATGGTCATGTCACAAGGGGAAATGCAATCTCTCTATATTATAGTGCTAATGTGTGTATTTTGCATATACCTGGTGATAATGTGATTTGTCATGTTGATCGCTGGGATTCATTAGGTCTACAGACTGCATTGTTTGCATAAAGTGCCGTCCATTGACTAAACAGGAAGGCAAAGGCTGTAGTAAACCATCTATGCCTTCTTTATGGGTAGTCCAGTTGTCACTGACAGATGGCTCTCCCCCCACCTCCCCCCTGTAGGTGCACAATTTTAGCAGAGATGTCAGAGCCAAATGTGTATCACTTTATGAAGACATTGGTCAGTCTGCTAGTAGTTAAAAAAAAAATAATCTGTCATGTAGATAAAAGCTCCCCAAAGACAAAATATGTCAGATTTGTGGGTTAATTATATTTTGTATTACATTATATCAATTTATCTAAAAATGAAAATTTAGGCAATTTTGAAATAGGTTTTACTTCTAAAGCTCCCATGTAGACCTATATAGTTGCATGTTAACAGACTACAAACAAACTCTTTGTAGTCTGTTCCTGCGGTTATACTCTCTTCCATATGTTTCTCAGTTTTTCTAACACATTTGGTAGGTTTTAAAAACTAGGGGACATATAGAATGGAGTATAAAAAAAACGGAAACATATATGTATAAAGCACAAAATCTAAAATGTGTATGTATAACAGATTCAAGCAGAAATGTACAAACAAAATATTCTGTCAAAATAAAGATCAAGATATGCAAAGATAATATAAACTGTTTCGCCAAAACTATAAAATGCCTAATTGTAATGACCAGCAAGTTTGTGGGCACACTGGGCTACTCCACCAGTTTGGCTTAGATACACATCCTAAGGGTGTTGTCTAAGCAGCCTCCCCGGTCTTCACCCTTTGACCCCTGTACAGGAATCGGGACTTCACTGCGGGGAGACCGCCAGGTCGCTACCTCTTGAGGTGGACCCGGTGGAGTAGCTGCTGGCCAGACAGATGCAAGACAGGCACAGGTAGATGTACCTTGATGGATGGAGGCTTGACTGCGGATCATGGATGACAGGTGGACAGCAGACAGTGGAACACTGGCTGGCATCTGGACACAGGCAGGTAGTTGATTACCGGATGCAGGCTGGTAGCGTATTACCGAATGCAGGCTGATGGCGTATTACCGGATGCAGGCTGATAGCGGATCACCGAATGCAGGCTGATAGCGGATCACCGGATGCAGGCTGATAGCGGATCACTGGATGCAGGCTGATAGCGGATCACCGGATGCAGGCTGATAGCGGATCACCGGATGCAGGCTGATAGCGGATCATCCGATGCAGGCTGATAGCGGATCATCCGATGCAGGCTGGTAGCTGATTACCCGATGCAGGCTGGTAACTGATTACCGGATCCAAACTGGTAACACATTACTAATTGCAAACTGTTTAAAATAATGTGCAAAACATACACACAGGACAAATTTAAAGGCTAAAAATGTGCTCTCTTTTGTGAGAGAAAACTGACATTCTGTACGTTTTGTGCAGAGTAAATGCAAAGCTCCAAATATTACTGCATAAAGGAGGAGGTTTTTTCAAAGGTATATTTTGGGGTAATCCACCCCCCTACCCATTCTATAGTGTGTCCAAGTCCATCTTGATCCTGTAGCTGGGGACTGGGAAACCTCCTATTTTCCTTTTATATGTGTCCAGGCAGATAATGCTGTTCTCCTGGACACATATAAAAGGAAAATAGGAGGTTTCCCAGTCCCCAGCTACAGGGTCAAGATGGACTTGGACACACTATAGAATGGGTAGGGGGGTGGATTACCCCAAAATATACCTTTGAAAAAACCTCCTCCTTTATGCAGTAATATTTGGAGCTTTGCATTTACTCTGCACAAAACGTACAGAATGTCAGTTTTCTCTCACAAAAGAGAGCACATTTTTAGCCTTTAAATTTGTCCTGTGTGTATGTTTTGCACATTATTTTAAACAATATGAAGTAAAAGTTATATTTTATAAAGCTCTATCATTATTCCAGTGATTCTTTACTAATTCTAAATAGAGTATTTATGCTATAAAAAACCTTTGGTGGAAGGAATAAAAATACCACCTGACATCTATTCTAATTGCAAACTGGTAACATTACTGGATGCAGGCTTGTAATGAATTACTAGATGCAGGCTGGTGGTGGATAGCAATCGCAGACAGGCTACAGGCTGGTAATAAACAACTGATACAGGCTAAGGGGCTGTTTAGACGATGCGTGAATTTTGCGCAGCGTGAGTGCGTTGCGTAAAACTCACGACATGTTCTATATTCTTGCGTTTTTCACGCAACACGCACCCATTGACTTCAATGGGTGCGTGAAAACAACGCATGCCACACTGACGGTCCTGCGTTGCATGCGCGAAAATCACGCAAGAGCTGTCAAAAGGATGAATGTAAACAGAAAAGCACCACGTGCTTTTCTGGTTACAAACATCCAAACGGAGTGTCAAATTAGAGATGAGCGCACCGAACTTCACCGGGTTCGGCCGAACTCGTTTTAACCGAACCCGGCAAAAAATGTTCGGGTACGCGACGTCAGGAGACAGTCACTGCCCACGGTGCTGAAAGACTTAAACTGTTTCAGCACCATGGACAGTGACTTTCGATCACAATATACATATACGTGTAAAAAAAAAAAGAAGTTCTGACTTACCGATAACTCCCGGCTTCTTCCTCCAGTCCGACCTCCCGGGATGACAATTCAGGCCAAGTGACAGCTGCAGCCAATCACAGGCCAAGCACAGGCTGCAGCCAATCACAGGCTGCAGCGGTCTCATGGCCTGCCGCGTCATCCTGGGAGGTGGGGCCGGATGACAAGAGAGGGACGCGTCACCAAGGCAACGGCCGGGAGACCGGACTGGAGGAAGCAGGCAGTTCATGGTAAGTGTGAACGTCTTTTTTTATTCACAGGTTGGTGTAGATTGTGATCGGCATTCACTGTCGAGGGTGCTGAAAGAGTTACTGCCGATCAGTTAGCTCTTTCAGCACCTTGGACAGTGACGGCCGTCGACTAGCCTCATCTCTATGATGGCGGCTGCGCGAAAATCACGCAGCCGCGCATCATACACGGATGACACACGGAGCTGCCAAGTGCGTTTTGCGCGCGCAAAACGCAGCGTTTTTTGCGCGCGCAAAACGCACACGCTCGTGTAAATGAGGCCTAAAGGATACAGGCTGATAACTGGTAGTATCAGTAGACAGGATCAGGTGCATACAGGAAACTTCTCAGGATAACACGAAGTATTTCCAATATTGCCCAGGCACCTGGGAGATGGTAAAGGTGCCTTATATAGTCCTGGGCGGCAGCAGGTGTAACGTCTATGGCCACGGCCCGTCGTTCTGACTTACCCCTCGGCGGCCATGGCCATGGACATCTGAGTTCCTTGCAGCATCGTCCTCCTATGAGGCGCCGCCGCTCACTTCCAGATATTGAGACTGTCTACGGAGGGCGTGCGCCCGCACGGTCTTATAAGGCCAGTGCGCGCATAATTGCAGCAAGTCTGCAATCTAGCCCATGATGCTCTGGGCTATAAAAGGGGCTCTGCTCTCTTGTTCCTTGCTAGAGCGTTTTTCGTTACCCAAAGTTTGTCTTGCTAATGGTCCCCTAGTGTCTTCCAGTTTCCTACTGTTCCCTGTTCCTGCATCCTGTTTCCGTGCTATCCTGATCTAGTGCCGTGCTGAGCTGTTGCCGTCTTGTGCTGCATTCCACGCCTGTTCTGCCGCGCCCCGCCTGACGTCTACCTGCCGCCTGGTCCCAGCCGTGCCTGCCTTGCTACTGTCTACATTGCCTCAGGTATCCTCTCTGAACTATAGACTCTGTACTTTACCTGTTTGGCCAGCTGCCATCCCGCTAGGCGGTACGGCCCAGTGAGTCCACACCCCGCATCGTAACAGTACGCTCTGGCCATGGACTCCTCTGGTCAATTCAAGTGCATGTCACCCTCCCAAGCCATGCAGGCGGACCTGCAGGATCTCCGAGCAAGACAGGATCAACTTCTTGTGGCAGTGGACTCCATGCTAGCTACTTCCCTTCCTGCCTCTATGCAAGCTCCTCAGATCGACCCTCCTGGAAGTTCCGGCTCGGATCCTTGGTTCTCGCTGCCATTACCTTCTCAGTTATATGGAGACGCAAGTACGTGCCGGGGGTTTTTGAACCAATGCTATATCAATTTTACCCTGCACGCCCGAACATTTCCGTCGGACGGAACCAAGATCGCCTTCATCGTGTGTCTACTTGCCGGCAAGGCCCTGGCATGGGAAAACCCTATCTGGGAACGTCAGGGACCCGAGACCCAAGACTTCCAGGGGTTCTTGCGGTTATTCCGGACTGTTTTCGAGGAGCCAGGACGAGTTTCTTCGGCAGCTACTGCTATCTTTAACCTTTGCCAGGAGGACACCTCCATGGGCGAATACACGATCCAGTTCAGGACCCTGGCTGAAGAACTATCCTAGAACAATGAGGCATTGGTGGCATACTTTTCGCATGGTCTATCGTCCGAGATCAAGGACTAACTGGCCGCTCGTGATCTGCCACCTGCCTTGGACGACTTGATTCTGCTTGCCACTCGGGTGGACATAAGGCTGAGGGAGAGATCTCATGAAGTTCGTTAAGAGAGACGGCTTCCTAGACTGGCGCCCAACTTCCAGCAACCCCTCTTGCCTCCTTCTACTGCTTTGCCCGAGGTTCTGATGCAAATGGACCGGCTAAAATTGTCAATCCAGGAGAAACCGCACAGGCGCACCTCTGGACTTTGTTTATATTGCGGCCTCGCTGGCCATGTCGTGCGTCTGTACCCTCAGAAGCTAAAAAAACCCAGCGTTTAGGTTTAGTTGGAGAGAAAACCCTGGGCACCACTGCATTTAATAGAGAACTCTCTTCCAAACTGTTTATTCCCGTAACCATCATTGCTGGTGAGAGGTCCCATCCGGTCTTTGCCCAGCTGGACTCTGGCTCCGCAGCCAACTTCATCTGCAAAGACCTTGTGGATCTTCTTCAGTTGCCCACTGTCCTGCTGGAAAGGCCGTTGATCGTTGCCTGGGTAGATGGACTGCCATTGCCTGACCCAGTTGTGTCTGTGACCAAGCCATTAAGGCTTCAAGTGGGAGCTCTTCATGCTGAGCTCAACTCCCTGTTTGTCCTGTCCAAGGCCGTCAACCCCGTGCTGATAGGTTTGCCTTGGCTCCATTTGCACGCCCCAGTCGTGGATTGAAACTCTGGAGAGGTTCTCCAGTGGGGTCCGATGTGTCTTGACCTCTGTCTCGGTCATATCCAGCCACTGCAGCCTTCTCCGCTTCACTCATTGGCAGGGTTGCCTTCTTGTTTCTGCCTTTGATGTCTGAACTTTTTGATCGCATACGGGGGGCAAATTCGTTCTCAACGGGACCTGCGGGGGGCCTACAATCTGATCCGGATTCGTCGAGGTGACGAGTGGAAGACTGCTGTCAATACTCGTGATGGGCACTACGAAGACCAAGTTATGCCCTTCGGCCTGTGTAACGCCCCCGCGTGTTTCAAGAATTTGTCAATGACATTTTTCGTCATCTTTGTTTGTGTTGTGGTGTATCTCGATGACATTTAGATTTTTTCCCCAGATCCAGTAACTCATCAGAGTCCTGTCCGCCAGGTGTTGCTTCATCTAAGGGAGAATCATCTCTACGCCAAGCTGGAGAAGTGTGTGTTTGAGAAAAAGTCTATCCTTCCTGGGCTATATCATCTCCGATCAGGGCATCAAGATGGACCCTGAGAAGGTAAAGGCCGTCCTGGAATGGCCACGCCCCCAAGGCTTAAGGGCCATACAACGCTTCCTGGGATTCACCAACTTCTACCGGCTGTTCATTCCCAACTTCTCATCTTTGACTGCTCCCATTTCTACCCTCCCTAAAAAGGGTATGAATGCCAAAGTGTGGACTCCAGAGGCAGAAGCCGCATTTAAATTGTAAAGGATTTGCCTGACACAGCTTCTGTGTCGACGCCCGTGGTTAATCAGCCTGCATCTGTTCCTAGGTCTGCTACAGTGACACAATCTGCTACCACTCAGGCTGGTAGGCTGAGGAGTGGGAGAACCTAACACAGCCTGGCCAGACGGTTCTAGCTCCTGCCCTTGGTCTATTTATACCTTCGTTTGCTGCTTGTCCTTGTGATTCACTTGTTTCCTGACTCTGCTGTTCCTGCTATTACCATTGACCTCTGCTTCATATTGACCCTGGCTTGACTGACTATTCTCCTGCTCTGCTTTTGCTACCTCGTACTCTCCTGGTTTGACTCGGCTCGTCCACTACTCTGTTGCTACGGTGTTGCCGTGGGCAACTGCCCCACTTCCCTTTGCTTCTGTGTACCCTTGTCTTGTTTTGTCTGTCGTGCACATATTGAGCGTAGGGACCGTCGCCCAGTTGTATGCCGTCGCCTAGGACGGGCCGTGCAAGTAGGATGGGACTGAGTGGCGGGTAGATTAGGGCTCACTTGTCTGTCTCCCTACCCGACATTACATAATCACAAGCCCATATACCTTTTCTACCCTGGTCCCTGACACAACTATGGACCCCCTTGAGGCCCTGGCTCAGCAAATGCAGGGCCTCTCCCTACAGGTCCAGGCCCTGGCTCAGGGGGACAATCTGCTTGATGCTTCCCTGGTAGTGCCCCCCACCTCTTGAACCCCACCTCAAGTTGCCTGACCGCTTCTCTGGGGACCAGAAGACTTTTTTCTCCTTTCGGGAGAGTTGTAGACTCTATTTTCGCTTAAAGCCCCACTCCTCAGGTTCTGAGAGCCAGCGAGTGGGTATAATTATGTCCCGGCTCCAGGACGGACCCCAGGAATGGGCCTTCTCCTTGGCTCCTGACGCCCCTGAACTTTCCTCCGTTGATCTTTTTTTTTTCTGCTCTCCGGCTCATCTATGACGAGACTGACAAGACAACCTAAAAAAACCTCCCACCAAAAAGATGGCGTATACTGGGGTCCCTTATTGCAGGTAGACAACCTAAAAATGAACCATAAAGGGACATAGTCCTAAGAAAAATAGTATACTTAAATAATATACAAAATTGCAAACAAAATTCTTTAATAAATATAATTGACAATAACATATGATTAAAAGAGAGTGGAATACGTCATACACAGAAATACAAACAGCAGGGTCAGATGGGATAGACCATGACAACAGAGTCAATCATCCAAAAATTTGACCAGACCACGCTCCAATAGTGCATATAGCAAGATATTATACACCTATAAATATAGGTAGTAAAGTCCGCACATGATATAGTGCTACCAGCTAATAATAGCGATATACAAAAGTAGACAATGTATAATATCCATGCCCACTATAGCCTGCAGAATATATAATTATAAATAAGAAGATGTCCAAAGCACTCAAATAGTATCAGAATAAAGCCAAAATATAGACTTGAACGACGACTATGACACAATCATGTAAACAGCTAGCACATCCCCTGGGACATGATGCAGAGCGCAGAAGGTCAAGAAAGATGAATGGCTGAATAAACGCCTCGACGCGCGTTTTGCCCTGTGACCGGCTTCGTCAGGAGGCTGAAGACATTAAAATTCTCGGGGTTTATATAATAAAGGGAAAAAGTTAGGCTCACCTGCGGTGAATGAAAATCGGCGCTCGGCACGCCCGCCGGGCGGCGCACGCATCACGGGACGCGCCGCGCGTCATGTGACAGGCGCCACGTGATGGATCATCACCATGGCAACCCTAGACGCTAAGCGGCACTAACGGATGCGTGCCCCACCACAGGCGCGCGATCGAGCGTCTGTGCAGACACCACAGGAGAGACAACAACAAATAACAAAGACAAGACAGTAATGGGGAATTCATGCCTCAAAGAAAACCGGCTAACAATAGTTATATATACAAGCAAGATGAGCATAATAAATATAAAATATAAAAATAAAAATGCATATATGAAAAAATACATACAAAAGTATGGTGTGAAGGAAATATAAGATAATAATTATTAATTATTAATAATAAATAAAAAACGTGCAAAATGAAAAAGAAGAAATACACCAAGATAATGGTGATGAAGATAATGTAAAAAAATAAAAAGAATATGTGTGAAAGGAATAAATATATTAATATATATTAAAGTGAAAGATATTAAAGGGAAAAAATGTTGTAATGTGTGACCATACAAGTTAATTTATAATCCAAAATAGATAAATATATAAAAAAATATATATTATGTAAAACAAAAACAAAAACATCATATAATACATCAATAAATTCATATAAAATTATATACAGTCTCGCAGATAGAAAACAAAACTGGATAATATAATGTACAGTATACAGAGTCAAATACATAAATTTAAGATACAATGATAAGCATATAAGGCTCCACTGTGCAGATAATAGTAATAAATATACAAACAGAAAGTATAGAATTCATAATAAACATTATTAAGTATTAATATCTTCTCCAATCCTGAATTCAAATTAGACCGGTCTTCTCCAAAATATAGGGACAATATATCCACTCGCTGCAAAGAACACACTGAAATATAAGAAATGAATATTAAAAACAAGAAGAAAACCCTAGAGAAAATAAAATTCACGCTAAGTTACAAAAAGGGCCTAAAACTGGTGGCCTCATTGAGGCCAGATGGCGACACAGTATTGAGTAGAGTAATCCATTTAATTTCTTTTCTCAATAGCGCCAAACGAACGTCACCACCTCTACATCCCAGAGAAACTCTATCTATTCCACGTACCGTAAAACCCTTAGGATTGCACGAGTGAAACTCGCGAAAATGGCGAGCAACTGGCTGAAGTTTTTCCAAATCTATAGAAGCTGACTTAATTTTACTAACATGTTCCAACACCCGTACCTTCAAATGCCTGCTGGTCATGCCAACATAAATGAGGTCACAGGGGCAGGTGGCAAAATATACCTCAGATGCTGTGTTACATGTGATATTATGAACAATTTTATAGTCTTTGCCTCTATCAGAGCTGTAGAAATTAAAGACACGTGGAATGTATTTACATGCAGCACAATTGCCACAGTTATATGAACCCCAAGGCGGTCCCCTACTACCGAACGGATTTGGGGGAGCACTAGGAATATAGTGGCTAGCTGTAAGAAGATCCCTCAAGTTTTTAGATCGCCTCCAGGTAATAGAGGTGTAACTGGGTAGGATCCCTGCCAAGTCGCGATCGGTGAGAAGAACACTCCAATGTGTCTGTAGAATATCACGAATTCTTGTCCAATAGGGATTAAAAGTGGTAATAAATCTGACCACCTGATCAATGCTGTTCTTTTTGTTAGGTCTACTCACCAGAAGTCCATCACAAGTTGAATTCTTAGCTCTAAGATAGCCTCTTTTAATAACCCTCTGACTATAGCCACGATTTTTGAACCTTGTCGTCAGATCCAGTGCTTGGCGCTCAAAGTTGCTGTCATTGGAGCAGATACGCCGAGCCCTTAGAAATTGGCCCACTGGTATAGACGTTGTAACCTTCGGATAGTGAGCAGATGTAGCATGGAGGAGGGCATTAGTGGAGGTTTTTTTCCTAAAGATGTCGGCTGCCTTTGCCGAGAGTCAGCTGGTGACCTTACGTCAGGGTAAGAGACCCATTGAGGAGTACTGTTCTGACTTTAGAAAGTGGTATGTAGCTTCTCGGTGTAATGACCCTGCCTTGAGGTGCCAGTTTAGATTGGGTCTGTCGAACGCCCTGAAAGACCTGTTAGTTAGCTATCCCTCTTCTGACTCTCTAGATCAGGTTATGGCTTTAGCAGTACGTCTGGACCGACGTCTCAGGGACCAAAGACTTGAACGTTTTTGTGCCTTCTCCTCTGGCTCCCCTATGATGGCTCCCGAGGTTCCGTTGCTTCATTCTTCCACGGAAAACTCGGATGAACCAATGCAACTCGGGGCCTCCGTGTCTCCCCAACAACGTAGAGAGTTCCGCAGGAAAAATGGTCTCTGCTTCTACTGTGGGGATGACGAGCATCAAGAGAACGACTGTCTTAGGCGTAAGGGCTTATTCAGACGAACGTGATATACGTCCGTGGGTGATGTTCACGCACGTCGCACGGACCTATATGAGTCTATGAGGCTGTGCAGACAGTTGCGTGATTTTTACGCAGCGTGAGTCCGCTGCGTAAAAGTCACGACATGTCCGTTCTTTCTGCGTTTTTCGCGCATCACGCACCCATTGAAGTCAATGGGTGCGTGAAAACCACGCATGTCACACGGAAGCACTTCCGTGGGACAAGCGTGATTCGCGCAACAGCAGTGAAAAGGATGAATGAAAACAGAAAAGCACCACGTGCTTTTCTGTTTATAAACATCCAAATGGAGTGTCATAATGATGGCGGCTGCGCGAAAAGCACGCAGCCGCGCATCATACAGGGCTGACACACGGAGCTGTTTAGTGCCTTTTGCGCAGGCAAAACTCCGAGTTTTTTTGCGTGCGCAAGAAGCACACTCTCGTGTGAATCCAGCATAAGAATAAGCAGCCGGAAAACTTCCGCGCCTAAGTGACCATCGGGGAGGTCGCTTGGGCGCACAGGTATTTCCCGTAAATATGAAACCTAATAAGATCTTGCTTCCCTTTCAGGTCTCTTTTGATGGTAGGTCTGCCACCGGCAGTGCCTTCGTGGATTCAGGGTCTCTAGCTATGCCATTGATTTTGCCCAAACCTGTCCCAGTAGTGGGTATCGACTCCACTCCACTCCACTAATGGTTATTTTATGCAGCATACCCCTGTTTTTGAACTCATTGTTTGCTCCATTCATTTGGAGCAGTGTTCTGTGTTGGTGATGCAGGGATTATCGTCCGATTTGGTTTTAGGCCTTCCCTGGAAGCAGAGGCTTAATCCCACGTTCAACTAGGGATCTTACTAAATGGGGTAATGAATGCATGACATCCTGTTTTTCTATTAATTTGATTTCTCTCACTGAGGAGGTGAACACTCTACCTGAGTTTATTCAGGACTTCGCTGATTTTTTTCTAAAAAAGCCTCTGAAGAGTTACCTCCTCATAGAGAGTAGGATTGCGCAATCGATTTGGTACCAGGAGCTAAGCTCCCTAAAGGTGGGATATTTAATCTCTCTTGTCCCGAACATGAAGCCATGAGAGAATATATCCAGGAAAGCCTGGCTAATGGTTACATTCGCCCCTCTACTTCTCCGGTAGGTGCTGGCTTCTTCTTCGTAGGGAAGAAGGATGGTGGTCTTAGGCCGTGCATCGATTACCGAAACTTGAATAAGGTCACTGTAAGGAACCAGTATCCCCTTCCTTTGATTCCTGATCTCTTCAATAAGGTTCAGGGGGCCCAATGGTTCTCTAAGTTTGATATTTGGGGGGCTTATAATCTTATCCGAATCAGAGAAGGGGATGAGTGGAAGACTGCGTTTAACATGCCCGAAGGTAATTTCGAATACCTCGTCATGCCCTTTGGGTTATGTAATGCTCCCGCGGTCTTCCAGAATTTCATAAATGAGATTTTAAGAGACTACCTGGGGGTATTTCTTGTAGTGTACCTTGATGATATACTTGTGTTTTCCAAGGACTGGTCCTCCCACATTGAGCATGTCAGGAAGGTGGTCCAGGCCCTTCGGGAAAACAAACTCTTTGCTAAATCCAAAAAATGTGTGTTTGGAGTGCAGGAGATACCATTTTTAGGTCAAATCCTCACTCCTAACGAATTCCGCATGGACCCTGCCAAGGTTCAGCCTGTGGCTGAATGGGTCCAACCTGCCTCCCTGAAGGCTTTACAGTGCTTCCTGGGGTTTTCTAATTATTACAGGAGATTTATTGCTAACTTCTCGGTCATCGCTAAGCCTCTTACGGGCCTTGGTCGCAAAGGTGCTGATCTCCTCCACTGGCCTCCTGAGGCGGTCCAGGCTTTTGAGATCCTTAAGAGCTGCTTTATTTCTGCCCCAGTGCTGATTCAGCCTAACCAAATGGAGCCATTCATCGTGGAGGTTGACGCCTCCGAGGTGGGAGTGGGTGCTGTCTTGTCCCAGGGTACTAGGTCCCTCACCCATCTCCGTCCCTGTGCCTACTTCTCCAGGAAGTTCTCCCTCACTGAGAGTAACTAGGACATTGGCAACCGCAAACTCTTAGCCATTAAATGGGCATTTGAAGAGTGGCGCCACTTCCTGGAGGGCGCTAGGCACCAGGTAACGGTCCTTACCGACCACAAGAATCTGGTTTTCCTAGAGTCTGCCCGGAGGCTAAACCCGAGACTAGCTCGATGGGTGTTGTTTTTTTCTAGATTCAACTTTGTGGTCACCTATAGGGCTGGGTCTAAAAATAATAAAGCTGATGCACTGTCGCGTAGCTTCATGGCCAGCCCTCCGGAGGAGGAGGATCCTGCTTGTGTTTTGCCCCCAGGTATAATCATATCCTCTGTTGATTATGACTTAGTCTCCGAAATTCCGGCTGATCAAGGTTCAGCTCCCGAGAACCTTCCGGAGAACAAACTGTTTGTTCCCCTGCAATTCCGGCTAAGGGTACTCGGGGAGAATTTATGACTCTGCACTATCTGGCCATCCAGGCATCCTGGGTACCAAGCACCTCATTTCCAGAACCCATTGGTGGCCTGGGTTGGTGGCATCGTGTCGGACGAGCGAGGACACATCGGCACCAGGCGACAGAGGCTACATCGACTTACCTGCAAACGCCGATGCTGCTGCAGAATCAACTGTAGCCTCTGTCGCCTGGTGCCGATGTGTCCTCGCTCGTCCGACACGATGCAGGACCTGGGGCAGGAAGTGACGTCACAGCGTGATCTCTCGAGAACACGCTGTGTGTCTGTGCACTGCCAGAAGCTGGGTGTTAACGAAGAGAAGTGGATGATGCCGATTCGTCAGCATCATACACTTCTATTCACAACGCCCAGCTAGTAAAACAAGTAAAAACGCCCAGATGTTACACACACACTACACGCCCACTTGTACTTAAGAAAGGCTCATTTGCATAAGTATATAAATGGTCATAACTTGGCCAAAAATGCTCGTTTTTGAAAAAAAAAAACGTTACGGTAATCTACATTGCAGCGCCGATCTGCTGCAATACGAGATAGGGGTTTGAAAATCTGGTGACAGAGCCTCTTTAAGTCCCACACAAACGTTACCGGTGTCAGGATTGTGAATAGACATATCGTCCTGGTTGGAAGCGATGTCTATTCACTCTCACTCTCAAGACACTTCAGTAACGTTAATGTGTGAGTAAGTGACAGCACATCGTGATCTTGCAAGATCACTATGTGCTGAGTACATGAATGGAGAGAAGTGTATAACACCCACTTGGTCAAAAGCTAAAGGCTAAAGTTAGGCATTAAGAAAGACATTAGCATAAATCTAAAATAGGTCATGACTTGGTTAAAATTTATAGTTTTTCTAAATAAAAAAATACTGCTGTAATCTACGTTACAGCATTACAGCGCCGATCACATTATGTAGAAGATAGGGCACTTATAACGTGATGACAGAGGCTCTTTAATGGAGCCAATTTAGCTGACAATGTGTTTGGGCATCTACTTGGCAAATGAAGTTTAATGTAGATAAATGTAAAGTTATGCACCTGGGTACGAACAAACTGCATGCATCATATGTCCTAAGGGGAGCTACACTGGGGGAGTCACTTGTTGAGAAGGATCTGGGTGTACTTGTAAATCATAAACTAAATAACCGCATGCAGTGTCAATCAGCTGCTTCAAGGGCCAGCAAGATATTGTCGTGTATTAAAAGAGGCATGGACTCACGGGACAGGGATGTAATATTACCACTTTACAAAGCATTAGTGAGGTCTCATCTAGAATATGCAGTTGAGTTCTGGGCTCCAGTTCATAGAAAGGATGCCCTGGAGTTGGAAAAAAATACAAAGAAGAGCAACGAAGCTAATAAGGGGCA
Organism: Rhinoderma darwinii; assembly: GCF_050947455.1. Lineage (NCBI taxonomy): Eukaryota > Metazoa > Chordata > Amphibia > Anura > Rhinodermatidae > Rhinoderma > Rhinoderma darwinii. The sequence continues at coordinate 392,203,520 of NC_134687.1, forward strand.
TGGAGAATCTAAGTTATGAGGAAAGATTAAAAGAACTAAACCTATTTAGCCTTGAAAAAAGACGACTAAGGGGGGACATGATTAACTTATATATATGTATGAATACAAAAAATATGGTCAAACAGATTAATGTCTCCAGTTTCATCTGTTCTTTTACATCTGTGACAGAGATTGTCCTACAAAACTTATTTGGGCAATAAATAGAATAGTGCCCTGAAACACTGCAATAAATGGAAAAGATTTTCTGTACATCATCTCTCTTTTTCTACTGCAGTAAAGGGTTTTCAAATAACATAAATTTTTATATGTTCAGATATAGATTCAGTATTTTGCTGGGTATTCCGAGTTGATTGACCGAAGGAAAAGGCAGGATTATTTCCAATTTGAATGCACAATTCCTCCAACTCATCTGGGGTTTCCATTATGGAAAGTTCATTCTTGACTTGCTCTTAACCCCTTAAGGACGCAGCCTAGTTTGGGCCTTAAGGCTCAGAGCCCATTTTTCAAATCTGACATATTTCACTTTATGTGGTAATAACGTCGGAATGCTTAACCCCTTAAGGACGCAGCCTAGTTTGGGCCTTAAGGCTCAGAGCCCATTTTTCAAATCTGACATATTTCACTTTATGTGGTAATAACGTCGGAATGCTTAAACCTATCCAAGCGATTCTGAGATTGTTTTCTCGTGACACTTTGGGCTTCATGTTCGTGGTAAAATTTGGTCGATATATTCAGTCTTTATTTGTGAAAAATTGCAAAATTTAGAGAAAATTTACAAAAAATAGCATTTTTCAGAATTTAAATGCATCTGCTTGAAAAACAGACGGTTATACCACCCAAAATAGTTACTAGTTCACATTTCCCATATGTCTACTTTAGATTGGCATCGTTTTTTGAATATTATTTTATTTTTCTTGGACGTTACAAGGTTTAGAACATAAACAGCAATTTCTCATATTCTTAAGAAAATTTCAAAAGCCTTTTTTTGAAGGTGCCAGTTCAGTTCTGAAGTGGATTTGAGGGGCCTATGTATTAGAAACCCCCATAAAACACCCCATTTTAAAAACTAGACCCCTCAAAGTATTCAAAACAGCATATAGAAAGTTTTTTTAACCCTTCAGGCATTTCACAGGAATTAAAGCAATGTGGAAATGAAATTTGCAAATTTCATTTTTTCTGCTGAATTTCAATTTTATTCAATTTTTTTTTAGTAACAGAGAAGGTTTTACCAGAGAAACACTACTAAATATGTATTGTCCAGATTCTGCAGTTTTTAGAAATGTCCCACATGTGGCTCTAGTGCGCTCGTGGACTAAAACACAAGCCCTAGAAGCAAAGAAGTACCTAGTGCATTTTGAGGCCTCTTTTTTATTAGAATATATTTTAGGCAGCATGCCAGGTTTGAAGAGGCGTTGAGGTATCAAAACAATGGAAACCCACCAGAAGTGACCCCATTTTGGAAATTACACCCCTCAAGGAATTCATTTATGGTTTTTGTTATCATTTTGACCACACAGTTTTTTCACAGCACCTATTTGAATTGGGCTGTGAAATGAAAAAAATGATATTTTTTCCAATAAAATGTCATTTTTGATCAAATTTTCTTATTTTCACAGGGAACAACATACCCCATTTTGTTGCCCAATTTGTCCTTAGTGCGGCAATACCCCATTTGTGGTGATAAACTGCCGTTTGGGCCCATGGGAGGGCTCAGAAGGAAAGGAGCGCTATGTGTTTGTTGGAGTCCAGATTTTGCTGGATTGGTTTTCGGGTGCCATGTCGCATTTGCAGAGCCCCAGAGGTATCAAAGCAATGGAAACCCACCAGAAGTGACCCCATTTTGGAAACTACACCCCTCAAGGAATTCATTTATGGTTTTTGTTATCATTTTGACCGCACAGTTTTTTCACAGCACCTATTTGAATTGGGCTGTGAAATGAAAAAAATGATATTTTTTCCAATAAGATGTCATTTTTGATCAAAATTTCTTATTTTCACAAGGAACAACATACCCCATTTTGTTGCCCAATTTGTCCTTAGTGTGGCAATACCCCATTTGTGGTGATAAACTGCCGTTTGGGCCCATGGGAGGGCTCAGAAGAAAAGGACCACCATTTGGCCTACTGGAGCTTTTCTGGTGCTAAGTCATGTATGCAGAAGCCCCTGAGGTACCAGTACAGTTGAAACCCCCGAGAAGTGACCCCATTTTAAAAACTACACCCCTTAAGACATTCATCTAGAGGTGTAGTGAGCATTTTGACCCCACAGCTACTGTGTAAAAGATAATGCGCAGCAGATGGTGCAGTGTGAGATTTGCAATTTTATATATGTATATGCCATTTCAGTGTCCAATATAGTGTGCCCAGCATGCGCCACCGGAGATATACACCCCTTAAATTGTAATGTGGGTTCTCCTGGGTACGACAATACCCTACATGTGGCTGTTATCAGCTGCCTGGGCATACGGCAGGGCTCAGAAGGGAAAGATGAGGGGGGTAAGCTGTGCGGAGTGCATCAGGGTAAATTAAAAATCAAGGGATGTATGATACATTTTAAAACAATCTTTTATACAGAGCCCTGGTTTTTCGGGACACGTGTCACATTGGTATATTGTGTTCTTCCTTATCCCCCTCTTATAGCAGACTCTGCACCTCTTTTGACTCTTTCCCTTTCCACCGGTTTGGGGAACTTCTCCTGGAAAGTGTTGCCCTGGTACGATGCGTGTGGCCTCGCTTCCAGAAGTACTGGGTGCCCCCCCTTCCTGGTCCCTAAAGATTAGATCTTGAAATTCCAGGAAAGTTCCCCTCTGGCCTGCACATCGACGTAGCACATACGAATTGTACAAAGCCATCTGTATGATGTGCCCGGCCAGCTTCTTATACCACACCGCATGGCGCTGTAGGGCTTCAGGACTTGATTTGACAAGTCCATCCCTCCCATGTACCTATTGTAGTCCAGGATGCAGTCTGGTTTGGGGGTGGCCTTTCCTTCATATATCCTAAACCTGTAGGTATAACCTGATGCACTCTCGCAGCTTATATATCTTCACGCCATACCTTGCCCTCTTACCTGGCAGGTACTGGCGGAATTGAACCCTCCCTTTAAAATGTACCAGGGACTCATCAATAGAAAAACACTTCTCGGGGGTGTATGCTTGGGAAAACCGGGCACTGGAACGGTCTAATAGGGGTCTCCGTTTATACAAACGGTCAAAACTGGGGTCATCTCGGAGTGGGCACTGCTCATTATCAGTATAATGTAAGAAGCGAAGTATTGGCTCATTTATTTATTTTTTTAGGTTCCAGTTCATTTCTGAAGTTGCTTTGAGGGGCCCATATATTAGAAACCCCTATCAAACACCCCATTTTAGAAACTAGACCCCTCAAAGTATTCACAACAGCATTTAGAAAGTTTATGAACCCTTTAGGTGTTTCACAGAAATTTAGAGCAAAGTAGAGGTGAAATTTACTCTTTTTATACCATTTTTTTTATAACACAAAAGGATTTATCAGAGAAACGCAGCTCAATACTTATTGCCCAGATTCTGCAGTTTAGAGAAATATCCCACATGTGGCCCTCGGGCGGTAATGGACTGAAGCCCCGGCCTCCAAAGCAAAGGTGCACCTAGCGGATTTTGAGCCCTCTTTTTTATTAGGCACCATGTCCGGTTTGAAGAGGTCTTGTGGTGCCAAAACATTGGAAACCCCCCAAAAGTGACCCCAATTTGGAAACTAGACCCCTTGAGGAATCCATTGTAGTTTTCATGGGGTGCATGCGGCTTTTTGATCAGTTTTTATTCCATTTTTAGGTGGCGTGGTGACTAATAAACAGCAATTCTACTATTGTTTTTGTATACTTTTTTTTTTACAGCGTTCACCGTGCGCTATAAATGATATATTAACTTTATTCTGCGTGGCGATACGATTACGGCGATACCAGATGTTTATAGTTTTTTTTTATGTCTTATGGCGTTTGCACAATAAAATACGTTTTGTAAACAATCATTCACTTTTTGTGTTACCTTATTCTAAGAGCCAGAACGTTTTTATTTTTCAATCAATAAAGCCGTGCGAGGACTTATTTTTTGCGTAACGAACTGTATTTTCCATCAGTACCATTTTTAGGTACATGCGACTTTTTGATCTCTTTTTATTCCATTTTTTGGGAGGTGAAGTGACCAAACAATTGTGATTGTGGTACGGTTTATTAATATTTTTTTTTACGGCGTTCACCGTGCGGGATAAATAACAAAATAATTTTGTAGTTCAGGCCGTTACGGACGCGGCGATACCAATTATGTATAGTTTATTTGTTTGTTTATATATTTTTATTAATAATAAATGACTGATAAGGGAAAAAGTGGGACTTTTACTTTTATTACTTTTAAAACTTTTATTTTCTTATTTTTACACATCTTTTTTTAACTTTTTTTTTACTTTATTACTTTGTCCCACTAGGGGACATGAGGGCAGGAGGCCCTGATCGCTATTCTAATACACTGCACTACATGCGTAGTGCAGTGTATTAGAACTGTCAGCTACTCACTGACAGCAAGCATAGTGGGTCCTGACGTTGTCAGGACCCACTAGGCTTCCGTCTATGGCATAGCCGGACGCCATTGTTTGGTGTCCGGTTGCCATAGTCCCCATCGCCGGCCGCTGTCGCGTAGCAGGCCGGCGATGGCAGCTTAACCCCTAAAAAGCCGCGATCTCTATAGAACGCGGCTTTTAAGGGGTTAATCAGCGGGGACACAGCGATCGGTCCCCGCTGTAGGAGCTGTGACAGCTGCTGAACAAGACAGCAGCGTCACAGCTCCTGTATGTGTCGGGAGGACGGCCGAAACGGCCGTTACTCCTGAGACGTACTATTACGGCATGGAGCGCGAACGATACAGCTGCCATGACGTAATAGTACGTCAAGGAGCGGGAAGGGGTTAAACCTATCCAAGCGATTCTGAGATTGTTTTCTCGTGACACTTTGGGCTTCATGTTCATGGTAAAATTTGGTCGATATATTCAGTCTTTATTTGTGAAAAATTGCAAAATTTAGAGAAAATTTACAAAAAATAGCATTTTTCAGAATTTAAATGCATCTGCTTGTAAAACAGATGGTTATACCACCCAAAATAGTTACTAGTTCACATTTCCCATATGTCTACTTTAGATTGTCATCGTTTTTTGAACATTATTTTATTTTTCTTGGACGTTACAAGGCTTAGAACATAAACAGCAATTTCTCATATTCTTAAGAAAATTTCAAAAGCCTTTTTTTGAAGGTACCAGTTCAGTTCTGAAGTTTATTTGAGGGGCCTATGTATTAGAAACCCCCATAAAACACCCCATTTTAAAAACTAGACCCCTCAAAGTATTCAAAACAGCATATAGAAAGTTTTTTAACCCTTCAGGAAATACTACTAAATATGTATTGTCCAGATTCTGCAGTTTTTAGAAATGTCCCACATGTGGCTCTAGTGCACTCGTGGACTAAAACACAAGCCCCAGAAGCAAAGAAGCACCTAGTGCATTTTGAGGCCTCTTTTTTTATTAGAATATATTTTAGGCAGCATGCCAGGTTTGAAGAGGTGTTGAGGTATCAAAACAATGGAAACCCACCAGAAAAGACCCCATTTTGGAAATTACACCCCTCAAGGAATTCATTTATGGTTTTTGTTATCATTTTGACTGCACAGTTTTTTCACAGCACCTATTTGAATTGGGCTGTGAAATGAAAAAAATGATATTTTTTCCAATAAGATTTCATTTTTGATCAAAATTTCTTATTTTCACAGGGAACAACATACCCCATTTTGTTGCCCAATTTGTCCTTAGTGCGGCAATACACCATTTGTGGTGATAAACTGCCGTTTGGGCCCATGGGAGGGCTCAGAAGGAAAGGAGCGCTATGTGTTTGTTGGAGTCCAGATTTTGCTTCATTGGTTTTCGGGTGCCATGTCGCATTTGCAGAGCCCCAGAGGTATCAAAGCAATGGAAACCCACCAGAAGTGACCCCATTTTGGAAACTACACCCCTCAAGGAATTCATTTATGGTTTTTGTTATCATTTTGACCGCACAGTTTTTTCACAACACCTATTTGAATTGGGCTGTGAAAGGAAAAAAATGATATTTTTTCCAATAAGATGTCATTTTTGATCAAAATTTCTTATTTTCACAAGGAACAACATACCCCATTTTGTTGCCCAATTTGTCCTTAGTGCGGCAATACCCCATTTGTGGTGATAAACTGCCGTTTGGGCCCATGGGAGGGCTCAGAAGGAAAGGACCACCATTTGGCCTACTGGAGCTTTTCTGGTGCTAAGTCATGTATGCAGAAGCCCCTGAGGTACCAGTAGAGTTGAAACCCCCGAGAAGTGACCCCATTTTAAAAACTACACCCCTTAAGACATTCATCTAGAGGTGTAGTGAGCATTTTGACCCCACAGGTACTGTGTAAAAGATAATGCGCAGCAGATGGTGCAGAGTGAGATTTGCAATTTTATATATATATATGGCATGTCAGTGTCCGATATAGTGTGCCCAGCATGCGCCACCGGAGATATACACCCCTTAAATTGTAATGTGGGTTCTCCTGGGTACGGCAATACCCTACATGTGGCTGTTATCAGCTGCCTGGGCATACGGCAGGGCTCAGAAGGGAAAGATGAGGGGGGTAAGTTGTGCGGAGTGCATCAGGGTAAATTAAAAATCAAGGGATGTATGATACATTTTAAAACAATCTTTTATACAGAGCCCTGGTTTTTCGGGACACGTGTCACATTGGTATATTGTGTTCTTCCTTATCCCCCTCTTATAGCAGACTCTGCACCTCTTTTGACTCTTTCCCTTTCCACCGGTTTGAGGAACTTCTCCTGGAAAGTGTTGCCCTGGTACGATGCGTGTGGCCTCGCTTCCAGAAGTACTGGGTGCCCCCCCCCTTCCTGGTCCCTAAAGATTAGATCTTGAAATTCCAGGAAAGTTCCCCTCTGGCCTGCACATCGACGTAGCATGTACGCATTGTACAAAGCCATCTGTATGATGTGCCCGGCCAGCTTCTTATACCACACCACATGGCGCTGTAGGGCTTCAGGACTTGATTTGACAAGTCCATCCCTCCCATGTACCTATTGTAGTCCAGGATGCAGTCTGGTTTGGGGGTGGCATTTCCTTCATATATCCTAAATCTGTAGGTATACCCTGATGCACTCTCGCACAGCTTATACATCTTCACGCCATACCTTGCCCTCTTACCCAGCAGGTACTGGCGGAATTGAACCCTCCCTTTAAAATGTACCAGGGACTCATCAATAGAAATACACTTCTCGGGGGTGTATGCTTGGGAAAACCGGGCACTGAAACGGTTTAATAGGGGTCTCCGTTTATACAAACGGTCAAAACTGGGGTAATCTCGGGGTGGGCACGACTCATTATCAGTATAATGCCTCATTTATTAATTTTTTTAGGTTCCAGTTCAGTTCTGAAGTTGCTTTGAGGGGCCCATATATTAGAAACCCCTATCAAACACCCCATTTTAGAAACTAGACCCCTCAAAGTATTCACAACAGCATTTAGAAAGTTTATGAACCCTTTAGGTGTTTCACAGAAATTTAGAGCAAAGTAGAGGTGAAATTAACTTTTTTTTTTTTGTCAGAAAATCCTCTTTATACCATTTTTTTTATAACACAAAAGGATTTATCAGAGAAACGCAACTCAATACTTATTGCCCAGATTCTGCAGTTTAGAGAAATATCCCACATGTGGCCCTAGTGTGGTAATGGACTGAAGGAGCGGCCTCAGAAGCAAAGGAGTGCCTAGTGGATTTTGAGCCCTCTTTTTTATTAGGCACCATGTCCGGTTTGAAGAGGTCTTGTGGTGCCAAAACATTGGAAACCCCCCAAAAGTGACCCCAATTTGGAAACTAGACCCCTTGAGGAACTCATTGTAGTTTTCATGGGGTGCATGCGGCTTTTTGATCAGTTTTTATTCTATTTTTAGGTGGCGTGGTGACTAAAAAACAGCAATTCTACTATTGTTTTTTTATTCTATTTTTTTTACAGCGTTCACCGTGCGCTATAAATGACATATTCACTTTATTCTGCGGGGCGATACGATTATGGCGATACCAGATGTTTATAGGTTTTTTTTATGTCTTATGGCGTTTGCACAATAAAATACGTTTTGTAAACAATCATTTACTTTTTGTGTTACCTTATTCTAAGAGCCAGAACGTTTTTATTTTTCAATCAATAAAGCCGTGATTGTGATTGTGGTACGGTTTATTAATATTTTTTTTTACGGCGTTCACCGTGCGGGATAAATAACAAAATAATTTTGTAGTTCAGGCCGTTACGGACGCGGCAATACCAATTATGTATAGTTTATTTGTTCGTTTATATATTTTTATTAATAATAAAGGACTGATAAGGTAAAAAGTGGGACTTTTACTTTTATTACTTTTAAAACTTTTATTTTCTTATTTTTACACATCTTTGTTTAACTTTTTTTTTACTTTTTTACTTTGTCCCACTAGGGGACTTGAGGGCAGGAGGCCCTGATCGCTATTCTAATACACTGCACTACATGCGTAGTGCAGTGTATTAGAACTGTCAGCTACTCACTGACAGCAAGCATAGTGGGTCCTGACGTTGTCAGGACCCACTAGGCTTCCGTCTATGGCATAGCCGGACGCCATTGTTTGGTGTCCGGTTGCCATAGTCACCATCGCCGGCCGCTATCGTGTAGCAGGCCGGCGATGGCGGATTAACCCCTAAGAAGCCGCGATCGCTATTGAACGCGGCTTCTGAGGGGTTAATCGGCGGGGGAGCTCCGCGATCGGTCCTGGCACATTGAGCAGTGATAGTCTGCTGTCGGAAACAGCAGCTATCACAGCTCATGAACGCGCCCCGCGCGAACGGCGCCGTGTTTACTCCATGACCTACTATTAGGTCACTGAGCGCGAACACTACAGTTAGCATGACCTAATAGTAGGTCATGGAGCGTTAAGGGGTTAAAGCTCTTGCCGAAATTGAGTCTACTGGGCCGCTAGATTACACGTGGTATTAGTTACCTAGCATCGAAACTCTGCTGTGTATTCAGCAGCAGAGGATTTTATTTTCCGCAGATTATGCAGTTTAGCTTCATCTGTGAAACAACTATTTGAATTTTTAAAAACTTGATTCATAGCAGCGATGAGGTCATCCAAAACATTATGTAGATTACTATACTTTTTTTTTTACAAAAGGAGGGGCCCACGCTAGAGACTCCTCTGTCAGAAGATTAATTATAAACTATACTCTTTTACTGGTAAATAGAGCAGGTTGTTTTTGAAAATATATGCAGCATTGATTAAGGAAACCTCGGTAATGGCGACGATCACCAGTGAACTTGAATTTGCGACTGAGCCATGCACATCCATAAGTTGTCTTTGCAATTCAATAACAACTGTTTGTTAATATCGTACTAGATTTTGCAGCTGAGAGAATTTTTCTTGATAAAATGTCAAATAATTGAAGTTCAGCTATTCGTTTCTTCATAGTTGTCAACAGACTTGTTCCAGCGGACTCCATATTCAGGCCAGTTTATTCTGTCAGGGTCTGTATCTGAATTCGGAGTACAGTGCCTGAAATTATCACAGTAGGGTGAAAATAGTAGTACAGTAACAGTCCAGGTTCTATACAGAGATAAGTGGCAACATGTTGTAGCGTGAGGCAGAGACGTGGTCTGGAAACAATCCCTGATCAGTACACAGATACGCAGCAAAAGGTTGTGGCAGGAGACCGTAAATAGACTACAGGTAGGAAGCCCAATAGTCTAGAAATCAGGAAGTGCAGGAGCCAGATTTTTATAGTAAGCTATAAAATTGGGTCAGACCAATTAAGCAATCGAGGCTGGAATCAAGAGAATTTGGATAATAGATTCAGCAGTGGAGCTGTCCAACACTTCAAATGGCTCAATAAAAAAAACTAATGCCTGGGACACAGGAGTTTTTGAGTTAAAATCCTGACAACACTGCCATTAGGCAATACTGTTGCCATAAAGGTCTGCAGCAATGTTTAGGTAGGTGGTAAATGTCAAAGTTATATCCACATGAATGCCAGGAGCCTTGGTTTTACAATACAACAATGCAAATCTTCTTCCTATAGTGAATCCTAGTCCCATCTCTTCCACAGGTAAGCGACGCACACGCACCCGAATGTCTACATGAGGTAAAAGAAAATGTGATTCATTAGCGCAGGCCACCTTCTTCCATTGCTTCATTGTCCACTTCTGATGCTCATGTACCCATTGTAGGTGCTTTTGTCGGTGGACAGGTGTAAGCATGGACTCTCCGACCGGTCTGCATCTATGCAGCCCCAAACACCGCAAGCTACAATGCTTTTTTATTATAGCCAGCGTCAACTTTTTGGGATTTTGCGCTACAGAAGCTTTTCTGTGGGATCCGACCAAATGGTCTAACTCTTGCTCCCCATGTGCATCAATGAGCCTTGGGCACCCATGAGCCTGTCTCCGATTGACCGATTTTATTTTCTTCACTGCATAGCGGTAATATATCCCACAGTATCTGCTGTTTTTTAAAGATGCACTGACCCAGTCGTCTATCCATCACAATTTGACCCTTAGTCAGATCCTTACGCTTGCCCATGAACTTCAAGAACTGACGCTACTTGCGGCCAAATATATCCCACCCCTTGACAGGTGCCATTGTAATAAGATAATGTTATTCACTTCACCTGTCAGTGGTTTTAATGCTACGGCTGAACAGTGTGTACTACATATATCTACATCTACAAGATCTTGTGCTCTTAAAAATGCTGATATAGCAGGCATGCAATATCTGGTCTTCACTTGCAAATTTAAAACAAATGTATATTGCATACTATGGATGAGGTCTGACAATTCTTCTTTTTGAATAGGATCGTGAAATCTATTATTTTGCCTTACTGTGGCGCACTATATTGGCCCCGCCCCCGCAGCGTTATTCATCCTTAGGCAGCCAAGCCTCAGGCATCCAGTCCCCGCCGCAGTCCGATTCCCATGTTGTTAACAAGAGTCAGTTAGGAGAAGGCATCTCAGCAGGTTTTTTAGACTCCCAGACGCTTGCACAGCCCTGACTCAGCCAATACAATCTATTGTCCCCTATCAACCATTTCAGGCTGGGGAGAGGCTGACTGTTTTTCTTCAATTGGATTTCTAACAAGAAGTGCAGAGTGGAACTGAAGGTGGTGGTTTATGGGCTAATATCTATGCAAAGTGAAATGGTGGAACTTTTATCATTTTACTTTTCAAATGCATAGAGATCAGGCCATGTATAGGGAATATAAGGCCATAAACGTAACATTGATTATGCTGCTTTCATGTTAAAGGCTGTGGTTCAATAAAGTAATATACACATTCTATCAATAATCAGTATATATGACAGTATTAAGAAATGACCCTGCATGCAATTTTTTACGTGTTAGAATGGGGTTCAATAAAATAATATACACATGATCATGTGTATTATTTTATTGAATCACATTCTTTTACATAAGGGAATTGCATACACAGCAATTCCAGCAATTCCCAAAAGCATGTCTGTCATTGTCCTCTCTTAAATGGTACCCTACTGTTACTCAATGTGGCTGTATCCGACTCTGATGCTCCACTCGCATGCACATATTCCATCCGGGCTTCCTACTCCTGCCACCAGCTATGATGGCAGTTTCTTCACTATACTTAATCATAGCTGGGTGGTGGGACAAGGGAGGAAGCCTGTAGTAAATATATTCATCTCCTTCTTCCAGCGCCAGCTCATTGAACTTTTTTTTAAGTTTCTAATAGCAAAAAACATGAAAATCAAGATTAAAATCAAGAATCGCCCATAAGCTTTAACATAATCAGCATTTTCTATTTTAGGTCAGCCCTTTGTATTTGTGTAGACTACCAGAGACCCATAAAGAATGTGAGCAGGGGGAGGGAAATCAGATCTTGGTAGATTATACAGAGCATGAACATTGTAAAAATACACAATAACAAAAGTCTACATTCATATGCAACTTCATGCAACTTTGCATTAGTCAGAAATGTATGGAGATTTTTCTCGATCGATGATCATTCGCTCTTTGACTTTTATGAGAATCTGTAAGGACAGATTGTGTCGTGCTCCAATGCATGCTGTATTACAGGAGTATTCTATTCTGTTGGTTAGAGATGTTATGGACACTATTTACAATGCTGTGGATGCTTGGTGTGACTTACTTGACTACACTATTTAAAGGCTGGTGAACATTCGTGTTCTGGAGTCGACGAGACGGTAGTTTGATTTGATGAACATTTGCTCATCTTTTCGCACCTTTAGTTGAAAAAAGAAGACTACTTATATGTGGCAATAACACGTTCTCTCTGATTAGTAAGGGGGAGATAACATGAACAAAGGTCATCCAAGGTTATCCACACCCTATACAGAAGCAGGATGATGGTCATACACTCTCCTGCATGTCTTCAGCACATCCCCAGTTGCATCTAAGGCCCATTATTGCTGCAATGTAATAGTTACTCCATCATCTGGCAGTCAAAGGGATATACTTGTATTAGAGATGCTGTACAATACTAATGAAACATCAGTGCACAAAAGATGCAACTTAATTTCAGATGCATCATTCTCCACACAGCCTGTTCTATCTTCTCCAAGTGATGCTTAAGAAATTTAATATAAGACACTGAAACAACAATATAGTGTTAGAAAAAAGAGCTGGAGAAGATAAAAATCTGGTTCTGACGTTGTAAAAGTAAAACAGATGATCTGTGGATTTTTGTTGTTTTTTTTGGAGAGGATAATGCAATAAAGACAAAACAATCTGGAAGTTTATCTTTCTTCCTGACATACTATTATTAGCATAGATTGTTTTATCTTCTCAATGTAAGCCATGTTCATATTGCTTTAGTGTTCACTGCGTCTACCTGAAACGCTCGGATATGCTTAACCCCTTCGCGCTCAGCGACGTACTATTCCGTCGCGCTAAGTGCATCGTTTGCGCTCGGCGCCGGAATAGTACATCCAGGGGAAAATGCATCGCCATTTTCCCGCAGCGTTTCATCGAGCTGTGATGCCTGCGGTTTCCGACATAGCAAATAGCCCCACTGTCCCCTCTATGCTCATGATTTTTTTTCCTGCTAAATACACATATGTTTTAGGGTATATATCTTTTATTGTGTGGATGCAAAGCTGGCAGCATGGTCGCATGTGGCCTAACAATAGAATAGGATATGTACATTCAATGTTGTGTATATTTAAAAGCTACATTTTGTGAGCTATGGGCACTTTAAAAAATACATTAAAACGATGCGTTTCCCCACCAGCTTTGTCGCCCTGGGGCATCCACTAACTCTTATCCAGCCCTGATTACATGGCTGCCATTCCCCTGCAAATGTATGGCCAGACATGGCTGACACACGCGGAAGCCTTAATCTGATTGAAATTGTCTATGACGAGACACTCCAATGAAATAATATTTAGCAATTTAAATATATATGGAAAGAATTGGTCTGTTTTGCAAAATTGCTTGTCAAAACCTAACAATCCTTGGTTAATGATATAAGAAAGCTAATGTAGAGGACATAATAAATGAAATGTTCATGCTGCAACAAGCTTATACCTAACATGTAATTTGTTCTCTATTTTTGTGACCCAGCCCACACATTATCTATCTATCTCAGAGTGTACTGTCTGGAAGAAATCAGCTCTGCATTTCACGTGTTTGCCATGAAATTGCACATGCTTGGTTTGGATTGGCCATTGGTGCACGTGATTGGACAGAAGAATGGATAAGTGAAGGATTCGCTACACATCTAGAAGATGTATTCTTAGCAAAAGTCCTGAAGGTAATCATTTGCAACAACCCTGTCGCTTATGTCTGACAAAGCAGATTGTACTAAATCCTTGTAAAAGCAAATTGTAGTTATATGTTCATGATAGTTTTGCCTTGCGGTATTAAACGATTAGGCATGAATGAAGAACACTATATTTAAGGCAGTGTTTAAAGGGAATGTATCATGAATTTAATTTTCGTATCATTGATTACATTTTAGCTTCATTATTTAAAGTACCGTATGTAGAAGGAAATAATGAGGCAACGGTATTAATGTATTTTATGCCAATTTTACACCTATATCAAGCTTTTCTGACACTTTTCTGCTTAAAAAAATGGTGGAGAGCAACGCATATTCACACTATATTCATCAACAACGCATTCGCTCGGTTGAATAATTTGATGCATATTGCACTGGGGAAGACACTGGTTCACTGTTCGTGAGGTTCACCAGTAAGAATAAACATCTTCTATTCTGTATATTATTTTTTTTAAAGTTGTATCTTTTTATTTCTTTGTTTTTACTTCTTTGGTTGTGGCGATTTTGAATGCTTCCTGCATTATCTGTATAGACAGTGCTGCAAGTTGTATGTATTTTATAGCCGATGCAATGAACGCTGCCTGCTCTGATTGACGGCTCTAGCCTTATTTGTGTATAGTGTTGCTATCCTGCCATTACCAGGCCTCAAATAGTACAATAGAGCAGAGCAAGGTCTGGGAGGACTGAAACATCAGTCCTAAGTTTTGTCATTTATCCGTAATTTAGCTTATGGAGTGAAATAAGCTTCACTTTAAAGCGGATAAACAGCCGCGTGAGAGTGCCATAATTTTCAATATAATCCTATGATCCCGAAGGCACAAAAATATTGCGGCATCATATAATAGGAGAGATCAAAGAATACAGCGGACTCATAGTTATGAGTCCGGTGTATTAATGAGGAGAGCACTTCCCCCAGCTCTCTCCGCCCCCCCCCTACCCTCTCAGCCATGACTTATGGGCTGCTGTGTATCTGCATACACAACAGCCAGCCATCAATCACTGGTGACAGGGGCGGGAGAGTGCTCCTCTCATTATTATACCGGACTCGTAACGGAGTCCGCTGTATTCTTTGTTCTCCTATAAGCCAAACTGTGCAATAATTTTTTGGGTAAAGTAATGGTTTCCTAAAATTTCACTATTTGCAGACCCACTCTCTTTACAAGTCATTGAATTGCAATTTAGAGAGACTCAGATTAGCTAATCTGATTCCTCAAGTACTGCAGAACCTACAGGACTACAATTCAGGAACCTATTTGTGATATTTTGATTTTAGCAGAAATACTTAAAAAACTGTTGCCTAATGAACAGATAGTATTGTATGCTGATGCCCAAAGCTTTCGCTTTTTCATTTAGACGCAAGCCCATTTCTATAGCAATAAAGCTGTTAACAATTAGTGCAGGGATAAAGCAGAAGGATGTTGGATCTGTTTATTTGTGACTCAACTGGACTATTTTTATATTGTTAGATACTTGCCAGAACACACAAGCCCTGTCGTTTTGTTATGGAATTGAATTTGTCTGTGGGAATACTGAATAATAGCTATATTTTTAAAATAACATGTTTTGATGTTTCATGGCCTCTATTTCCAATTGGAAGCCATGGTGCCTGACTCATAGTACTGCTACACTCTGTTAATAAGTTTGGATCTACGGCAGATCTCTTGCTCATCTTTTAGACTTCCCACAGTTTTAGCATTGGAAACTCTGTTGGTATCAAACTTAATATTACTTTACTGCTTGTCCTTGTAACAATTTTCTGCTTTTTGAAATGAACTGCTAACTTCTACAGGTTTTGTTTTTCTCATGCCGTTCGTATAATGTAATGTATAATTGTTCTAATAACTTACTACCTGTGTCTGTCTGATTGATAAAATCCATTATTTTCAGAATCTTAGATAATTATACGTCAGATATATACCATTCACTTAGATTTGTATGATGTGCATTTCATGAGTGCAGTAAATGCCATTTCCCAATTTCATACCTAAAGGGGTTTTCTGAGATAAAATGACGGTGTTAATGCTTGTAATTTATAAATGTAAATACATTTGTAATATACTTACATTTTCCAAAGTGGCCCCGTTTCCAGATCCTGCCGTGGGGTACATGATGGGTGACGTCACTCTCTGTCCGCTGTGTTGATCTTCGATTATTTTCCGGGTATACGACACGTCACTTGTGACGTGCCGTGTATGGGCTGTTCTGTTGTAACGCGCATGTGCGGTCCCTGCTGTTATCTCGAGAACAGCAGGAACCGCGAGAACAGCAGGGACCGCGCATGAGTGTTACGGGCTGTACAGCAGAACAGCCCATACACGGCACGTCACAAGTGACGTGTCGTATACACGGCAAAGAATTGAAGATCAACACAGCGGCCAGAGAGGGTGACGTCACCCGTCAAGTACCCCACGGCAGCATCTGGAAACGGGGCCACTTTGGAAAATGTACGTATATTACAAATGTATTTGCATTTATAAATTACAAGCATTAACACATAGTCATTTTATCTCGGACAACCCCTTTAAGCCAAAACAAAAATGAAGGTTGACTTCAGGAGATTGTATTTACTCAAAGTACAGTATGTTACTAGGCATGCAAGACAAGCATTGCATTCCCAGGATTTAGAATTGAACATAGGACATGGCTTTCCATGGCTTTATAAATGTCATAAACTTTATCAACCTGATTTTTCTTTGCCCATATGTACAGAACTCTGATTGCTCTCAGATGATGTGTGCAAAATAGGAATCAGAGCAAGGTGAAGCGCATCTGTCTGTTGTCCTCATCTTCAAGCTCGTGTTATCGGAGAGTACGTCACACTAACCCTCACTTAGCAATAACATGGAAACGCTCCATTCTTTCTCCCTTTTAATTCACAAATTGTTTCCATTATACACTGCCATGGTATTGTGTTCTATAAATACAAGATGTAGTATTTATGCCTCTGGTTTTAATTGTAATGGCAGGAAATGTAGATTTAAGTGATTTATATTTGGACATTTTTATATTATCAATTGGTAGAAATAATTTTTAATTTAACACTTCATTCCAATTGACATTAATGGGATATTAATTATTCTGATCGGCATTATGGCAATTTTACTATGGCTATTTTTCAGTACTCTGTAGTACCTATTTCACCAGCTTGTGTGGCATGACTGAAAATGTTTATATTTTATGTCGTTTTGTGTCAAATTTCAGAATTTACAATATCCCTGGCTGTACTATTTTACTCTTTTTGTTTTTCAATGTTATTCTTTTAGCTGTTGTACTGTAACTAGTTTATTGGGCAATTGCATCAATGGCAATTCCCTAATACATCTCTAATATCAGAGATTCATATCCATGCAATTATTGACTCTGATCGTGTCATTGAACAGTTATCAGAGGAAGAGTCCAAAGAACATCAAGATCTAAAAGCTCTTTTGCGATGGCGTCGTCTTAATGATGAGCTAAGCAATTCCCAAGAGGAACTACAAATACTAAGGTATAAATGTTATATTTATTTCTCTCTTTTCACTTCTTCTTTATTAAATGTGATCTCAGTAACAGTAATATCTGAAGCTCATTTAACTCATATGTAATACTAAATGTTCTGGTTTGGGTATATAGAGTATCCGTTAGAAATACAATTACACCAGTCCTATTGAAATCCTCCAAATGCCTTAAAGCAGCGGTAGGCAACCTTGGTGAGGTTGAGATCCATTGTAATATTGCAGAAGCTACTTAAGATATTGTGTGTGCTGGTTATGTCCTTGAATTTAGCTTTTTCTCTTATTTTTTCATGTTCTTGCTTGGACGGCACCATGTAATATTAATTACATTTACTGGGATATCTAATTACATATTAAACCTTTATTTGTGTACTTAAGATATAACTTGATATTATCCTCCTCTACTTTGGAAAATTCACGCAGAACTAAAATGTTAAGCGCATCTTCCATTGTTATTACGGCCTGCTTGTACCCAGTTAAAATTTTACGTTTTTCAAGTTTACTTTATCCATTCCAAACTTTTACAAGGGAGATGCGCTGCCGACATGATGATAATGTATGGGGATGAGCGATTGGAGTAGCGACCGCTCATCCCTATTCATAGCTCCGTGTGACAGGAGCAAGCGAGCACTGATCAACGATGTCTGGTTGATCAGCGCTCGCTGTGTCGGCCAGTGTAAAAGGCCCTTTACACTGGTTCCAATCAGGGCCACATGTTCCAGGATTGGAGACAGGAGGGTATTAATTATTTGCGAGACCTCTGGCATACTGAAGATCACAGATGGCTTTCCTTTCAGGAGATTCAGGATTTAATTCACTAACATTCGAGTGGGCACCTACAATATGCACAAATTAAAGTCTTTTGTCTAACACCTTGG
Organism: Rhinoderma darwinii; assembly: GCF_050947455.1. Taxonomy (NCBI): domain Eukaryota; kingdom Metazoa; phylum Chordata; class Amphibia; order Anura; family Rhinodermatidae; genus Rhinoderma; species Rhinoderma darwinii. Next base: position 392,221,773 of record NC_134687.1, read on the forward strand.
CGCCACAGCCATTTTTCGTATTTTTGTTTTTCACTCCCCGCCAAAAGCCATAACTTTTTTCATTTTCTGTCAATGGAGTGGTGTGAGAGCTTATTTTTTGCGGGAGGATTTGTAGATTCCATTGGCACTATTTAAAGTAACATATAATGTATTAAGAAAATGAAAAAAATGGTGTGGTTTTTACGTCTTTCACCGAGTCGTAAAAAATACAGCTTCACTCTAATCTACTGGTCAATACGATTATAGCCATACCAAACTCATGTCGTTTTTATAATGTTTTACTACTTTTACAAAGAAAATACCATTTGTTAAAATTAAAAAAAAATTCTGAAAGCCGTAACTTTGTTTTTTTTCCGTCGATTGAGCAGTGTGAGGGCTTATTGTTTGCAGGACGAGCTGTAGTTTTTATTGGTACATACATTTTGATCACTTGTTATTCAAAAAAAATTAGTGCTAAGGTGACCAAAAAACAGCGATTCTGGCATTTTAATTATTTTTTTTATGGTGTTCACTGTGCAAGTTTAATAATGCAATATTCTAATCGTATTTTGGACTTATAATAATTTTTTGGTTTTCTGTACACTACTAAAAGCTTTATTGAACTATTTTTAACACTTTTTATTAGTCCCCCTAGGAGAGTTGAACCAGAGATCGTCAATGCTAATGTAACACAGTGTATTGTCATTTTTGCAGGCTCCTGTCAAGCCTAGCCAGAGGCAGTGCTTCAAAGCAACAGAAAGAAGGTAGACCTGGGGGCCTTCATTAGGCCCCCGAGCTGCCATGACAACCATCAGCACCCCGCGATTGCGTCGTGGGGGGCTAATGGGCTCTCGGAGTGGTCTGCCCCTCCTCTTTCTAGAGGCTTAGATGCTGCAGTTGCTATTGACCACGGTATCAAAGGCGGCAAACGGCCAGGATGAGAGTTCCTGTTGGTTAGTGCAAGGTGTCAGCTGTAATACACAGCTGACAACCACAGCATATGGAGCGGGCACAGCACATGAGCACGCTCCATACTTCAACCTCCACACCAGGACATACGGTGACGTCCTAGTGCATTAAGGGGTTAAGCCGATTGAGAGATACTTTTTTAGAGATGACGCCTAATCATTTTGATAGTTTTATCAAACAAGGTTTCACTAGAGGATTGATCTCTTCCCTCTACAAAGGAATTATAAAAATTTATCTTGGAACCCTCTTCCCATACAGCTTTCCAAGTTTGGTGTACTATATTGGCCGATGAAGAGGTCTCGCAAAATTTTTTAAAGGGTCTGTTAAAGAGGATCTGTCACTATTTTAGTAATGCCCAATCTGGCTAGTCTAATAGGCGCAGCCACACTGATAATGCTAGTGAAAATTGTGCCCCAAAAAGTTTATTATTTTAAAAGTTATGAGGTTTTTTCTAAAAATGCAAATGAGGCTATACTTGACAAACGGGCATCAACACCAGCGATTCTCCTGAGGTGGAGCTACTTCACAGCCTCTGACGCTGTCCTATCAGCGTGAAGCTGCTTCACACAGTGTGAGAGACTCAGGCTGGAGGGAAGGGGAATCACTTCAAATAGCCATATCTCCAGCTGTTGTTCTGGTGGCATATTAACGAGGAGATTCTAATCTTTTATATGACACAAGGATCGCAGTTCTATCTATGAAACAACCGGAGGTATTACCAGTTTAAAACACAGTCGGGAATGGAAGCTGTATACTATGTGATCACACTGTGTTGCTGGGCAGGGAAGGGGTAGAGGCTGTATGAGGATTGGACAGCGTCATACAGATAACATTGCACCGCCCAGAGTGAAAACAAAGAGTCATCTCCTATTTGGCTATTATAGACAAATTTGCATATTTAGAAAAATGCTCATAACTTTACAAATAATAAAACTTTTGAAAACAAATTACACTGTAGTTATCGGCATCATAGCGGCTATCAGATTAGTTAGGAGATGGGGAATTAATAAACTAGTGACAGATCTTCTTTAAGTCGAAAAGGCTGTAGTTAACGAAAAATAGCGGGAATCACATTTTCACTTCATATGTAGGACGATATAAGCGTTTAATATCCCCCCCTCACCCAGATGCTCCATATCATCTGATTGCATGTCCTAAATGCAATTTACCAAGAGCAGATTTATTTTATTGTATGTGAGTATGCTATAAGGTGAAGGTATTTTGGTAGTCTATTATACACTTTATTACTGATGTCTGGAAGGTATCTTCACCATTCGAATCTCAGACGTTCTTATTCTATGCAGCCTCTTCAGGCTCTCTATCATTAAAGAGACTCTGTCACCACATTATAAGTGCCCTATCGCCTACATAAGGAGATGGGCGCTATAATATAGGTGACAGCAGTGCTTTTTATTTAGAAAAACTATCTATTTTTACCACGTTCGGAGCGATTTTAGCTTTATGCTAATTCGTTTCTTAATGCCCAAGTGGGCGTGTTTTTACTTTAGACCAAGTGGGCGTTGTACAGAGGAGTGTATGACGCTGACCAATCAGTGACCAATCAGCGTCATACACTTCTCTCCATTCATTTACTCAGCGCATAGTGATCCTGCTAGATCAGTATGTGCTGTCTTATACTGACACATTAACGTTACTGAAGTGTTTAGACAGAGAATAGACATTCCTTCCAGCCAGGACGGGATGTCTATTCACAATCCCGACACTTCCGTAACATTTCCGTGGTACTTACAGCAGAGCAAGCGTAATCTCCCTGTAACCTGTCATTTACAGCGTGATCTCGCGAGATTACGCTTGCTCTGCTGTAAGTACCACAGAAACGTTACCGAAGTGCCGGGATTGTGAATAGACATCTCGTCCTGTCTGGAAGGAATGTCTACCCACTGTCTAAACGCTTCAGTAACGTTAATATGTCAGTATAAGACCGCACATAGTGAACAACGCAGTGTCACTATGTTCTGAATAAATGAATTTTCTAAATAAAAAGCACTGCTGTAATCTACATTATAGCGCCCATCTCCTTATGTAGGAGATAGGGCACTTATAATGTGGTGACAGAGTCTCTTTAATTATGGTTGCGTTTTTTCTTCCAGCCAAAAAAAACTTGCTGCAAAATTAGACATAGGAACACTAGAACTAAGCATTTCTTTAAAAAAAAAAATGAGGAGCATTTATTTCGAAACACTACACTAAAGAAGAAGTTGTGTGTCTATTGACAATGTTCAAAAATACTGACTGGTATTTGACATCTGAGCTTAGGGATGACTTGGGCGCATTGAGAATGTCCTAATGATACCTGTATGACACAGGATACTGTATATTTATGATGGGATCATGTCTAATGATCACCCACTAAATGGATGGAGTATATTTGTAAGTGTAATAGTGGATGGAGGGTCAACATCTGAGTCAAGAACGTAAGGGGTGCTTTGTTTTGCGGGAGGGTCAGTTGGTTACCTGTTTTTCTCTAAGATGGCATTGCATATCCAGTTCTTCCGATTCACTATACTTGCTGCTACAGAATTAACTTTTTGATGGGTTTTACTGTACCATGTATAATGTTTAACAGTGAACAGGGCCGGCTCCAGGTTTATGTAGGCCCTTGGAAGAGAGAACCTTAGTGGGCCCCTTTGCGGTGCAACTCCAGCGGCGGCAGTATAAGGGCAGAAACGTAATGGCAGAAGGATGTAACATGTAAGTCATGGGCCAATGAATCCAGATAGTGTCGTTTCTGCGATGTGTAAATCTTGATGTACCTGTTACATGGAGATTGTGATTTCCGTAAGACCTGGTATCTGTAGGCTTGAGTATTTCAGTACCTGGAGGAATTAGAGGTAAACGTGATGTTGATAAACTGCCCCTACCAATACCAACTATACTGTCCCTTACAGGGCACCAACCCCCAAAAAAGGTGACCTTTAAAAAAAAATTATGGTTCCGTTTTAGTGCCACCTTTCTACTCCCTACACATTAATACCTCCCTATGTTCTCCCACACAGTGGTAATGTCACATTTTTTCCCCTAAAGAATAGTAGTTCTCTTTCGTGCCCCCATATATTAGTTGTGTCCCTATATATTAGTAAGGCGTCCTTTTGTGTCCCTATATATTTTTTAGGTCTCCTTTGGGCCCCCATATATTCGTTAGGCCCAGGGGCGCTGCTAGGGTCTTAAAAGATCAGGGGCACAAGCCCTGAGACATATATTTACCCCCCGAAAAATAAATAAACTTTTACATACATATCGGAGATAGCATATCTATAAGACCAAGGCTCCTATATCTACACCGCTGGATAGAATTGGATGCATTGTCTCATCAGACAGTATCATACATGATAGGCTTAGATACATGGCCCCAGCAGATAGTATCACACATGATAGGCTTAGATACATGGCCCCAGCAGACAGTATCACAAATGATAGGCTTAGATACATGGCCCCAGCAGACAGTATCACACATAATAGGCTTAGATACATGGCCCAGCAGACCGTATCACACATGATAAACTTATATACAGGGCCCCAGCAGTAAGTATCCTTGTACGAACACATGTCCACCCCAAAAAAAAAGTGTTTATGTATGTGTATATATATATAGGTGACTTTAAATTACGTATTATTACAATCGGCCTTGGCGATACGAAATGGACCTGGTCTACGATTGTAACATGATTTTATGTGTACACATTTCGGTAGTCGCTTGTGAATTTCATAGAGCGCTAATTCGGAGAGTAATTTTACATTTTGGTACATTTCTATTGTCCTATCACAAAATGCTTTTGACCGAAACGGAAAGGATCACTTTATTGATGATGAGGGTATGGCGAAGAGAAAAATAAGTTAAAAGAACTGTTCGTTGTTTCGAAATAACCGGTTCAATTAAAGACAAGATAACTTTAACGTTAAATATCTAAGCGAAAAAAAATTCTAATTCAAAATTGTCTGCAGCATCGTTTTTGTATTGAAAAGAGCTTTCAAATGAGCTCCCACTCGACCCCCGTGCCATTTAAGATTTTGCTGCCCTCAAGGGGGTGGGGGGTGTTTTTTGTTTTTGCATTAACTGGTAGATTTTATGACCCTATTAAATCCAACCAATTTTCATGAGCAGCCAGATACAACACAGCAGCATCAGGCTAGCATTACCAGGGGGGGGGGGAGGGTCACTGTTTTTGGGCTTCCCCAGCTTAATAATACCAGCCTGTGGCTGCCCCAGTACCAACAATTGCTACAGATGGTCGGGTACTGGATCGTACCTGGCTCTTCCCGACGGTGGTGGGTGTCAGGTCCATATATCAGGGAAGCTCCTTTCTCCCTGTCATTTCACACCAAATAACCACCTCTGTAAATTGAAAGCTGAAGGCATGCCTGGAAAGAAGTAAACCAGTCAGAAATGTTTGGTACACAACTTTCCCTCAAAGAGAAAAGAGGAGAACTGAACTTTATTCAGAACAAAGAAACACACAGAGAACTTGCTTAAATCCCATTGGCTCCTCAGCTGTAAGTTTTCCTGTACATTCTTCTGCACACTCCTCTTTGCATTCCAGGGGGCGGTGTCTTCCAGAGGCGTGTTATGCAGGCTCTTTGTGCTCCATGAATCCAATCTCTTTGTGTAATATACTGAATATATACAGTGGAGGAAATAAGTATTTGATCCCTTGCTGATTTTGTAAGTTTGCCCACTGTCAAAGACATGAACAGTCTAGAATTTTTAGGCTAGGTTAATTTTACCAGTGAGAGATAGATTATATAAAAAAAAAAAAAAAAATCACATTGTCAAAATTATATATATTTATTTGCATTGTGCACAGAGAAATAAGTATTTGATCCCTTTGGCAAACAAGACTTAATACTTGGTGGCAAAACCCTTGTTGGCAAGCACAGCAGTCAGACATTTTTAGTAGTTGATGATGAGGTTTGCACACATGTTAGATGGAATTTTGGCCCACTCCTCTTTGCAGATCATCTGTAAATCATTAAGATTTCGAGGCTGTCGCTTGGCAACTCGGATCTTCAGCTCCCTCCATAAGTTTTCTATGGGATTAAGGTCTGGAGACTGGCTAGGCCACTCCATGACCTTAATGTGCTTCTTTTTGAGCCACTCCTTTGTTGCCTTGGCTGTATGTTTCGGGTAATTGTCGTGCTGGAAGACCCAGCCACGAGCCATTTTTAATGTCCTGGTGGAGGGAAGGAGGTTGTCACTCAGGATTTGACGGTACATGGCTCCATCCATTCTCCCATTGATGCGGTGAAGTAGTCCTGTGCCCTTAGCAGAGAAACACCCCCAAAACATAATGTTTCCACCTCCATGCTTGACAGTGGGGACGGTGTTCTTTGGGTCATAGGCAGCATTTCTCTTCCTCCAAGCACGGCGAGTTGAGTTAATGCCAATGAGCTCAATTTTAGTCTCATCTGACCACAGCACCTTCTCCCAATCACTCTCAGAATCATCCAGATGTTCATTTGCAAACTTCAGACGGGCCTGTACATGTGCCTTCTTGAGCAGGGGGACCTTGCGGGCACTGCAGGATTTTAATCCATTACGGCGTAATGTGTTACCAATGGTTTTCTTGGTGACTGTGGTCCCAGCTGCCTTGAGATCATTAACAAGTTCCCCCCGTGTAGTTTTCGGCTGAGCTCTCACCTTCCTCAGGATCAAGGATACCCCACGAGGTGAGATTTTGCATGGAGCCCCAGATCGATGTCGATTGACAGTCATTTTGTATGTCTTCCATTTTCTTACTATTGCACCAACAGTTGTCTCCTTCTCACCCAGCGTCTTACTTATGGTTTTGTAGCCCATTCCAGCCTTGTGCAGGTCTATGATCTTGTCCCTGACATCCTTAGAAAGCTCTTTGGTCTTGCCCATGTTGTAGAGGTTAGAGTCAGACTGATTCATTGAGTCTGTGGACAGGAGTCTTTTATACAGGTGACCATGTAAGACGGCTGTCTTTAATGCAGGCACCAAGTTGATTTGGAGCGTGTAACTGGTCTAGAGGAGGCTGAACTCTTAATGGTTGGTAGGGGATCAAATACTTATTTCTCTGTGCACAATGCAAATAAATATATATAATTTTGCTATGTGATTTTCAGTTTTTTTTTTAATATAATCTATCTCTCACTGGTAAAATTAACCTAGCCTAAAAATTCTAGACTGTTCATGACTTTGACAGTGGGCAAACTTACAAAATCAGCAAGGGATCAAATACTTATTTCCTCCACTGTATATATATGTAAGGATAATATTTTTCAAACAATATACATGGTAATGATCCCTGACAGTTCCCCCTAAAAATATTATTATTCTATCCCTGAGTCTTGCCTATCAACCTACCACTGACCACTCGAACCAGGCGGGTAGGGGTTTTGGATTTCTTCACCAGCTTGAGACGAGCTACTCCTTATAAGTAACCCCCCTTTGTACCTGGACTTCCAAGGTTTCTGAATGGTCCTAACTGTCCCTATTCTCCTCAGTATACAGGATGGTCTTTAAAGGGACTGTCGGTGTCACCTCGTCTATTTGTGTAAACATAGTGGGCACAGTCTGTTCTACAGCTTTTGTCATCATTTTCCTGATACAAGGGAAAACACAGCACACAAGGACAGAGAATAGTATTAAAAAGGCGACTACCACTACTCCTATTTGTGCTAATATTTTCTACCATCCAGTCATCCATGAGAAATACTGGTCCCATGGGTCGGTAATACCTGAGTTCCTTTTCAACTCCTGAGATAAGCTCTCCAACTTATGTATGGCCATTGTGACTTTTCCTTTGGGCCCGGTGTTGTCGGGGATATACGTACAACAGGTTGTCCCTATCATTCGGCATACCCCACCTTTTTCAGCCAATATCATATCAAGAGCCATTCTATTCTGGAATGTCATAGTTGAGGTGGGCCCTAGTTGGTCGGCTAACCCTTGTAAAGCATCTCGGGTATAATTTACAAACCGCTGCTGGTTGTAATGTATATAATTAATCCAGTCTACATTTTTATTAACAGTAATAATTGGGATAAGAGACTCAAATCCTGCCTTCACCTGGTCTCTGGCCTTGAACTCATCTGGCACCCCCCTCGGGACACCAATTGTATCTATATACACATGTGGATCAAAGCTTCCCCTTGGAGATGCTTCCCTCTTTCTGCGGGGGTAAGATCCTTTCATTGGGTCTTCATCTGAACCTTCACCAAGAATGTGGAAAGGCATAATTGCTTTAGCCAATGCACATTCTCCTTTCCATTGCCCCTCAAGTCTGGTTCTGATTTTCATATCCCCACATATCCAGTATATATCGCCCAAAAACTGCACCTGATTCTGAGTGATAGATGCATTTAATGAGCATTACTTTGAACTGTACCCTTCCGGAAAGTTCCCTAGGAACCGGCCATTCCCTTCTGTATTGGTGTAACATGTGTAGTTGCCTTTGTAGATGGTAAGTCCCTGGGCTAGTTTGGGTATCGTGGTGACTATGGGGTATTCCTTTTTCCAGGACTTGCATACTGTGTGGTCTAATGTTATATTGGTGTATAGGCTTCGGAAACATTCTTCAGCATCGTCAGGAATATTAAGTGGTACTATCCCCAAGTGTGGCCGGGCTCCTGCACACACATAGCAGTTGGACTTATTCACTTTCCGTGTCGTGTATTGTACCCACTCTAACCAGACATTATGGTCCCCAAATCCGGTTTCTACGGCCATAGTGTCTTCCAATCCTGGGTCAGCCATGGCCATCATTTTTTTATGCATCTGTTTTTGGGATAGCAACACTTTTATCAGTCTCTCAGGGTTCAACTTTCTCCATTCTCGGGAGTCTACCATATCTTTTAGTTTGAATTTTCCCATTTCTCTGTTTACTCCCCCATGGGTCCCTAATATGTATGTGTCTTGGTCTGTTTTACTAGGGTTTTCTATGGTGAGGATCAAGTTTAATTCTGACAGACCACAGGCTTTCCTTGATCACGTCATTCTAGTAAGAAGTGACTTCCCATTCATGTCTTTCTTTTCTAAGGCACTCTGTGGGCGGTATCCCCAATGGTCCCCCGTGTTCCAGCCCACCGCGTTCCAGGATGTACAATGATTGCCGTAATAATTGTCTGTTACACATATATATTGAGTGCCTCGATCACACAGGTGATAAGCATTCCAATATTCGCATGTTGTTTGACACAACTATGTTTGTTTCTGAAGGATGTTACAGACTCCAATTCAAACTGGTATGTAGCTACATGTGTACTAGAAGAATTATACCAAAAAGTGGTCACCCCATCAGCCTGGGAGATTCCTACATGTTCCCCCTCAACACTCTGTGCAATAACACGAAAAAGGATAAGAATGTACATGGTGACAGTCATTCTTTGGAAGAGACCCTCTTGCAGTGCGAGGCGTGGATCCATGTCGGCCTTCCTTCCAGCTTAACTGCAGTGGGCGAGATCAGGAGGACCTGGTATGGGCCCTCGAATCTGGCTTCTAAGGCCCCTCTGACGTGTCTTTTCACCAGTACACAGTCTCCCGGTTTCTAGCTTGTGCACCCCTGAGACAGAATCTGGATCTGGAATGGAAGAAAACACTGCAGCATGTGTTACTGTCAACTCTTTACTGAGGGAAATAACAAAATTAACAAGACTATCATTTCCTAGACTAAGCTGTTGTTGGTAGTAACATCCCATTCTGGGAGGACCCCCAAAGAGGACTTCATATGGAGTGAGTCCTGTTGGCTGGGGGTATTTCTAACCAAGTACAAAGCAATGGGCAATACTTCGGGCCATGGCAGGGACAGTTCTTTAGTGGCTTTAAGAATGTTACTTTTCAGAGCACCGTTCATTCTTTCCACTTTGCCACTGCTTTGAGGGTGGTACGGGGTGTGTAGTCCGAGATCTGCACCCACCATCTTCCAAATGTCTCTGGTCACATCTGCAATAAATGCTGGTCCCTGATCACTTTCTATGACTTCAGGGATGCCGAATCTGCAGACTAACTCTGTCAGCAGTCGCTTCACCGTGGTTCTTGCTGTCATGTTGGACACTGGGTACGCTTCAGGCCATCCTGAGAACATGTCCACCACCACCAGGACATATTCATACCTTCCACTCTTTGGTAATTGCATATGGTCTATCTGTATCCTTTGAAACGGGTATAATGGTCTTGCCAAGTGTTTCTTTGGAGTGGGTTCAGTTCTTCCTGGATTGCAGGTATTGCAGATTTCACAGCTTTGGGTGTATTGCTTAACTGGTGTGGAAATGCCGGGTGCTACGTATAGTTTGTTTATGGCAGCAATCATCTGATTCTTCCCTCTGTATACTATTCCATGGGCCCATTGTACTGTAGATGGGTAAAGTGCTCTTGGTAGACCTATTCTGTTCCCTTTTCTCCAGAGTTCATCCTGCGACGATTGTATCGCCCCTGTTCTGAGCCATTCTTGTCTCTCGTGGGTCGGGGCTTGTTTTTGAAATTCCTGGAGGGTCCTAACTCCTGGATTATCTATTTTCTCCCCCTCCTGCTCTTCTTCCTTCCTTTTACCCCTCCTCGTCATTACGTACACACCTGCCTCCTCTCGAGGTGCTATGGCTGCTTGCTTAGCCTCTTGATCCGCAAACAGATTTCCTTGGGCTTCTGCCGTATGGGTTTTCCCATGTGCTTTAACTTTGATTACCGCCACTTGCAGGGGGAGCTGGAGGGCCTCCAGTAAATTCTCCACAGCCTCTGCAATCTTGATAGGGGATCCGGTGGCTGTCTTGTAGCCCCGTATGGCCCATAGCTGACCAAAATCATGCGCCACCCCGAATGCATATCTAGAGTCAGTATAGATATTGACGGTTCGTCCTTCTGCATGTCTGCAGGCTTCAGCTAGGGCTATCAGCTCCGCCTCTTGCGCTGACATGTGCGGCGGAAGAGATCCGGCTGTAATGACCGTGGTAGAGGACACCACAGCATATCCAGTGTGGAAAGACCCCCATTCATCCGCATATCTGTATCCATCAGTGAAGAGGGTAAGGTCAGCATTGACTATCATCTGTTCAGTCACTGTGGGCAAATGCGATGTTTCATGGTGCATTACCTGAAGGCAATCATGTTCGTGGGCATCTGGATCATCATGATCCGTCATAAGCGGGGGGTTAGGAGTGTGAGAAGAAAACCCATCTGAGAGGAAGCAGTGTGGCCGGATTTAGGATTGTGCATCGCTGTAGGGTCACATTTTCTGGGAGAAGAAGAGAACATTGGAATCTCATATGCCGCTGTGTAGAGAGATGCTTTTGTTGGCTTTGATCAAGGATGGCTTTGAGATCATGTGGAGCCAATATCGTAACTGAATGTCCTAGAAGTATGTCAGACGTTTTATCCAGCAATTCCTTGGCGGCCAGCACCGCTTTGAGACATACAGGGGCCGCTTGTGAGACAGAGTCCAATTTACAAGAGTAATATCCAATGGGACGGTGTGTCCCGCCATGATGTTGGGTTAACACTCCGGATGCATGGCCGTGGTATTCTGACACGAAGAGGAAAAACGGTCGCTGATAGTCGGGGATGCCAAGGGCTGGCGCGGAGACAATCAGGTCCTTGAGTCTTTGTACCGCATCCACGGCTTCCACAGGTAGATGTGGATTCCAGACTACATCCTTCAAGGCAGCATACAGCGGTTGCATAAGGGCAGAAGCATTGGGAATCCACTGTCTACAGTAGGTGACCATACCCAGGAACGCTTGGAGTTGTTGCATTCCCCTTGGGAGGGGAATATCTCGAATAGCAAACTTCCGGTCTTCTGTAAGGTGTTTCACCCCCTGAGAAATGCAGTGTCCTAGGAAAACAACTTTGGTGGCACACCACTGGAGCTTCTTCAGAGAGACCTTACAATAAATTTTCGTAAGAAACTGGAGCAGGCGTAGAGAGAGATGATGACTTGTTTGTTTGTCCGGACATCAAAGGAGTAGGTCATCCACGTATTGGAGGAGTGTGGCTTTAGGGTGAGTTCGTATCCAAGGATCCAGGCACATGGAGAGGGCCTGAGAAAAGTGATTTGGGTGAGTTCTGTGCTCCTTGTGGCATAACTGTCCAAGTGTACTGAGCTCCCCTGTAGGTGAACGCAAAAAGATACTGACAATCAGGATGTAGAGGGACACTGAAGAAAGCATTGGCCAAATCAATAACCGTGAAGTATGTAGATTCGGGCGGAATGTTACTCAGCAGAGTATGCGGGTTGGGGACCACTGGAGTTTCTAGTACCCTGGCAGCGTTAACTGCTCTCAGATCCTGGACCAAGCGAAATTTATCGGGCTCACCTTTCGGAGTTTTCTTCTTCACAGGGAAGAGGGGGGTATTCGCTGGAGATATGCAGTGGATAAGGGCGCCATTCCGTAGTAGTCCCTGAATCTGGGCGCCTAAGGAAGCTTCTTGTGTAGCCTTCAAAGGATATTGTGGGAGCCGTGGTATGTGCACACCTTCTTTGAGAAACACTTGAACAGGTGGAACGGGTAATCTCCGGGCCTGTGGACCACAAAGAATCGGGGATCTGATTGTAGAAATATTCCGGAATAGGGGTGGGAGGGGGTTGGTGTAGAAGCAAAGGGATAGCCCTGATCTGACAGGTCACTTCCTGGGACAGAGGAGTGTCCAAATCAAGGTACATTCCAGAGTCTTCGTAGCGGATAATTGCGTGAAGTTTCTGTAATAAGTCCGCTCCCAACAGGTTGAGAGGACAGGTATTGGATACCACAAATCTGGAGAGAAGCTTTTGTTGGGCCCCAACAGGTACGGGGTAGGTGAGCTTAGAAGAAGATGGCTTGCCGTCTACACCAACGCAGGAGATATAATCTTCAGATATGAAACTGTCAGCAGGTAGATCCTTAGTTCTTATGACTGATCTGGCTACACCCGTGTCCACTAGAAAAGGCAAAGAGTGGCCTCCCACCAGGATCCTAACAGAAGAAATAGGTCCAGACTGTGCAGTAACAGAGGACATGGTGGGCACGGGCTTGCCGGTTCCCTACGGTCGGTAAGGGCGTTCCGGAGAGCGATGACGGTAATCGCCTTGAGGTCGTGGATCTGATCGATCGTCCATACGAGTCTTGCAGTTTTGCTGGAAGTGTCCTGGTTCCCCACATCTATCAGAGGAGGACTTCCTTGGCCCGTCCCGGACTATGGCTGTCAGGATATTTCCTTGTAAATCTCGCTCGTACGGGTCTGGGCCCGTAAGATCGGTGAGGAGGACGGTAAGCCTGCTGCGGGTAGAGAGGGGGGCGTCGCTCTTCTGGTCCGGCGTACATAATTGTATTGATATCCTGCCACACAGCTACCTTTGTAGACTCCTGTGGGGTGGGGGCTGGTTGCTTTTCAATAGCTTTAGCTATGAGGAGGACCTTCCTGGGATCCATGTCAACATATTCCGGCCTGCCCTCCACCAACTTCTTCTTGATATGCTCCTTAAGACCATTAACAAAGGAGGACACTAACAACACCTGTTGCATTTTGACTTTAACATCAAACCCCTGGTCTTGGAAAAGGGATTGCATCCGGGCATAGAACTTCTCCACTGACTCTGTGGTGTCTTGGGTGCAGTCTGAAATACTCGTGGAAGATTCCGTTAACCTATCCCTGGCCCATCCTTGCATTTGACAGCAAAACACATCTCCTGATTCATAAGTTACCTGATTTGGTACTTGTGTATCATCTAAGGCAGACTGGATTATGGGCCAGAAACTATCCCCCGCCTTGATGCTAGTGATGAGTTGCAAATCCTTCCATGCTGCTGAGTATGTCTGTTGAATTTGTCTGAGTCTCCTGTAGAATGGCATAGGATTCTTGTCCGGGTCCGGGAGTTGGCTCACAATCTGGTTCACTTGCGTCGGATTGAAGGCCACATATTTGTTGGGTGCGTCACCTTGGGACACGGTCGTGGTTGTAGGTGGGTCAGGGACTGGAGGAGAGCAGGGGATGGCGGAGAAGGCGGCTGTGGTAATCCCGATCTCCTGAGGCAGTGCCGCATCGGGGAGTACCACAATGGGTGTGGATATGGGAACTAGAGGTAAGGCTGTAGAAGGGGGTGGGTAGACCGGTGGGCGGGGTAGGCCAGGGTAGACCGGTGGGCGGGGTAGGCCAGGTAGCAGTTCATCCGGATCTTCAGGGAACATCTCCTTAAGTAAAGGTGAGGGGATAACTTGCTTGGACATGTTCTGCACGGCCTGCTTCAGTGCTTGGACAGTAACATCATCATTGCTAATTAATCTGATTTCCTCCAGGGACGGCACTGCTGGGTGATGCCGTATGGCCTGAACAATTGCCTGTGTGCATGCTTGAGGTGGGAACCCAAAAATTCCTGCACTAATAGCTGGGAGTGCTATGGTTGTGAGACGTTTATAATTGGCGAAATCCAGAATCCTGCGGACAGTTGTTTGAAGCTGTTGAACACAGTGCTCGTGATTCTCGGCCTCATACACAGGGCCTACTGCATGTACTATCAGGGTGCAGGGGAGATTTCCTGGGCCTGTGGCTACCAGATCTGTCACTCTAAGTGGGCCTTGTTCCTGAAATATGAGATCGCTGTCACGTTGGATTCCGACACCTCCAGCGTGTACTATTGCTCTGGCCACCCCTCGCATATGGCGGAGCTTACTATTAGCTGGATTGACAATTGCATCCACTCGCTGGGTGACAATATCGCCCATTCCTGCTATCAACAAAGTGTCAGTAGGCCACACCAGTCTTTTTGCTAATGGTTCCCAGTGCTGTGGGTGTCCTGAATCAGAGAAAGTATCCCTCTCTTCCACTGGTGGGGACTCTGGTATGTGAAATGTGACACGGCCCGGGATCTGACTGACCGGGAGGGGGAGCGAACAATCCTCTTTCACAGCATGTAACTCATGCTGGGATTCCTTGTCTTCATCCGGTTCACACTGACTCCTTCTCTTCGCCATTTCACGTTGAAAGGCCGGGCTATTAAGAAAGTCATCTATGGACGGGAAGCGCCCAGTCATGGTTGGGGGGACAATAGGGAAAAGGGGCACAAAATCTTTCGGGACATAATAGGCACCATCTGGTGTAAGGACTGGGTATAGTGGTAATGGTGGCTCTATGGTAGCTTCATGTGGAGTAGTAAGATGGCCGCCGGGGGTGGGAACTTCCTGTGACGTACTGATGTCAGTTCCGGGTGTACTGGGCGTGTCGGTGGGTGCGGAAGGGGTTGGTCTAGGGGTTGAGCTTGGGCAGGCTGATTTGGTTGAGCCGGATGTGAGCTCATCAGGGGGTGAGGGGCGGCCTCTCCCACAGGAAACACATTGTTCAATTGTAAGGGAGTTTTGCTGGCCACAATAAGGGCACACCCAAAATGAGGGATGGCGGCCATTATAAGGTGGGGGCTGCTCCTTTGTTGTATAATGCATATAACATAATATAATGCCTTTCTTATTCCTAACTTCTGCTTCTTCAAATCCCTCTTTGCTGACCGCTATGGCTGTTCGCTGCCATGCTAAAGCACTTTCCATCAACTTACTATCTTCTAACTTCCCTTTGTTCTCACGAATACCTTTTGCCCAATCTGCGGCTTGGAGCCTACCTCCTCTATGGATCCCACACACATCCATCAATTTCTTCATTTTACTCACATACTGCTTGCCTTCCCTTCGCTTCACTAAATCATACGAATAGGACTGTCCGGAAACGGACGATCCTGGAGATTTGAATATGGACCGTAAACCATCCATTCTAACAGTCTATGTTATACATGTAATTTATATATCAATTTTGCAGTCTACAATGTATCCCTGTACATCTCACTGGAATATAACAATATTTATCTAGACTCTCCGGCCTCGCTGGAAATATTAAAATCTCACAGTCTATAGCTCTCCGGTCTGTTATATAATTTTTATTTAGACTCTCCGGCCTCGCTGGAAATATTAAAATCTCACAGTCTATAGCTCTCCGGTCTGTTATATAATCTTTTATCTAGTTCCTAATTACCCAGAGGATGGTTAGTCGGGCGCGACTAAGGTCTCACAGGTTTTTTGACCTCACAGCGGAAAATATCACCTCTGTCGCCTGAGATAATTCAGGAAATCAACAAAAGGGTTCTACAGATCGCCACAAGACCGTCCACAAACACAGATAAGACGAAGATTCATAAAATCAACTCGCTTACCGTGTTGCGGAGGTGATCAAATTCTTTATCAGTGGGCAATCTCGGGTCCTCTGTTTCACCCTGTGATTGTCGGTTATCCGGATTTCGATATTTCCTCGAGTGATGCCCCACGTTCGGGCGCCAAAAATGTCAGGTCCGCATATCAGGGAAGCTCCTTTCTCCCTGTCATTTCACACCGAATAACCACCTCTGTAAATTGAAAGCTGAAGGCATGCCTGGAAAGAAGTAAACCAGTCAGAAATGTTTGGTACACAACTTTCCCTCAAAGAAAAAAGAGGAGAACTGAACTTTATTCAGAACAAAGAAACACACAGAGAACTTGCTTAAATCCCATTGGCTCCTCAGCTGTAAGTTTTCCTGTACATTCTTCTGCACACTCCTCTTTGCATTCCAGGGGGCGGTGTCTTCCAGAGGCGTGTTATGCAGGCTCTTTGTGCTCCATGAATCCAATCTCTTTGTGTAATATACTGAATATATATATATATATATATATATATATATATATACAAAAGAGAAGACAGCAGCACTCACAGAATAAATGTGAATCGGGTGCCAGCAAAAAACGTCCCGATCCTCGGACGTGGTGTATATAGAAGAAAGAAAAACTTTGCGGCACTCCAATTTGAAAAAATGGTGGTTTATTCAATCCAAATATAACAGCAACGTTTCAATCCTACATTAGGATCTTTCTCAAGCCTAGTGACACATCTAATACTCAAAGTATATATAGGGTAAAACCCATTTAACTTAATTGGTCTCATTATCATGAGTTACAGTGTTACGTGTCTGAAAACATGTATTGTAAATAATTTAAGGTATCAAAAATAAACAGTAAAATGATACATAAAGTGTATTAGTGCATATACAATAATGTGCATCAAAATAAATAATATAACCCTGGTTAAAAACAACTGATTAGGCCATAATCATTTATGCAAACAGAAGTGTTGAAATATATCGTCATATATCCACTCACCAATCAAAACTTCAGGAGTAACAATGGTATATAGAACCTTAGAAATACAGCGTGTTGTTCAGCTGTATCACTCGTGGCAATCAGGATGTAATGCCCAGAGGCGGAAGTGAAAAGTTGCTAAGCAGCAGGACGCATATGGAGCGCAATGATGATGTATTGCGTTCCAGTGCGTTCCACTGTTATGGTCATGTGAACGGCAGTATCTTAGGTTGCCAAGCAACCCATCAACAAACCCAAGATCACAGAAACCAGTGACATTATCGTATTAATACCAAAGCTAGATATAGCCCAAAGAGGTCCAAGATATACCAGAAGCATATAAATGATATGCAACTAAGTGCTCCTACTAGTGGTAATGGAGATATCATATACTGGTAAAGTGTAACGTTTAAAACATTTTTCAACTTTATGGTGGCAGTTTAAAGATCCACACGTGGGTACAAAGGCCCCTGTCCACCATTACGTGTTCAGAGCGACCTTGTTCCCAAGGATTTCAGAACACACTGGCAACGTTTTCACGTGCACAGGCAATCCCGATAACCCCTCACGTGTAACAGACCAATACTACCCTATTAACGACATTAAATCTTCATAGTATAAATAATGTAATAATATCTCAACATCACCTGAAACTAGAAAGGAGACTAGAAATAATTCATTTAGAATAATATTTATATATAAGTACTTTATTAGTATATCTCAGGACCAAAGAAGACATAATATAGCGATGAAAATTTTTTTATTATATATTATTATTATTGGAAGCAAATATCCAAGATCCTGAAGTTCCGTTGGAAGTGGTGTTCTGATCTAAAGAAATACAAAAAAAGAATGAGAATCATAAAATTCATCAAACATTTCTTTACACAAAAAAGAATATTTAAAATAATGAACATACATGTGTCATTAGTATTGTCAGAGAAGAGAATGTCAGAGAAACTAAAAGTATAGAGTGGAGAATGTGTGTATCTCAGGTTACAATTCTATCTATACCAAATTCTATATTGAGACCAAACGGTCTCAGTGTATTTAATAAGAATATCCATCTCAACTCTTTTTTATGTAGAACCCTATGTCGATCACCACCATATTGTAATGGCGGGATATGATCCAAGATCATGAATGTTAAATCCCTTTCATTATGGCCATGTTCTGAAAAATGTTTAGCGACTGGCAAATCCAGTTTCTTTTTACGAATTGAAAAGCGATGATTGTTTAAACGGGTTTTAAAAGCACAGGTAGTCTCCCCCACGTATAAAAGGCCACAGGGACACCATAGGGCATAAATGACCCAATCCGAGTCACAAGTGAGATTGTATCTAATCTTAAACTGTTGTCCAGTTAATGGATGGGTGAAAGTGTTACCCCTGCACATCAGGGAACAATTGACACACCTATGACAAGGGACATTACCAGGTTTCAATGGTTTAAGCATGAATTGTGATCCTTTCCTTCCACCTGACACCCTAGTTTTTACCAATCTGTCACGTAGATTCTGTGAGCGTCTATAGGACATTAAAGGATTGTTGTTTAATACGTCAATGTGACCAAAACTATTCCTAATAATTGGCCAATGTTTGTTCATAATCCTTGAAAGATCTCCACTTACATCATTATATGTCGAGATAAAAGGAACCCGTTTCTGTTTTTTGTGTGACAGAGATTTGGTTGATTGAAACAAACTATCTCTTGCAGTATTTTGAATTTTATTCTTATGTGTCAACAATAGTGATTTGGGGTAACCCCTTTGTAAAAAATTCCTAGTCATGATATCTAAGGATATGTCCAAATCTTCTTGTTTGTCAGTGTTTCGCTTAGCTCTGATCATTTGACTATATGGTAAAGATCTGACCATATTTTTTGGATGACAACTATCAAACCTTAATAAAGTGTTACGATCAGTCTCCTTGGTATACATTTTAGATATTAGTGTATTATTGTCTATCAATACTGTGACATCCAAAAATTGGATATTATCCATTGAATATGTCATGGTAAATTGGATATCAGCGTCCAATGAATTAAGGAATTGGTGAAATTCAATCAATGCAGTACTGGAACCAGTCCAAATGAGGAAAATGTCGTCAATGTATCGCCACCACCTCAACACATGTGAGAAGTGGTGGGATACATATATCGACATCTCCTCAATGGTGTCCATAAAAATATTGGCGTAGGTTGGAGCCATGTTGGACCCCATGGCTGTTCCTTTTAATTGGATATAATACCTATCATTGAATAAAAAATAATTGGAAGTCAAGATAAGTTCCACCAGGGACATAATGAATTCACATGAAGTAGTATCATAATTTGAAGTGATTAATTTGCGTCTTATAGCATCAAGCCCATTGTTATGACTGATTGATGTATAGAGAGAGGTAACATCGAAGGAGACCAAAATGGCTCCCTCTGGTAAAATAATTGTTTTAATTTTTTGTAAAAAATCAGTGGTGTCTCTGATATAGGATTTAGCATTGATAGCAAAATCTCTCAAAACCTTATCAACAAAGATGGAAATGTTGCTCATCAATGAACCTCTACCAGAAACGATAGGGCGACCCGGAGGGTTAGTAAGATTTTTGTGTATCTTAGGCAATAAATACAAGCAAGGAGTGACAGGAAATTCTACAATAAGGAATTTATGTAGCATCTGATCTATAATGCCTTCATTCAATGCTGTATTAATGAGTGAAGTAATCCTGTTGTTGATATCCTGTTTAGGGTCACATTTTAACATTCTATACACATTGCTATCTGATAGTTGTCTGTTACATTCTGTCATATATAAGTCTGTATCCATAACCACGATTGCTCCGCCTTTATCAGCCGGTTTTATCGTGAGATCGTGGTTATGGATCAACTCATCTAATGCTGTAATGTCCGAAGTGGTCATATTAGGCTGCTTAAACGTATGTTCACCTGTCTGAGTCCTAAGTGTGTTAATGTCTTTCTGTACCAATTCTCTAAACGTTTCTATTGCATGAGAAGTTATAGGTGGTTGAAACAAACTTGTATTAAATAAACCCAATTTTTTCAATGACAGCTCTGGACGAGTATCTTGATCTACCGTATTAGTTGGTTGTATCTCAAACCAAACCTTCAATTTGATGGCTCTAATGAACCTAAATACATCCAATTCTATCTGAAACCAATCAACATGTTGATTAGGGCAGAAAGATAACCCTTTGGACAATAATTGTAATTGCATATCAGACAATGGATAACTGGAAATATTTACCACTATTTGGGTAATGTCCTTTTGTTGCTGTCCTGTACCGGTTTCTGTCCCTTTTGGTATGTCAATTTCTGGAAGCGGGTTCTTCCTTCCTCTGTTTCTCCTGCGCCCTGCTCGTCTGGTTTTCTTCTTTTTGACGCTTCCATCAGATTGCCATCTAAAAAATCTTGATCATTCCTTGATGAATATTTTCTAGAATTCTCTTGAGTGTGTATATCGACCTTCTTATAACCTGGTTCTCGCGTATTTTTATCACGCCTTAGAGCACCATCTGTATACGTAAAGGAATTGTCCCATGAATAGACACGACCTGATTGGTAGTCTGCTTGATCACGGAACCATTTCTTCTTTTTAGTCTCCTCGATATCCATCCTTACTTTGCTGAGTGTTGTACGTAACTTCTCCATATGTGTGTTGAAATCCTCCAACTGTATGAGCGTTTTTAGAGTGCTCTCTAGGTCATGTACCTTCTTTTTTAGACCTCCCAGGTCTCTAGATAGAAAGTCCATGTTGAGCAAAATAGTCTCCAAAGCGTAATTGCTGGCAAGTTGTTCATTCTTACTCCTGAACTCTTCGTGTTGCATATGCATAGTAGGTTTCAATTGTATTCTCATCCCTGGGTTTGTTGATGGGTTGCTTGGCAACCTAAGATACTGCCGTTCACATGACCATAACAGTGGAACGCACTGGAACGCAATACATCATCATTGCGCTCCATATGCGTCCTGCTGCTTAGCAACTTTTCACTTCCGCCTCTGGGCATTACATCCTGATTGCCACGAGTGATACAGCTGAACAACACGCTGTATTTCTAAGGTTCTATATACCATTGTTACTCCTGAAGTTTTGATTGGTGAGTGGATATATGACGATATATTTCAACACTTCTGTTTGCATAAATGATTATGGCCTAATCAGTTGTTTTTAACCAGGGTTATATTATTTATTTTGATGCACATTATTGTATATGCACTAATACACTTTATGTATCATTTTACTGTTTATTTTTGATACCTTAAATTATTTACAATACATGTTTTCAGACACGTAACACTGTAACTCATGATAATGAGACCAATTAAGTTAAATGGGTTTTACCCTATATATACTTTGAGTATTAGATGTGTCACTAGGCTTGAGAAAGATCCTAATGTAGGATTGAAACGTTGCTGTTATATTTGGATTGAATAAACCACCATTTTTTCAAATTGGAGTGCCGCAAAGTTTTTCTTTCTTCTATATATATATATATATATATATATATATATATATATGTAAGGATAATATTTTTAAAACAATATACATGGTAATGATCCCTGACAGTGGGTATCGTGGTAATAATGGGAATTTAGTGTTAGCCTTTTTACTTGCTAACATTAAGCTCCGCCTTAGTAATGGACGCTGTCATGCAGCCAGCGGTCATTACTAAAGTGGTATTAATAAAAGTTTAAAAGAAAATACAAATACATAGAAAAAATATTTTATTGAAATAAACCCCCCCACACACACAACCCTCATTAACCATTTTATTGAAAATAAAAAAAGCCGTCATCGAATTAGTCCTTGAATCCGACGTAGTCCAACGACCGAACCTGTAAAAAAACAAACACAATTTTTTTTTGTAACACATGTGGTAGGCTTAGATATAGGGCCCATGTTTGATACTGTCTGTTAGACCATGTATCTAAGTCTACCACAAGGTAGGCTTAGATACAGGTCCCCAGCAGACAGTAATCTTATACTGTATAAGATTACTGTCTGCTGGGGCCCTGTATCTAAGCTTAACATGTGCTAGGCTTAGATACAGGGCTCATCAGACAGCATCATACATGATGGCCATACATACATATATACATTCTCCCATATAGTAGTAGTTGTCTGTGCTCCCATATAAAAGCTAATCCCCCGGTTTCGTGCCTTTGCTCCAATAAAAATAATTAAAAAAAACTCACCTAACACGTTCCCACGACGAGCTGAACGGTCCCGTCACTGCCTTCTTACTGGTACTTGGCGTCGCATCCACAATAACAAAGCGGTGGGCGCAGATGACGTAATCATGTCAGCGTGACATGATTACGTCATCTGCACCGCAATGCATTGTTATTGTGGATGAGGCGCCAAATACCAGTAAGAAGGCAGTGACGGGACCGTTCAGCTCGTCGTGGGAACGTGTTAGGTGAGTTTTTTTTTATTATTTTTATCTGCTCCTCTCTGCAATCTACCACGGACTGCTATAGTTCATTTAAGCAGGTGAGCGGCATAAAGCACCCAGCGGCCGAGTGGGCCCCTACAAGAGCAGTGGGCCTCGGCACTTGCCCGGGTTCGCCGGGTGCGGACGCCGGCCCTGCTAGTGAACTATGGGAATGAAACTTACTGGTGCTTTATTCCATTTCTTAGTGTTCCAAACCACTGTGATGACTTTAGAGTTGAGGACTGAGGAAAAACCACCCTCACTGTAGAACTAAAGAACACGGACCAATGATTGGGTGAACAAGCATTCATATTAATAATCCAGATTATTTATATTTATAAACAGAGCAAAGATTAGCAGATGAACGGGCAAGCGCTCATTCATCGGCTGATCATATCTTTTATGTAGCACAAAATATCCTCGCTGTCAGCAGCACATCTCTCTAAATAGAGACGTGTATTTCCGACATGATGCAAATGCATGGGTACAAGCAATTGTAGGAATGATAGTTTGTCCCCATATTAAACGGCCGGGTAAGTGGCCCTCATATAGAAAAAATGGGAAGTTGACGGGCCGCATTACTTTCAAATTTGATACAATACAAAATTATTGTTAATCAATTAGTTATTTGAACTACTATAACACTATATTACTATAATAATGATACTACATCACTATAATAATACCGCTAGGTTTAAAATTTGAGATATTTCTCCACGTGCTTATTTCAACAATCCAGCTTTCCAGTTTAAGTGTCGCTAAATGCAGTCCGGCGGCTCAGTTAGCACACATGTCAAGATTGGGCAGCCCCTTTTTAGATAGTGCCGCAGCGCCCTCTGTGGATGCTGCCGCAGTGCCCTCTGTGGATGCTGCCGCAGTGCCCTCTGTGGATAATGCAACACACCCCTAGATAAGGCCACAGTGCCCTCTGTAGATAAGGCCACAGTGCCCTCTGTAGATAAGGCCACAGTGCCCTCTGTAGATAAGGCCACAGTGCCCTCTGTAGATAAGGCCACAGTGCCCTCTGTAGATAAGGCCACAGTGCCCTCTGTAGATAAGGCCACAGTGCCCTCTGTAGATAAGGCCACAGTGCCCTCTGTAGATAAGGCCACAGTGCCCTCTGTAGATAAGGCCACAGTGCCCTCTGTAGATAAGGCCACAGTGCCCGCTGTAGATAAGGCCACAGTGCCCGCTGTAGATAAGGCCACAGTGCCCGCTGTAGATAAGGCCACAGTGCCCGCTGTAGATAAGGCCACAGTGCCCGCTGTAGATAAAGCCACAGTGCCCGCTGTAGATAAGGCCACATTGCCCTCTGTAGATAAGGCCACAGTGCCCGCTGTAGATAAGGCCACAGTGCCCGCTGTAGATAAGGCCACAGTGCCCGCTGTAGATAATGCAACACACCCCTAGATAATGCCAGTGTCCTCTTCAGATACTGTCACACACCCACTTGTAGATAACGCCACAGTGCCCTCTGTAGAGGCTGCCACAGTGCCCTCTGTAGAGGCTGCCACAGTGCCCTCTGTAGAGGCTGCCACAGTGCCCTCTGTAGAGGCTGCCACAGTGCCCTCTGTAGAGGCTGCCACAGTGCCCTCTGTAGAGGCTGCCAAAGTGCCCTCTGTAGAGGCTGCCAAAGTGCCCTCTGTAGAGGCTGCCAAAGTGCCCTCTGTAGAAGCTGCCAAAGTGCCCTCTGTAGAGGCTGCCCCAGTGCCCTCTGTAGAGGCTGCCCCAGTGATGTCTGGGGCTTGCCCAGAGCTTGAGTCCCAGGCAGAGCGCTAGTAGGCTCTTCCTGGGACTCCAGCTGTGCTCCTGACATCACTGGGACTCCTGCTCTGGGGAAGCCCCTGACATCATTGTCGATGTATGGACAGCGATGTCAGAGGCTTCCCCAGAGTCCCGGAGCAGAGCCGATAATAGCGCTCTGCCCGGGACTCCGCTCTGGGGAAGACACTGTCCATATATGGGCAGCGATGTCAGGGAATTCCACAGAGTCCCGGAGGAGAGCCGACACCAGCGCTCTGCTCGGGACTCCGGCTCTGGGGAAGCCCCAGACATCGCTGTTCATATGTGGACAGCGATGTCAGGGAATTCCACAGAGTCCAGGAGCAGAGCCGACACCAGCGCTCTGCTCCGCTCTGGGCAAGACCCTGACACACTGTCCATATATGGGCAGCGATGTCAGGGAATTCCACAGAGTCCCGGAGCAGAGCCGACGCCAGCGCTCTGCTCGGGACTCCGGCTCTGGGGAAGCCCCAGACATCGCTGTTCATATGTGGACAGCGATGTCAGGGAATTCCAGAGTCTCGGAGCGGAGCAGAGCCGATACTAGCGGCTCTGTGTCCCGCGGGCCGCAGATGACAGCCCCAGGGGCCGCATGCGGCCCGCGGGCCGCGTGCTTGAGACCACTGGTTTAAAGGGACCCACGAGCGCCGAGCAACTAGCTGTAATGTCGATCGGCGCTTATTTTAAAAGTGGTAAACATGGGTGATATCTGCTCGTGTAAAACACCTTTAGGCATTGATGATCTAGTCTTGAACAGTTAGACATCTGCCAATAGATTTCAATGTATTGGTTGCCTACCTAGGCCTTAAAGGAACACTTCACGCAAAATTGATATTCTGTGTTATACCTAGTACAAGGCACAAGAGGCAGTGTATGAATAAGGGATTTAAATCAAAACAAAGAGGGATGTCGAGCACCGTCCCTGCACTACACACAAAGCCGTTTTGCCTGGAGTGTTCCTTTAAGTGTAAACTTTAATAAATAATATAGCTTTGATATAAATAATGAGTCTTTGCTGTAAGTCACTTTAGGTTCTGAGTCATAAGCAAATTGTACAACTTTGTTTTGAAAATAAAAGTTCTGTTTGTGTTTCTTGATTTTCAATGCCACCCATGTGGCAGCTGTTCCAGTTATTGTTATTAGTCAGTGATGCTTGCATAAGTCACCCTTAATATGAAATAAGATATGGAGGAAGTGCGTGTATTTACAGTTGGCGCTGTCCTGGGCACTGTGTATGAATACAACCTTGATTAGCCTTCTTACTACACCCCATATTGCGCTCATTTTACTCAAATCTAGTGGAATGTGAAAAAGAGAAAATACATTTACTTACTGTCATATTTCTAAACGTATGCAATCTGTGCCACAATAAAAGCGTTTAGTATGGTACATTACAGTCCTGGTGCAAATTATATAAAATAGTTTAAGGTACTTTGATGTTGAAGGAATTGTATTTTGACATTAAAGACAAAGATTTCAAACTGTACTCACAAATTAAACCTGCACGCTTTTATAATGTTGTCATTTCATGCAGCCTTCTATGTACTCTAATAACCTTAAAGGGAATGTGTCGCAAATTAAACCTTTTTTTTTTAAAGTAAATTACTTATTTCTATTATATTTTTTATGTTTTTTGCTGTATTTTTTTTTTTTCTTAAATTAAATAATAATTTGACATGTTTTCTTATGTTGGCCACCAGAGGGAGCACTTCCCAGAATTACAGCAAGGTGAATAAGGCCAAGCAACCTGACTCACAGCTGCCGTAAATGTGGGAGGGAATCTCACCCCCTCTCCTACAAGCCAGGAAAAGGTGTCTTCAAATTGCTAAGCAGTGTCCAGCTGTCATTTTGGGTGTGGTTGTTGAAATGCAGCTGGCAGAAGCTATAGGACACACCAAAAGGCTAAGGGTATGTTCACACGCTTACTAAACAAAGGGAAACAGCTCCTGATTTTCAGACATTTTTTAATCATACTCGCGTTTTTGGCTGCGTTTTTTTACGGCAATTTTTGGAGCTGTTTTTCTATAGAGCCAATGAAAAACGGCTCCAAAAACGTCCCAAGAAGTGATATGCACTTCTTTTTGGCGGGCGTCTTTTTACGTGCCGTTTTTGTAAAATGGCCGCGTAAAAAAAAAACGCCCCGTCGGAACAGAACGCCATATTTCCCATTGAAACCAATGGGCAGATGTTTGTAGACGTTCTGCTTCCGATTTTTCAGCCGTTTTTCGTTACGTTTACAGCCCGAAAAAGGGCTGAAAACGCTGTGTGTGTGTGAACATACCCTTAGAATGATGAAAGTGAAGTGAATGAGTTTTCAGTTGACAGGTTCACACGGCGTGTATTTGACACGTGTTTTTTTTTTTTGCGCGTTTTACATACCTCCTGCTAAATAAAATCTTGCTGACAGTCTCCTCCAGCATCACCACCCAATACTGCTGACAGTCTCCTCCAGCATTCCCATACAATGCTGACAGTCTCCTCCATCGTCCCCATATAATCTTTCTGACTGTCTCCTCCGCAGTAGAGGAGACTGTCACACCACTCTGTGATAGGAATAGCCATCTGCTGCTGACAGTCTCCTCCCCGACCCCCTTCTGACGGATACCTCATCTCCTCACCCGATCACAGTGCGCACACTGACAATACATCTAGCGACAAGGGGGGTCACGAGAGCGGGGGTCTGTGTGAGAGAGGGACAGACAGAGACACACGCACCTTACCTGCACTGCAGCCGGTACATAATGGCGCCTGCTATCTCCATACAAACCGGCTTCTCTGCTGTATGGCTCTGTGTCTGCGCAGTACAGAGCCAGATAGCAGAAGCAATGAACGGCTCCCGTTCATTGTGTCCTATGCACTGTGCTGCCGTATTTCATCTGTGTATGTGTCGTTAAGAGACACATACAAAGATGAAATAAAACATGGCAGCCCCCCGTACAGTAAGAAAGTGTCAATAAAAAAAACTTTGTGTGTGAAAAATTAAATAAAGTCAATATAATATTTTATTAAATAAAAACACAAATTAATAAAAAATAAATTCATGACACTGTTCCTTTAACCCCTTAGTGATCAGCATATTTTAGGCCCTAATGACCAAGCTATTTTTTTCGTTTTTCTTTAGTCTCATTCAAAGAGCTATAACTTTTATTTTTCTGTGGACATAGCTGTATGAGGACTTGTTTTTTGCTGGATTAGTTGTACATTTTAATGGCACCATTTTGGGGTACATATCATTTTTTTATTAACTTTTTTTGTGGGGAATAGAAAAAATCCCTGAAATTCCACTATTGTTCTATGCGTTTTAAATTCACGCTGTTCCCTGTGCGGCGTAAATAACATGTTACTTTTATTCTATGGGTCGGTACGATTACAACGATAGCACATATGTAGAGGTTTTTTATGTTTTATAACTTTTGCACAATAAAAACACTTTTGAACTATCGTTATTTGTTTTTGCATCGTCTCTTTCCAAGAGCCGTAATTTGTTTATTTTTCAGTCTATGTAGTGATATGAGGGCTTGTTTTTTGCAGGACAAGACGTAGTTTTGATTTGTACTCTTATGGGATACATGGAACTTATTGATTAACTTTTATTATGACTTATTTGGGGGGCAATTGAAAAAAAATAGCAATTTCGCCATTGTTTTTTGTGTTGTTTTTTTTTACGGTGTTCACCTTGCGGTTTGACTTACATGTTAAATTTATTGCTTGGGTCATTACGGTCGCTGCGATACCATATATGTGTACTTTTATTTATTTTTACGCTTTTACTAAATAAAACCACTTTATCCCACGTTAATTTGGACCTCTGCTCTGTAACCTGACAATTTCAGACCTTTATCTCCCTTTTCCTACTTTGACCTGGTGTTATGGAGGAGCGTTAGATTTAAGTTCGCCTTACAGGGTAGGCCTTCTTTACGAACGCCTGTATTTTATAATGCTGAATTTCCCCCAGCTTTAAACCCACACTCCTTTAGGCCTTATTCACATGGACGTGTTGGTTTTGCACGTGCAAAAAGCGCTGCGTTTTGCGCGCCCAAAAGGTCCGTGTCTCATCAGCATATGGTGTGCGGCTGCGTGATTTTCGAGCAGCCGGCATCATAATGACACTCAGGTTTTATGTTTACAAACAGAAAAGCACGTGGTGCTTTTCTGTTTTCATTCATTGTTTTTACTACTGTTGCGCGAATCACGTGCAGCACCCGGAAGTGCTTTCGTGTACCGTGCGTGATTTGCACGCACCCATTGACTTCAATGGGTGCGTGCAGCGTGAAACACGGGCAAATATAGGACATGTCAGGAGTTTCACGCAGCGCACATACGCTGCGTGAAATTCACTGATGTCTGAACGGCCCCATTCACGCGCGTAGCACGGACGTATAACACGTTCGTGTGAATAAGGCCTTAGATGGTGGTTAGACAATAAACTGTTAACCGTGAGAGATTTTATCCTTAATGGAAAATTGATGACTCCTAATTATTTCAATGTTATGTTTCACCCGCCATCTACTGATTTTTTCCATGCTCAACCGATTCTGCATTTCTTGAGAAAAATCACGTCCTCCTCACCTAAGTTAGACTTCACACCTAATGGAATCCGTGTCTCTTTACAGCTAACTTACCAGGTTCATTGTCTTTTTTCTTTATTCTAATTTAAACTGTCCACCTACTGGAGGCAAATTGTTATTCATGGTCAAATGGGAGGAAGAGCTGGGGAAATCACTTGATTGTGAGCAATGTGGTTTCATTTGTACTTACTACTGCTAGTAAGGGAAGTCTACAAGTCACCCTGATGGAGACCTCTCAAGTTACTACATAGAGATATGGTACCGACCAGAATACACACTATGTATCCTGATATTCCTGACAAATGCTTTAGAGGGTGTGTGGACCCCGGCACTCATCTGCTCACTTGGTGAACTTGTCATCGATTCTGACACTTGCTAACTGAGTGATGAATACACACACAGAGCTAACCCCTGAGGTTTGCTTACTAGGAGTTAAACTGGATGGTCTTTCTTACTCTACATTTAAATTGCTTCAATTCGTTATGATGTCCGCTCGTATACATGTTGCTCAAAATTGGAGAAGTCCGTCACTTTCAATTACAGCAGTAAAAAATCGTATGAATAAAATTTTGGTTTAAGAAAAACTTAATGCCGTTAGACAAGATACTGTAGCACAATTTGATAAGATTTGGTCCCCATGACTGCAAACTATGGCAGTCCCAAACTGCTCATTATTTAACAATAATGTTATCTATGTGTGGTGGAGGAGTGCTCGGGTCCCTATCCTTATTCTTTGCTTTACTTATTATCGAGACTTTGTGATTTGGACTACACCAGGGATGTTTCTATATCCACACATGTGACTCTTCATTTCTAGGCATATGTTTTTTCTCTGTATGCTTCTTATACCACAGACAACATGTTTATACTGTTTGCTTTTATCTTGTTCTTTTAAATAATATACCCTGCTGGATATCATTTATTTGACTTCTTGTGTGAAGTCTTGCTTTATCATCTGCATATGTAAAATGCCTATTGTATTTCCGAATTCTGTTGTAATTCAATAAATTACTTTGAAACATAAATAAAACCACTTTTTATGGAAAAAAATGGTTTTCTTTCTTTTTTACTGTAATTTTTATTAATAATTTTTATTTCACATTTATTACTTATTTTATTAGTCCCACTTGGGGCTTTACTATGCGAACTTTAGATCGCTGCTATAATGCTTTGGTATAGTTAGTATACCGAAGCATTATTGCCTGTCAGTGTAAATCTGACAGGCAATCTATTAGGACAAGTGTCTGGCGTGTCCTAATAGGCATATGCCCAGGGCAGGCTTGGGGGCTTTTATCAGGGACCCGGCTGCCATGACACGCCATCGGAGGCCCACTGACATAAAGTGAAAGTGTGTAGTTCCCATTATGTAGTGTATAGATATTATAGTACAGTGCACTTATATACATAAACTAGCCAGTTTTTGATGACTACTCTGGCCTCCATCATGACCTCTAGTCTCAGGTGTCTGCCCAGCCCCCTCCTTTCTATAACATATCACACACTCTTTTCTTAGCAACA
This sequence comes from Rhinoderma darwinii, assembly GCF_050947455.1. Classification (NCBI taxonomy): domain Eukaryota; kingdom Metazoa; phylum Chordata; class Amphibia; order Anura; family Rhinodermatidae; genus Rhinoderma; species Rhinoderma darwinii. The sequence continues at coordinate 392,252,131 of NC_134687.1, forward strand.
AGCTTCTTTCCTAATTCCCAAGTCTCATTTTACCACCTACCTTCTGGAAACCATTCCCTCATATTTAATTCTTGGCCTCACTACTGTTTTTACCCCTGCCTATACATTTCTAATTGCATCTTAATGTTCTCATTTAAAGAAGCACTCTGATAAGGTTTTCTTTTCAGCCATTATGCTCCCCTTCAGATCATGACTCTAATAAAGTATTTAAACAGACATAATAGTGTACCTGATCGTCGTTTTTTAGCACACAAAAAAAAAAACATAAAAAATTGTGAAAGTACAGTTTTCACGCTGGCCATTAGTGTAGTCATGAAAACCTGATTTTTTTTCTGTAGATAACTTGTCAGTTTTACTGTGTAGACCGGGACAATAGCGCAATCATATTATCGTTAGAGAGTGGAGGATTTAATGACGGCATTATTCTGCTGGAGGCCTAGATAAGACAGGATAGCAACACTATACACTATGCACACAGACAAGGTTCTGTATGCATCTTCTTTGTCACTTGGGGGTACAACTACATCACTTTCTAGAGACTGTAATAATTGATAGCATTTCTTTGTCAATTGCCTTCTCTTATTTTAGCTGCCATAAAGCACGCACACCCTGCTGTACTGTGTACAGAGAAAATTGTGTGTCTTCAATGTGGCTACCATCAGGGAAGGTTTTATAAATAAATAGGTACAACGCTTAAAAAAAAAAAAAAGGCTAGACACATTATTTATCGTCCATATACATAATATGCAAGGTTCCCATTCTTAACTGACTGGAGTGGACACTGGTGTGGTAATCTGCTGCATTGCTAAATTCACTTTATGCTCTTCTATATTCAACCTTACCCTTCCCTTGAGGTCACAAGTCACATAAATAAAAGCTATGGGGTGTTTTTTAATTTTTGCACCCTTTAACCCCTTGTCATGCAGCCAGTTTTACCCTTGGGACATTTAAAATCTTAGAAGGCCTTAGAAATGAAGGAGCACCTTGTGTATTTTGGGGCCTCCTATTTATTAGAATAATTTTGATGCACCACTAAAGGTTTGCAGAGACCTTGAGGTGCCAAAACGTAAGAAACTACCCTAAATAGACCCCATTTTTAAACTACACAGGTGTTTCATCGATTTTATTCATATGTGGTCATAAACTGCTGTTTGGGCACACAGCAGGGCTCAAATCAAAGGAGCGTCTGGCTTTTGAAGCTAATTTTAAGGTATTCGTGCAAATCAATGTAACTGTACTTTGTGGTGATGGGGCACCAGCACTGCCATGTGTCAGCTGTATATTACAGCATAGACCCTGCTGTAACAGCCTGAACTGTATATAGCCTCCGATCCGGCCGATTAACCCCTTAGATTCCGCTGTCAAAAGAGACCACAACATCTTAGTGGTTTGTAGCCGATCTGCACCCCCGCGACACGATCACAGGGGTGCTGATGGTTGTTTTGGCAACCGGAGGCCTAACAATAGCGATCAGAGGTACAGGCCTTCAAGTCCCCTAGTGGGACAAAAAAAAAAAGTAAAACAATGTGTATAAATATTTGATATCGACGCATCTGAATTGACCCCAACTACAAAACAATAATTTTATTCACGCACGGTGAACGGCGTGAAAAAAAACAATAATGAAAAACTATGCCAGAATCACTGTTTTTTGGTTACCTCCCTCCCAAAAAATGAAATAAAAAGTGATCAAAAAGTCGCATGTACCTCAAAATGGTACCATTATCGTACCGCAAAAAACAAGCCCTCACACAGCTTTGTCGACGCAAAAATAAAAAAGTTATGGCTCTTAGAATATGCTGACACAAAAGAAATTATTTTAAAAAAAAATGCCCACTACACCCCTTGATAAATGCCTTCAGGGTGTAGTTTACAAAATGGGGGTCACTTCTTGGGGGTTTGTTTTACTATTTGATCTCAGAGCACTGCAATTGTGGGCCACTGCTGTGAAAATAATCAAAATAGGCCTCAAATGCGAATGGTGCACTTTCAGCCCTGAATCCTGTCATATATCCAGACAAATGATAAATGCCTTGAGGGGTGTAGTTTCCAAAATAGGATCACCTCTCGGGGGTTTGCACGGTACTGGTACCACAGGGGCTTTGAAAATCCGACATGGTGCCTGCAAACCATTCCAGCTAAAATTTAGCTCCAAAAGCCAAATGGCGCCCCCTTCCATTCTGAGCTCTGCCATGTGCCCAAACAGCAGTTTAGGTCCACATATGGTGTATTGCCGTACTCGGGAGATATTGAGTAACGCATTGTGTGGTGTTTTTTTTCTCCTATTATCCCTTGTGAAAATGAGAAATTGGGAGCTAAAACTACATATTTTGGGGAAACATGTTTTTTCATTTTCACTGCCTAAGTTTAATAAAATGTATGAAAAAACCTGTGGGGTGTAAATGCTTACCAAGCCCCTAAATGAATTCCTCTAGGGGTGTAGTTTCCAAAATAGTCACTTCTCAGGGGTTTCCCCTATACTGGTACCTGAGGGGCTCTGCAAATTCGACACGGCAACCAAAAACCAATCCAGCAAAATCTGCTCGCCTAATAGCACTCCTGCCATTCTGAGCCCTATCATGTGTCCAAACAGCAGTTTATGACCACATATGGTGTATTGCCGTATTCGGGAAAAATTTCTCCTTTAATCTTTTGTGAAGATGAAAAAAATTATATGTTTTATTGGAATAAGGAGATTGTATATTTTCATTTTAATGGCCCAATTCAAATTAATTAAGCAAAAAAACCTGTGGGGTCAAAATAGTCACTATACCTATAGATGAATTCCTTAAGGGGTGTAGTTTCCCAAATGGAGTCACTTTTGGGGTGTTTCCACTGTTTTGGTCCCTCCGGGGCTTTGCAAAAGCGGCACGGCACCAGAAAACCATTCCAGCAAAATTTGAGCTCCAAAAGCCGAATGATGCTCCTTCCCTTCTGAACTCTGCCGTGTGTCCAAACAGCAGTTTATTACCACATATCAAGTATTACCGTAATCGGGAAATATTGCTTTATAAATGTTGTCGTGCTTTTTCTCCTTTATTACTTGTGAAAATGAAAACATTTTTTGTTATCACGGCCAAATACTAATAAATTCAGCAAAAAATCTGTGTGGTCAAAATGCTCCCTATACCCCTAAATAAATTCCTTGGGGTGAAGTTTCCAAAATTGTGTCGTTTTGGGGGTGTTTCCTATGTTTTGGCACCACAAGACCTCTTCAAAGCTGACATGGTGCCTAAAATATATTCTAATAAAAAGGAGGCCCCAAAATCTACTAGGTGATCCTTCATTTCTGAGGCCGGTTCTTCAGTTCATTAGAACACTAAGGCCACATGTGGGATATCTTTAAAAACTGCAAAATCTGGGCAATAAATATTGAGTTGCGTTTCTCTGGTAAAGCCTTTTGTGTTACCAAAAAGCATGGATAAAATATGAATTTATGAGAAAAAAATGAAATTTGAAAAGTTCACCCCACTTTGCTTTAAATCCTGTGTAACGCCTAAAGAGTTAAGAAACTTTCTAAAGGCTGTTTTGAATACTTTGAGGGGTGCAGTTTTTAAAATGAGGTAAATTTATGGGTGGGGCTTTGTAATATACACGTGCATCAAAACCACTTCAAAACTGATCTGGTCCCTAAAAATAAATAGGTTTTGGAAATTTTCCTAAAAATGTGAGAGATTGCTGCTAAAGTTACAAGACTTGTAACATCCTAGAAAATAAAAGGTCAGAAGCTGATCAGGGATGATGATCGTAGACCAGCACTCAGCAGCAGAACACACCCTGGGAGATAATGTGGTATAAGGCTGGATTCACACGAGCATGTTCGGTCCGTAAAGGGCGGAACGTATTTCAGCCGCAAGTCCCGGACCAAACACACTGCAGGGAGCCGGGCTCCTAGCATCATAGTTATGTACGACGCTAGGAGTCCCTGCCTCTCCGTGGAACTACTGTCCCGTACTGAAAACATGATTACAGTACGGAACAGTTGTCCCGCAGCGAGGCAGGGACTCCTAGCGTCATCCATAGCTATGATGCTAGGAGCCCGGCTCCCTGCAGTGTGTTCGCTCCGGGACTTGCGGCCAAAATACACTCCGTCCTTTATGGACCGAACATGTTCGTGTGAATCCAGCATAAAAATAAAAAAAGACCAAATAAAAAAAAGCTGGTTCCAAAAATTTAGCACAGATGCCGATCAGCGGCCACAGGATGCACACACAAAAATCGTTCAGGTAGAAATAGACCAAAAAATACATTTCTGAAAAAAATTACCACAGATGCTGATTAACGATGGTGGTATCCAATCAGTACTCAGTGGCCACAGATCGCACACAGGGAGATGGTGCAGGTAAAAAAAAGTGTCAAATACAGTAAGGGTATGTTCACACGCTTAACAAAAACGTCTGAAAATACGGAGCTGTTTTCAAGGGAAAACAGCTCCTGATTTCCAGAAGTTTTTTGAGCAACTCGCGTTTTTCGCTGTGTTTTTCACAGCCGTTTTTGGGGCTTTTTCAATAGAGTCTATGGAAAAACGGCTCCAAAAAGGTCCCAAGAAGTGTCCTGCACTTCTTTGACGCGGTCGTAATTTTACGCGCCGTCTTTTGACAGCAACGCGTAAAATTACAGCTCGTCTGCACAGAACATCGTAAGACCCATTGCAAGCAAATGGGCAGATGTTTGCCGACGTATTGGAGCCGTCTTTTCAGGCGTAATTCAAGGCGTAAAACGCCTCCATTATGTCTGAAAAGATGTCGTGTGCACATACCCTAAGTGGGTGAGATTTAACAAAGCTGTGGTGCGTATTTTTTTTCAAAGGAGATCTCACAGTCTCCCAGCATTAAGAAAAACACAGCAAAATACGCACCATAGTCTGCAGTAAAAAAACGCAGAAAATGGCGCGTTTTTTCCATAGCAGAATGTCTGCTACTTTCAACAGAATTGTTGCAGAAATTTTTCGTGTGGACAAGCCCTTACTGTGTTTGCTTGTTTTTTCATTAAGATGCTTCCTTATCACTGAGGGATTAGATACTTGCTGTACTGATGGTCCTAATAAAGTGACCACTGAGTGTATTCAGTGAAGACCCAGAAATCTTCATTCTACATAGTCTATTATTGTGATTGTGAATACAACATGTTTTCTTTATAGCAATATAAGAAAGGAAAACGATAAACCATCAGTACTTCATGCTGTCCGGTGATTTGGTTTAGTATTTTTATATGCAGTATTTTTTATTATATAATCTTTATTGAAGGATACTTTATCTTGCTGTTGTCTAGTTGCTTATGTCGATAAGAAAAAAATGTTATCTTCAGATTCTTGTTTCCCAAACAAAAGTTCTTCAGTGAAGTCTTTCATAGTTGCCTCATTTTGTAACCGCAGACAGAGGGGAACATGAGTACGGAATTGGCAGCCTAAAGAAAATCAATGGGAATATAGAAAATAAGATACTAGGCAATCTTCGAAAAAGCAGATGCTATCTGTCTTTGCTTTCTTTTCTAAAAGACGCAAGTGAGGTGCCAGGGACCCAAGAAGACAGGGCCTACCATCCACCCTGATGCCCAAAACAAGATTCTAAATTCAGGGAGTGGATGAAGGAAAGAGACTGTACCTCCCAAGCACAGCGATTAATTCCGGAATGCCGCCTTCCCCTTTGTTCTGCTCTGTAACCACTAACATACCCTGTCAGAGACACGCAGGCCAGGAAAACATGCCTGCAGGCCAGTTTCCCCTCTCGGGTTACTCACTTTTTGGATTAGCAAAGAAGAAAATACATATTGTTCCGTAAACCGCACCCTATTCGTTCTGTCTTTCAGAGTCTATATTCTGCCACTAGACAGTTGGATTTAGGGGACTGAATCCCACAGAGAAACAAGTGTAGCATATTAAAATGAGCAGCGTTATACCAGCAGTAAGATACAATAAAAAAACAGGACAGGCCAGACATAGGCAGTGTCATGCTGGTGTGTGTACTGCATATGATAGTTTAGAGACACAAAGGGAAAAGCTTATCACTTGCTAACATACAGCAGTGACTAATAACTGCCCATTGTCTTTCATATAAGAATCTAAGAATAACAATCACATTTCAGAGACCAGTCCCTTATCTGGACATAGATTTCCGTGTTTTCTTTCTTTTGATAGAATTTGTGAATGAAATAGGTGGTTAACACATTGAGAATGTAAATACTTGTAACAAGCCAATGTTTCCTTTCGGCACTTTAATATGTTCCTGAGCTTTGTATTACCTCCCCCCGCTTGTCTGTGTTTTTTATTGTTCTGTCATGAAAACTGGTAATTTTCACAAGAAGTTATTGGGGGATTTCTCCAAGAAAATCCTGGGAGTGGTTGACGACAGGAAGTCTGCCAACTATAAATTCTGTAGTGCCTGAGGCTCAAGCTGTTTGTGAGACTTTTATTTTACAGCTTTTGATTTCCTGATAATACTGTGAAGAAACATAAGCTCACGTGAGACAAAGCCGACATAGTTGTGGCATTTAAAGAAAAACAATAGTTCATTAATGGCTGTAATAGTTGTGAGACCTATGCTGTAAAAATAGAACTTAGCAGATATATGTCTTACTGCCAGATTATTTCAGAAAGGGATATCTGAGGTCACTATAACACAAATGCTATAACATTGTCTAGTAGAGCACCACTATGTTACTACAAGCTGAGAATTTAAAAAAAATTGATAGTCTAAGCCTACATTCAGACGAATGTAGCTAAGCTCGGACATGAAAAACTGCAGTTTTCCACGTCCGAGGTGCACCTGTGCGGGACGCGTTGTCGCGGATCCCCATAGATTAGAGTCTATGGAGGGATGCGTGACACGCAGGAAAATAGGACATGTCCTATTTTTTCACGGACCCTTCACACGCTCCATTAAAACAACGGTCGTGTGAATGGCCCCATTGAAATACATGAGTCCGTGGGCCGGATGTTGTTTTAACGGCCGTCACATGGGCGTGATACACGCTCGTCTGAATGAGCCCTTAAAGGGAACCTGTCACCAGCATTTCACCTATTGAACTTTACTTCTCCCTCACTAGCTGCTGCTATAAAAAGTTCATTGCCGTTATCCCCTTTCCTAAACTCCTCCTCCGACTGCAAACGTTTTGCGCCTTTTATCGTAATAATCCGGTGTCCCTTTGTGTGCACACACCAAAGGAGGACATCAATGCACAAGCGCGGGATGTTGTGTGCTGGGGGAAGGCGAGGAGCTGTCAATCAAAAGTAAGAAGGTGAGGTAAACTCGGAAAGACTTGAGGAATGAAGATTTGACTCTTTTCAAAACAAAGATTTGACTCTTTTCAAACGAAGATCTGACTCTTTTCTGCTCATTAGCATACGGTGTGGGAACACTAAAAAGCTAAATACTAAAGCTACAGAGCCGACTAAGAAGATAATTATAGGTTATATTGAAATGATTTTTCACCCACTACCACCAGGTATAGTCGGTTTAATAGGTGAAATGCTGGTGACAGGTTCCCTTTAAGGTACCGTATTTTTCAGACTTGAACATGTCGAGTTACTGAAACAGCTTAACTCGCTCAGCTGAGCTGTTTCTGTAACCCCCATAGAACTAATAGAAGTTACAGAAACAGCGTAGCTCGCATGCTACGCTGTTCCTATAACTGCCATTCACTACTACGAGTGTTTCCGTAACTCATCCATGTATTCCAGTGTATTGTACCAGCAATCTAACGATCGCTGGTTCAAGTTCCCTAGGGGAACTAATAAAATGTATAAAAAAAAAAAAAGTTAGATACATTTTCAGGAGTTTAAAAAAAATGAAAAGTTGAAAAAAAAAACCTTTTCCCATTTTTTCCCAAGCACAATGTAAAAATTTTTAAAAAATTGTATCGCTGCTTCCGTAAAAGTCGGATCTATTACAATATACCATTATTTAACTCGCATGTTGAACGGCATAAAAAACATAATTGAAAACACCGGAATTGGTGTTTTTTGGTCACCTTAACGCTAAATTTTTTTTATAAAAAGTGATCAAAAAATTTGTATGTACCAAATAATGGTGCCAATAAAATCTACAGCTCGTCCCGCAAAATATAAGCCCTCATACCGCTCAATCAATGAAAAAATATAACAGTTATTGCTCTCAGAATGTGGTGAAACAGAACAATTTTTTTTTTAACAAATAGTTGTTTTTCTTTGTAAAAGTAGTAAAATATGATTTTTTTTTTCATATTTGCTGTTGTCTAAAATCTGGGTGCGTCTTATAGTCAGGTGCGTCTTATAGTCCGAAAAATACGGTATATTCACACGGCTTATCCTCAGGCTTTTATTGTGGCATAAAAGTCTTGTTTTACGCTCCAAAATACACTTGAAATAAGCCCACAAACCGTTTCCTATTGATCTCAATGGGAAATACACTGTGCTGTTTACGAGACACTTTTTTTTGCTGCTGAATAAAAAAATGCCTCATAAAAAAAAGCCTTATAAAAAGAAGTAGCATGTCACTTCTTGAGGCATTTTTGGAGCTGATTTTCCATTGACACTACAAAAAAAGCTTCAAAAAAAGCCTTCAATTTGTTTTCAAAAACGCCTTGAAATCAGCCTCTGATTTTCAGCTACTATTTGTATGTGTGAACATAACAAAAGATACAGTATTCTACATGCTTGCTTTTTCTATCATGTTTAGCTGTTATAGGAGAATGATTAGTGCCATCTCAAGAAAACAACTTTTAACCCCTTCCCGCACCTTGGCGTAAATGCATGTCCAGGTGAGCAGTAACTTCACGCACCCGGGCGTGCAGTTACGTCCGTGCTTTAAAAGTTAACCGCCGTGCGGCGCTACACCGCAGCGGCGGTTAACTTCTCAGGCAGTCTGCCCTGATGTCCGGGCACACAACAAGGGACCAATTGAAGCTGTCCCTTGTTGTAGATCGCTCTGATTGGTAAGTCTGTGCAGACTTACCAATCGAAGCTCACTTCTGATTAGGAAATACGTCACAGGCTCTGATCTCCTCTGTTGGAGTCAGGAAGTCGGGGAGATCAGAGCCTGTAGCGTCGTCGTCGTCGTCGTCGTGAAGAGAAGTCAAATTCAGAAAACCCCATAATATCCCCATTAACCCCTTGATCACAGTGTGTAACTGTGATTCCCCCCCCCCTTCCTCTCCCAGTCTATAAGGAGCTTTTTTTTTTGTGCTTTTTAAAAAAATAAATCATAAAACTCTAAAAAAAAATAAAAAAATAAAAAAGTCCATTTAGTCAGTGTTAGTCAGCGTCAGTGTGAGTCAGCGTCAGTCAGTGTTAGTCAGCGTCAGCGTTATTCAGTGTTAGTCAGCGTCAGTGTGAGTCAGTGTGAGTCAGCGTCAGTCAGCGTTAGTCAGTGTTAGTCAGCGTCAGCCAGTGTTAGTCAGCGTTATTCAGTGTTAGTCAGCGTCAGCCAGTGTTAGTCAGCGTCAGCGTTAGTCACCGTCAGTATTAGTAAGTGTCAGCGTTATTCACCGTCCGTGTTAGTCAGCGTCGGTGTTAGTCAGCGTCCATTTAGTCAGCGTTAGTTAGCGTCAATTTATTCAGTGTCAATCATTGTCAGCGTCACTTAGTTTCAGACCGTCTGTTAGCGTCAGATCGTTCCGTTTGTCAATCAGTCAGCGTCCGTCATCGTCTTTTTGTCAGTGTAGTTTAGTCAGTGTTAGTTTTAGTGTCATAAAATAAAAATAAAAAATAGAAAAAATATTCGTGTACGTTAGTGTTAGGTCAGTCCGTCTGTTAGTCAGTGTCAGACCGTCTGTTTATCAATCAGTCAGCATCAGTTAGTCATCGTCTTTTTGTCAGTGTAGTTTAGTCAGCATCAATTTAGTCTGCGTCAATTTATTTAGCGTCAGACCATCTGTTAGCGTCAGTCAGTGTGTGATTGTCAGTTAGTTATTGTTTTTTTTGTCAGTATAGTTTAGTCAGTGTTAGTGTCATAAAATAAAAAATCCAAAAACATTAGTGTACGTTAGTGTTTTACGTAAAAAAAAAAAAAGACCAAAAAAAAAATTTTTGCTATACATATACAGGGTGGGCCATTTATATGGATACACCTAAATAAAAAGGGAATGGTTGGTGATATTAACTTCCTGTTTGTGGCACATTAGTATATGGCAGGGGGGAAACTTTTCAAGCTGGGTGTTGACCATGGTGGCCATTTTGAAGTCGGCCATTTTGTATCCAACTTTAGTTTTTTCAATGGGAAGAGGGTCATGTGACACATCAAACTTATCGAGAATTTCACAAGAACAACAATGGTGTGCTTGGTTTGAACGTTGCTTTATTCTTTCATGAGTTATTTACAAGTTTCTGACCACTTATAAAATGTGTTCAAAGTGCTGCCCATTGTGTTGGATTGTCAATGCAACCCTCTTCTCCCACTCTTCACACACTGTTAGCAACACCGCAGAAGAAATGCTAGCACAGGCTTCCAGTATCCGTAGTTTCAGTTGCTGCACATCTCGTATCTTCACAGCATAGACAATTGCCTTCAGATGACCCCAAAGATAAAAGTCTAAGGGGGTCAGATCGGGAGGCATTTCTTCTGCGGTGTTGCTATCAGTGTGTGAAGAGTGGGAGAAGAGAGTTGCATTGACAATCCAACACAATGGGCAGCCCTTTGAACACATTTTATAAGTGGTCAGAAACATGTAAATAACTAATGAAAGAATAAAGTAACGTTAAAACCAAGCACACCATTGTTTTTCTTGTGAAATTCTCAATGAGTTTGATGTGTCACATGACCCTCTTCCCATTGAAAAAACTAAAGTTGGATACAAAATGGCCGACTTCAAAATGACCGCCATGGTCAACACCCAGCTTGAAAAGTTTCCCCCCTCCCATATACTAATGTGCCACAAACAGGAAGTTAATATTACCAACCATTCCCATTTTATTTAGGTGTATCCATATAAATGGCCCACCCTGTACATTCAATAAAAATGGCCCGCAAAACATTCACTGCAGAGGAGGCATATGAGATGCTCGCATCGGACACCGATACTGCGAGTGATGCTGGGTCCGCATTTGCTCTGTCCTCCTCAAGCGACACAGAGGAACCCCCTCGCAGTCGCAGGAGGGTTAGTGTTCAAGTAACACCTGCACCTGAACCCAATTGGTTGCCCCCAACCTCCTACACCCCCCAAGTACCGGACTTTACTGCTGCTGCAGGGGTCCAAGTCCAGACAGCAGGGCTGTCCGAGATTGAGTTTTTCCAGCTCTTTTTTTCGGACAGCCTTGTGGAAAATATTGTTGAGCAAACTAATCTATGTGCTCAACAATTTATTGCTGTCAACCCCGAAAGTTTTTATGCCAGGCCATACAGGTGGCATCCCACTGACAAAGCAGAAATGCTGCAGTACTGGGGATTGGTACTAAATATGGGCCTGACGAAGAAGCCATCGGTGAGGGCCTATTGGTCCACCGATATTCTGTACCACTGCCCCTTATACCGCACCACAATGCCCAGGGCTCGTTTTGAGGCAATACAGAAATTTTTACATTTCAATGACAATTCCCAGTGCCCCCCCAGGATGACCCCAATTTTGATAGACTCTACAAAATTAGATCCCTTATTTCCCATTTGGCCCAAAAATTTTCAGCATCTTATACCCCTGGCAGAGAAATTGCCATTGACGAGTCCCTCGTGCATTTCAAGGGAAGGGTGAAGTTCAGGCAATATTTGCCCAACAAACGTGCCATGTATGGCATAAAAATGTATAAGTTGTGTGAGTCGGTGTCGGGCTACACACACACGTTTAAAATATACGAGGGAAGGGACAGTCAAATTGAGCCCCCAAACTGTCCACCCGTCCTGACCACAACTGGGAAGATTGTCTGGGACCTCCTGCACCCACTGTTTAATAAGGGGTACCACTTGTATATTGACAACTGGTATACAAGTGTACCCCTGTTCAAATGCCTGGCGGAGCAAAAAACAGTGGCGTGTGGGACGGTCCGCAAAAACCAGAGACAGCTCCCAAAAACCCTTCTTGGCCAACCCCTGCAGCGTGGGGAGAGCAGGCCTATAATAAGTTCATGGGGGGAGTGGACCTTTCTGACCAGATGCTTAAGCCGTACAATGCCATGTGGAAATCAAAAATTTGGTATAAAAAACTTGCGGTGTACTTTATCCAAATGGCATTGTACAACTCCTTTGTCATCTACAGGAGCACTGATCAGGAGGGGACATACCTGGAGTACCAGGAGAAGGTGATCAAATCCCTTCTCTTTGGGAATGTGTCAGAGGTAGGGGAAAGTTCTGCCTCCGCAAGTACGGATGTCCCCAGGATAGTTCCAGGCCAGCACTTTCCTGGTGAAGTGCCGCTCACAGAAAAAAAAGGCGCCCCCAGAAAAAGTGTCGTATCTGTGCAAGAAGAGGCATAAGAAAAGACACGACATACCAGTGTAACACCTGTCCCACCCACCCTGGACTGTGTATCAAGGAGTGCTTCCAAATATATCACACCTCTCTGGAGTTGTAAAAAATTTTTTTATCTGTCCCTTTCATTTATAATTATAGTCCCTTCCATTTACAATTACCGTCCCTTTGATTTACCATAACCATTTCACCATTTAAAAATTGATCCCCCATAACAAAACTAAAAATACTCATTATACCCTAGATCAATACCTAGGATTTGTAATATGGTGTAGTATCTGCACAATTTTTTAGGCCTTTGCAAACATGACATGTGCCCAAAAATCATCCAAGTAAAATAAGGCCTCAAAATCCTTGTGGTGTTCCAATACTTTCTGGCCCTGCCATACGACCAGCAACAGCAGATTAGAGCCAATTTGATGGTATTTCTAAACTCAGAAGAAATGGACCAATAAGTGTTGAGGTGCTTTTCTTCACTTGCATGATCAGTGTCTGAAAAATCTGTCCTATAAATGAAGCATTTGTGAAAAAATTTGAAAATGTCCTTTTTCACTCCACATTTCCACAAGATTCTGCAAAGAAACTGTGCCGTCAAAAAAGTGACGACACCCCTAGATAAATTCCTTGAGGGGTGTAGTATTCAAAATGGGGTAATATCTGGGTGTTTTCCATCATTATGGGGGCTCAGAGTCTCTTCAAAGATCAAATGGGGCTGTTGAACCAATCATGTAAAACTTGGGCCCTGAAAATCTAAGGCTGCTCCTTCACTTCCAGGCACTGCCATGTGCCCACACAACATATTTGGATCACTTTGGGGGTATCTCCGAACTCGGTACAAATGAGCCAATAAATGTTGAGGTGTTTTTCTTCACTTGCATGCTCTGAACAATCTGTCTTATAAATGAAACATTGGTGAAAAAATTGAAAATAGCTTTTTTCACGCCAGATTTTGACAAGATTCTGCAAAAAAAATGTGTGGTCAAAAATGTGATCGCACACCGAGATTTTTTTTTAGAGGGGTGTAGTTATCAAAATGGGGCCATTCTGGGTGTTTCCCATCATTATGGGGGCTCAGAGTCTCAAGCAAAACTTGAGTCTTGAAAACCTAAGGCTTTTCCTTCACTTCCATGCACTGCCATGTGTCCACACAACATATTTGGACCACTTTGGGGGTATCTCTGAACTCAGTACAAATGGGCCAATAATGCTTTTCTTCACTTGCATGCTCTGTGTCTGAAAAATCTGTCCTGTGAATGAAGCAGTTGTGAAAATATTTCAATTGTTCTTTCACTCACCAGATATCCACAAGATTCTGCAAAAAAATTATTGGTTAAAAAATTGATCACACCCCTAGAAAAAAATTCCTTGATGGGTCCACTTTCCAAAATGGGGTCACTTTTGGGGGGTTTCCACTGTTTTGGTCCCTCCAGGGCATTGCAAATGCGACATGGAACTGAAAACTATTCCAGCAAAATCCGTTCTCCAAAATCCAAATGACGCTCCTTCTCTGCTGAGCCCTGCTGTGAGTCCAAACAGCAGTCTATTACCACATATGTGGTATTGCCGTAATCGGGAGAAATTGCTTTACAAATGTAGTGGTGCTTTTTCTCCTTTATTCCTTTTAAAAATTTAAAATTTCTATGTTTTTTCAGAAAAAAAGTAGATTTTCATCTTCACACACGAATTGAAATAAATTTTGCAAAACAACTGTGGGGTCAAAATGCTAACCATACCCCTAGAAAGATTCCTTGATGGGTCCACTTTCCAAAATGGGGTCACTTTTGGGGGGTTTCCACTGTTTTGGTCCCTCCAGGGCATTGCAAACGCGACATGGCACTGAAAACTATTCCAGCAAAATCCGTTCTCCAAAATCCAAATGACGCTCCTTCTCTTCTGAGCCCTGCTGTGAGTCCAAACAGCAGTCTATTACCACATATGTGGTATTGCCGTAATCGGGAGAAATTGCTTTACAAATGTAGTGGTGCTTTTTCTCCTTTATTCCTTTTAAAAATTTAACATTTCTAAGTTTTTTCAGAAAAAAAGTAGATTTTCATCTTCACACACGAATTGAAATAAATTTAGCAAAACAACTGTGGGGTCAAAATGCTAACCATACCCCTAGAAAGATTCCTTGAGGGGTCCAGTTTCAAAAATAGGGTCAATTTTGGGGGGTTTCCACTGTTTTGGTCCCTCCAGGGCATTGAAAACGCGACATGGCACTGAAAACTATTCCAGCAAAATCAGTGCTCCAAAATCCAAATGACGCTCGTTCTCTTCTGAGCCTTGCTGTGGGTCGAAACAGCAGTGTATTACCACATATGTGGTATTGCCGGAATCGAGAGAAATTGCTTTACAAATGTAGTGGTGCTTTTTCTCCTTTATTCCTTGTAAAAATTAAAAATTTCTATGTTTTTTCAGAAAAAAAGTAGATTTTCATCTTCACACACAAATTCAAATCGATTTCGCAAAACAACTGTGGGGTCAAAATGCTAACTATACCCCTAGAAAGATTCCTTGAGGCGTGAAGATTCTAAAATGGGGTCACTTTTTCTCTGTTTTTACTGTATCGGCAGCACAAGAACTCTTCAAACCTGACATGGTGCCTAAAATATATTCTAAAAAAAGGAGGCCCCAAAATCCCCTAGGTGTTCCTTTGCTTCTGAGGCATGTGCTTCAGTCCGTTAGCACACTACGGCCACATGTGGGATATTTCTAAAAAGTGCATAATCTGGGCAATAAATATTCAGTTGCATTTCTTGGAAAAAACTTTCTGTGTTACAGAAAAAAATGGATTACATGTGAATTTTGGCAAAAAAAATGAAATTTGTAAATTTCACCTGTAGTTTGCTTTAATTCCTCTGAAATGCCTAAAGGGTTAAAACACTTTCTGTATGCTGTTTTGAATACTCTGAGGGGTGCAGTTTTCAAAATGGGTTGATTTATGCAGACTTTCTAATATATAAGGCCCACAAACTAACTTCAGAACTGACCTGGTCCCTGAAAAAATGGCCTTTTGAAATTTTCTTGAAAATATGAGAAATTGCTGCTAAATTTCTAAGCCTTGTAACGTCCTAGAAAAATAAAAGAATGTTCCAAAAACGATGCAAATATAAAGTAGACATATGGGAAATATAAACTAGTAAGTATTTTGTGTGGTAATACTATCTGTCTTTCAAGCAGATAGATTTAAATTTCGAAAAATGGTAATTTTTGCAAATATTCTCTAAATTTGATGTTTTTCACAAATAAACATTGAGTTTATCGACTAAATTTTTTCACCAACATAAAGTACAATATGTCACGAGAAAACAATCTCAGAATCGCTTGGATAGGTAAAAGCATTCCAGAGTTATTACCACATAAAGTGACACATGTCAGATTTGAAAAATCTGCTTCATCCTGAAGGCCAAAACAGGCTCAGTCCTGAAGGGGTTAAAGGCAGATGTCTTGTCAATCCGCTGATTACAGCTGGTCCAGCTCCTGGAATTCCTGTTATTGCTAGGGGAAACTCCAACTTGCCATTAATTTCTCCTGCAGCAGCTGTTGCAGGGGAGATGTAGTATTACATGCCAGCCATGCAAATGAATGGCCGACTACGTAACACAAAGACTAGCTGGGTCAACCAGAGCAAGCACACCTCTTTGTAAGGAGCTCATAGAGGGGTACCTTAGTCAGGGATTCCCCGTCTATACTCCCTCATGGTGGGAAACTCCTACCTTTTCAATAAGGGTATATTCTCACAAGCAGTATATGCTGTAGAAATTAGGCAGCATTTACAGCAGCAGCAAAGTGAATGAGATTTCTGCATCTCATCCACAAGCTGCGTAAAAAAAGACACAAAGTCAAGATCCCCGGGAACCTCTAAATAGATACAGACCCCAGACTAGACTCCTAGATACATATCCCAGACCAGACACCCCACCAGATACTCACCTTTCCCTGTTCCCCCTAAAATCATACCTCCGATCAGACAGGTCAGCAGATTCGCACCACTCCACATTCTAGCAATTCTCTTTACTCCCAGGTGCTGCAGAGGACTGCAGGAACAGGGAGAAATCCGTATGTTGTGAGGTTTGTCTGCTCTTCTCGGAGTCTGGGAAATCTTTTTTTCCGCGAGTCCCCTGGACATAACAGGAGAATTGAATAGTATGTCATACGTCTTCCTCTGCATCTATCCTATGCAAACATCAGCCCTGACTGTCTCGTACTGAGACTGGTAATGGATGTGCAAGTGAACCTCAGTGTTTTCCAAAATATTTAGTTCAAAAATACAATAAATTACTCCCTTGTTGCCTGAAAATAGAAGTAGTACTGCACCTTTTCATTCTGAATGCCAGACTATAATTTGTCTGTTGGCTAAAGCAGTGTTCTGCAGTCAGGGACTAGTTTGCCGAATCAGTTTTGATTAAGACCCCAGACACTCTAAACATATAAAGACTCTGTAAACAAATACAGATCACCAGACTCCTAAATAAATACAGGCCCCTGACCTAAATAAATACAGACCCCCGACAAAACACTACAAAAATTCAAACCCCAAACCAGACCCACTAAATAATTACAGACTCCAGACCAATCCCCCTAAATAAATATAGATGCTGGACCATATCCCCCACAAAATTACTGTCCCCAGACCAGAGCCCCTAAATAAATACAGACCCCCGACAAAACACTACAAAAATTCAAACCCCAAACCAGACCAGACCCACTAAATAATTACAGACTCCAGACCATTACCCCTAAATAAATACAGATGCCGGACCATACCCCCTAAAAAATTACTGACCCCAGACCAGAGCCCCTAAATAAATACAGCCCTCATACTCCCTAAGTAAACAGACCATAAACCAGATCCCCTAAATACAGAACCCTGACCAGACAACTCACCAGATATTTACCTTTCCCTGTTCCCCCTCAATTCAGACCAAAAATCATCAGCTATCTCTCCACATTCCCGCAGTCCTCTTTACTCTCGGGCGTTGCAGCAGACTGCAGGAATGGGGAAAGTTTAGTTTTTTTGTGAAGGGGGGTGCACCTAAAAGATTATTCTGCTCTTCTGGGAGTCTGGGATTTTACGCCTTTTTCCAGTAGTCTCCTGAACATTATGGGAGAGTTGGAAAGTATGTTATACGACTTCCCCTGAATCTACCCAATGCGGACATCAGCCCTGACTGTCTTGTACTGGGACAGGTTATAGATGTGCAAGAGAAGCAGAGTATTTTCCAAATTATTTAAATCAAAATGATAATAAATTACTCCTCTGTTTCCTGGAAACAGAAACTTTACGGCACCTTTTGATTCTGAATGTCAGACTATAATTTGATTGTTGACTAAAACAGATTTCTGGATTAATTTGCTGAAGCAACAGGCGTTGTAGTGTTTGGATTCATACTATATGCTTTGAGACCAAAATGTCTAAAACTGGGACTCCGCATCACGGGAGAATCTCTTTTGTGCTTTTTGTTTTTTCATAAAACCTAAGCAGTGCCAGGTAGAGAGCTGTATTAGCTGGAGTAGACCGATCGTCAGTATTTTGTATAATACTACCAATACTGTGTATATTCTTGAAGCACTCGCCTTGCTAAATCTTGCTTTTATAAACTTTTAAAGGGATTTTTTTTTTAAATCTCCTGCTCCCTTATCAACTTTAAAGAGTTGGGATAAAAAGAGCCTTTCATTCTGGCCGGCCTTGTATTGTGAGCTCTTAAAGAGGCTCTTTCACCACATTATAGTGCCCTATCTCCGACATAATCTGATCGGCGCTGTAATGTAGATAAGTGTTTTTTATTTTGAAAAACTATCAATTTTGAGCAAGTTACGCACAATTTTAGATTTATACTAATTAGTAATTAATAGACAACTAGACGTGTTTTTTACCAACTGGGCATTTTTAGCAGTACTCGCAACACAGCGTGATCTTGCGAGATCACGCTGTGCAGTCACATACTGTGCAGTCACATACTCCCATATTAACTTTACCGAAGTGTCATAGAAGAGAATAGACATCACCTCCAGCCAGGACGCGATGTCTATTCATCACTCCCGTTTCTGTGAATGACCGCACGCGTGATCTCGCGAGATCACGGTGTGCTGTGTGAGTAAGTCCCCAAGAAACTTTACCGAAGTGTTCGTGAGTGTGAATAGACATCGCGTCCTGGCTGGAGGTGATGTCTATTCTCTTCTAAGACACTTCGGTAAAGTTAATATGGGAGTATGTGATCTTGCGAGATCACGCTGTGTTGCGAGTACTGCTAAAAATGAATGGAGAGAAGTGTATGACGCTTATTGGTCAGCGTCATACACTTCTCTTTACAACGCCCTGTTGGTAAAAAAGTAAAAACACGCCCAGTTGTCTATTAACCCCTAGGCGCACAAGGACGCAACTGTACGTCCATGCGGCCAGTGTCTTAGCGCACAGGGACGTACAGTTACTGAGTGGTTCGCGGTGCACACTGTCGGCGACAGTGTGCACCGGGAACCGGGAGGCCAGCTGTCCCTGACAGCTGACACTCCACTGTATGCCGATCAGAGGCTTATTTCCGCTGATATCGGCAATTAACCCCTTGATTGCGGTGATTGATTGCAATCACCGCATTCAGGGGTTTCTAGCTCATCGGCAGACCTCACGATAAATCGTGAGGTTTGCAGATAGCTAGCATGGCGATCGGAGGCCAAGAAATGGCCTCCGTGTCTGCCATGTACGGAAGCCTATCAGGATCAGCCTCCTGATAGACTTCCTGTCAGAGTAACAGGACGTCACTGCCGTTCGCGATTCACACTGTCGATGACCGTGTCTGTGACAGTGTCGGTGACAGTGTGCATTGGTAACGAGGTCAGCTGTCCCTGACAGCTGACACTCCACTAGTTGCCGATCAGCGGCTCATTGCCACTGATTTCGGCAATTAACCCATTACATGCGGGGTTCGATTGCGATCCTTGGTCTGCCATGTAAGCAAGCCTATGAGGATCAGCCTCTGGCTGGTCCTCGTAGAGTAACTGTCAGAGTGAATGTGACGTCACACTGACAGTTGGAATACATTACACTACCTAGGTAGTGTTATGTATTCTAGCAGTGATCAGAGCTGCAGGTAAAAGAAGAAAGTGTAAAAAGTAAATAAAAAATAAAAAAAAGTTAATAAAAATGTTTTACAAAAGTGTAAAAATAAAAGATTTTTTTTTCCTATAATAAGTCTCTTATTATAGGGAAAAAATGAAACCGTTAAAAAACAGTACACATATTTGGTATCACCGCGTTCGTAACGACCCAAACTATAACACTATAATGTTGTTTTTACCGCACGGTGAACGCCGCAAAAAAAACAAACTAAAAACAATGCCAGAATCACTATTTTTTGGTCACCACCCCTCCCAAAGTATAGAATAAAAAATGATCAAAAAGTCGCATGTACCCGAAAATAGTACCAATAAAAACTACAACCCGTCCCGCAAAAAACAAGCCCTTACACCGCTTTTTTGACCGAAAAATAAAAAGTTACGGCTAAGAATATGGTGACAGAAAATAAATTATTTTATAAAGAAGTGATTTTATTGTGCAAACGCTGCAAAACATAAAAAAACCTATATACATATGGTATCGCCGTAATCGTACCGTCCCTTAGTATAAAGTACAATTGTCATTTATAGCGCATTATGAACGCCGTAAGAAATAAAGAATTTAAAACGCCAAAATTACTGTTTTTGGCCACCAAAGCTCTAAATAAAATGTAATAAAAAGTGATCAAAGATTTGCATCTACCAAAAAATCGTACCAATAAAAACTACAGCTCGTCCTGCCAAAAATAAGCCCTCACACCGCTCAATTCATGGAAAAAGAAAGAAGTTATGGCGTTTGGAAGGCGGGGAGTGAAAAACTAAAATGGAAAAGCAAAAAAGGATCAGTCCTGCAAAGGTTAATTAATTTCTATTAAAAAAATAAATTATTACCACATGTGGGGTATTGTCGTATTCGGGAGAGATTGCGTTACAAATTTAGGGCGATTTTTTTTCTCCTTTATCCCTTGTGAAAATGAAAAAATTCAACATTTTAGTGGACAAAAATGTTTATATTCATTTTCACGGCCTAATTCTACTAAATTCTGCAAAAGACCTGTGTGGTATAAATGTTTACTATACCCCTAGAAAAATTCCTTGAGGGGTCTAGTTTACAAAATGGGGTCACTTTTGGGGTGTTTCCACTATTTTGTTCCCTCTAGGGGGTTGCAATCGCGACATGGCACTAAAAACCAATCCAGCAAAATCTGTGCTCCAAAATCCAAATGGCGCTCCCTCCCTTCTGAGCGCTGCCGTGGATCCAAACAGCAGTTTATTACCACATATGGGGTATTTCCGTAATCGGGAGAAGATGCTTTACAAATGATAGGGTGAATTTTCTTCTTTATTATATTAAAAATGTCTATGTTAAAAAAGTAGATTTTCATTTTCACAGACTAACTCCAATAAATATAGCAAAATACCTGTCGGGTCAAAGTGCTAACTATACCACTAGATAAATTCCTTGAGGAGTCTAGTTTCCAAAATGGGGTCACTTTTGGGGAGTTTCCACTGTTTTGGCACCACAAGACCTCCTCAAACTCGACATGGTGCCTAAAATATAATCTAAAAATAAGCAGGCCCCAAAATCCTCTAGGTGCTCCTTTGCTTCTAAGGCCAGTGTTTCAGTCCATTTCCGCACTAGGGCCATATGTGGGATGTTCCTAAAAACTGCAGGACCTGGGCAATAAATATTGAGTTGTATTTCTCTGGTAAAACCTTCTGTGTTACACAATTTTTTTTATTACAAATGAATTTTGGCAAAGAAAGGAGAAATTTGTAAATTTCCCCTCTACTTTGCTTTATTTACTGTGAAACGCCTAAAGGGTTAAAATACTTTCTGAATGCTGTTTTGAATACTTTGAGGGGTGCAGTTCTTAAAATGGGGTAATTTATTGGGGTATTCTAATATATAAGGCCCTCAAAACCACTTCAGAACTGAACTGGCCCCTGTAAAAATCGCCTTTTGAAATTTTCTTGAAAATGTGAGAAATTGCTGCTAAAGTTCTAAGCCTTGTAACGTCCTAGAAAAATAAAAGGACGTTCAAAAAACGATGCAAATATAAAGTACACATATGGGAAATGGTAACTAGTGACTATTTTGTGTGGTATTACTATCGGTTTTATAAGCAGATACATTTAAATTTAGAAAACTGCTAATTTTCTCTAAATTTTGGTGTTTTTCACGAATAAATATTGAATTTATCGACCAAATTTTTCCACTATCATAAAGTACAATATGTCACGAGAAAACAGTCTCAGAATTGCTTGGATAGGTAAAAGCATTCCGGAGTTATTACCACATAAAGTGACACATGTCAGATTTGAAAAAATCAGCTGTGCCACAAGGCCAAAACAGGCTGCGTCCTAAGGGGGTTAAAGAGGCTCTGTCACCAGCTTTTGCAACCCCTATCTGCTATTGCAGCAGATAGGCGCTGCAATGTAGATTACAGTAACGTTTTTATTTTTAAAAAACGAGCATTTTTGGCCAAGTTATGACCATTTTTGTATTTATGCAAATGAGGCTTTCAAAAGTACAACTGGGCGTGTTGAAAAGTAAAAGTACAACTGGGCGTGTATTATGTGTGTTACATATGGGCGTGTTTACTACTTTTACTAGCTGGGCGTTCTGACGAGAAGTATCATCCACTTCTCTTCAGAACGCCCAGCTTCTGGCAGTGCAGACACAGCCGTGTTCTCGAGAGATCACGCTGTGACGTCACTCACAGGTCCTGCATCGTGTCAGACGAGCGAGGACACATCGGCACCACAGGCTACAGTTGATTCTGCAGCAGCATCAGCGTTTGCAGGTAAGTCGATGTAGCTACTTACCTGCAAACGCTGATGCTGCTGCAGAATCAACTGTAGCCTGTGGTGCCGATGTGTCCTCGCTCGTCTGACACGATGCAGGACCTGTGAGTGACGTCACAGCGTTATCTCTCGAGAACACGGCTGTGTCTGCACTGCCAGAAGCTGGGCGTTCTGAAGAGAAGTGGATGATACTTCTCGTCAGAACGGCCAGCTAGTAAAAACGCCCCGATGTACTCACATAATACACGCCCAGTTGTACTTTTACTTTTCAACACGCCCAGTTGTACTTTTGCAAGCCTCATTTGCATAAATACAAAAATGGTCATAACTTGGCCAAAAATGCTCGTTTTTTAAAAATAAAAACGTTACTGTAATCTACATTGCAGCGCCTATCTGCTGCAATAGCAGATAGGGGTTGCAAAATCTGGTGACAGAGCCTCTTTAAGAAACGAATTAGCATAAATCTTAAATTGCTCATAACTTGCTCAAAATTGATCGTTTTTCAAAATAAAAAACACTGTTGTTAATATGTAGGAGACATGGCACTTATAATTTGGTGACAGAGCCTCTTTAAATAAATTGTTAGAAATGTAATGGAATACATGTACCTTGTGCTCTAGTCATTGTTTTGATTTGGCATTTATACAGTTAAAAAAAATAAAAAATGTGTCTTACTATAATGTTACATTTTAGAATAAGTTTTTTATTAGTTTTTTTTTCATTTGTGAATACAAATTCAGAGGAAAGTGCAAATTCTGCTAGATATTAGCATATTAGGCTATTGGATATTACATGTTTCTTGCTGAATATTTTAGTAGTAGATTAGTATTGTTGTTTACCAAGTACAAAATTAAAGGTGTTGTCCAGTTTTAGCAAATTATAAAAAATTCCACAATCTAATATCCTATAACTAGCAGGCGCTTTCTATGAAAATGTAAAAACATTTTTTAGAAGGCTGTAATGCAATACTGTACAATGCACTGAATACACAAAAGCGTTTTTTTCCCCCATGTTTCAATTTACAAAAGAGGACTACATTGTTGTTGTTTTTTTTGCATTTAACAATTTTTTTCATTATATTCATATTGTTCATTGTGTTTACATTTGCCACGCTGCTAGACCACAGGGAGAATCCACTGGTGAAGTCAGTGACTCAGGAGCTTCGATGGTACAACATGGATTAAATGCAGACAAAACTTTCATGCAAGTGCATTACTTAAAGGTTAGTGGTTAAACGTTTGATCATATTTCTGAGTATCTTTAAAAACTGATAGCTAGATTGCCAAATGCTTACAAATATTTAACAGCTGCAAATAAATCCTTTGTTGAATGTAAGATTTAATAAAATATTTATATGAAAGTTATAACATTGTCAGTGTATTGTATATGCTGTATATTTAGCAGAATGAACAGCAATGTGGGTATGTATAGAATGGGTACATGCCAACTGGACCTAGCCATGCAAACATCCATGAAAAGGGGGACAGCACTGTGTTTAATATATGCCTTTTTTATTTTTTCATTATTATTCATCTTTCATTATCTTTAATGCCCATAATACTGCCACTGTACAGTAGTGTTCCTTCTAGCATGTTATTTAACTAATACAACAATGATGGATTAGTATATGCACATACTCTATGTATAACTGAATGTTTATTCAAACTACTACCAATTAGATTTGTGGTCCACATTATACCCTAATTTTTTACTTTATTTTTTAGGGTTATTTTCTACTACGATTTCTTGCAAATACCATAGGTGCAGATAATTACTTATCATTTCTGAGAAGTTTTGTAAATAGATCTCATGGACAACTGATACTTTCTCAGGTAGGATTTAAAAATATTGTAATTTTCTATATAGAAATACAACTTCATGCAATCAAGGTGCATGGACATGCAGCTGGAAGCACGTGAAAGGCAAAAAGAAGTTCAGCATTATATATACGATAGAACCAGGACCCTTTATTGTAGAGTAGCAGTACAAACAAATGGAAGTAGCAAGGGTGCTGACATGTTTCGGGAAACAATATCCCATAGTCATAGCATACTCTGCTTAACTGGACAGTAAATTATCAAAAACTTATGCTAATCTAATAGTATACCTGATATATATCAACTTTGTAGTTTACTTACTGTTAAAGTTTAGTTGTTTTATCCATGAAAATTCTGTGTGAAGTTACTGCCACTAGAGGTCTCCCCTTCTTGAATCTGAAGTTCGCCACCTAATGCTCTAGTTACAGAGCAGACAAAACGGATTGCAGGAAGTGGAGGTTTTGTCTCTTCACAACCTGCCCATAGATGTCTATGGAGGGGGGAGGGGAGCAGGAGGAGGATGGCGGAGCACAGAGCGAGAGAAGAGACACCAGCACCTAGTAAGAGTTATATATTATCCCAGTGTTGGATTCACAGCTACACTTCTCAGTACTACTGTATAATCTCTTTCATGTTGCTGCTTCTATATACACCGTGTTCCAAATTATTATGCACATTGGATTTAAGTGTCATAAACATTTAATTATTAGTTTTTCAATTAAACTCATGGATGGTATTGTGTCTTAGGGCTCTTCGGATCATTGTAATCAATCTCAGACACCTGTGATAATTAGTTTGCCAGGTGTGCCCAATCAAAGGAAAACTACTTAAGAAGGACGTTCCACATTATTAAGCAGGCCACAGGTTTCAAGCAATATGGGGGAAAAAAAGGATCTCTCTGCTGCCGAAAAGCGTGAAATAGTGCAATACCTTGGACAAGGATGAAAACATTGGATATTTCAAGAAAACTTAGGCGTGATCATCGTACTGTGAAAAGATTTGTGGCTGATTCAGAGCACAGACGGGTTTGTTCAGATAAAGGCATAATGAGGAAGGTTTCTGCCAGACAAATTAATAGGATTAGGAGAGCAGCTGCTAACAGGTATTTGAAGCTGCTGGTGCCTCTGGAGTCCCGCAATCCTCAAGGTGTAGGATCCTCCAGAGGTTTGCAAGTATGCATAAAGCTATTATTCGGCCACCCCTAAATAATGCTCACAAGCAGAAACGGTTGCAGTGGGCTCAGAAATACATGAAGACTAATTTTCAAACCGTGTTGTTTACTGATGAATGCCGTGAAACCCTGGATGGTCCAGATGGATGGAGTAGTGGATGGTTGGTGAATGGCCACCATGTCCCAACAAGGCTGCGACGTCAGCAAGGAGGTGGCGGTGTCATGTTTTGGTCTGGAATCATGGGGAGAGAGCTGGTAGGTCCCTTTAGGGTCCCTGACGGTGTGAAAATGACCTCTGCAAAGTATGTAGAGTTTATGACTGACCACTTTCTTCCATGGTACAAAAAGAAGAACCGTGCCTTTCGTAGCAAAATTATCTTCATGCATGACAATGCACCTTCTCATTCTGCAAAGAATACCTATGTGTCATTGGCTGCTATGGGCATAAAAGGAGAGAAACTCATGTTCCCCTGAGCTTTTGGAGCATCCTCAAGCAAAATATCTATGAGGGTGGGAGGCAGTTCACATCAAAACAGAAGCTCTGGGAGGCTATTCTGACATCCTGCAAAGATATTCAAGCAGAAACTGTCCAAATACTCACAAATTCAATGGATGCAAGAATTGTGAAGGTGATATCAAAGAAGGGGTCCTATGTTAACATGTAACTTGGCTGTTAAGTTTTTTTGGATTGAAAGAGCTTTTGATTTCTGTAAAGGGGGATTCACACGAGCGTGTATTCGGTCCGTGCGGGCCGCGTGGTTTTCACACGGCACGCATGGACCAATACAAGTCTATGGGGCAGTACAGACAGTCCGTGCTTTTTGCGCAGCGTTTGGCTGCTGCGCAAAAAGCGCGACAGGTTCAATAACTCTGCGTATTTCGCACATCACGCACCCATTGAAGTCAATGGGTGCGTGAAAACCACGCAGGTTGCACGGAAGCACTTCCGTGCGAACTGACTGAAACAGCGCACCAGCTGTCAAAAGGATGAATGTAAACAGAAAAGCACCACGTGCTTTTCTGTTTCCGAACATCCAAACGGAGTGTCTTTGCGATGAGCGAAGCCGGACAAGCGAACCGAACTTCACCGGGTTCGGCCGAACTCGTTTTGGCCGAACCCGGCAAAAAAATTATCGGTACGCGACGTCAGGAGATAGTCACTGTCCATGGTGCTGAAAGAGTTAAACTGGTTCAGCACCATGGACAGTGACTTCCGATCCCAATATACATGAACCTGTAGAAAAAAAAACGAAGTTCTGACTTACCGATAACTCCCGGCGTCTTCCTCCAGTCTGATCTCCCGGGATGACAATTCAGTCCAAGTGACAGCTCCAGCCAAGCACAGGCTGCAGCGGTCACATGGACTGGCGTCAATATGATTGGGTCTCATTCATTCCCCTCGCCGAATTTTCCCTTAATAACCGGGTCAGTAACTCGTCAGGGGTCTCCCCCTTTTTCTGTAATTTTGGGTTTAATCCACGGTTCTCCTCCGTTTCACCTGGTAGTTCCAACAATCCCGAGGTAGAGGTCATTCATCGGGAACTGTGCACAGTCTGGGCCCAGGTTCAGAAGAACTTAGAGGCGTCCCAGAGCGTACAAAAAACTCAGGCTGATAGAAGACGTTCTGCTAACCCTTTGTTTATGGTCGGGGATCTGGTGTGGTTATCGTCTAGAAACTTGCGCCTAAGGTCCCGTCCAAGAAGTTTGCTCCCCGGTTTATTGGGCCGTATAAGGTCATTGAAGTCCTCAATCCTGTCTCCTTCCGACTGGAGTTGCCCCCATCTTTTCGAATACACGACGTGTTTCATGCCTCCCTCCTTAAACGCTGCTCCCCGTCCTTGGCTCCCTCGAGGAAACCTCCTGTTCCCGTTCTCACCCCTGAGGGGGTGGAATTCGAGGTGGCCAAGATTGTGGACAGCAAGATGGTCCAAGGCTCCCTCCAGTACCTGGTCCATTGGAGAGGATACGGGCCTGAGGAGAGGACTTGGGTACCCGCCTGGGATGTTCACGCTGGGGTATTGGTCAGGAGGTTCCACCTTCGTTTCCCCAATAAACCAGGTCCACCTAGAAAGGGTCCGGTGGCCCCTCATAAAAGAGGGGGAACTGTAAAGGATCTGCCAGGCACAACTTCTGTGTATACGCCCATAGGTAATCAGTCTGCACCTGAGTCTATGTCTCTGAGACTGACTCCAGCTTCCACCATTCAGGATGGCAGGCTTAGGAGTGGGAGAGCCTATCGCAGCCTGGCCAGACGGAGCTAGCTCCCGCCCTCTGTCTATTTATACCTGCCTTTCCTGTTCCTCCTTTGCTTGTGATTCTTCTCGTGTGGTTTCCTGGCCCAGCTACAGCTTCTAACTATTTGATCCTGCTCCATACTGACCCTGGCTTTCTGACTACTCTCCTGCTCTGCGTTTGGTACCTCGTGCACTCCTGGTTTGACTCGGCTCGTTCACCACTCTTGTTGCTCACGGTGTTGCCGTGGGCAACTGCCCCATTTCCCTTTGCTTTGTGTTCCCTTGTTTGTTTGTCTCATGCACTTACTGAGCGTAGGGACCGCCGCCCAGTTGTACCCCGTCGCCTAGGGCGGGTCGTTGAAAGTAGGCAGGGACAGAGTGGCGGGTAGATTAGGGCTCACTTGTCCGTTTCCCTACCCCCGTCATTACAGTTTTAGTAATTGAAGTGTCAATGAGTCTCTGAATTAATCCTCTTATGCAAGAAATGCAACAACATCCACAAATTACAAGTATGGCTGCCACTGTTGCTAAGGAAATCAATAGACTGGATATGTGGTTACTCCATTTTCCAAACCATCCTTCAAGCCTATTAGTGAAGATGTCATTAATTCCAGTTTTCCACAAGCTCTTCGGACAGGGAATTGAGTTCTTCCAATGCCTTGATAATACTACCATCAGGAGATGTATTATTGGAAATAAAAGTACAACAGAAGATGCAAACATTTTGCAGACACCCCCTTTTTCTGCTAGTAACATATCCAGGGCCATTTTATTTTGCCATGTCATTAAAGATATAGGTCCCAACTTATCTGCAATGCCCTTTATTGCATCTCTAGTATAATTAACAAATCTATATTGATTGTAATAAATATAATTAATCCAGTCGACATTCTTATTTATCATAGACCACCAGAAAAATACTGACTCGAAGCCTGATGCAATATGATTTCGGGCCTTAAACTCATTTGGCCCACTTCGGGTTACTCCTATTTCATCTATGTGTATCCTATGGTCAAAGGAACCTCCAGGGTTAGACTGCTTATAGCGATTCAGATAGTCTCCAGGGCTATTTTCTCATTCTCTGAAACTCAGGGGCTGAAAACAAGTGGATGTCATCAGAAGCTGAACCACAGTACAGATAGCATAGGTCTCAGCTTCCTGTCTCCACATAGCCATCAGAGATCAGTCCTTGCCCTTGTCTGGTTGGTAAACCAATTAGAGGAGTAATTACCATTATCGGTACCAATATCTATGGAGGTTTCACAAAACTCTTCAGTGAGGTTCCCTACTTTCTTACCTTGCCCATTCCTCAGAAAGCAGGTGTAGTTGCCTGGGTAAGCAACTACTAAGGGAGGGATTTCATCTCTCCCCACAGGTGGGTACAATAAAGAGAATGTCTTACATAATTTATCACCGGGATTATATGATGCATTATATAAAGATAACATGCATTGCAGACCTTGTGGGTTCGCCTGAAAGGTATAGTACCCAGATGAGGCCTGGCTTTTGCACATGCGATACAGTTAGTTCTTTAATTTTGGATTGCAGTGTATCCCATCCAGGCTAACCATTCATTTTTATCACTGTAACCTGTTTCTAATGCCAATTTATCTTCATAAGTGAAGTTGGCCAGATAGACTATAGAGGGTAGGTCTATCTTCGGGGCTAAAGGACTTTCAATTGCATCCTTTTCCTTAACATCAATAAAATGCCCTATAGGTAAACATCAGCTTCTATCAAAAATGTCTGGTTACATTTGGTGGAATTTGTACAGGGAGAGGTAGGTTTCTTAATAGTAATTAACCTTTCTTTTAAAGAGGGATTACTGGCATAATATCCATAGTCGGGCATAGCCGTAATCCAGGGGTCTCAAACTCGGCCGGGTAAGTGGGCCGCATATAGAAAATATGGGAAGTTGACGGGCCGCATTACTTTCAAATTTGATACAATACAAAATTATTATTAATCAATTAGTTATTTGAACTACAATAACACTATATTACTATAATAATAATACTACATTACTACAATACTACATTACTATAATAATACCGCTAGGTTTAAAATTTGAGAGATTTCTCCACGTGCTTATTTCAACAATCCAGTTTTCCAGTTTAAGTGTCGCTAAATGCAGTCCGGAGGCTCAGTTAGCAGCGTTTGGCAGACACACATGTAAAGATTGGGCAGCCCCTTTTTAGATAGTGCCACAGTGCCCTCGGTGGATGCTGCCGCAGTGCCCTCGGTGGATGCTGCCGCAGTGCCCTCGGTGGATGCTGCCGCAGTGCCCCCGGTAGATGCTGCCGCAGTGCCCTCTGTAGATAATGCAACACACCCCTAGATAAGGCCACAGTGCCCTCCGCAGATGCTACCACAGTGATGTCAGGATCTTGCCCAGAGCTGGAGTCCCGGAGCAGAGCCGCTTCTAGCACTCGAACAACAGTAGATTTGTGACTGCAGCTCTGGATTTGTTTGGAGTATGGGACCTGATGTTACAGTACAGTTGTGACTGCAGCACTGGATGTGACTGGAGTATAGGACATGATGTTACAGTAGAGTTATGACTGCAGCTCTGGATGTGGCTGGAGTATAAGACATGATGTTACAGTAGAGTTGTGACTGGAGTATAGCACATTATATAATAGTAGAGTTGTGACTGGAGCTTTAGATTTGTTTGGAGTATAAGACAAGATGTTTGCATCTGCATCTACTGATCTTGCAGTAGAGTTGTGAGTGTAGCTGTGGATGTCTCTGGAGTATAGTACATGATGTTACAGTAGAGTTGTGAGTGCAGCTCTGGATGTGACTGGAGTATAACATGTTACAGTAGAGTGGTGACTGCAGCTCTGCATGTGACTGGAGTAAAGTACATGATATAATAGTAGAGTTGTGAGTGCAGCCTGGGATTTCAGCTCTGCTCCTGACATCACTGTCCATATATGGACAGAGATGTCAGGGGCAACCCCAGAGCTGGAGTCCCGGGTAGAGCGCTAGTAGGCTCTTCCTGGGACTCCAGCTGTGCTCCTGACATCACTGGGACTCCTAGTTTAGAATTATGCTAATGAGTTTCTCAATGGACAACTGGGCGTTTTTTTACTTTTTACCAACTGGGTGTTGTACAGAGAAGTGTATGAGGCTGACCAATCAGTGACCAATCAGTGTCATACACTTCTCATTGTTCCAGCCCATCATGATCCAGAGCACAGTGTGATTGTGCAGTGAAAGAAGCTGGGCTGGAACAATGAGAAGTGCAGGAACGCTGATTTATCACTGATTGGTCAGCCTCATACACTTCTCTGTACAACACCCAGTTGGTAAAAAGTAAAAAAACGCCCAGTTGTCCATTGAGAAACTCATTAGCATAAATCTAAACTAGCTCATAACTTGCTCAAAAATGATCGTTTTTCAAAATAAAAACCACTGTTGTTATCTACATTACAGCGCCGATCAGACTATGTAGGAGATAAGGCACTTATAATCTGGTGACAGAGCCTCTTTAATGTTCACGGGTGTTTTAGCTGTATTTTTCCTACTAATTTGTCCTGGTAACAATTTTACCCAGGACCATATAACTAATTGGACTCCCTTATACATACAGGGTTTTATGTGCACGGTATGCAGTACTCGGGTAGACGAGGGGTCAGGAGATGTTGTATTCCCGACTCAAAGGACCAATTGTTAGAAGAATTTATGTACTTATCAAAGAGATTCAAGGAGTCACCTGAATAGAGAATGCGCGTCTTTTATTCTTATGGATAAGGAGACAATATGGCAAAATGTCTGCTACTACCTTCAGTATCACAGCTTTTATACATGTGATAAACCTAGTTCAAACCAGTTCTTAGACAGATTTGTTATCTCTTTACTCGACTTTGATACTTGATGTAAATACTTCACTTCTCTCTCTAAAGGAATTCAACTGCCCACCCCCCTCTGCTTGATAACATATTAAACACTTTGTCAGCAAAAAAAACCTTTTCAGAAAAACTTGTATAGCTTAATACACACTTTAGTTTCCGATACTTACATTTAAAATGAAACTTTCCTAACAAGAGGTCATTGTGCAGGGAGGAGAGAAAGAGCTGTGTTGTTGCCCTGCAGCGGTGTGGTCATGCGCCCTCCAGCTTTATAATAGAGGTGTTGTTTTTTTATTGTAATCCTGCCTTAGAAATTGATATCTACAAAAAAAATTAAAAGACTATTGTGAATCTCATTAGCAATGGTAAAAAATGGCGAAATTTCAGTACAGATATTAACCCCTTCCTGACATGCGCCGTACATGTACGGCGCTGCCGGGAGGTGCTTCCCGCAAAGCGCCGTACATGTACGGCGCAGTGATTGTGCGGGCTCAGAAGCAGAGCCGGCACCATCACCGCAGGGTGACAGCTGTATTATACAGCTGGCACCCTCCTGTAACTGCCAGGACCGGAGCTACTCTCCGATCCGGCAGATTAACCCCTCAGATGCTGCGCTCAATAGGTTTTCACCCGATCGGCAACCCAGTGATGCAATCGCTGGGTTGCTGTGGCAATCGGATGCCAGAAAATGGCGTCCGAGTCTGCCTTGTACGGGAGCCGATGAGGACCCGCCTTCGGCGAGTCCTCATAGGCTTGCTGTCAGTGAATAACTGACAGCGCTAATACACTGCACTTCGTATGTAGTGCAGTGGATTAGAGTAGCGATCGGGGCATCAGGCCCTCATGTCCCCTAGTGGGACAAGTAAAAAAAGTAAAAAAAAGTTAATAAAAATGTGGTAAAACAATAAAAACACACACATTTCAAATAAAAATAAAGCTAAACTGACTTTTTTCCCATAGTAAGTCTTTTATTATGGGAAAAACCGTAAAAATTAAAAAAACTATACATAATTGGTATCGCCGCGTCCGTAACGACCCAAACTACAAAACTATTATGT
The DNA here is from genome assembly GCF_050947455.1 of Rhinoderma darwinii. Classification (NCBI taxonomy): domain Eukaryota; kingdom Metazoa; phylum Chordata; class Amphibia; order Anura; family Rhinodermatidae; genus Rhinoderma; species Rhinoderma darwinii. The sequence continues at coordinate 392,284,497 of NC_134687.1, forward strand.
AATTTATCCCGCACGGTGAACGCCGTAAAAAAAAAACATGAAAAACAACGCCAGAATCTTTGTTTTTAGGTCACATCTCCTTCCAAAAAATGCTAGAAAAAGTGATCAAGAAGTCACATTTACTCCAAAATAGTACTAATAAAAACGACAATCTGTCCCGGAAAAAATAATGCCTGACACCGCTTTGTACACGCAAAAATAAAAAAGTTATGGGTCTTAGAATATGGCGACACAGAAAACAAATGATTTTATAAAAAAAAGTGATTTTGTTGTGCAAAAGCCGCAATACATAAAAAAAACTATATAAATTTGGTATTGCCGTAATCGTATCGACCCGCAGAATAAAGCTAACATGTAATTTAGGGCGCACTGTGGATGCCGATAAAAAAAACAATAAAAAACGATTCCAGAATTGCTTGTTTTTGGTAATTTCCTTTACCAAAAAATGGAATAAAAAGTGATCAAAAAGTCGTATGTGTTCCAAAATGATACCAATGAAATCTACAGCCCGTCTCGCAAAAAACAAGCCCCCACACCGCCCAATCAACTGAAAAATAAAAAAGTTATGGCACTAGTAATGCGGTGATGAAAAACATCTCAATGCGCAGGCCGGAGGGGAACATTCCTGCAGTTTCAGGGCCCTAGAATTTAAGAATTAGGAAAGGGAAGGGACATCGCACATCCGCTGGAAGCGAGGGCGCCCGTATTATACCAGCGCAAAACTTTCCCAGCAGTATTTCCCAAACTACGAAGGAGAAAAAGTCCCCAAAAGGTGCAGAGCGTTACAGAAGGGGGATAATAAAGAAAACCGTTTATCAGTGTGACACCGGCCTGCACATAACGGATCGCTTCACAGCGTAACACACATCTATGGAGAATTGTATTATTTACCCCATTATTATACCCTCTTATTATGCCCTGATGTACTCCGCACAGATTACATATACCCCTGATATACTCCGCACAGATTACATATACCCTGGTGTTCTCCGCACAGATTACATATACCCCTGATATACTCCGCACAGATTACATATGCAACCACATTATAAACGGAAATACCAGCAAAACTCAAACAAAACTACTACCAAGCAAAATCCATGCTCAAAATGGCGGTCTTTCCCTTCTTAGCCCTACAGTGTGCCCAAACAGCAATTTATGGCCACAAGTAAGGTATTACCATACCCGGGAGAACCCACTTAACAATTTATGTGGTAAGATTCTCTAGGGGCACAACATCTTGTGCGGTGAATGGGCAGATCAGTGGAGAAATTGCAATTTTCACTTTGCACAATCCACTGCGTATTCATTTCTGAAAAACACCTGTGGAGTCTAAATTCTCACTACACCCCTTGATAAATGCCTTTAGGGGTGTAGTTTCTAAAACGGGGTCACTTTTTTTTGGTACATCAGGGGTTTTGCAAATGCAACATGGCGTCCGCAAACCATTCCAGAAAAATCTACGCTCCAAAAGTCAAATACCACTCCTTTTCTTCTGAATGCTCCCATATATGTAAACAGCTGATTATAACCACATATGGGGTGTTACCGTACCGGGAGAAATTACTTTACAAATGTTGGGGTGCTTTTTCTTCTCTATTCCTTGTAAAAATGACAAATGTTGATCTAAAACTACATCTTGTTGGAAAAAAAAAATATTTTTTCATTTTCATGGCTTAATTCTAATTAATGCAGCAAAAAACCTTTGGGATCAAAATTTTCACTATACCCCTAGATGATTCCTCAGGGGGTGCAGTTTCCCAAATGGAGTCACTTTTGGGGTGTTTCCACTGTACTAGTACTACAGGGGCTCAGCAAATGTGACATGGCGCCCAGGCACTATCCAAAATCCAAATGGTGCTAGTTCCATTCTGAGCCCTACCGTGTGTCCAAACAGCCGTTTATGACCTCATGTGGGGTATTGTTTTACTCGGGAGAAGTTGCTTTACTAATTTTATGGTGCTTTTTCTCCTTCAGTCCTTGTGGAAATGAAAAAAAAAATACCTAAACCTACATTTTATTTAAAAAAATGTTGATTTTCATTTTTACGGCCTACTTACAATAAGTTCTGTAAAACACCTGTGGGGTCAAACTGCTCACTGTACTCCTAGATAATTTCCTCATGGGGTGTAGTTTCCAAAATGGGGTCACTTGTGGGGGGTTTCCACTGTTTTGTCCCCTCAGGAGCTTTGCAAATGTGACATGGCCTCCGCAAACCATTCCTGCTAAATTTGAGTTCCAAAAGCCAAATGGCGCTCTTTCCCTTCTCAGCCTCGCCGTGTCTCCAAACAGCCGTTTATTACTACATGTGGGGTATTGTTTTACTCGGGAGAAATTTCTTTACAAATTTTATGGTGCTTTTTCTCCTTTAGTCCTTGTGGAAATGAAAAAAAATTAGCTAAACCTACATTTTATTTGAAAAAATGTAGATTTTCATTTTCACAGCCTACTTCCAAAAATTCCTGCAAAAAACATGTGGGGTCAAAATGCTCACTATACCCCTAGATAATTTCCTCAAGGGGTATAGTTTCCAAAATGGGGTCACTTGTTGGGGGTTTCCACTGTTTAGTCACCTTAGGGGCTTTGCAAATGTGACATGGCCTCCGCAAACCATTCCTGCTAAATTTGAGCTCCAAGAGCCTAATGGCGCTCTTTCCCTTCTAAGCCCTGCCGTGTGTCCAAACAACCGTTTATTACCACATGTGGGGTATTGTTTTACTCGGGAGAAATTTCTTTACAAATTTTGCGGTGCTTTTTCTCTTTTAGTCCTTGTGGAAATGAAAAAAAATTAGCTAAACCTACATTTTATTTGAAAAAATGTAGATTTTCATTTTCATGGCCTAGTTCCAAAAATTTTTGCAAAAAAACTGGCCGGTCAAAATGCTTGCTACACCCCTAGATAAATTCCTCGAGGGGTATAGTTTCCAAAATGGGGTCACTTGTTGGGGGTTTCCACTGTTTTGTCCCCTAGGGGGCTTTGCAAATGCGACATGGCCTCCGCAAACCATTCCTGCTAAATTTGAGCTCCAAGAGCCAAATGGCGCTCTTTCCATTCTAAGCCCTGCTGTGTGTCCAAATAACCGTTTATTACCACATGTGGGGTATTGTTTTACTCGGGAGAAATTGCTCTACAAATTTTGCGGTGCTTTTTCTCTTTTAGTCATTGTGGAAATGAAAAAAAATTAGCTAAACCTACATTTTATTTGAAAAAATGTAGATTTTCATTTTCATGGCCTAGTTCCAAAAATTTTTGCAAAAAAACTGGCCGGTCAAAATGCTTGCTACACCCCTAGATAAATTCCTCGAGGGGTGTAGTTTCCCAAATGGGGTCACTTTTGGGGGGTTTCCACTGTTTTAGTTCCACTAGACCTGTTCAAACCTGACATGGTGCCTAAAATATATTCTAATAAAAAGGAGACCCAAAATCCACCAGGTGTTACTTTGCTTCTGAGGCCGGTGCTTCAGTCCAGTAGCATGCTACGGCCACATGTGGGATATTTCCTAAAACTGCAGAACCTGGGCAATAAATATTGAGTTGCATTTCTTGGGTAAAACATTCTGTGGTACAAAAAAAATGGATTCAAAATGAATTTCTGGAAAAAAATAATGAACTTTGTAAATTTCACCTCTACTTTGCCTTAATTCCTGCGCAATGTCTAAAGGGTTAAGAAACTTTCTAAATGCTGTTTTGAATACTTTGAGGGGTGCATTTTTTAAAATGGGGTGACTTATTGGGGGTTTCTAATATCTAAGGACCTCAAAGCCACTTCACAACTGAACTGGCCCCTGTAAAAATAGCATTTTTAAATTTTCTTGAAAATGTGAGAAATTGCTGCTAAAGTTCTAAGCCTTGTAACGTCCTAGAAAAATAAAATGATGTTCAAAAAACTATGCCAATCTAAAGTAGACATATGGGGGATGTTAGTTAGCAACAATTTTGTGTGGTATAACTGCCTGTCTTACAAGCAGATACATTTAAATTGAGAAAAATGCAAATTTTTGTAATTTTTCGCTAATTTTTGGTGTTTTTCACAATTAAATACTGAATGTATCGGGCAAATTTTGCCAGTAACATAAAGTCCAATGTGTCACGAGAAAACAATCTCAGAATCACTTGGATAGGTAAAAGCATTCCGGAGTTATTACCACATAAAGTGAAACATGTCAGATTTGAAAAATGAGGCTCTGTCAGGAAGGTCAAAAGCGGCCAAAGAGGGAAGGGGTTAACTTGGAAAATTAAAGAAACCAAAATAGTAAACATAAATGTTTAAGGGGCTGGCCACTTAATAGGCAGATTTGCAAAAGAAAAAAAAAAAAAAAGCCATGAACTGAGAATTTGTGACACTTACAGCTGTACTTTTATTAATATCTTCTGCCAGTCTTGTAGTTTAAGACCCCCTGCTGCCCATGCAAGTGCTGTGTGAACATTGCAGACTGGCGATCTCCACATCCATTGGATCAAATATGGTGGTGATCACATTTTATACCCATGTGATAGATTGGTGACTCTGCAGGGATGACTCTGCATGAGTGTGCAGTGTTCAGCTATACAAATTGTTCTGCAAACTAATCATGTGATTGCTGGATAGCTGCTGGAGCTCTGCATTATGGGAAGAAAGACTGTATTTCCCCCAGTATCTAATGAAAATTTGTTAACCCCAGTTGGGCCTTTTTCACGTACACATTTTTTATTTTCTACGTATGACAGAATTGCTATGCGTTTCAATTTTTTATATATATATATATATATGCATTTTTTAAAGGCTCTTTTTAATTTTGTATCATTTTGTGCAATCTCTTTTTCTGGCATTTTTTAGAGAAACTTAGGGTATGTGCACACAAAATCAAAACGTCTGAACGAGCTGTTTTCAAGGGAAAACAGCTCCTGATATTCAGCCGTTTTTTAAGCAAACACGCGTTCTTTTACTGCCGTTTTTGGAGCTGTTTTTCTATAGTCGATGAAAAACGGCTCCAAAAAAGGCTCAAGAAGTGACTTGCACTTATTTTTCGCGGGCGTTTTTCAAAACGGCCGTGTAAGAAAACGGCCCGTCGGAACAGAACGCCGTTTTTCCCATTGAAATCAATGGGCAGATGTTTGGAGGCATTCTGCTTCCGATTTTTCGGGCGTTTTTCATCCCTTTACGGCCTGAAAAACGGCCGAAATTAAGCCGTGTGAACATAACCTCAGGGAGATCAGAGCATGTTGTGTTTTCATAAAAATGTAATTGACCCAAGAATAATACAAAAATGACAAAAAACAATATGCCATGTACAGTTTGAAATATGAAAACGCCTACACAGTAGATTTTAAACTAACATCTAGCCACTAAAAACATGACAGATTCTGCATGTGAAACACTAGATAGGGTCACTTTTTAGTCCCTTAATAACATTAAAAAAACCATGCTAATATAAAAAATAAAAATAAAGGATTATGTATCATAGAATGATAGACTAAACATTTGTTTTAATAGCCCAAAAATTAAAATAGTTATAGCTTCTCAGTCCTGCATGTACTAAAAAACCCGGTATATGGTTAGTAACATGGGACATTTCCTAAATGGGCTTATCGATTAGAAATGCCATAAATGTATAATCAGTGGACATCCTAGTAATAATTGTCTGGGACCATTGATAAAGTACACCCCTGACCCAGTACTGAGTCAGAATTGCAACACACCCCATCCGTTAGAATAGCAACCGTGTTGGAGCGAGAGGGATGCTGGTTTAGAAGAAAAGCTTGAAGGTATTGTGGCCCCTGCATTTTAGGCATCAGTGAGGTTCTCGTCAGTCAGATCCCCAGCAATCAGACATTAAACGCATATCTTATTAATGCTTCAAGTGAGAAGGTGCCCAATCAGGCATCCATATATATCACTGCCTTAATGAACGATTAAAATTGATTTTTATTTTATACATCAACACTAAAATTGGGCTAAAGAGCCAAAAATGAACTAATAAAGGCGTAAGCAGGGAAGCCAGTAGGGAAACGCTGGTGAAATATGCCGTACCGCATATAGCACAGCCGGCGTATATATGATTTGTCCCTTTGTATTATGATTTCATCTATATATGACCGCAATGATCGGCACCGTGCAGGGCCACTGCACGATGGTCATGCTGATATGACTGTGTACATGTATTGGCTCTTTGACTATCATTGACAATGCCTCCTTTCTCTAACAGCTGTTCATTGCTTAACAATCCGTTCCAGGTTGTTAGATGGCCGCCTTGTATCCCTGGTTACTAGGGACGCTTGTATTCCCCTCCCATCGGCGGTCTCGCTGCGTCTCCGTTGGCTTGCCTCGCGCGGGTGACGTCATCGCGCCTCCGGACGGTGGGAGGGGTCTTGGACTATTTCAGGCCGGCGCTCACTTGGCTCGTGCTCGACCAGCTGACTAGTGTCGTGCACGGGCCGGGTGAATGTGAATGTTAATGGCACGCAACATGTGCTAACCGGCCTATCTGTGTATGCGTTACCACATTAGAATTACTGTGACCCCTGATGACGCACCCCACTAATTGAGGGAGCAGAAACACGTTGGAATGCAGACATAGGGACACAGACTCAGTGGCAGGATTCACCAGGTTTATATCATAATACAAAGGGACAAATCATATATACGCCGGCTGTGCTATATGCGGTATGGCATATTTAACCAGCATTTCCCTACTGGCTTCCCTGCTTACGTCTTTATTAGTTCATTTTTGGCTCTTTAGCCCAATTTTAGTGTTGATGTCTAAAATAAAAATCAATTTTAATCGTTCATTAAGGCAGTGATATATATTTACAATTTAAGTGAACGTACATCGATCTATATCGGCACAACGTTTTTTGTGCAGTGTTAATTCCAATCAGGCATCCAAGACACTATTGCAGCCCCTGCACCTCTATTGCCACACGTTACATTGTTACCTTATAGTGTCAATTTATAGTGTTACCAAGCATTTTAGGCTAAGTTCACATTTGCGTTGGTAAATCCGTTACTCTGATGCGTTTTTAGATCAGAATAAGGATGAAAACGGATCCGCTAAAAAAAACATTAAAATCAAAGTAACGGATGCAAACGGATTACAATTGGTTTTTATCCGTTTTACATTGACACCAATTTTAAATAACCCATTCCTTAGGGCCTTTTCACATCAGTGTCAGGGTTCCATTGATGCATTCCGTCAGACCTTTCCGTCAGAGGAACCCATCAACAGAAAGGCAAATGGAAGCTATTGCTTCTGTTTGCATTACCATCGATTTTAATGGTAATGCTTACGTTGCAAATGTTTTCAGTCTGTCTCCGTTCCGTAAGGTTTGAGTTTGTTTTTTTGGGCGGAATCAATTGTCTCCGCCCAAAAAACGGATCAGAGTAATGGATTACACAACGCAAGTGAGAACCTTTGTTAGTTTTGATTGAACGTTTTAATCCAGTCCAGCTTTGTAATATATTTTGGTTACTGTACTAAAAAATAAATCTTGTCATTTCTTACGTTAATAAAGGAATACACTTTTTAGCTTCAAGAATTGTTTGGGAATATTGAAGTACAAAGAATTTGATTTTACTGAGAACTTCTATTTTTATTCAAGCATTAAGTACTTGTTATGCTGCCAAAAGGGTTAACAATAATACCAGGTCCAAATGTTTCTGTTTATAGGATTTGGCCTGAAAAGCAAGAGACTTTCTTCATTTTTTTGCCTTGGCTCAGTAAGAAAGACTTGAAACATGTGATTACCTAGCAGCACTGTTCATTTTCCAACATTCAAAATAGTTTGAAAAAAGTACAACTTTGAGCAAGCTAGTGTACAGATGTAGCCAAGTTTATCTGGACTCTGATAACGTGCTGCAGCGTGATATCACACAACAAAAGCCGTTGAAAAAGTCAAGTTAAAGTTTCTTGCCGCTTTGTATTGTATTGTGAAGGCAGGGCAAGGGCTTTGAGTTTAATAAGTTGGCAGGAAGAATCCTTATGGCTATGTTCACACAGGGCGGATACGCTGTGTAAAAGTACACAGCGTATCCGCCCTGGACCCCGAAGGGAATTCCGGCTGAAAAACCGAACCAAATAGTGGTGCAATTCTTTGGGTAGAAGTTCCGCTGCAGAAAACAGCGGTAAAAAAAAAAAGCGAATACTTATCCGTAGTCATGGCAACGTGTCCCTCTGATGTCCTGCAGCTCGTCCTCCTGGGATGACATTTAATTCCTTGTGTCCGCTTGTGATGGGCTTGTGAAAAACCAGTGTTTTTCCGCAACATAAATTGACATGCTGCGGATTTAAAAAACGCTCCACAGGTCAACTTTGTGAAAGTTTTCTCTGTGGATTTTGTACGCAGCGTGTGGATGAGAGTTATTTAAATCTCACCCACTTTGCTGCTACTGTATTATTCTGCGGATTTTCCGCAATTTAATACGGTGCGGAAAATCAGCAGTATTTACGCTACGTGTGGATATAACCTAGCTGTTAAGACAATGGTCTTGAAAAGTCTCCTACACCCTGTTAAATCATCTTACGGCATATAACTAGACCCCCTTGACAGCCTTATTATGTGATTCCACATTTTAGATAAATTATTCAAATTATTGTCTCCTGGACAAACATAATCTTGCTAAATTAATACATGTTAAGTAACTCCCAAACGTATTATTTTTTGTTTTTACTAGATTGCAAAGTAATTTCTAAAAACATAAGGGTCAATTCACATGCGGCAGATTTGTTGCAGAAATTTCTGTGACTGAAATAAGTTCCATTAATTTGAATGGGGCTGTTTCTGCAGCATGTGCATGGATTTCTGAAAGCCCCAATCAGATGATTAGACAGTTGCAAAAATGTCTGCAACATATATGTTGTGTGTGAATATACCATAAAGGCCCAGTTCACAATGAGTTTTTTTTACGCGGAAAACGCGCCACAAAACGGCCGAAAATGCCTCCCATTGATTTCAATGGGAGGCGGAGGCATTTTTTTTTCCCGCGAGCGTTTTTTTCCGACATGCCCTAACATTGGGTGGATACGTCTCATGCCCTATCTTCGGGCGTTTACGTCTCTGACCTCACATTGACATCAATAGGAGGCAGAGAAAGCGTATTTCGCTGCATTTTTTTCCCTGGCGCTCAATGGACGCAAGCGATAACGCGGCAAACGGCATGCAGGCAGATCAAAATCTGCCTCAAAATTCCAAACGGTAAGGCCACACGTAGCGTAAATACTGCAAAAAAACCTGACTAGATTTCTCATGCAGAAATGCCGTGTTTACAGTAAGGGTATATAAACGCCCAAAAAATGACCAAAAAATCAGAAGCAGAACGCCTCCAAACATCTGGCCATTGATGCCCAAAACCGCGTTCTGTTCCGACGGGCCGTTTTTTTCGCGGCCTTTTGGAAAACGGGCGCGAAAAAGAAGTGCAGGTCACTTCTTGGGCCGTTTTTGGAGCCGTTTTTCATAGACTCTATAGAAAACAGCTCCAAAAACGTCCGTAAAAAACACAGCGAAAAACACAGCGTAAATCGCAAGTGGCTTAAAAAATATCTGAAAATCAGGAGCTGTTTTCCCTTGAATGTTTTTGACTCGGCGTGTGATCATACCCTTACAGCAAAGTAGATGAGAGTAAAAACAAATCTCATCCAAACACTGCGGGAAAAAACACACAGAAAAGACATGCGCAAATTGACATTCTCTATGGAATTTCATTCTGCGGCATGTCAATTTAGGTTGAAAAATTATGCAGATTTTCTGAATGGAGAGTTGGAATTTCGGCAGTATATATAATCAAGAAATTTCTTGTAATGGCAGGAAGGAGGTGAAGGGAACAAGTGAGCCCTAATCTACCCACCGCCCTGTCCCTGCCTACTTGCAACGACCCGCCCTAGGCGACGGGGTACAACTTGGCGGCGGTCCCTACGCTGTCTAAGTGCAAGGGAGTACAAACAGGGAACACGCAAGGGAAGGGGCAGTAGCCCACGGAACGCCGCGAGAAAACGGAGCGGTGAACGAGTCAGTCAGGATCAGGATGTAGTGGAGTATACCAACGAGAGCACGGAGCAGGAAGCAAGCCAGGGGCAAAGCGAAGCAGGATAAGCGGAACTGAAGCAAGGCAGAAGCACGGCAGAAGCAGGCTGGAGCAAGGCAGCAGTGGGGCCAGGAATCCAAGAAGAAAAACAAGCACTGAGGAAGAGAACACGGCAGGTATAAATGGACAGGGGGCGGAGCTAACTCCGACTGACCAGGCCGCGATAGGCTCTCCCACTCCTGAGCCTGCCACCCTGGTTGGTGGGAGCCGGTGTCAGTCTAAGAGGTCTGGCCTCAGGTGTCGACTGATTAATCCCGGGAGTATACACAGACGTAGTACCTGGCAGATCCTTTACATTTCTGTGTTCGAATATAGGCATAAAGATTTCCTTGACAATCCAATGAACAATGGCATACATTTCTATTGGTCCAATTCCCAACAAATGCCATTTAGAGTCTTTGCGCCAATATAATTTTTTTTTTTAGATTATTTATTATGTAGCACCAGGGCTGTACACAGTCCCGATGTGGGCTCATAGTCTTATTTTCCTCTCACATGCACACACATTTAAGGGAAGCCAAATTTAGGCTCTGTTCACATCCGTGTCAGAGGCTCCGTCAAATTTGATGAGAAATATAGAGCTGCATGCAGTACAATTTTCCCATCAAAACGACGGAGCCCAGTAGACCCTATTATAAGTCTATGGGGTCTGTTGAGCACTGGTATCCGTCATGCAATGGATCCGGCACTGCCCTGTGACTTACGTTATAAACAGAAGCCAAAACACAGATTTGAACAGAGCCTAACATGTTAGTACATTTTTTTTAAGTGGCCGGAAACCCAAAGGAGAGAACAAGCAAAATGTATGCAGATGTAGCCCTAGTTAGGAATCAAACCATGGCCACAGGGACGCAAGGCAGCAGTTCTAACCACTGCTAACCACTGACCACTTATGTATGCGTCAGTAGCAAGAGGGTGGGAGGAATTAGATTGGGGAGATGGACAATTATAATATTTTATTGAAATATTTTTATCCAGTACCTTAGTACATGATTAAAAGCCTGAACTCGATTCCTCTGGATCATATTGTATAGTATTTGTATTATTTTTCTTAGGAGAATGAAAAGAAGAGAGTGGTTAAACATTAAAATGAAATAGTATGGAGGAAGGTAGAATCATCCCACTCTGTAAATGCACATTTTGTTTAAAGTGCTGGTTTGGTTTTTCTCTAGATGTGAACTGCAGGTGCAAAGGAAATGACTTCAGATGTAATACATGAATCAATTGCATGTATTTTTTTTTTATTATTATTTTTTTCATTTAAAGTGTATGGCATGTTTCTAATTTTAGGACTTGCTTGCTTGGTGTAAATTCTACTCTGGGGCCTAAACCTTCAAGAAGGCTTCAAAAACACACGTGCTCTATTCTTTGCCCTTTCAATAGCTTCTTTGTTGCTACTTTTTCAGGGTTATAATAAGTAGAATTAAATTGATTATATGAGAAGTCCAAATAAGTGTCAATGGTTTATTTCAGTAGTCAACCCAGTTTATGTTTTTGTATAGTTTGTGGAAAATAATGGTACCCATGGGAGGAATTTAACTTGGCTATAGGTTTCTATGAGATTTGCGCTGTGGTTTTAATAAATTTCACCTTTTTTATGTTTTTATAATGAAAAATAATAATAATTGCCACCTAAAGAAAACAAATGGAGAAGCATTTTGCCTATATTTCTAGATTTTTTTTTCAAAACCTCATCTGGAAATTTATTGTACCACTACATTAGCAGCATTCACATTTATGCAAGTTAACCCCTTCAGGACTGAGCCTGTTTTGGCCTTGAGGACAAAGCCGATTTTCTCAAATCTGACATGTTACCTTATGTAGTAATAACTTGGGAATGCTTTTACCTATCCAAGTGGTTCTGAGATTATTTTCTCGTGACATATTGTACTTTATGTTAGTAAAAAAATGTGGTCAATAAATGTAATATTTATGTGTGAAAAAAATGCATTTATGTTGCAAAAATGTGCATATTTCGAAAATTAAATGTATCTGCTTGTAAGACAGACAGTAATACCACACAAAATAGTTACTTTTTCATATATCCCATATGTTTACTTTGTTTTCATCGTTTTTTGAACATTCTTTTATTTTTCTAGAACGTTACAAGGCTTAGCAGCAATTTCTCATATTTTCAAGAAAATTTCAAAAGCCCATTTTTTCAGGGACCAGTTCAGTTCTGAAGCGGCCTTAAGGGCCTTATATATAAAAAAGACCACATAACTCACCCCATTTTGAAAACTGCACCACTCAAAGTAACCAAAACCGCATTCAGAAAGTGTTTTAACCCCATAGGCGTTTCTCAGGAATTAAATCAAGTAGAGGTGAATTTTACAAATTTCATTTCTTTTTGCCAAAATTCATTTGTAATACAGTTTTTTCTGTAACACAGAAGGTTTTACCTGAGAAACACAACTCAATATATATTGCCCAGATTGTGCAGTTTTTAGAAATATCCCATATGTGGCCCTAGTGTGTTTAGGAGCACCTAGTGGATTTTGGGGCCTCCTTTTTTTTAAATATATTTTAGACATCATGTCAGGTTTGAAGAGCTCTTGTGGTGCCAAAACAGTAAAAAAAAAACAACCAAAAGTGACCCCATTTTGGAAACTACACCCCTTAATGAATTTATCTAGGGGTATAGTTAGCATTTTTACCCCACAGTTTTTATGCTAAATGTATTTAAATTAGTCTGTAACGATGAAAATCGACTTTTTTTCTGAAAAAATATAAAAAAATTAAATTTTCACAAGGGATAAAGGAGAAATAACACCCCAGCATTTGTAAAGCAATTTCTCCCGATTACGGCAATACCCCATATGTGGTCAGGAGCGCTGATTTTGCTGGAATCGTTTTCAGTGCCTTGTCACGTTTGCAGTGAACTAGAGGGACCAAAAACATGGAAACCACCCAAAAGTGACCCCATTTTGAAAACTACACCCCTCACGGAATTTATCTAGGGGCATAGTTAGCATTTTGACCTGGCAGTTTCTAAGCTAAATGTATTTGAATTAGTATGTGAAAATGAGAATCTACTTTTTTTCTGAAAAAACATAGAAATTTTTAATTTTTACAAGAGAATAAAGGAGAAACAGCCCATTATTTGTAAAGCAATTTCTCCCGATTACGGAAATACCCCATATGTGGTTATAAACTGCTGTTTGAACACACAGCGGGGTTTAGAAGGGAAGGAGCGCTATTCGGCTTTCGGAGCTAAAATTTAGCTGGAATAGTTTTCTGGTGTCATGTCGCATTTGGAAAGCCGCTGAGAGACCAAAACAGTGAAAATACCCCAAAAGTGACCCCATTTGGGAAATTACACCACTTAAGGAATCTATCTAGGGGTATCGTGAGCATTTAGACCCCACAGGTCTTTTTCAGAATTTATTACAATTAAACTGTGAAAATTAATATCAATATTATTCCCACTAAAATGTTGAATTTTTTAATTTTCACAAAGAATAAATGAGGAAAAAGCACCCCAACATTTGTAAAGCAATTTCTCCCGAGTACGGCTATACCCCACATGTGGCCATAAATGTTTTTTTTATTAGAAATTAATTAACCCTTTCTGGACGGATCAATTTTTTGCTTTTTTTATTTTTGTTTTTCACTCCCCACCTTCCAACAGACATAATGTTTTTATTTTCCCGTCAATAAAATGGTGTGAGGACTCATTTCTTGCGGGACCTACTGTAGTTTTTATTGGTACCATTTTCTGTTACGTACAACTTTTTGAGCACTCTTTATTAAAAATTTTTTTAGTGCTGAGGTGACCAAAAAATGAAATTTTGACGTTTTCATTTCTTTATTATTTACGGCGTTCGCCGTGTGAGTTAAATAATGGTATATTGTAATAGATCTGACTTTTACGGACGCAGCGATACCAATTTTGTGTATTTTTTTTATTTTTTACATTGCTTTTGTGAAAAAATTGGGAAAAGGGTTTTCTTTTGGACTTTAAAGAGGCTCTGTCACCAGATTATAAATTTTCTATCTCCTACATAATCTGATCGGCGCTGTAATGTAGATAACCACAGTGGTTTTTATTTTGAAAAACAATAATTTTTGAGCAAGTTATGAGCAATTTTAGATTTATGCTAATTCGTTTCCTAATAGACAACTGGGCGTGTTTTTAGTTTTTTTTACCAACTGGGCGTTGTAAAGAGAAGTGTATGATGCTGACCAATCAGTGACCAGTCAGCGTCATACACTTCTCATTGTTCCAGCCCAGCTTCTTTCACTGCACAATCACACAGTAACAATGGGCTGGAACAATGAGAAGTGTATGACGCTGATTGGTCACTGATTGGTCAGCGTCATATACTTCTCTTTACAAAGTAAAAACACGCCCACTTGTGTATTAAGAAACTAATTGGCATAAATCTAAAATTGCTCATAAATTGCTAAAAAATTATCGTTTTTCAAAATAAAAAACACTACTGTTATCTACTTTACAGCGCCAATCACATTATGTAGGAGATAGGGCACTTATAATCTGATGACAGAGCCTCTTTAAATATTTATAAAAAAAATTTCACTAATAACTTTATTTCCTTTTTTTTTTTCTACACATTTTATTAGTCCCCCTAGGAGACTTGAACCAGCGATCATTAGATCGCTGGTACAATACACTGCAATACTAATGTATTGCAATATATTGTCATTTTTACAAGCTCCTGTAACAGCGCGATCGCTGTTCCTGTCCGTTAGTCCCGTGTGTCAGCTGTAATACACAGCTGACACCCGCAACGTATGGCGCGGGCTCAGGGCGTGAGCCCGCTCCATACATCCCCCATGCACACCACGACATGCTATTAAGTCGTGGTGCACAAAGGGGTTAATTCGCAACGGGTGGTGTGGATGAAAATTACAATTTTCCACTGATATGCCATTTGAGTGCACAATATGTTGTGCCCAGTTTGTGCCACTGAAGACAAATACCTCATAAAATATTAATCAGGTTCTCCTGGGTATGGCGATGCCAGATCTGTGGAGGTAAACTGCTGTTTGAATACGCTGTAGGGCTCAGAAGGGAGGAAGCGTCATTTGGCTTTTGGAGCGCACATTTAGCTTGGTAGTAGTTCTGTTTGCCGTTTTGCTGGTATTTCAGTTTATAATGTGGGGGCAAATGTAAGCTGTGCGGGGTACATCAGGGTATAATAAGGGGGTAAATAAATAATAATCCGCAGATATGTGGCCAGTGTCAAACTGATAAATGCTGCCCAATCCTATCCGCTTTTGGACACTCTGCACATTTTGCATCGCTATATTCTAAGAACCAGAACTTCTTTATTTTTTTCTCCACCGGGGCTGTGTGAGGTCTTACATTGGTACCATTTTGGGGTACATGCGGTATTTTTGATCACTTTTTATTCCATTTTATTCTACAGGGTGGGCCATTTATATGGATACACCTAAATAAAATTGGAATGGTTGGTGATATTAACTTCCTGTTTGTGGCACATTAGTATATGGGAGGGGGGAAACTTTTCAAGCTGGGTGTTGACCATGGCGGCCATTTTGAAGTCGGCCATTTTGTATCCAACTTTAGTTTTTTCAATGGGAAGAGGGTCATATGACACATCAAACTTATAGAGAATTTCACAAGAAAAACAATGGTGTGCTTGGTTTTAACGTTACTTTATTCTTTCATGAGTTATTTACAAGTTTCTGACCACTTATAAAATGTGTTCAAAGTGCTGCCCATTGTGTTGGATTGTCAATGCAACCCTCTTCTCCCACTCTTCACACACTGATAGCAACACCGCAGAAGAAATGCCTCCCGATCTGACCCCCTTAGACTTTTATCTTTGGGGTCATCTGAAGGCAATTGTCTATGCTGTGAAGATACGAGATGTGCAGCAACTGAAACTACGGATACTGGAAGTCTGTGCTAGCATTTCTTCTGCGGTGTTGCTATCAGTGTGTGAAGAGTGGGAGAAGAGGGTTGCATTGACAATCCAACACAATGGGCAGCACTTTGAACACATTTTATAAGTGGTCAGAAACTTGTAAATAACTCATGAAAGAATAAAGTAACGTTAAAACCAAGCACACCATTGTTTTTCTTGTGAAATTCTCGATAAGTTTGATGTGTCATATGACCCTCTTCCCATTGAAAAAACTAAAGTTGGATACAAAATGGCCAACTTCAAAATGGCCGCCATGGTCAACACCCAGCTTGAAAAGTTTCCCCCCTCCCATATACTAATGTGCCACAAACAGGAAGTTAATATCACCAACCATTCCCATTTTATTTAGGTGTATCCATATAAATGGCCCACCCTGTATAACATTATAGTTTTATAGTTGGGGTCGTTACGAACGCGGTGATACAAATATGTGTACTTTTTTAACGTGTTCATTTTTTTCCTATAATAAAAGACTTATTATAGGGGAAAAAAGCAGTTCTTGTTTATGTAACTTATAACTTTTATTTTTAAATTTTTATAAAACATTTTTATGATCTTTTTTTTTACTTGTCCCACTAGGGGACATTTAGACTTGCAGCTCTGATCGCTGCTGGAATACATTACAGGGAGCTACAGTGGTGCTATTTACAGGAAGTGGGTGCCAATTACGGGGGGGGGGGTGATGATACATACAGGGGGAGTGGCACTATCTACAGGGGAAGTGGCACTACCTGAAGGAGGGATGTTGTTGTCTACAGGGGGATGTTGCTATCTACAAAGGGGGTGGCGCTATGTGCGGGGGGGGGGGGTGGCGCTGTCTACAGGGGGGGTGGTGCTATCTGCAGGGGGTGGGGCTATCTGCTGGAGGTGGCGCTATCTGCACGGCACTGGTGTTTTCAGATGGCTGCGACAAAAAAAGGCCTAAAACAAAAATTCATCCACTTTTTTAACATCCATGAAAACTGGATGGCAAATGTCGGATAAAAATGGTCAGACGTCAGGAAATTTTGAGACACATTGATGCAAAACAGCCATGAAAAACTGACCGTTGATTCATTGTTAACTGCTCTTTTTTCACGTTGCGTGAATATAGCCTTATTTGAACGTCCTTTTATTTTTCTAGGACGTTACAAGACATAGAACTTTCGCAGCAATTTCCCACATTTGAAAGAAAATTTCAAAAGGCTATTTTTTCAGGGACCAGTTCAGTTCTGAAGTGGCTTTGAGGGCCTTAAATATTAGAAAGTCCCCATAAATCACCCACCTATTTTGAAAACTGCACCCCTCAAAGTATTCAAAACAGCATTCAGAAAGTGTTTTAACCATTTCACAGGAATTAAAACAAAGTAGAGGTGAAATTTACAAATTTCATATTTTTTGCCGTGTTAAATACTTTTGTGTCAAAAAAGACAAAAGTATAATAGGTATGATACCTTTATTGGCTAACCATAAAAGTTCTATATGCAAGCTTTCAGAGCACAGAGGCCCCTTCTTCAGGCTGTTTACCAAAATTCATTTGTAATCCATTTTTTTCTGTAACACAGAAGGTTTTACCCAAGAAACGGAACTCAATATTTATTGCCCATATTCTGCAGTTTTTGGAAACTACACCCCTCAAGGAATTTATCTAGGGGTATAGTTAGCATTTTGACCCGACAGTTTTTATGCCAAATTTATTGGAATTAGTCTGTGAAGATGAAAATCTACTTTTTTTTTCTGAAAAAAACATAGAATTTTCTAATGTTTACGATGAATAAAGGAGAAAAAGCACCCCAACATTTGAAAAGCAATTTCTCCTGATTACGGCAATACCCCATATGTGGTAATAAACGGATGTTTAGACCCACGCCAGAGCTCAGAAGGGAAGGAGCGACATTTGGATTTTGGAGCGCAGATTTTGCTGGAATGGTTTATGGTGCCATGTCACATTTGCAACGCACTGGAGGGACCAAAACAGTAGAAACCCCCAAAAGTGACCCCATTTTGGAAACTACACCCTCAAGGAATTTTTCTAGGGGTATAGTTAGCATTTTTACCCGACAGTTTTTATGCTAAATTTATTGGAATTAGTCTGTGAAGATGAAAATCTACTTTTTTTCTGAAAAAAATATAGAATTTTCTAATTTTTACAAGGAATAAAGGAGAAAAAGCACCCCAACATTTGTAAAGCAATTTCTCCCGATTACGGCAATATTCCATATGTGGTAATAAACGGTTGTTTAGATCCACGGCAGTGCTCAGAAAGGAAGGAGTGCCATTTGGAGCGCAGATATTGCTGGAATGGTTTTCCGTTTTAGTGCCATGGAGTGACCAAAACAGTAGAAACCCCCACAAGTGACCCCAGTTTGGAAACTACACCCCTCAAGAATAAGGTTTTAATTTTTTTCACAAATGCGTCATTTCTAGGACATATTTTTCCAAAATAGTACATGAAACTAATGAAACACACCCCAACATTTATTACCTAGTTTCTCCTGTGTCCAGAAATACCCCCAATTCGGCCGTAATCTGCTGCATGCCCACACAGTGTGACCCCAAAGCAAAGAAGCACCCTTTGGCTGTTCATTACATAATTTTAGCTTGAATAAGTTGATAGGCCCCACTCCATGCCTGTAAATGATTTGAGCTGGCAGAACGATTCCTAGACACCCCTAGAAGTGACCCCATTTTGAAAACTGCACCCCAAAGGTATTCACCTAGTGGTTTAATGAGTGTTTGTACCGCTAGGTTTTCATAGCCGGAATCATGGTATTTAGGTGGTCATTTTTTTACCAAATCTATTCTTTTTGGGGCATGGTTGCCTTCCACAGCATATTAACCCGTAGAAGTGCATTTGCCAGTGTATGTAACTACCTGATGCTAACAAAGCAGATGACCAACAAATGTGTCAGTCCATAGCTCTTAGGAACAGTTAAAGCAGGAAGAATTAAAATTAGAACTGCATTGGACTAAAGGGCAATATATTTTGAGAAAATTTTAGAACTTGAGCATGTTTACAGGATGAAAGAACAGGGCTTTATAATGTCACTTCTTTTTTTCAAAGGGACTGGTCATACAACATCTCTTTAGCCCCATCAATCTCTATATCAGAGACGAACGTGCCAAGGGACGTTGGCACACCATTACAGGTCCCTGCCCGGCAAAGTAGGAACCGTAATGTGACTCTGGCAGTGTCCAACACCATCTTTATGGACAGTAAAGGATCACTGATCCCCTAAGATATTGTCAGATTTCCTGGAAGTATTTTCGGGTTTAACAGGTTGTGCAAAAACCTGAACAACAAAAAAGCCCATAATGTATTGATCAGGAACAGCTCGTAAATTGAGTAACCTCCAAATATAAAGAACTATGCCCATATCACCAAACAGTTTATAAGAATTAACAGAACAGCTTTATATGGCAGGACATAGTTATAATAATAGGCAAACTCAGTAAAATTATAAAAAAAAAAAATGTATTGAAGGAATATTACATTTATATGAAACCTATATAAATCTATATAATCTATATTATCTCAAGTATGCGATTTCAGTGATTCCAACTGACCTTATTTTGAAAATTCTACCCATCAAGGTATTCATCTAGGGGTATAGTGAGAAATTTGTTAGGGGTTTTTAAAAAATATTTTAATTTTGTGTGACTAATTATAACGTGAAAACCATGTAGGTATTCATCTAGCGGTATAGTAAAAATTTTGTTAGGGGTATTTCAAAAATATTTTAGTTTGGTGTGACTAATTATAATGTGAAACCACTTTAGGTATTCATTTAGGGGTGTAGAAAGAATTTTTAGTTTCATTTGGGCTTCTTTTAAATTTTAGTAAGTGGGCAAAAATATATGAAAATAAAATTACTCCGCTTCAAAAATCAATTTAGAATGGCCAATTTGTAAAATAAACGGGTGTATAAATAAAATAATCTAAAACTCAGTAGAGGTATGGTAAATTTTAAAGCATTCATTGATGCATAGGCCTGGCTTTGTGGGGCATGTCTCAAACTGGTGGATAGTGTCTTTCCTTAGGGTATGTTCACACACACTAATTACGGACGTAATTCTGGCGTTTTTGCCCCGAATTACGTCCGAAAAATGCGCCTCGATAGCGTTGACAAACATCTGCCCATTGAAAGCAATGGGTTGACGTTTGTCTGTTCACACGAGGCGTATATTTACGCGCCGCTGTCAAATGACGGCACGTAAATAGACGCCCGCGTCAAAGAAGTGACCTGTCACTTCTTTGGGCGTAATTGGAGCCGTTATTCATTGACTCCAATGAAAAGCCTCGCCAATTACGTCCGTAATGGACGCGGCGTTCAAGCGCCTGCACATGCCGTTACGGCTGAAATTACGGGGATGTTTTCTCCTGAAAACATCCCCGTAATTTCAGCCGTTACGGACGCTGCCGTGTGAACATACCCTAAAGCCTTTTTTGGAACACACCCGACATCTTTTCTTGGGTCTTCTTTTCTTCTCAGTGGTGGGTATTACTGAGGGAAAGTGCTGGCCTGGAATTATACGGTAACTGTAATTTCCAGAAGAAGTGCCCTCCCCTTCTGGGTTGTCAAACCAAACAAAAGGGCCTTTATAATTGTGTCCTGAAATTGGAGAAATGTATTTCTATTGGCTGCGTATCTGGACACCACAAATGCGTTATACCTTGCCATTTGGGTGAGTTGGACTGCCAGCTTCTTGACCTGATCGGATGGATCCACCCCACCCATAAAGCCGTTATAATCCAGTACGCAGGCAGGCTTGGAAGTTGTGGTGCTGGAGCCACGAACTGGAACATTGATCCTGCTATCCTTATGGATGCTAGATAGAATGTGGACATCTTTCTTGTCCCTATATTTTACTAGCAACATAGTCTCGCTGTACATTGCTTTGCTTTCTCCTTTTGGCAATGTCTGGCCCAGGAGGGTTTTGGGGAGGCCCTTCGAATTTTTTTTGATCGTGCCACAGGTCACTGTCGCTCTTGCCAAAAGGCACTTTTGAAGAGGGATGCTGTTATAGAACTTGTCTATATCCCTGGCCAAGTAGTGGGTGTATAAGATCCCACACAAATTTCCGCTGATACTTAGGGAAGGGGGGCACTCTGGGGGATCAATTTTGGAATCCCTTCCCTCATAAATCCGAAAACAATGTGTGTACCCGGTGGAACTTTAGCAGAGAATTTATATAGCTTTATTCCATACCGGGCCCTTTTATTTGGGAGGTATTGACGGAAGTGGAGCCTTCCCTTAAAACTGACGAGAGACTCGTCGACCGCAATTTTTTTTTCTGGGGTGTAAATTTGGGCAAATTTTAAATTAAAATGGTTGATGACAGGCCTTATTTTATATAAACGGTCATAATTTGGATCATCGGGGGTGGGCAGCAGGTATTATCTGTGTAATGCAGAAATTTGAGGATGAACTCAAATCTTTTTCTGGTCATAATGGTGCCATAAAGGGGGATAATATATAGGGCATCCGATGACCAGTAGTCCCTAATGCTGGGTTTCTTTATGAGGCCCACATTCAGTAACAGGCCCCAAAATTAGCAAAGCTCCTCTGAGTTTCTGGGGGTCTAAATTTGGCCTTTGGAATGGTAGGATGTGGGATTGTGGGCGAGAAATTGTTCCGCATATAAATTTGTCTGTTTACCATTAAATTTATATATTCAGCGGAGAAAAATAATATAAAAAATCAAACTCTCCGGACCCCGTGGTCTCCACTTGGATTCCTGGGGATGCGGTGAAGTCAGGAACCTGGGGGGCATAACTTGTAGCAAGCATCCATATGGCCTCACTATCGGGGGGGGCTGGTCAGAACCAGCAACTCTTCTGCGCTGCTGGGGGGGCTCATCAGACTCGCTAGACGAAGATGTCAGCACGAACTGCATTTCATCCTCACTAGCAGAGTCTGTTTTCGAGCACAGCATAGCGTATGCCTCCTCTGGGCTATAAAAGTTCTGCGCCATATTGCAGTAATATACACTACAATGTAACAGATCTAAGTTTATCGTAACCCTAAAACTTAACTGTCCCTAAGAAAAAAAATATTACTCAATGTTCTCTCACTGTGCAGTGAGGGGGCGATCTGGGGGTATTTAGGGTATCGCCTAAAGTAATATGGCACAGTAATTTCACTGGGGTAATGGGTGGGTGATTTGGGGATTATTTTATAACTACTGGGACAGGAGAGATCTGGGAGAACTGGGAGGATCTGGGGAGATCTAGAAGAGATCTTTATTCACTTTTCTTTCACTTTTTATTTCTGACAGTGACACACCGACTCGCACAAGCTCTCTGACAGAAATGAGCTTGTCAGAGCCGGTGATGAGAAGAATCCTGCGTCTTTTGTTTACCTATGCTGTGATTGGTCATTCAGTTTTGAATGACCAATTACAGCGATCGACGTCACAAGACCACTTTGATTGGTCCTGTGCTGGCGAGCGGCAAGGGTTTGTTGCTACTCGCCGCCGCGATCTGCCCGTTGTCACCATGTCAAATTACATGGTGACAGTTTATTGTCGTCGCGTTACTGTACCTGAGAATTTTGGGAAAGCACCGCCGATTGTCATGTACAGTAACGTGAATGGGCGGGAAGGGGTTAAAGAAGTGCATATCAGAAATGGAAAATTTGGACTTGCACACATCCTTTACAGTTAGGGAATGGCAGGATATGGCAGAACTTACTAGGAAAATTTCTATTAACTTTTCACTGGTCAAAGCCAATTATAAAGTATTTTTACGATGGTACTTAGTTCCCTCTAGACTAGCCAAGATGTTCCCTTCTTCCTCATCGTGGTGCTTCAGACACTGTGGATGTGTGGGAGATCCCTTACATATACGATGGAGTTGCCCGAAGGTACGCCGGTTTGACGGAGAATCTTTAACATGTTATATTCCATAACTCAGATTAATTTGACACTGTCCCCATCACAGGAGTTACTTAATAAGACCGTCCCTGGCTTGTCTAAGGCCCCTCATAAATTCATATCCTTTCTTTTTCTGGCAGCCAAAATTGCTATAGCTACATCTTGGATAAGTCCTGTGATTCCTAGTCATCTGGTTAAGACTAAATTGAATTGGATTATGGTGAATGTCAAATTTCACTGTATGATCTCAGATAAGGAAGAAGTTTGGCAGGTATGGCTCAGATACCTAGGGACGATCTCTTTAGGTTTTTTTTGCCTATAGGATATTCGACCCTAATTCTCCAACCTTTCCCCCCTCTTCCCCCTCTTTCTCTCCCTTCCCTTTTGTCTCCTCTTTCTTTTTTTTCTCCCCTCTTTTTTTGACATGTAGCAATATTTGGTATATATTTGCCTGTTATATTTCAATTGATGGGGACTGCCCCCGGCTGCTACTTGTATTGTTTGACATATGTTCGTTTTCTTTTTTGATAATCTTCAATAAAAATTATGAAATTGAGAATTTGACCTGGACTCAGGGGCGTCAATGACCCTTGGTCATGAAAAGTTAAGCAGGTTGAAATCAATCATCCATCCCAAGTGCAAAA
This sequence comes from Rhinoderma darwinii, assembly GCF_050947455.1. Classification (NCBI taxonomy): domain Eukaryota; kingdom Metazoa; phylum Chordata; class Amphibia; order Anura; family Rhinodermatidae; genus Rhinoderma; species Rhinoderma darwinii. Next base: position 392,307,969 of record NC_134687.1, read on the forward strand.
GTGACAAGTTTTGCTGCTGCCTTCTGGGGAATTCCTTACACGGTTGGGAATCACTGTTTTAGGAGTAATAAGAGAGCAGTGCATAGCATATCACATTGTAAATGATCGTTAACATAAGGTTTATTAAAAATACTAGAACTGTAAGCCCTTTTTCACACGACAGTGAAAAACGGCCGTGTGATGGCCGTCCTTTTAACGGCCTTCACATGGCCGTTTTCAGGGCAATGATATTCTATGGGTGCATTCACACGGCCGTTTTTTTAACGGCCCGTGAATAATGGCCGTCAGAAAATAGGACATGTCCTATTTTTGGCCCGTTTTAACGGCCTGACGGCCCCCATAGAAGTCAATGGATCCGTTTTTAACGGCTGTCAATACATGTAACAACCGTTAAAAACGGATCTGTTACATGGGGATTGGCAAGGGAACTACTAGTTCCCTTGCTGGCTATCGTTGGCATACTCACGGTTGCGGCACTTCTTCAGGTGTGGTCACTCGTCTTCACGGGTTTGAAGACGCCTCGATGACGTCATCGCCCCGTCGCACTGCCTTGCCAGATCCCGTGCAGACGAGTGACCACAAGACGAGAGGCGGCGCTGCACCCGTATGTGGCATCCTGTACAGGGAGGCTGGTGTGGCATCATGTACAGGGAGGCTGGTGTGGCATCTACAGGGAGGCTGGTGTGGCATCTACAGAGAGGCTGGTGTGGCATCTACAGGGAGGCTGATGTGGCATCTACAGGGAGGCTGGTGTGGCATCTACAGAGAGGCTGGTGTGGCATCTACAGGGAGGCTGGTGTGGCACGATCTACAGGGAGGCTGTTGTGGCACGATCTACAGGGAGGCTGGTGTGGCACGATCTACAGGGAGGCTGGTGTGGCACGATCTACAGGGAGGCTGGTGTGGCACGATCTACAGGGAGGCTGGTGTGGCACGATCTACAGGGAGGCTGGTGTGGCACGATCTACAGGGAGGCAGGTGTGGCATCATCTACAGGGAGGCAGGTGTGGCATCATCTACAGGGAGGCAGGTGTGGCATGATCTGCAGGGAGGCTGGTGTGGCATCATCTACAGGGAGGCTGGTGTGGCATCATCTACAGGGAGGCTGGTGTGGCATCATTTACAGGGAGGTGTGTGGCATCATTTATAGGGAGGCGTGTGGCATCATATACAGGGAGACGTGTGGCATCATATACAGGGAGACGTGTGGCATCATATACAGGGAGACGTGTGGCATCATATACAGGGAGGCGTGTGGCATCATATACAGGGAGGTGTGTGGCATCATATACAGGGAGGTGTGTGGCATCATATACAGGGAGGTGTGTGGCATCATATACAGGGAGGTGTGTGGCATCATCTACAGGGAGGCGTGTGGCATCTACAGGGAGGCGTGTGGCATCATTTACAGGGAGATGTGTGGCATCATATACAGGGAGACGTGTGGCATCATATACAGGGAGACGTGTGGCATCATATACAGGGAGGTGTGTGGCATCATATACAGGGAGGCTGTAAATAGTGTCTAGGTGAACATGTGACCTTCCTTTGGGTGTTTTCGGGGGGCTGGGACAAAAAAAGCCTGACCAATGAAATTCATCAGTTTTTTTTAACGGCCATGAAAAACTGATGCAAAATGGATGTCAAACGGCCATTAAAAACGGACAGATGGACTGGAAATGGATGAAAATTTAGAGACACTGATGCAAAATGGCCATGAAAAACTGACAGTTGATCAGTTTTTAATGGACATTTTTTTCACTGTCGTGTGAATAAGGCCTAAGTAGCATTACAATTATCTGATATTCCCGATACCATACCTTCTCTTATAAGCTTTAAAAGTAATCTTTGCCCCTAAGGCTATATTCAGACGACAGTGAAAAAAAAAATGGCCATTAAAAACTGATCAACTGTCAGTTTTTCATGGCCGTTGTGCATCAGTGTGTCTCCAAATTTTCACCCATTTCCAGTCCGTCTGTCCGTTTTTAATGGCCGTTTGACATCCATTTGACATCCGTTTTGCACCCGTTTTTCATGGCTGTTAAAAAAAACTGATGAATTTAATTTGCCAGGCTTTTTTTGTCCCAACCCCCTGAAAACACGCAAAGGAAGGTCATTGTCATGATTTTTTCATATCGTCCCCTGTAGATGATGCCACACAGCCCCCTGTATATGATGGCATACAGCCCCTCTATAGATGGTGCCACACAGCTTCCCTGTAGATGGTGCCACACAGCTTCCCTGTAGATGGTGCCACACAGACCCCCTGTAGATAATGCCACACAGACCTCCTGTATATGATGCCACACAGACCCCCTGTATATGATGCCCCACAGACCCCCTGTATATGATGCCACACAGACCCCCTGTATATGATGCCACACAGACCCTCTGTATATGATGGCACACAGACCCCCTGTAGGTGATGCCACACAGCCCCCCTGTAGGTGATGCCACACAGCCCCCCTGTAGATGATGCCACACAGCCCCCTGTAGATGATGCCACACACATCTCTCCGGAGAAAGCACCCCCCCCCCCATCCCTGTAGTAATCGTCCAGAACTGTCGTTGTAAATTCAGGACAGTCCCAAAAAATGCTACAGTTGACCACAATGCCCCCTGTCCTAGCGCCACACTACCCTTGTAGCGCTACAATATCCGACATTTATTCCGCCTGAATGCCGTACATACTCACTGATGCAGCGCCGTCTACTTCACTTGTGGTTTCTAGTCTCACGGGTTCTGCAAAGGCGACGCGATGACGTAATTTCGTCGCCTTCACAGAACCCGTGAGACTAGAGACCACATGTGAAGTAGACGGCGCTGCATCTATGAGTATGTGTCATCATGCCGCCGATGGCCAGCAAGAGAACCAATAGTTCCTCTGCCTCTTGAATCCCCATGTCACATATCCATTTTTAACGGTTAATACATGTATTGACAGCCGTTAAAAACGGATACATTGAATTTTATGGGGGCCGTCTGGCTGTGAAAACGGCCAAAAATAGGACGTCATTTTTTTTGAAGGTCAATATTCACGGACCGTTAAAAAAAAAAAAAGGCAGTGTGAATACGCCCATAGAACATCATTGTTCTGAAAACGTGTTGTGTGAATAAGGCCTAAAGAAAGAAAGAAAGAGGTAAGTTTCACTCAAACATTCCCTTTTTGCATGATGCTGTCTCCCTGTCTCAGCAAAAAGCTCCTTTTAAAAAAATAAATAAAGAACACACAAAAAATCAAATAATCCCAGCAAAGCTAGGGTGTAGCAGCAATACCATTTTGTATCTGGTACATCTGGCAAAGAAAGTAATAAAAACAAAGTCTTTTCTTAGTCTCCATAATACGACCGTATTTTCATCTGGAATTACGGAATCCATTCATTTCTATTGGCCGCGAACACCTTTCTGTATATTTACGGATGTGTGTCCGGCTGTAGAAATGATCGCAATTGCGGCACGGACTCGCCCATAAGAAGTCTAGGTGGTCTTTTCCTGGGGTAAAGCTCAATTGTTGTGCTGTGTGACCCAATCAGATGTAACCCCCATCCGCCAGCAAAAATTGTTATTTGTAGAGTAAATTAAAAACATTTTTAACTTGTTCCCGACCGCTGGCTGTAATTTTACGGCCAGCTGTCAGGGTCCTTAAAACCCGAGCCATAGACTTTTTATGGCTCGGGTTTTAACTTGCTGCCCGAGCGATCGGGCAACTGAATGTCGGGTCTCCGGCTGTCAGCTTTCAATGCTTCTGTCTTCTCTGATCACTAGTACACAGCGCTCAATGAACGCTGTGTATATGAATAGAGGCAGCGGCCGCGCCACTGTCTCTATTGCTCCCGGTGTTCATATGACTGGTCAAATGATCGCCCGGTGCCGTTAGTGACACACTGCTGCTGGGTCTAACTAGACGCAGCACAGCCCTATTAGTGACAATAGTCACTATAAGAGGGCTGATTACCCCTGTAACTGGGGTTGCTGTGCAGCTACAGTTACAGTGGAAAAGTATGGTGTAAAAGAAAGAAAAAAATATATAACGTTCCCCAAAGTCTTTTTTTAAAGTGCAAAAAAATGTATAATAAATACAAATAAAATACCCACCCCACCCGCCAATCATTGTCGTAACGCTAGCCAATTACCCTAATATATTAAAATTTACGGTAGACAATGACTATAAAAAAATAAAAGGTCTATTTTAGGGCAAAACTATGTTATTACCAAAAAAAAATAGCTGAAACGTAAAAAAGCTTATTTTTTTTTACTATTATTTTCAAACTTTAAGAATAAAAATTCTAAAATAGCAAAAAGGAGGTGTATAAAAATGATAAAAAAAAGAAACCTGCTTTGTCTACGGAAAAAACATCGCAAAAATCACATCGTTAGCACAACAAATAAAAAAGTTATAGCCATTTAACTAACTCGTGCTAAAAAGGGCCAAACGGTGTCTGGTCCTGAAGGCTCAAAATACCCAGGTCCTGAACTGGTTAAGACATACTTCAGAGAAGGGGATACGTCTGTAAGGCAAATCAAACCCTTGGATTGCCTTAAAGGGGTTTTCCCATGAAGGACATTTATGACATACAGGATATGTAATTTAATGTCCGATAGATGCTGGTCCCACCTCTGTGACTCACACCTATCTCCAGAACAGGGCCCCCTAAACCCCGTTCAGCCCCTCTGTGTTGCGGCTGAATGAGGTGAATTTCGACCATAAAACAGGTCATATGGTCGTGAGTTAGGAAAACCGCGTAACTTGCTGAGCTACGCTGTTTCCGTAAGCTCCATAAAACTGAATGGTAGTTACAGGGGCGTAACTAGGAAAGACTGGGCTCCATAGCAAACTCTTGACTGGGGCCCCCCCGGGCTCCACAAGCAGCCCCCCTTATAAATAGTGCCCCCTGTAGAATGTGCCATACAGCCCCCTGTAGACAGTGCTATCTAGCCACGCCTATAGACAGTGGCACACCCCATTTGTAGATAGCACCCCCACCTCCCCCTTGTAGATAGTGCCATACAGCCCCCCTGTAGATATTGCCATAAAGCCCCCACTGTATATAGCGCTATACAGCTCCCACTGTATATAGTGCAGCATAGCCCCCCACCCTTAGTAGAAAGTGCCACACACAGACCCCTGTAGATTGCGCCACACAGCCCCCTGTAGATAGAGCTACAGCCCTCCCCCTTGTAAATAGTGCCATACAGTTCCCCCTTGAATAGTGCCACACAGCCCCCCTTGTGTATAGTGCCACACAGCTCCCCCTTGTGTATAGTGCCACACAGCTCCCCCTTGTGTATAGTGCCACACAGCTCTCCCTTTGTGTATAGTGCCACACAGCCCCCCCCCATTTGTACAAGGCAATTGTGCATCCGAGAAAGTTGTATCAGCCAGGGAGATGTCACGTAAACATGGAAAGGTGGGTTTGGAGGCAGGACTATGTGACTCTTCAGGACAGCGGCACCGCCCCATTACCCTCTAATGAGTAATTAGCATATAGTGTGTGTCGTTTTAAAAGTGGATTTTAACCCCTTAATGACCGCTGATAAGCCTTTTCACGGCGGTCATTAGTGGGCTTTATTCTACAGCGCCGCCATTCCACGGCGCTGCATTAGAACAGAGCAGGGAGCTGTCAAATCTCCCTGCTTTCAGCTGCCAGAGGTAGCTGAGGGCTGGGGGCGTCCCTGCTCGAACAGGTGAGATCGATATTCGTATCGATCTCACCTGTTTAACCGTTCAGATGCGGTGCTCAATAGCGTGCACCGCATCTGAGTATTTTTTGGAGAGAGGGAGGGAGCTCCCTCTCATCCCACTGACACCCGACGATAAGATCGCCGAGTGTCTGTGTCTCCGATGGCAGCCGGGGGCCTAATAAAGGCCCCCAGGTCTGCCCTTAGTAAATGCCTGCTAGGTCATGCCGGAGGCATGACCTAGCAGATGCCTGTCCGTTTTAAACGGACAGGCAGTAATACACTGCAATACAAAAGTATTGCAGTGTATTATAATAGCGTTCGAATGATCGCATATTAAAGTCCCCTAGTGGGACTAGTGTAAAAGTAAAAAAAAAGTTGAATAAAGTTAATTTAAAAAAAAGTGAAAAAAATAAATGAAAAACCCACTTTTTCCCCTTACAAAATGCTTTACTATTAAAAAAAACCCACAATAAAGCAAATAAGTTACACATATTTGGTATCGCCGCATCCGTAACGACCCCGACTATAAAGCTGTTACGTTATTTAACCCGCACGGTGAAAAAAAATTAATAAAAAACAATGGAAAAATTGCTGTTTTCTGTTAATCCTGACTTTAAAAAAATTTACAAACTCATACAACTGCATCGGCTGAACAATAAAATAGTTATGGCTCTTCAAATATGGAGACACAAAAACAAATAATTTTGAAAAAAAAGTGTTTTTACTGTGTAAGTAGTAAAACATACAAAATCGATACAAATTTGGTATCTTTGCAATTGTAACAACCCGTTGAATAAAGTTATTGTGTTATTTATACCGCACGGTAAACGACGTAGATTTAGGGCGCAAAAAAAAGTGGTGAAATTTCAGGTTTTCTTCTATCCCCTCCCCAAAAAAAGTTAATAAAAGTTAATGAATAAATTATGTGTACCCCAAAATGGTGCTATTAAAAAGTACAACTTGTCCCGCAAAAAAAAAGACCTTATACAGGTATGTCGACGCAAAAATAAAAAAGTTATAGCTCTTCGAATGTGACAATGGAAAAACGTAATAAAAATGGCTTGGTCATTAGGGTCCAGAATGCAAGCCGGGGAAGGGGTTAAGAATTTCACTGCATCTGAAAAAAACATACAAGGGAATGTTTGGAAATATTGTCAGGTCATGTATTACTGCATGGTGGCGGTTCAAGGGGTTAAAACGACCTGACAGATTCCCATTAAATATACAATGAATTGAGAACAATTCCATCTGCCCTGCAATTTTGTTATTATAAATGTATCCTATATAACTACAGATCCAGAACCAAGATCTGACATATATACAGTACCACAACCAAGCTCAGTACATAAATACAGCACTAGAACCAAGCTCTGACATATATACAGCCCTAGAACCAAGCTAAGTACATAAATACAGTACCACAACCAAGATTAGTACATAAATACAGCACCAGAACCAAGCTATGTACATATATACAGCACTAGAACAAAGCTCAGTACATAAATACAGCACTAGAACCAAGCTCAGTACATATATACAGCACCAGAACAAAGCACCAGTACATATTTACAGCACTAGAACAAAGCTCAGTACATAAATACAGCACTAGAACCAAGCTCATACATACAGTGAAGGAAATAAGTATTTGATCCCTTGCTGATTTTGTAAGTTTGCCCACTGTCAAAGTCATGAACAGTCTATAATTTTTAGGCTAGGTTAATTTTACCAGTGAGAGATAGATTATATTTAAAAAAAAACCAGAAAATCACATAGTCAAAATTATATATATTTATTTGCATTGTGCACAGAGAAATAAGTATTTGATCCCTTTGGCAAACAAGACTTAATACTTGGTGGCAAAACCCTTGTTGGCAAGCACAGCAGTCAGACGTTTTTTGTAGTTGATGATGAGGTTTGCACACATGTTAGATGGAATTTTGGCCCACTCCTCTTTGCAGATCATCTGTAAATCATTAAGATTTCGAGGCTGTCGCTTGGCAACTCGGATCTTCAGCTCCCTCCATAAGTTTTCGATGGGATTAAGGTCTGGAGACTGGCTAGGCCACTCCATGACCTTAATGTGCTTCTTTTTGAGCCACTCCTTTGTTTCCTTGGCTGTATGTTTCGGGTGATTGTCGTGCTGGAAGACCCAGCCACGAGCCATTTTTAATGTCCTGGTGGAGGGAAGGAGGTTCTCACTCAGGATTTGACGGTACATGGCTCCATCCATTCTCCCATTGATGCGGTGAAGTAGTCGTGTGCCCTTAGCAGAGAAACACCCTCAAAACATAATGTTTCCACCTCCATGCTTGGGTGCTTTAAATAATAATAGCCACTCCCACTAGTCTTGAGGGGAGTGGTATGTGGTGCATGGGATGTGTAGTAAGAAATAATAAATGAATAGTGTATGTGCAAGTGTAATAATGTGAGTGAAATATAGGGGGCAGTAATGAGTAAAGTGCCTAAAAAATAAATAAAATAAATAATGGGATGCAAGTGTGTGAAACATGGAGGAATAGTGTGTAAGTCATGAGGCGCAACGTAACTAGCCAGGTAGAAGCCTATTTGTGACGCCTTGATAATTCATAGAGCGGGCTACCCTGCTTGCTAGGCCAAACAACAACACACCATGCTCTCCCAGCATCAAAGACCTGGCTGTGTCCAAAAGAAGCGAATATAAGTAATAATGAAAAATACCTGGGGTATTAGTGATCATTTTGGCCAAAAGGACGCAAGCTCGCAATCCACGACAAGGATCCCCAGACTTGCGAGTCCCTAACTGGAGCGAAAAGCTCCTGATGTACAGACAAAACAGATAAAAACAAGGACATTTATGCAACAACACCGAAAAAGGCCATACTTACAAATGGACACAGCCAGGTCTGAAACGCTGATGAAGGCGAGTGAGCAGGTGCTTTAAATAATAATAGCCACTCCCACTAGTCTTGAGGGGAGTGGTATGTGGTGCATGGGATGTGTAGTAAGAAATAATAAATGAATAGTGTATGTGCAAGTGTAATAATGTGAGTGAAATATAGGGGGCAGTAATGAGTAAAGTGCCTAAAAAATAAATAAAATAAATAATGGGATGCAAGTGTGTGAAACATGGAGGAATAGTGTGTAAGTCATGAGGCGCAACGTAACTAGCCAGGTAGAAGCCTATTTGTGACGCCTTGATAATTCATAGAGCGGGCTACCCTGCTTGCTAGGCCAAACAACAACACACCATGCTCTCCCAGCATCAAAGACCTGGCTGTGTCCAAAAGAAGCGAATATAAGTAATAATGAAAAATACCTGGGGTATTAGTGATTTTCGGTGTTGTTGCATAAATGTCCTTGTTTTTATCTGTTTTGTCTGTACATCAGGAGCTTTTCGCTCCAGTTAGGGACTCGCAAGTCTGGGGATCCTTGTCGTGGATTGCGAGCTTGCGTCCTTTTGGCCAAAATGATCACTAATACCCCAGGTATTTTTCATTATTACTTATATTCGCTTCTTTTGGACACAGCCAGGTCTTTGATGCTGGGAGAGCATGGTGTGTTGTTGTTTGGCCTAGCAAGCAGGGTAGCCCGCTCTATGAATTATCAAGGCGTCACAAATAGGCTTCTACCTGGCTAGTTACGTTGCGCCTCATGACTTACACACTATTCCTCCATGTTTCACACACTTGCATCCCATTATTTATTTTATTTATTTTTTAGGCACTTTACTCATTACTGCCCCCTATATTTCACTCACATTATTACACTTGCACATACACTATTCATTTATTATTTCTTACTACACATCCCATGCACCACATACCACTCCCCTCAAGACTAGTGGGAGTGGCTATTATTATTTAAAGCACCTGCTCACTCGCCTTCATCAGCGTTTCAGACCTGGCTGTGTCCATTTGTAAGTATGGCCTTTTTCGGTGTTGTTGCATAAATGTCCTTGTTTTTATCTGTTTTGTCTGTACATCAGGAGCTTTTCGCTCCAGTTAGGGACTCGCAAGTCTGGGGATCCTTGTCGTGGATTGCGAGCTTGCGTCCTTTTGGCCAAAATGATCACTAATACCCCAGGTATTTTTCATTATTACTTATATTCGCTTCTTTTGGACACAGCCAGGTCTTTGATGCTGGGAGAGCATGGTGTGTTGTTGTTTGGCCTAGCAAGCAGGGTAGCCCGCTCTATGAATTATCAAGGCGTCACAAATAGGCTTCTACCTGGCTAGTTACGTTGCGCCTCATGACTTACACACTATTCCTCCATGTTTCACACACTTGCATCCCATTATTTATTTTATTTATTTTTTAGGCACTTTACTCATTACTGCCCCCTATATTTCACTCACATTATTACACTTGCACATACACTATTCATTTATTATTTCTTACTACACATCCCATGCACCACATACCACTCCCCTCAAGACTAGTGGGAGTGGCTATTATTATTTAAAGCACCTGCTCACTCGCCTTCATCAGCGTTTCAGACCTGGCTGTGTCCATTTGTAAGTATGGCCTTTTTCGGTGTTGTTGCATAAATGTCCTTGTTTTTATCTGTTTTGTCTGTACATCAGGAGCTTTTCGCTCCAGTTAGGGACTCGCAAGTCTGGGGATCCTTGTCGTGGATTGCGAGCTTGCGTCCTTTTGGCCAAAATGATCACTAATACCCCAGGTATTTTTCATTATTACTTATATTCGCTTCTTTTGGACACAGCCAGGTCTTTGATGCTGGGAGAGCATGGTGTGTTGTTGTTTGGCCTAGCAAGCAGGGTAGCCCGCTCTATGAATTATCAAGGCGTCACAAATAGGCTTCTACCTGGCTAGTTACGTTGCGCCTCATGACTTACACACTATTCCTCCATGTTTCACACACTTGCATCCCATTATTTATTTTATTTATTTTTTAGGCACTTTACTCATTACTGCCCCCTATATTTCACTCACATTATTACACTTGCACATACACTATTCATTTATTATTTCTTACTACACATCCCATGCACCACATACCACTCCCCTCAAGACTAGTGGGAGTGGCTATTATTATTTAAAGCACCTGCTCACTCGCCTTCATCAGCGTTTCAGACCTGGCTGTGTCCATTTGTAAGTATGGCCTTTTTCGGTGTTGTTGCATAAATGTCCTTGTTTTTATCTGTTTTGTCTGTACATCAGGAGCTTTTCGCTCCAGTTAGGGACTCGCAAGTCTGGGGATCCTTGTCGTGGATTGCGAGCTTGCGTCCTTTTGGCCAAAATGATCACTAATACCCCAGGTATTTTTCATTATTACTTATATTCGCTTCTTTTGGACACAGCCAGGTCTTTGATGCTGGGAGAGCATGGTGTGTTGTTGTTTGGCCTAGCAAGCAGGGTAGCCCGCTCTATGAATTATCAAGGCGTCACAAATAGGCTTCTACCTGGCTAGTTACGTTGCGCCTCATGACTTACACACTATTCCTCCATGTTTCACACACTTGCATCCCATTATTTATTTTATTTATTTTTTAGGCACTTTACTCATTACTGCCCCCTATATTTCACTCACATTATTACACTTGCACATACACTATTCATTTATTATTTCTTACTACACATCCCATGCACCACATACCACTCCCCTCAAGACTAGTGGGAGTGGCTATTATTATTTAAAGCACCTGCTCACTCGCCTTCATCAGCGTTTCAGACCTGGCTGTGTCCATTTGTAAGTATGGCCTTTTTCGGTGTTGTTGCATAAATGTCCTTGTTTTTATCTGTTTTGTCTGTACATCAGGAGCTTTTCGCTCCAGTTAGGGACTCGCAAGTCTGGGGATCCTTGTCGTGGATTGCGAGCTTGCGTCCTTTTGGCCAAAATGATCACTAATACCCCAGGTATTTTTCATTATTACTTATATTCGCTTCTTTTGGACACAGCCAGGTCTTTGATGCTGGGAGAGCATGGTGTGTTGTTGTTTGGCCTAGCAAGCAGGGTAGCCCGCTCTATGAATTATCAAGGCGTCACAAATAGGCTTCTACCTGGCTAGTTACGTTGCGCCTCATGACTTACACACTATTCCTCCATGTTTCACACACTTGCATCCCATTATTTATTTTATTTATTTTTTAGGCACTTTACTCATTACTGCCCCCTATATTTCACTCACATTATTACACTTGCACATACACTATTCATTTATTATTTCTTACTACACATCCCATGCACCACATACCACTCCCCTCAAGACTAGTGGGAGTGGCTATTATTATTTAAAGCACCTGCTCACTCGCCTTCATCAGCGTTTCAGACCTGGCTGTGTCCATTTGTAAGTATGGCCTTTTTCGGTGTTGTTGCATAAATGTCCTTGTTTTTATCTGTTTCACCTCCATGCTTGACAGTGGGGACGGTGTTCTTTGGGTCATAAGCAGCATTTCTCTTCCTCCAAACACGGCGAGTTGAGTTAATGCCAAAGAGCTCAATTAGTCTCAATTAGTCTCATCTGACCACAGCACCTTCTCCCAATCACTCTCAGAATCATCCAGATGTTCATTTGCAAACTTCAGACGGGCCTGTACATGTGCCTTCTTGAGCAGGGGGACCTTGCGGGCACTGCAGGAATTTAATCCATTACGGCGTAATGTGTTACCAATGGTTTTCTTGGTGACTGTGGTCCCAGTTGCCTTGAGATCATTAACAAGTTCCCCCTGTGTAGTTTTCGGCTGAGCTCTCACCTTCCTCAGGATCAAGGATACCCCATGAGGTGAGATTTTGCATGGAGCCCCAGATCGATGTCGATTGACAGTCATTTTGTATGTCTTCCATTTTCTTACTATTGCACCAACAGTTGTCTCCTTCTCACCCAGCGTCTTACTTATGGTTTTGTAGCCCATTCCAGCCTTGTGCAGGTTTTTGATCTTGTCCCTGACATCCTTAGGAAGCTCTATGGTCTTGCCCATGTTGTAGAGGTTAGAGTCAGACTGATTGAGTCTGTGGACAGGAGTCTTTTATACAGGTGACCATTTAAGACAGCTGTCTTTAATGCAGGCACCAAGTTGATTTGGAGCGTGTAACTGGTCTGGAGGAGGCTGAACTCTTAATGGTTGGTAGGGGATCAAATACTTATTTGTCTGTGCACAATGCAAATAAATATAAATAATTTTGACTATGTAATTTTCTGGTTTTTTTTTTTAAATATAATCTATCTCTCACTGGTAAAATTAATCTAGCCTAAAAATTCTAGACTGTTCATGTCTTTGACAGTGGGCAAACTTACAAAATCAGCAAGGGATCAAATACATATTTCCTTCACTGTATGTACAGCACCAGAACAAAGCTCAGTACATATATACAGCACTAGAACCAAGCTCAATACATAAATACAGCACTAGAACCAAGCCCATACATATACACAGCACCATAACCAACCTCAAGACATAAATACAGCCCCAGAACCAACCTCAGTACATAAATACATCCCCAGAACCAAGCTCAGTACATATATACAGCACCAGAACAAAACTCAATCTCATATGTATATACATCCCCAGAACCAAGCTCAGAACTTACATACAGAATCAGAACCAAGATCAGTACATATATACAGCACCAGAACAAATACAGCTCAATTTAGTGCCACCCCTGCCGTATAGGTTTGTATGGCGTAAAACTACAGCTCCCAGCATGGCCCGAACAATGATGAGGATATGCTGGGAGATGCTGTTTCCCAAAAACAATCATATCATAATCATACCAAGCATCATCTCACTGCAGATCACACAGTGACTACAATACTGATTAGAGGCAGAATAAACATTTACATTAAGTGACTCACCGGTGACGTCTCAGATTCTAGTTCTTTTCTTCTCCCTCCGGTCCAGACCTCTATGATGGATTTCAACCGGCCATGACCCATTTCTGCTGTTTTCCGCTCAGATATCTTCAGCTTCTCACTTTTAAAACATTTCTGCACCTATAAACAAAGTTACAATTCTCAACACCTCTTGCACCTCTAACTAGAATAGTGCCATACACTGTGTCCCTCATTATAATAGTACACTGTCACACACAAACACACATACACCATGCCCCCTGTAGATGGTGCCCCCATAGCCACCATGCTGCCCTACATTCTCCATGCTGCCCTACATGCTGCCCTAGATTCTCTTGTTTCCTGGCTCTGCTGTTCCTGCTGTTACCATTGACCTCTGCTTCATATTGACCCTGGCTTGACTGATTATTCTCCTGCTCTGCATTTGTTACCACGTACACTCCTGGTTTGACTCGGCTCGTCCACTACTCTGTTGCTCACGGTGTTGCCGTGTGCAACTGCCCCACTTCCCTTTGCTTTTGTGTACCCTTGTCTTGTTTGTCTGTCGTGCATATATTGGGCGTAGGGACCGTCGCCCAGTTGTACGCCGTCGCCTAGGACGGGCTGTTCAAGTAGGCAGGGACTGAGTGGCGGGTAGATTAGGGCTCACCTGTCTGTCTCCCTATCCTGTCATTACAGTAGTGCTCCACATATAGCCCACCTCTGTAGACAGTGCCCTACATATAGCCACCCTGTTGCTAGTGCCCCACAGGTAACCCACCCCTGTATATAGTGTCCCACATATAGCCCACCCCTATAGAAAGTGCCCTAAGAAATAGCTCCCCTGTAAATAGTGCTCTACATATAGCCCACCCCTGTATAGTGTCTCACATATAGCTCCCCCTGTATGTAGTGCCCCACATATAGACCACCCTGTAGATAGTGCCCCACTTATAGACCACCCTGTAGATAGTGGCCCACATATAGACCCCCCTGTATAAAGTGGCCCACATCCCCACATATAGACCCCCCTGTAGATTGTGCCCCACATCCCCGCATACAGACCACCCCTGAAGCTAGTGCTCCACATATAGACCCCCCCTGTATATAGTGGCCCACATATAGACGACCCCCCTGTAGATAGAGCCCCCACTATAGATAATGTCATTAACAGTTTTATGAGGAAAAAAAACAAAACATACTCACATGATCCCGTTCCTGTTCGCTGGCGATGCAGATCTGCTCTCTTCTGTGCGGGTTTGCAGGAGTTGAATGAGCGTCGTCCAATGACGCTGATTGGCGGGGCAGAATGACTTGCCCCGTCAATCAGCGCCTTTCAAGTGTAGAAGCGGCGCGATGATGTAATCGCGCCGCTGGCCAATCAGCGTCATTGTAAAGCGCTGAATGGTCAGACACGGAACATGCCCGGCTATTCAGTGCTAATGCATGTATTCGGCTGTCGCTAGCACCGGGGCCCCCTCCAGTGCCAGTAACGCCTACAGGCATGAGAGGGCCTGTGTCGCCTGGCCCATACTAGGCTCGGCGGTGCGGGCCCCATAGCAACGCCGCTACTGCTGTAGCAGCCATAACGGCTGCTATCGGCGCCACCAAGTATATGGGGGGCGTGTCGGCTGGCGGCACGGGTCCCCTCTAGCCCCGGGCCCCGTAGTAGCCGCTACGGCTGCTACCGCGGTAGTTACGCCACTGGGTAGTTACGGAAATGGCGTAGCTCGCATGCCATTCACTACTATGGGAGTTACGGAAACAGCACGTGGATAAGTCATAAATGTCCTTCATGGGAAAACCCCTTTAATTGTCCTACAATTCAATATTGATGCCATTGTCTAAGGATATTTGTACAGGGAATTGGCTTTTATTGTTTCTCTGCAGACACCATT
Organism: Rhinoderma darwinii; assembly: GCF_050947455.1. Lineage (NCBI taxonomy): Eukaryota > Metazoa > Chordata > Amphibia > Anura > Rhinodermatidae > Rhinoderma > Rhinoderma darwinii. The sequence continues at coordinate 392,323,318 of NC_134687.1, forward strand.
AACACCTTAATACCAAAGGTATGTTAAACCTAAATGACCAAGAAATCTTCTAAGTTTTTCCATCGTCGCTTCAAAGAGCTCTAACTTTTTTATTTTTCCGTCTACATAGCTGTATAAGGTCTTGTTTTTTTGCGGGACAAGTTGTATTTTTTAATAGCACCATTTTGGGGTACATATAATTTATTGATTAATTTTTTATTTACTTTTTTGGTGGAGTATTGTAAAAAAAGAAAACCTGAAATTTCACCTTTTTTTGCATCTTAAATTTACACTGTTTACTGTGGGGTATAAATAACATAATAACTTTATTCAGCGAGTCAATTTTTTAATGTATTACTGCTTTTACACAGTAAAAACCCTTTTTGTTTTTTAATTATTTGTTTTTGTGTCGCCATATTTTAAAGAGCCATAACTTTTATTTTTCCACCGACGTAGCTATATGAGGGATTTTTTTTTTACAGGACGACTTGCAGTTTTTTATTGATACCATTTTTGAGTACAATCAACTTTTTGATCACTTTTTATAAAAAGATTTTGAAGGCAGGATGAACAGAAAACAGCAATAATGGCATTGTTTTTTATTTGATTTTTTACGGCATCCACCGTGTGGATTAAATTATGTAATTGTTTTATAGTTCGTTACGAATGCGGCGATACCAAATATGTGTAACTTTTTACTTGTTTTTTTTTTCATAATAAAGTATTTTGTAAGGGGAAAAAGTGGGTTTTTAATTTTTTGGGGTTGGGACTTTTATTTATTTATAACTTTATTAAACTTTTTTAACTTTTTTTTTAGTCCCACTAGGGGACTTCACTATGCGATCTTCTGATCGCTTTTATAATACTCTGCAATACTTTTGTATTGCAGTGTATTACTGCCTGTCAGTAAAACTAACAGACAATCACTAAAGGCAGACCTTGTTAGGCCCCCAACTGCCATAGAATCAATTGACAGCCCGCAATTGCATCGTGGGATGCCAGTGGTGTGACAGAGGGAGCCCCCTCCCTCTAAAACCACTCAGATGCGGCGCTCGCTATTGAGCGCCGCATCTGAGGGGCTAAATATGATTGGAGAGCCCTGCTAGCGGTCTCCGATCGTTACCCTGAAGCACAAGGCTGTTAGCAACAGCCCGGGCTTCAAGAGCACCCCGCCCGATGCGGGTAAACTTATTCTGAAGTGCCGACGTGAAAAGGCCTAGGAACTTTCAAGTAGAGCTAACTACTGATGTAGCCATCCTTAGCTTGACTAATAACTTGCTGCAGTGTGATATCACACAACAAAAGCCATTTAAAATTCATTGAAAAAGTCATAAGGGATCTAGTCACTGTTTATTTAATGCGTTAAAAGTCAAGGTAAAGACGGCTACATCTGTATATGGACAAAAGTATTCGGATACCTACACATTACACCTACAGGAGCTTTTATGACATCCCATTCTAAATTCATAGGCATTAATATAGAGTTGGTCCTCCATTTGTAGTTAAAACAGCTTCCACTCTTCTAGGGAGAATTTTCTACAAGATTTTGTACTGTCTGTGGGAATTTGTGCCCATTCATCCAGAAGAACATTTGTGAGGTCAGACATTGATGTTGGACAATAGTGCCTGGTTTGTAATTTTCATTCTAGTTCATCTTTAAAGGTGTTGGATTGGGTTGAGGTCAGAGTTCTGTGCAGGCCAGTCAAGGTCTCTTCACGCCAAACTCAACCAACCATACCTTTATGGACATGGCTTTGTGCACTGCCGCACAGTCATGCTGGAACAGAAAAGGGTGTTCCCCAAACTGTTTCCACAAAGTTAGAAGCATGCAATTGTCCAAAATGTCTTGGTATGCTGCAGCATATAGTGTTTGTTAGTTTGCAAGTGATATAAGTAAAAATCTGATTGTGATGGCAGGAAGGAGGTGAAGGGAAAGTGAGCCCTAATCTACCCACCGCCCTGTCCCTGCCTACTTGCAACGACCCGCCCTAGGCGACGAGGTACAACTGGGCGGCGGTCCCTACGCTGTCTAAGTGCACAGGAAAACAAACAGGGAACACGCAAGGGAAGGGGCAGTAGCCACGGAACGCCACGAGGAAACGGAGCGGCGAACGAACAGTCAGGACCAGGACGAAGTGAGTAACCCGAGCGGGCACGGAGACAGAAGCAAGCCAGGGGCAAAGCAAAGCAAAGCAAGTCAAGTCAAGGAGAACTGCAGCAAGGCAGAAGCACGGCAGAAGCAGGCTGGAGCAAGCAGCAGTGGGGCCAGGAATCCAAAAGAATAACAAGCAATGAGGAAGAGAAAACTGCAGGTATAAATGGACAGGGGGCGGAGCTAACTCTGACTGACCAGGCCGCGATAGGCTCTCCCACTCCTGAGCCTGCCACCCTGATTGGTGGGAGCCGGTGTCAGTCTAAGAGGTCTGGCCTCAGGTGTCGACTGATTAACCCTGGGAGTCTCCACAGACGTAGTGCCTGGCAGATCCTTTACAGTACTCCCCCTTTTATGAGGGGCCACCGGACCCTTACTAAGAGGACCCGGTTTAGTGGGGAAGAGAAGGTGGAACCTCCTGACCAATACCCCAGCGTGAACATCTCGAGCAGGTACCCAAGTCCTCTCCTCCGGCCCGTATCCTCTCCAATGGACCAGGTACTGGAGGGAGCCCTGGATCATCCTACTGTCCACAATCTTGGCCACCTCGAATTCCACCCCCTCAGGGGTGAGAACGGGAACAGGAGGTTTCCTAGAGGGGGACCAGGACGGGGAGCAGCGTTTAAGGAGGGAAGCATGAAAGACGTCGTGTATGCGGAAGGATGGGGGCAGCTCCAGACGGAAGGATACAGGGTTGAGGACTTCAATGACCTTATAAGGCCCAATAAATCGGGGAGCAAACTTCCTGGACGGGACCTTAAGGCGCAAGTTCCTGGACGACAACCAGACCAAATCCCCGACGACAAACCGGGGGTTAGCAGAACGTCTACTATCCGCCTGAATCTTTTGTGCGCTCTGGGACGCCTCTAGGTTCTTCTGAACCTGGGCCCAGACAGTGCACAGTTCCCGATGAACATCCTCTACCTCAGGATTATTGGAACAACCAGGGGAGACGGAGGAGAACCTTGGGTTAAACCCGAAATTACAGAAAAACGGGGAGACCCCTGACGAGTTACTGACCCGGTTATTCAGGGAAAATTCAGCAAGGGGAGTAGAGTCGATTCCTACTACAGGGATAGGATAAGGTAAATCAATACAAGGCATCTTTAGAGACATAGCAAATTCCACAGACATGATATTAGCAGATGAGCCAGAATCCACGAAAGCACTGCCCGTGGCAGACCGGCCAGCAAACGAGACCTGAAAGGGAAGCAAAATTTTATTGCGTTTCACATTAACGGGAAATACCTGTGCGCCCAAGTGACCTCCCCGATGATCACTTAGGCGCGGAAGTTTTCCGGCTCCTTATTCTTGCGCCTGGGACAGGTGTTCAGTAGATGCTTGTCGTCCCCACAGTAGAAGCAGAGACCGTTCATTCTGCGAAACTCCCTACGTTGTCGAGGGGACATGGAGGCCCCGAGTTGCATAGGTACCTCCGAGTCCTCCGTGGAGGGGCGAGGAGGCGGGACCTCGGGGGGGATCGCAGAAAAGTCAGAGGGGAGCACACTGAAGCGTTCTAGCTGACGTTCCCTGAGACGTCGGTCAAGTCGTACTGCTAGGGCCATAACCTGGTCAAGAGAGTCAGACGAGGGGTAGCTAACCAGCAGATCCTTCAGGGCGTCAGATAATCCTAACCTAAACTGGCACCTTAGGGCCGGATCGTTCCACTGAGAAGCTACGCACCACTTCCTAAAATCAGAACAGTATTCCTCAACCGGTCTCCTACCCTGACGTAAGGTCACCAACTGACTCTCGGCTAAAGCAGTCCTGTCAGTCTCGTCGTAAATGAGTCCGAGGGCAGAGAAAAAACGATCAACAGAGGAAAGTTCAGGGGCGTCAGGAGCCAAGGAGAAGGCCCACTCTTGGGGCCCTTCCTGGAGTCGGGATATGATGATACCCACCCGCTGGTTCTCGGAACCTGAGGAGTGGGGCTTAAGGCGGAAATATAGTCTGCAACTCTCCCGGAAGGAGAGAAACGTCTTACGGTCCCCTGAAAACCGGTCAGGTAACTTGAGGTCGGGTTCTAGAGGTGAGGTGGTGCGCCCAACCCTTTGGGCCAGGGCCTGGACCTGTAGGGAGAGGCCCTGCATCTGCTGGGTCAGGGTCTCAAGGGGGTCCATGATAGCGACAGCGTAGGAGAAATGGTAGACTAGGTAAGGGCTTGTTATTCTGTGATGGCAGGAAGGAGGTGAAGGGAAAGTGAGCCCTAATCTACCCACCGCCCTGTCCCTGCCTACTTGCAACGACCCGCCCTAGGCGACGAGGTACAACTGGGCGGCGGTCCCTACGCTGTCTAAGTGCACAGGAAAACAAACAGGGAACACGCAAGGGAAGGGGCAGTAGCCACGGAACGCCACGAGGAAACGGAGCGGCGAACGAACAGTCAGGACCAGGACGAAGTGAGTAACCCGAGCGGGCACGGAGACAGAAGCAAGCCAGGGGCAAAGCAAAGCAAAGCAAGTCAAGTCAAGGAGAACTGCAGCAAGGCAGAAGCACGGCAGAAGCAGGCTGGAGCAAGCAGCAGTGGGGCCAGGAATCCAAAAGAATAACAAGCAATGAGGAAGAGAAAACTGCAGGTATAAATGGACAGGGGGCGGAGCTAACTCTGACTGACCAGGCCGCGATAGGCTCTCCCACTCCTGAGCCTGCCACCCTGATTGGTGGGAGCCGGTGTCAGTCTAAGAGGTCTGGCCTCAGGTGTCGACTGATTAACCCTGGGAGTCTCCACAGACGTAGTGCCTGGCAGATCCTTTACACTGATATTCTGACAAATTTATTGGATGAAGAAAACTAGTTAACCATGGCCGCATTGTGTATATCAGGTGTCTCAAGCTCGGCCGGGTAAATGGGCCACACATAGAAAAAATGTGACGTTGATGGGCTGCATTACTTTCAAATTGATACAATACAAAATTATTGTTAATCAATTAGTTTTTTTAACTACTATAACAATAATACATTACTATAACAATACTACACTACTATAATACTACTGTAATGGCAGGGGGTAGGGAGACGGACAAGTGAGCCCTAATCTACCCGCCACTCTGTCCCTGCCTACTTGCAACGACCCGCCCTAGGCGACGGGGTACAACTGGGCGGCGGTCCCTGCGCTCAGTAAGTGCACGACAACCACGACAAACATACAAAGGAACACAAGCAAGGAAAAGGGGCCGTTGCCCACGGCAACACCGTGAGCAACCAGAGTGGTGAACGAGCCGAGTCAAGCCAGGAGTGTGCGAGGTACAAAACGAAAAGCAGAAGAGTAGTCGGTAAGCCAGGGTCTGTATGGAGCAGGATCAAAAATAGCAGGAGCTGTAGCTGGGCCAGGAAACCACAAGGAAAGAATCACAAGCACCGAGGGACAGGAAGTGCAGGCTTAAATAGACCGAGGGCGGGAGCTAGCTGAGTCTGGCCAGGTTACGATAGGCTCTCCCACTCCTAAGCCTGCCAGCCTGAATGGTGGAAGTAGGAGTCAGTCTCAGGGATGTATTCTCAGGTGCTGACTGATTAGTTCTGGGAGTTAACCCCGAAGCTGTGCCTGGCAGATCCTTTACAACTACATTACTATAATAATACTACATTACTATAATAATACTACATTACTGTAACAATACTACATTACTAGAACAATACTACATTACTATAATACTACATTACTATAAAAATGCTACATTACTATAATACTACATTACTATATTACTACTATATTACTATAACACTACTAAACTACTACATTACTATAATACTACATTACTAGAATAATACTACATTAATATAACAATACTACATTACTAGAATAATACTAAACTTACCGGAAATTTGCGAGATTTCTCCACGTGCTTATTTTAACCATCCAATTTTCCAGTTTAAGTGTCGCTAAATGAAGTCCAGCTGCTCAGTTGGCAGTCTTTGGCAGGCACAAAAATTGTCATGATTGGGCAGCCCTTTTTTAGATAGTGCCACAGTGGCCTCTGTAGATAATGCCACAGTGCCCTCTGTAGATAATGCCACAGTGCCCTCTGTAGATAATGCCACAGTGCCCTCTGTAGATAATGCCACAGTGCCCTCTGTAGATAATGCCACAGTGCCCTCTGTAGATAATGCCACAGTTCCCCCTGAAGATGGTGCTAAAGTGCTCTCTGTAGATAGTGCCACACTCACCCTCTTGTAGATAGTGCCACACTCACCCTCTTGTAGATAGTGCCACACACACCCCCTTGTAGATAGTGCCACATACACCTCTAGGAGTGGAATCCCCAGTCAGGGAATCAGGAACTCTCTGACCGGGGATTCCCCTCCTGGAGGAGCCCCTGACTTCACTGTCCATATATGGACAGTGACATCAGGGGCCACCTCTAGGACCGGAATCCCCGGCCAGAGCATCAGCAACTCTCTGGCCTGGGATTCCAGTCCAGGAGGAGCCCCACGGGCTGCATATGACGGGCTCAGGGGCCGTATGCCGCTTGTTTGAGACCCCTGGTGTATACCATGACAGAAATATGGAAAGCATCCATGAAAACATTGTCTTACTGCTATACATTGATAGGCTTGCCAGCTGTCTGGTAATTTTACAGTGTATAAGCATAATTTTCTCTCGTTTCTGTGTTTTGTGTATATTTGATTTTGTGTTTATGTCGAACAAACTCCAGGATGAGAGAAGTACGACTGCTTTCTTCCAAAACAGCATACATGTCCGCAGTTTGTGTGTAGTATCCAAACTTATCCCAATTCACTACTAATAGTAGGTGTTTCTTTAAGTTAGAAAAATATTTTATAAGCAGGCTACAAATCAGGGATCCATCGAATCTGCACGGAAATAATTGACATATTGATACACACTCTCATACATTGCACATACACTACCGTTCAAAAGTTTAGGGTCACTTAGAAATGTCCTTATTTTTGAAAGAAAAGCAGTTTTTTTCAATGAAGATAACATTAAATTAATCAGAAATACACTCTATACATTGTTAATGTGCTAAATGACTATTCTAGCTGCAAACGTCTGGTTTTTAATGCAATATCTACATAGGTGTATAGAGGCCCATTTCCAGCAACCATCACTCCAGTGTTCTAATGGTACATTGTGTTTGCTAACTGTGTTAGAAAGCTAATGGATGATTAGAAAACACTTGAAAACCCTTGTGCAATTATGTTAGCACCGCTGTAAACAGTTTTGCTGTTTAGAGGAGCTATAAAACTGACCTTCCTTTGAGCTAGTTGAGAATCTGGAGCATTTAATTTGTGGGTTCGATTAAACTCTCAAAATGGCTAGAAAAAGAGAGCTTTCATGTGAAACTCGACAGTCTATTCTTGTTCTTAGAAATGAAGGCTATTCCATGCGAGAAATTGCCAAGAAACTGAAGATTTCCTACAACGGTGTGTACTACTCCCTTCAGAGGACAGCACACACAGGCTCTAATCAGATTAGAAAGAGAAGTGGGAGGCCCCGCTGCACAACTGAGCAACAAGACAAGTACATTAGAGTCTCTAGTTTGAGAAATAGTCGCCTCACAGGTCCTCAACTGGCAGCTTCATTAAATAGTACCCGCAAAACGCCAGTGTCAACGTCTACAGTGAAGAGGCGACTCCGGGATGCTGGCCTTCAGGGCAGAGTGGCATAGAAAAAGCCATATCTGAGACTGGCTAATAAAAGGAAAAGATTAATATGGGCAAAAGCACACAGACATTGGACAGAGGAAGATTGGAAAAAAGTGTTATGGACAGACGAATCGATGTTTGAGGTGTTTGGATCACACAGAAGAACATTTGTGAGACGCAGAACAACTGAAAAGATGCTGGAAGAGTGCCTGACACCATCTGTCAAGCATGGTGGAGGTAATGTGATGGTCTGGGGTTGCTTTGGTGCTGGTAATGTGGGAGATTTGTACAAGGTAAAAGGGATTTTGAATAAGGAAGGCTATCACTCCATTTTGCAACGCCATGCCATACCCTGTGGACAGCGCTTGATTGGAGACAATTTCATCCTACAACAGGACAATGACCCAAAGCTCACCTGCAAATTATGCAAGAACTATTTAGGGAAGAAGCAGGCAGCTGGTATTCTATCTGTAATGGAGTGGCCAGCGCAGTCACCAGATCTCAACCCCATAGAGCTGTTGTGGGAGCAGCTTGACCGTATGGTACGCAAGAAGTGCCCATCAAGCCAATCCAACTTGTGGGAGGGCCTTCTGGAAGCATGGGGCGAAATGTCTCCCGATTACCTCAGCAAATTAACAGCTAGAATGCCAAAGGTCTGCAATGCTGTAATTGCTGCAAATGGAGCATTCCTTGACGAAAGCAAAGTTTGAAGGAGAAAATTATTATTTCAAATAAAAATCATTATTTCTAACATTGTCAATGTCTTGACTATATTTTCTAGTCATTATGCAACTCATTTGATAAATATAAGTGTGAGTTTTCATGGAAAACACAAAATTGTCTGCGTGACCCCAAACTTTTGAACGGTAGTGTATATAGTAAAATGCCCTTAACCGGCCATCCAGTAGTCCAGAAGTTCTCATAGTCTGGCAATTGCAATCTGCAAAAAGATAACCTGATTGAAAAAACAAACAAAAAAAGTGGAAGTAGCATTTTTTATATTAGCGTTTTATGTTTAGGTCTCTACTCTTACAAGTAAGTTTTAGGTACTTTTTTATGACCATATGAACATCTGATATTGCCCATTAATGCCAAATTAAAATAATTTTACTTATTCACTGATTTTAACCTTAGTGTATATTTATAATGCTATTTATGCTTTATTTTGCACAAACCTTCCCTGCTACAGTAACCGGAGGCTATAGTGTTTGGGTGGGAAGGTTGTACATGAAACAAGTTTTATGACCTTAACATTGAATGATGCAATAAATTAGAAGTGTTGATGGAATCTCATTGTTGACTTAAACCCAGGCCGTGCATGCTGCCTGAACAGACCTCTCTACATGTTATGAAAATAATAAGCTGTTGAAAGTCAGTTTTCCTAACACATATATATATATATATATATATATATATATATATATATATATATATATATATATAAAAGATGTGTTTAGCTTTTTCAGCAGTCAGTAATGGAAAATAATAACTTTCAAGTTACTCCATATCACATCTCTGGGTACAGTTGTACAATTTGTGTATGCCATGCACCAAATTCACAAAAATGTCTCATTAACCCCTTCGCGCTCCACGACGTACTATTCCGTCGTGCTGAGTGCATCGTTCGCGCTCAGTGACGGAATAGTACGTCCTGGGGAAAATAGATTTTCCCTTGGTGTTTCATCGAGCTGTGATGCCTGCTGTTTCCGACAGCAGGCTATCACAGCTCAGTGTGCAGGGACCAATCGTAGTGGTCCCGCCTCCACGATCGTTGCTATTGGTTAGTCAGTGAGGACCGACCAATAGTAGCGATCGCATACTTAATTTCCTGCTATGACCTCAGATCCTGCCGCACCCGCTCTCTCTTGGAGTTGGAGAGTCGTTGAGAGAGGTTGTGACGAGAGACAGTGCCGTGTAGTTTACAAAACAAAAAACTTTGCAGTGTAGTTTACAAAAAATAATCTTTGCTTTTCCCACCTTCTATCCACTTCCACTTCCCACCCCTGTCCTTGTGTTCCACTTGTCATCCCACGTTTTTAGTCAGTGATCTCCATCACCGACCACTTTTGTGGCCATATTTCTTGGTCCCTGGGGATTATTTTTTTAAATTTTCTTTATAAAATATAATAAAAACAATAAATTTAAAAAAATTAGTATAGAAAGTCAGCAGCTAGTTAGTTTAGTATTAGGGTTAGTTAGCGTCAGGGAACCGTCAAAAAGCGTAGTTCGGTATAGCATCAGGGAATTTAGCATCAGGAATCAGTCACAGTTAGTTAGGTTTAGCGTCAGGAATCCGTCACCGTCGTTAGGTTTAGCGTTAGGGATCCATCACTGTAGTTAGGTTTAGCGCCAGGGAAGTTCACATAAAATCAGTTGTTAGTGCCAGGGAATCGTTAGGTATAGCGTCAGGAAATTTAGTGTCAGGAATCCATCACCGTAGTTAGGTTTAGCGTCAAGGAAGCTCGGAATAAACTAGTTAGGTTTAGTGTCAGGGAATCACCGCCGTAGTTAGATTTAGTGTCAGGGAAGTTCATATAAAATCTAGTTAGGTTTAGTGTTAGGAACCCTCGCCCTAGTTAGCTTTAGTGTCAGGGAAGTCCACTAGTTCTGTAAAAACAAAAAAGTTTTAGTTAGCAGTCCATTGCTTCTAGTTAGGGAAGTATACTTTTATTTTGTTCTTGTCAAGTTTTCTAAAGTTTTTTTTTTTGCTGTATATAAAATACACGTGTCTAAGCACACAATTTACACGTGTCACACATAAATAATAAAATATGTCCCAAAGGTAATTTTCTGCCGAAGAGGCCTATGTGTTTCTTGCCTCTGACACAGACTCTTTGGATGGCGAGACTCTCTTTCATTTGTCAACCTCCTCATCCTGTGATGAAGAGGAGGGACCCCCTAGAAGATGCCCCAAGACCACCACCACAGTTGAAACCCCTGAGAGAAGTGACCCCGCAACAGTTAAACCACCGAGCAAAGTGACCCCATTTGGACCACCACAACAGACAATTACGAGCCCCAAATCCGTGAGTACACGGTCAGCCCAGGCATAAAATTTAATGCAGCAGGGCTCAGTGAGATGGACTTTTTCAAGTTCTTTTTCACAGATGAATTTAAGGTGAACTCCTGTAGACGCAGCAGAGTTGGGCAAGTTCTAGGGACCTCTCTTGAACATGGGGCTTCTGAAAAAGCCATCCATTAGGACCTACTGGAGCACAGACCTCTTATACCACACCCCGATGTACCGCATGACCATGTCCAGGATGCCTTATGAGGCAATACTTCGCTTCTTGCATTATACTGATAATGAGCAGTACCCACCCCGAGATGACCCCAGTTTTGACCGTTTGTATAAACTGAGACCCCTATCAGACCATTTCAGTGCCCCGTTTGCCCAAGCATACACCCCCGAGAAGTGTATTTCTGTTGATGAGTTCCTAGTACATTTTAAAGGGAGGCTTCAATTCCGCCAGTACCTGCCGAGTAAGAGGACAAGGTATGGCGTGAAAATGTATAAGCTGTGCGAGAGTGCATCAGGATATACTTACAAATTTAGGATATATGTAGAAAAGGACACCAGTATTCAGCCCCCAGACTGCCCCCCTTACTGGAAGTTAACTCAAAAATTGTGTGGGATTTGGTGCACCCACTGCTGGACCAGGGTTACCACCTCTACCTGGATAATTTTTATACCAGCGTCCCACTCTTCAAGTGCCTCGCTTCCAGAAGTACTGTGGCATGCAGCACTGCTAGAAAAAATCTGAGAGGCCTCCCTAAGACTCTGCTTGGGCAAACACTCAGAAGGGATGAGAGCAGGGCACATTCTAGCAGCAACCTATTGTGTGTCAAGTACAAGGAAAGAGAGATGTCCTTGTATTGACAACAATACATGGCCACACCAGTACCCATGTACCTGTACAAGGTACCAGTACAGAGACCCCCAAACCAGACTGCACCCTGGACTACAATAGGTACATGGGAGGGGTGGACTTGTCAGATCAAGTCCTGAAGCCCTACAGCGCCATGCGAAAATCGAGGGTGTGGTATAAGAAGCTGGCCGTGCACATCATACAGATGGTATTGTACAATGCGTATGTGCTACATCGATGTACAGGCCAGAGGGGAACTTTCCTGGAATTTCAAGAGGTGGTTATCAGGAACCTAATCTTTAGGGACCAGGAGGGGGGGGGCACCCAGTACTTCTGGAAGCGAGGCCTCACGCATAGTACCAGGGCAACATTTTCCAGGAGAAGTTCCCCAAACTGGCAAGAAGGGAAAAAGTCAAAGAGGGGCAGAGTCTGCTCAAAGAGGGGGATAAGGAAGGACAAAATATATCAATGCGACACGTGTCCCGAAAAACCAGGGCTCTGTATGACATGTTGTTTTAAAATTGACCATACATCCCTTGATTTTTAATTTACCCTGATGCACTCCGCACAGCTTATCCCCCTCATCTTTCCCTTCTGAGCCCAGCCGTGCGCCCAGGCAGCAGATAACAGCCACATGTACGGTATTGCCGTACCCTGGGAGAACCCACATTACAGTTTATGGGGTGTATGTCTCCGGTGGCACATGCTGGGCACAATATATCGGACACTGGAATGGCATATATGTATAGAAAATTGCAAATCTCACTCTGCACCATCTGCTGCGCATTATCTTTTACACAGTACCTGTAAGGTCAAAATGCTCACTACACCTCTAGATGAATGCCTTGAGGGGTGTAGTTTTTAAAACAGGGTCACTTCTTGTGGATTTCAACTGTACTGGTACCTCAGGGGCTTCTGCATACATGACTTAGCACCAGAAAAGCTCCAGTAGGCCTAATGGTGGTCCTTTCCTTCTGAGCCCTGCCGTGTGCCCAGGCAGCTAATAACAGCCACGTGTAGGGTGTTGCCTTACCCGGGAGAACCCACATTACAGTTTATGGGGTGTATGTCTCTGGTGGCACATGCTGGGCACAATATATCAGACACTGAAATGGCATATATGTATAGAAAATTGCAAATCTCACTCTGCACCATATGATGCGCATTATCTTTTACACAGTACCTGTGGGGTCAAAATTCTCACTACACCTCTAAATGAATGTCTTAAGGGGTGTAGTTTTTAAAATGGGGTCACTTCTCGGGGATTTCAACTGTGCTCCTACGTCTGTGGCTCTGCAAAATCAATCCAGTAAAATCTGGACTCCAAAGAACGCATAGCACACCTTCCCTTCTGAGCCCTCCCATGGACCCAAACGGCAATGTTTACCACCACAAATGGGGTATTGCCGAACTCAAGACAAATTGGGCAACAAAATGGGGTTTTATTTCTTGTAAAAATAAGACATTTTGAGCCAAAACTATATATTATTGGAAAAAATGTAATTTTATTAAATTTACAGCCCAATTCAACTAAGTTCTGTGAAAAAACTGTGGGTTCTAAAAGGTCACAACACCCATAAATTAATTCCTTGATGTGTGTAGTTTCCAAAATGGGGTCACTTCTGGTGGGTTTCCATTACTTTGATACCTCTGGGGCTCTGCAAATGCGACTTGGCACCCGGAAACCAATCCAGCAAAATCTGGACTCCAAAGAACACATAGCACTCCTTCCCTTCTGAGCCCTTCTAAAGGCCCAAACGGCAGTTTATCACCACAAATGGGGTATTGCCGCACTCAGGACAAATTTGCCAACAAAATGAAGTATTTTATTCGGTGTGAAAATAAGACATTTTGAGCCAAAACGATGTATTATTGGAAAAAATAAAAATAAAAATTAAATTCACAGCCCAATTCAAATAAGTTCTGTGAAAAAACTGTGGGGTCTAAAAGGTCACAACACCCATACATAAATTTCTTGAGGGGTGACGTTTCCAAAACGGGGTCACTTTTGGGAGATTTCTACAATTTTGACACCACAAGACCTCCTCAAACCTAGCATGGTCTCTAAAATATATTCTAAGAAAAAAGAGGCCCCAAAATGCACTAGGTGCTTCTTTGATCCTGGGGCTTGTGTTTTAGTCCACGAGCACACTAGAGCCACATGTGGGACATTTGTAAAAACTGTAGAATCAGTCAAATACGTATTTAGTAGTGTTTCTCTGGTAAAACCTTAAAGACGTTAAAACCGTTAAAGAAAAAAATTGAGTAAAATGTAATTTCTGCAAGAAAAATGAAATTTGCAAGTTTCACCTCCACTTTACTTTAACTCCTGTGAAACGCCTAAAGGGTTAAGAAATATTCTAAATGCTGTTTTGAATACTTTAAGTGGTCTAGTTTTTAAAATGGGGTGTTTTATGGGGGTTTATAATACATAGGCCCCTCAAATCTACTTCAGGACTGAACTGGTACTAAAAACTTTGTAACGTCCTAGAAAAATAAAATAATGTTCAAAAAATTATGCCAATCTAAAGTAGACATATGGGAAATTGTAATTAATAACTATTTTGTTTGGTATAACCATCTGCCTTACAAGCAGATACATTTAATGTAAAAAATAATGTTATATTTTCAAAATTTTCTCTAAATTTTGCTATTTTTCACAAATAAACACTCAATGTACCGACCAAATTTTACCACTAACATAAAGCCCAATGTGTCATGAGAAAACAGTCTAAGAATAGCTTGGATAGGTAAAAGCGTTCCGAAGTTATTACCACATAAAGTGAAATATGTTAGCTTTGAAAAATGGGCTCTAGTCCTTAAGGGGTTAACCTATGTAAAATTGACAAAAAGATTGCGAAAACACCTCTACAAATTGATTTGAACAGCCATTTGTTTGGCATGAAACAATCCCACACATTTGCAACAAATTAAACCATACCCACTAACTTACAAACAAGTAGATTTGTGGTTGTCCCCTTCTCAAAGTAAACTTAAAAAGTGTATGGGGAAGCAGAGCTTCATGGAAGGATAAAGTACCCTTTCTTTCTAGATTCTATCTGAATGTAATGCTGTCAGGCTGAAGTTGTTACAGTGGTACTCTAGATTAGCACTCAGAATCAAAGTACAGAACTTCAAATAGTGATGAATGTAAACGCAAAGTACAGGGTGTGCCATTTATATGGATACACCTAAATAAAATGGGAATGGTTGGTGATATTAACTTCCTGTTTGTGGCACATTAGTATATGGGAGGGGGGAAACTTTTCATGCTGGGTGTTGACCATGGCGGCCATTTTGAAGTCGGCCATTTTGTATCCAACTTTAGTTTTTTCAATGGGAAGAGGGTCATGTGACACATCAAACTTATCGAGAATTTCACAAGAAAAACAATGGTGTGCTTGGTTTTAACATTACTTTATTCTTTCATGAGTTATTTACAAGTTTCTGAACACTTATAAAATGTGTTCAAAGTGCTGCCCATTGTGTTGGATTGTCAATGCAACCCTCTTCTCCCACTCTTCACACACTGATAGCAACACCGCAGAAGAAATGCCTCCCGATCTGACCCCCTTAGACTTTTATCTTTGGGGTCATCTGAAGGCAATTGTCTATGCTGTGAAGATACGAGATGTGCAGCAACTGAAACTAGGGATACTGGAAGCCTGTGCTAGCATTTCTTCTGCGGTGTTGCTATCCGTGTGTGAAGAGTGGGAGAAGAGGGTTGCATTGACAATCCAACACAATGGGCAGCACTTTGAACAGATTTTATAAGTGGTCAGAAACTTGTAAATAACTCATGAAAGAATAAAGTAACGTTAAAACCAAGCACACCATTGTTTTTCTTGTGAAATTCTCAATAAGTTTGATGTGTCACATGACCCTCTTCCCATTGAAAAAAGTAAAGTTGGATACAAAATGGCCGACTTCAAAATGGCCGCCATGGTCAACACCCAGCTTGAAAAGTTTCCCCCCTCCCATATACTAATGTGCCACAAACAGGAAGTTAATATCACCAACCATTCCCATTTTATTTAGGTGTATCCATATAAATGGCCCACCCTGTATAATAGAATGGAAAGTTGAACAATTTAATCATAGAAGAATTGAAGGGATTATGTGCCCATTCAGGTTATACAGCTGTTATAGATTGTAGTCCCCCACTTAGCATCCCCTCTATTAGCCAGTTCCTGCAAAGATCGACTCTCCTTTTGGCTTTCTCTGGATGGCCCATTGATTTTGCCTGTAGAGATCAACTGATTGTTAGTGGTCATAATACCATCATATAGTCGGCACACCTATTTAATGTATTTTTAGTTGTCCAAATCGGATGACTCCTTTTTAGCTTTATTTACATTTGGCTATATATATATATATAATATAACCCCTTTAACCACTACCCACAAATGAATGTGCCATCATGTCCTAATTGGGGTTCTCTTATCTATTCTATATGCAGCAGTCAGGTTCATCTTTCTGACAACCACTCGCCAATGCCTCTATCCTGTGCCAGTCACTGCACTTGTTGCCCATTCACTTTAGAAAACAATTTCAATTTCTGTCTCGCCCACAATGCTCTCCAGTGTTTTTTTTTTACCTCCCTCATATCTCCTCTTGAATCTCTTCCCTAATTTTTGTTTTCCACTCTACTTGTGCTCTACATTCTGATCTATTAACCTCCTCTATAATCCGAACCTCCCATACTTGTCTCCAAGAATTTTCTCATGCTGAACCAGTCCTCTGGAATGCACTACCCCGGACAATCAGATTAGTTCCCAACATTCACAGCATTAAGTGTGCCCTGAAAACACATCTTCTTAGACAAGCTGCCTACAATCCTCAAAGACTATGTACACATTCGAAAACTTCATATATATATATATATATATATATATATATATATATATAAGAATTTGTATCAGTGTGTCTAGTGCAACTTTCTAATACATTTTTATTAATTTTTTTATTAACTTTTTCAGACACAGCTGCTTTGTATCCTGTATACAGAGCAGCTGAATCCTGTATCCTTCAGGTCAGCGGCACTGACTGGTTCACTGTCAGCGGGTCCTGCGTGTCTCTGAGACGCAGGATCGAGCTGTTACCGATCGCATCTAAGTTCATAACTTTGATCTGATCGATAACATGCGGATGCTGCGCGTCATAAACACGCAGGACCCGCTTTTTCTGAACCCATCAGTGCTGCTGGCCTGACAGATTCTTGTCTCCGCGTACAATACAGCTGCTCTGTATACAGAATACAAAGCAGCTGTGTAGCAAAAAGATAAAATTATTTTTAATAAAAAGTAAATAAAAAGTTGCACTAAACACACTGATAGACCTGTTTTCGAAGGTGTACATAGCCTTTAATCTGACTCCTTTCCTTAACCCCCCTTCTATTACATTAGTCATTAGAATCTGACCCCTTCATTCAGCAGTATCCCACACTCCTTGCACCCTAATGCCCTTTTTATCTTTCATGCACAGATACTGTCTAGGTGACTGGCTCATACAGCTTTATGTGTACTACCTTATGTTTATAAACTATAGCTGGACCATTGTACTAAACAATCTCTATTTACATTTGGTGTCTCCCTTATTTCCTCGTAGACTGTAAGCTCTTGCGAGCAGGGTCCTCACTCCTCTATTTTGACTTGTTAATTAGTTTTGTTACAATGTAATGTCGAATTTTGTTTGTACATGTACCCTCTGAATGGTAAATTGCTGTGGAATGTGTTGGCCCTATATAAATAAAGATTATTAATATTATTATTCTTACTGCAATGACATGCAATGGTTTGTCCAGTGAATGTCCCGAGTACAGAATCTGTGCCTGTGCCATCAGCAGCTGCACCCTCCAAGATCGGTGTTACCTCCACTCCTGTTCGTTTAACCCTTAGATGCCACGGTCAATAGTGGCTGCTTCATCTAAGGCGTTTGATAGAGGGAGGGGGCTCCCTCAGTCAGCCCATCAGTGTCACGTGACTATATTGCGGGGTGCCGATGGGTGTTCATGGCAGACAGGGGCCCTAACACGCTCCCAGGTCTGCCTGAGGCAATTGCATGTGTTCTACCCGACAGGCAATAATGTATCCTGTATCCCGTGTCCGTCACCAGTCGGTATCCTGTATCCCGTGTCCATCACCAGTCGCTATCCTGTATCCCGTGTCCGTCACCAGTCGGTATCCTGTATCCCGTATCCGTTACTAGTTGGTATCCTGCATCCTGTGTCGGTGAAAGTTGGTGTCCCGTACCCTGGGCCTGCTTCCAGTAATCTGGTATGAGCCGGCTTCCAGTTATCCGGCTTCCAGTAATCCGGCACCAGCTTGTATCAACTATCTTCTATATGCCTGTATCCTGCTGCCACCAAGGTACCATCTACCTGTGACTGTTTAACACCTGTCTGGCCAGCAGCTACTCTGTTTCCGCAGAGTAGCCCAATGGATCTTCAACCCCATTGGACGTTACAACCTATAACAAATACAATTAAACAATTATGGTTAGAGCTGCTTTAGCAAGACCGCTTTGTTACAGTGTGCTATTGCTAGCCTTTAAAAACATCTGCAAATACAGAGCACAAAATGGTTTAGAATGACAAATTATTTACCTATTATTATGTTTACAGTGGTGTAAATACTTCTTCGATGTACTAAACAACAAAATATAGTACTTTTTGGGTTTTTTTTACTTTTTTTTTTCAGCAGAAAGTTTGTTTCAAGAAAAAAAACCTTACAAAGTATCAGTTTTTATTTCAATTAAAATATATACTGATGGTAGAGCGTGGTCGCCTTAAATCCAAATATATGCTAATGTTTTTCTTTCCATGAATATGACGCACTATGGTTAAAGGATGTGGTAATGCTTAGACAAGCATTTTTGTATGTGTTAACGGTTAGGCCAAGAAAATGGCAAACTTTGACAGTTATACATGTTATTTTGAAGATCTACGGGGGCTGGTTTATGATTAGCTGAATAATAATAATAAAATAAATATATATATATATATATATATATATATATATATATATATATATATTTATTTTCAAGACCAAAATTATTGGCACCTCCTATAAAAAATTTACAAAATCAATCATATAAAATTAAAAAATGTTAGGTCAAATAGGTTATTATTCATATTACAGCCATCTTTCCTTCAAGAGTTGTTGTTTTTTTTTATTTTAAGAATAGTGTATTCTGTCAAAAACATGTGGGTCAAAATTTTTTGCTTTTAAAGAATATTTTAAATAAAAAGATATTGCTGATATTTTACAAGAGCTCCATTGTTGACTATGACCAGTCCCTGTATTACTGGCTATGACCTGTCCCTGTTTTATATGTGTGTAAATATGAAGTTACACACACAAGAAATCGCTTTGTCATCCAGCAACATGAGTAAAACCGAAAAACTGTCAACTCAAATGAGACGGAAGTTTGTAGAACTGCAAATTAGGTAATGGTTAGAGAAAAAATGTGATTGTTATTCCTCATTTTTAGCAGTAGTGTAGGAGCAACCCTTGGGCAAGCAACCTATTCAGCATCACTTCTTCACTGCTTGTCAGAGAAGAAGCCAAGCATGGGAATATAATCTGCATCTTAACTCAGAAGCAATGTGATCGTGGGGGATCCGATGGATGCTATGGCAACTGGAGGCCCAACAATGGCCTCCTGGTCTGCCAAGTATGGAAGCCTATCAGGCCCTGCCGGAGGCTGGGCCTATTAGGCTTGCTGTCAGTGTAAAACTAACCGTTCTAATGCATTGCACTACATAGGTAGTGCAATGTATTAGAAGAAAGATCAGACACTTGGACTTTCAAATTCCCTAGTGGGACTAAAAAGAAAGTTTAAAGTAAAAAAAAAAAATCGCTCTTTTGTCCCTTATCAAATCCTTTATTATTGGAAAAAAAATAAACTATACATAATTGGTAGTGCTACATCTGTAACGGCCTGAACTCTAAAAAAATATTATGTTATTTATACCACGCGGTGCATGCCTTAAAAAAATAAAAAATAAAAAAACAACGCCAGAATTTCTGTTTTTTGGTCACCTTGCCTTCCAAAAATTGGAACAAAAGGTGGTCAAAGAGTCGCATGGTACCAATAAAAACTATAGCTCATCTCGCGGGAAAAAAAGCCCTCATACAGTTCCGTGGACAAAAAATTAAAAAGTTATGGTTCCCAGAATATGGCAACTCAAAATATGCATGCTTTTTAAAAAAAAAAGTGATTTAATTGTGCAAAGCGAAGCATAACAAAAACTATATCAATTTGTTATTGCTGGAATTGTACTGACCCGCAAAAAAAATTTAACATATCATGTATAGCGCACGGTGAATCCTGTATAAAAATGACTTCAAGAGTAAAAAGTGATCAAAAAGTCACAAGTATCCCAAAATGGTACCAATGAGAACTGCAGCTTGTCTCGCAAAAAACAAGCTCTCTTACAGCTCCGGTGCCGAAAAAATGTAAAAGTTATGGCTATGGTGATCCAGAAACATGATTGTTTTTAAAAAAAAATGCTTTACTGTGTAAAAGTAGTTAAACATATAAAAACGATATAAATTTAGTATAGCCCTAATCGTACTGACCGCAGAATAAAGTTAACATGTAATTTATACGTGCTGTACGCCGCAAAAAAAACATCCAAAAAATTGTAGGAATTGCTTTTTTTTTAAAAATCATTTTCTTCCCAAAAAATTGAATGAAAAAGTCATCAAAAAGTTGCATGTACCCCAAAATGCTACCAATAAAAGCTAAAGCTACTACAGTTCGTCCCGCAAGTAACAACCCCCATAAGTCAGGAAAGACCAAATATGCAGATGTGCAGGTCCGAGGGGAACATTTCTTATGTTTCTAGAGGTGATTATCAGGGCCCTAATATTTGGCAATTAGGAAGGGGAGGGCCCAAACATATCTGCTGGAAATGAGGGTGCCTGTATCATACCAGGACAAAACTTTGCCAGCATAATTTCCCAAACTGCAAAGGTGCAGAGTGTGTTCCAAAAGGGGGATAAGAAAGGACACCATTTATTAGTGCAACACTGGCCTGTGCAGAAAGGATTGATTGCTTCAAATCGTAAAAGACATCCATGGACAGTTTTATTATTTTTTACCCCATTATTATACCACCTTATTATGCCCTGATGCACTCAACATGGCTTACGTATGCCCCCACATGTAGGGTGTCTCTAAAACCAGGAAACAGCGAAATTATTAAAGAGCTGTCTTTTTACGGTGACACAAGCTGGGCACAACATATTGGATGCTGAAATGATATACTGTATCTATGGAAAAATTGCCGTTTTCACTCTGCAACATTCACTGCACACTAATTTATGGAAAACACCTGTGGGGTCCACATTCTCACTACACCCTTAGATGAGGTCACTTCTGTTTGAATTCAGGGCATTTGCAAATGCGACATGGCACCCATAATCCAATCCAGCAAAATTTCTGAGCCCTGCCGTGTCTCCAATTTGTTCATAAAATGAAAAATTTTGAGCTAAAGCTACGTCTTAGAAAAAAAAAAATGTTTCACTCCCCAATTCTAACAAAATCTATAATATACCTCTGTGGTCAAAATTCTCACTACACTACTAGATTAATTCCTCAAGGGGTGTAGGTTCCCAAATGGAGTCACTTCTCAAGGGTTTCCACTTTACTGGTACGTTAGGAACTTTGCAAATGCGACATGGTACTGAGAAACCAGTTCAGCAAAATCTGCGCTCCTTCCCTTCTGAGACCTGCCGTGTGCCAAAACAGCAGTTTATGACCACATATGGGGTATTTAGATGCTCTGTAAAAATTGCTGTACAAATGTTGGGGTGCTTTTTCTCCTTAATTTGTTGAAAAAATTTAAGATTTTCAGCAAATCTACATCTTATTGGAATTTTTATTTTTTTTAATTTTCACTGCCCAATTCTAATTATATCTATGAAACATCTGTTGGGTCAAAATGCTTACCACACCCCTAGATCAATTCCTCAAGTTATGTAGTTTCCCAAATGGAGTCACTTCTCAGGGGGTTTCCACTGTACTGGTACCTTAGGGGCTTTGGAAATGCAACAAGGTGGCAAGAATCCAATCCAGCAAAATCTGCGTTTCAAAAGCCAAATGGCACTCATTCCCTTCTGAGCCTTACTGTGTGCCCAAACAGCAGTTTGACCTATTGCCGTACCGGGAAGAAATTGCTTTACAAATTTTGGGTGGCTTTTTCTCCTTTATTCTTTGTGGAAATGACATTTTGTAAGTTAAAACGACATCCTATTCGAAAAATGTTATTTTTCATTTTTACGGCTCAATTTTAATAAAATCTATAAAACACCTGTGGGGTCAAAATGCTCACTACACCCCAATGTGAATTCCTTGTGGAGTGGAGTTTTTCAAATGGGTTCTTTCCTTTGTTTTGGAACCACAAGAACTCTTCAAACCTGACATAGTGCCTAAAATAGAATCTAATAAAAGGAAGGTCCCAAAATCCACTAGTTGCTCCTTTGTTTGAGCCCTATGTTTGAGTCCAGTAGCACACTAAGGCCACATGTGGGATATTTCTAAAAACTGCAGAATCTGGGCAATAAATATTGAGTTATGTTTTTCTGTTAAGGCATTATTTACACGAACGTGTCCGTTTTGCGCGCGTAAAAAATGCAGAGTCTTTCTAGCGTTGCAGTTCCTTGTGACATCCGTGTTAAGTGCGTATCTGTGTTTTTTACGCGCGTATATCGAGATAAATTGAGAAAAAAAGGAGGATAAAATTCTCCAGTGCTGTCCAAATGTTGTGGAATTGAAGGATTCAATCAAAGGCAAGAAATTTAAATGAGATATATGTTTAATGGATAAGAATGCTACGCGTTACGAGATCGTACCAATCTCTTCATCAGCTAAAGAAACATACACGTTGCTGGAGGACCCAGCAGGGTTTAAATAGCTTAAAAAGACCGCCAAAAAGAACGTTGCTGGGGTCAAAGGTCAAAGGCAAAAAAAACAAAACTTTAATAACAAATGCAATTGAACAAATACCCATATTATTAATATGTATTTTCTGCCTCCTATTAATTTCAATTGGAGCTCAGAGGTGGAAACCACTTGAAAACCATCAGCCCCCCACTCACAGTAAAATAACTATAAGCCCGCCACCCATAGTAAAATGACCATCAGCCCAGCACTCACAGATTCCCCCTGTAGATAGTGCCACACAGCCCCCTTGTAGATAGTGCCACACAGCCCCCCTGTAGATAGTGCCACACAGCCCCCTGTAGATAGTGCCACACAGCCCCCCTGTAGGTAGTGCCCCACAGCCCAGTTGTAGATAGTACCCCCACTTCCTGTAGATAGCGTCACTTTAGCTCCCTGAAGGAGCGGAATCCCCCTGTGGCTGGCGATTCCACTCCTGGAGTGCTCCGCTTGATGTCTCTTTCCATACAGGAGAAGCTCTGTCGTCTGTGTCCATTTATGGACAGTGACATCACTGGCTTCTCCTGAAGTGAAATCCCCGGTCACAGAGTCGGCAACACTGTGGATGGGGATTCCGCTGCAGGAGTTGCCCCTGATGTCACTGTCCATATATGGACAGAGACATCAAGTGCTCTGTCCAGGAGCGGAATCCCCGGCTACACGGGGATTCCGTTTTTTCAGGGAGCTACAGTGGCGCTAGTAGATAGCAGAGCAGGAAGATACCTCCCTTCTCTGCTATAGTGGCGTTGCTACTGCTGTAGTAGCCGCAGCAACGCTGTGGATGGGGATTCCGCTGCAGGAGTTGCCCCTGATATCACTGTCCATATATGGACAGAGACATCAAGTTCCCCATCCAGGAGCGGAATCCCCGGCCACACGGGGATTCCGCTCCTTCAGGGACCTACAGTGGCACTAGTAGATAGCAGAGCAGGAAGATACACTCCCTGCTTTGCTTTAGTGGCGTCGCTACCGCTGTAGCAGCCGCAGCAGACGGGCGGCACGGGCGCCCTCATGCCCGGTGTTGCCGCTAGCGGCTGCTACAGCGGCAGCAACGCCACTGAGTGAAGAAGCACCCGGGTGGAAAGGCGGCTGCTGAGTCGCCGTGCCCGGGCGCTTCTGTAACAAGCAGGGGAAGGGAGCCCGCGCAGCGCCCCCTTCCCCCTGCTGGAGTGATGCACCCTGTGCAATGGCACAGGTCGCACACCCCAAGGTCCCATCCTGGTGCCATATTATAGTTCTGTTCTGTTTTACTCAGAACTTTGGTTGTATACATGATGCTGTGAATTTGTGATGTCAGCTGCAATATAGGTTTTAACTAAATTAATTTGTGTTCAGTATATGTGTTCAGTATATGTGTTTTTATAGACGTGGTACTAAATCATGTTTTATTTCTTTCAGGATTTTTTGCATATGCTATTGGAAACTGTTCCTGAACAACTGAAGTAAGTGAGGTTCTGATAAATGCTCTATTGCCATAATAGTACTAATCCACAGAATAAAGTTAACCCCTTCCCGCTATATGACGTAATAGTCCGTCACAGGCGTTATTATGTTATGTGGTTAAGAGGCACCTGTGTCTCCAGACACAGGTTTAGAGCAGTGATAGCGGCTGTCCTGGACAGCAGATTATCACTGCTTAACGCTGAGGGACCCATCGCAGCAGTCCCTCAGCTGCAATCATCGCGACAAGTCAGCCATTACTGATTGACCGTCGCCATGTCGGAGGTGGGGGATAGGGCAATGGCAGAGTAAATAAAAGTTTTAGAGCAGTGATAGCTTTTGTCTTGGATTGCAGACTATCACTGCTTAACGCTGGGGGACCCATCGCAGCGGTCCCTCATCGGCGATCATCGTGGCATGTTGG
This sequence comes from Rhinoderma darwinii, assembly GCF_050947455.1. Classification (NCBI taxonomy): domain Eukaryota; kingdom Metazoa; phylum Chordata; class Amphibia; order Anura; family Rhinodermatidae; genus Rhinoderma; species Rhinoderma darwinii. The sequence goes on from NC_134687.1 coordinate 392,347,733, forward strand.
AGGCGGCGATCGGGCCTCGGGGGAAGTGAAGACAACTGATTGGCTGCTGTCATGGACAGCAGCCAATCACTATACGTCACCGAGGGACCAATCAGACTGATCCCTCGTTGGTGATTGCTATGATTGGTCTGTCTGTCGTGACAGACCAATCATATTACACTGGTGGCCATTTTCATTATGATCCCGCTCTGTATCCCTCATTGTAGTTGTTAAAGAGAGATAGAAAAAAACACAAAGTGCATGATACTGTGATTTTCACACCTTTTTTTATCACTGATCATTATCCTATCTTTGAGGAATTTGGATTGTATGGATGACTACCCCGATCAGTAGCGCATGGAAGATACCCGTCTTTTGCTTTTGCTTTTATTCCTTCATTGTAGTTGGTGAGAGGGAGCAGAGCGATTATGTCAAGAGCTGTGTGCATACATATATACAATACTATATCTATACTACATACCACTACCCCCATCCTCCACCTTTTACTCCCTGATCATCCCCCTAGTGATTACTTTGACTGTGCTGTGATTTTTGTTGCTGCAGCTGATAAGTAACTGAATAAGTTTCTGATAACTGTTCAAAACCCTTGCTATTTGTTTTTTTTTCTCCTACTTTTTTGCCATTCATAATATATAACAGAACTTATTTTGTAAGCCCCTGGGATGAGCATTACTGTCCTGTGTTATGATCAGTGACTTCGTTGTCACTGATCGCCTAATACAAGCCTTGCTCTAGCACTTTTTTTGTATTGATAAAAAAAAGAAACCTCAAATTAAAAAAATATAAAACTCCCAAAAAAAAATAATTGTATATATAGGAGTTCAGTTAGGTAGGTTTTGCTAGGGATGCAAACTCGCCTTCTGCGTCCCCTGGCGGATCAGTTACATCGCCATAACTGATTGCCTAATACAAGTCTTGCTCTAGGTTTTTTCCGAGCACTTGGTATTTTTATTTTGTTATAAAATAAACTCAAAAAAACTAAATAAAAAAGTAAAAAATATAAAACTCAAAAAAAAATATATAGGAATTTTGTTAGGTAGGTTTTTGCACAACATATCTGATAAAGAGCATAATGGCCCGTAGAGTATTTACGTGTGAAGAGTCATATGCCATTATTGCTTCGGACAGCGAATCCGGGAGTAACACAGAAACCCTTTTCTACCTCTCCTCGTCCTCCTCTTCCACATCAAGTGAGGATGAGGAACCGCCAAGATGTCACCCCCGGTCGTCTCCTACACCAGCCCCCGAGAGTAGTGACCCCATGTGGATCCCAATCCCTGAAAAATACGAGCCCTGGGTTTACGGGCACCCCAGGTATTCAATTTGAAACGGCAGGGTTACAGGAAATAGACTTTTTAAAGTTTATTTCACTATCGAATGTATTGACTTAATGGTGACCCAAACTAAACTACATACCCAACAGTTTTCACCCAGAATGCCTCATCTAGTTACGCCAAGCACAACAGGTGGACCCCTGTACACACCATGGAAATGAGGAAGTTCTGGGATATTGTGCGCAGTATGGGGCTTCTGAAAAGCCATCCATAAGAACATACTGGAGCACAGATATACTGTACCACACCGCCATGTAACGCGATGGCCAGGACTCTTTTTGAGATAATTCTCAGATTTTTGTATTACTGAGATAATGCACAGTGTCTACACCGAGGTGATCCCAGCTTTGACCGCCTATTTAAAATTAAACCCCTATTAGACCATTTCAGTGGCAAATTCGCCCAGGTATACACCCCCAAGAAGTGCATTGCTGTTGACGAGTCTCTAATTAATTTTAAAGGGAGGCGACCGATTCGCCGTATTTAAGGGGTTTGAAGCATATCAGCAGCCCCCACTAAGTGATTGTGGGGGCTGCCGATGTTAGCCATGGCAACCTGAAGCCAGACAATTGCCTCCGGGCTGCCATGTACGGAGAGTGACTGTCACGTCACAATGACAGTTAGGGTATGTTCACGCTCTATTTACGGACATAATTCGGGCGTTTTACGCCTCGAATTACGTCCAAAAATACGGCTCCAAACCGCCGGCAAACATCTGCCCATTGAAATCAATGGGGTTACGATGTTCTGTGCACACAGGCTTTTTTTTTACGCGCCGCTGTCAAAAGTCGGCGCGTAAAAAGACGCCCGCGTCAAAGAAGTGCATGTCACTTCTTGAGACGTAATTGAAGCCGTTTTTCATTGACTCCATTGAAAAACAGCTCCAATTACGTCCGTAATTAACACTGCGAAAAGCGCGAGTACGAGCAATTGCGTCTGAAATTCAGGAGCTGTTTTCGCCTGAAAAAAGCTCCGTAATTTCAGGCGTATTGGACGCTGGTGTGTGAACATACCCTTAGAATACATCACACTACCTAGGTAGTGTAATGTATTCTAGTAGCGATCAGAGCTGCAAGTCTTCAAGTCCCCTGGTGGAACAGAAAAAAAAAGTTAATAAAAGTGTAAAAATTAAGGTTATTAAAACGTTTAAAAAAACTACACACATTTGGTATCACTGCGTTCGTAACGACCCAAATTATAGAACTATGATTTATTTTTCCCCCACGGTGAACACCGCAAAAAAAATCAATAAAAAACTATGACGGAACGGCACATTTTTTGGTCACAACCACTCCCAAAATATAGAATAAAAAGTGATCAAAAAGTCGCATGTACCCCAAAATAGTACCAATGAAAACTACAATTCGTCCCACAAAAAAAAACAAGCCCGTACACAGCTTTTTTGACTGAAAAATAAAAAAGTTATGACTCTCAGAATATTGTGACCCAAAATTATTTTATAAAAATGTGATGTTATTGTGCAAATGCTGCAAAACATTAAAAAAAACTATATACATATGGTATCGCCGTAATCATACTGACCCGCAGAATAAATTCAAATTGTCATTTATAGCGCACGGTGAACACTGCAAAAAAACATAATATTAAACAAAAATAATTTAAAAATATCAGAATTGCTTGGTTTTAGTTACCTGGCTTGCAAGAAAATGGAATAAAAAGTGATCAAAAAATCGCATGCACCCCAAAATGGTACCAATGAAAACTACAGATTGCCCCGCAACAAATAAGCCCTCCCACAGCTCCATTGGTGAAAAAAATACGAAAGTTCTGGCTCTCTAAATATGGCGACACAAAATGTGCAGCGTTCCAAAAGCGGATAAGATCGGGCGCCATTTATCTGTGCGACACTGGCCACATATCTTTGTATTATTATTTATATACCCCATTATGATACCCTCTTATTATGCCCTGATGTACTCCGCACAGATTACATATTCTCTGATGTGCATCACACAGCTTACATATGCCCCCACATTATAGACTAAAATGCCAGTAAAACCACAAACAGAACTACTACCACCAAAAGCTGCGCTCCAAAAGCCAAATGGCGCTCCCTCCCTTCTGAGCCCTGCAGCGTGCCCAAACAGCAGTTTGCGTCCACATATATGGCATAGCCATACCCGGGAGAACCCATTTAATGTTTTATGAGCTATTTGTCTTCAGTGGCACAACATATTATGCACTAAAATGGCATATCAGTGGAAAATTGCCATTTTCACTTTGCACCAACCGCTGTGCATTAACCCCTTTGCGCACTATGACTTAATAGCACGTTGTGGTGCGGGTGTTGATGTATGGAGCCGGCTCACGTGCTGAGCCTGCTCCATGTGCTGCGGGTGTTAGCTGTGTATTACAGCTGACACCCGGGACTAACGGACAGGAGCAGCGATCGTGCTGTTACAGAAGCCTGTAAAAATAACAATATACTGCAATACATTAGTATTGCAGTGTATTGTACCAGCGATCCAATGATCGCTGGTTCAAGTCCCCTAAGGGGACTAATAAAATGTGTAAAATAATTTATTAGTAGTGAGAAAAAAAAATGAAAAAGTAAAAAAAAAAAACTTTTTCCCAATTTCTTCTAAACTTATGTAAATTAATAACAGTATCGCTACATCCGTAAAAGTCCGAACTATTACAATATACCATTATTTAACTCGCACGGTGAACACCGTAAAACATAAAATAAATAATTTAAAGTGCCAAATTCGCGGGGGTTTTTTTGTCACGTTAGCTCTCGCGAAAAAATGTAATACTACTTTTTGATCACTTTTTATGTGCCAAAAATGGAACCAATAAAAACTACAGCTCGTCCCACAAAAAATAAGCCCTCATACCGTTCAATCGACCGAAAAATAAAAAAGTTACGTCTCTCAGAATGTGGTGAAACAAAACAATTTTTTATTTTAATAGATAGATTTTTCTTTGTAAAAGTAGTAAAATATAAAAAAGAAATATATAAATTTGGTATCGCCATAATTGTATTGAGCCGCAGAAATAAAGTAACGTTTTTGTTTTTATCGCACTGCGAAAGCCGTAAAAACGAAACCCCCAAAAAATTGTGGAATCGCAGTTTTTTCCAATTTCAGCCCACAAACAATTTATTTTCAGTTTCCCAGTACATAATTGGTACTTTACATGGTGTCAATAGAAACTGCAACTCCTCTCGAAAGAAATAAGCCCTCACACCGCTCTATTGACGGGAAAAAATGGATCAGTCCTGAAAGGGTTAATTCATTTCTCATGAAAAAAATGTATGACTACATGTGGGGTATTTCAGTATTCGGGAGAAATTGCTTTACAAATGTTGTTTTTTTTTTTCTCCTTTATCCCTTGTGAAAATGAAAAAAATGCAACATTTTAGTGGAAAAAACTTTGATATTCATTTTCGCAGCCTAATTCCACTAAATTCTGCAAAAAACCTATGGGGTAAAAATGCTAACTTTACCCCTAAAAAAAATTCCTTGAGGGATGTAGTTTCCAAAATGGGGTCATCTTTGGGGGTTTCCCCCACTGTTTTGGTCACTCCAGATCGTTGCAAACGCGACATGGCACCGAAAACCATTCCAGCAAAATCTGTTCTCCAAAATCCAAATGGCGCTCCATCCCTTCTGAGCCCTGCTGTGGGTCCAATCTGCCGTTTATTACCACATATGGGGTATTGCCGTAATCGGGAGACATTGCTTAACAAATGTTGGGGTGCATTTTCTTCTTCCTTGTAAATATTACAAATTTCTATGGTTTTTCATAAAAAAAGTAGATTTTCATTTTTCCAAAATAATTCCAATATATGTCACTGTACGTTTGTGTGCGTACTGAGCTAGCGAGTGGAACAGGACGGCCGTATGTGCAGACATCTCTGGAGAGAAGGGCGTCGACTGGATGGAAGGAGTTCGTGGTCAGCGACCACAAATGTTACAATATATTTAGTAAAAACCTGTGAGGTCAAAATGCTAACTATACCCCTAGATAAATTCCTTGAGAGGTGTAGTTTCCAAAATGGGGTAACTTTTGGGGTGTTTCCACTGTTTTGGCACCACAAGATCTCTTGAAACCTGACATGGTGCCTAAAATATATCCTAAAAAAAAGGAGGCCCCAAAATCCACTAGGTGCTCCTTTGCTTCTGTGGCCTGTGTTTCAGTCCATTTACACACTAGGGCCACATGTCGGATATTTCTAAAAGCTGCAGAGTCTGGGCAATAAATATTGAGTTGCATTTCTCGGGTAAAACCTGCTGTGGTACAAAAAAAAATGTATTACAATTTAATTTTGGCAAGAAACATAAAATTTGTAAATTTCACCTCTACTTTGCTTTAATTCCTGTGAAATGCCTAAACGGTTAAAACACTTTATGAATGCTGATTTGAATACATTGAGGGGTGCCGTTTTCAAAATATGGTGATTTATGGGGACTTTCTAATATATAAGGCCCTCAAAGCCACTTCAGAACTGAACTGGTCCTTTTGAAATTTTCTTTAAAATATGAGAAATTGCTGCTAAAGTTCTAAGCCTTGTAACGTCCTAGAAAAATAAAAGGACGTTCAAAAAACGATGCGAACATAAAGTAGACATATGGGAAATGTTACCTAGTAACTATTTTGTGTGGTATTACTATTTGTTTTACAAGCACATACGTTTAAATTTCAGAAATAAATACTCAATTTATCGACCAAAGTTTTTCACTAACATAAAGTACAATATGTCACGAGAAAACCGTCTCAGAATCGCTTGGCTAGGTGAAAGCATTCCGAAGTTATTACCACATAACGTAACACATGTCAGATTTGAAAAAATCAGGCCAAAACAGGCTGGGTCCTGAAGGGCTTAAAGGGAACCTGTCACCAGCATTTCACCTATTAAACCGACTATACCAGGTGGTAGTGGGTGAAAAATCATTTCTATATAACCTATAATTATCTTCTTAGTCGGCTCTGTAGCTTTAGTATTCAGTGTTTGTGTTCCCACACCATATGCTAATGAGCAGAAAAGAGTCAGATCTTCTCTTGAAAAGAGTCAAATCTTCATTTGAAAAAAGTCATATTTTCATTCCTCAAGTCTTTCCGCGTTTCCCCGACCTCCTTACTTTTGATTGACAGCTCGTCGCCTTCCCCCAGCACACACAATCCCGCGCTTGTGCATTGATGTTCTCTTCTCGTGTGTGCGCACAAAGGGACGCCGGATTATTACGATAAAAAGCGCAAAATGTTTGCAGACCGTTATTTACAGTCGGGGGAGGAGTTTAGGAGCGGGGATAATGGCAATGAACTTTTGATAGCAGTGGCCAGTGAGGGATAAGTGAAGTTCAATAGGTGAAATTCTGGTGACAGGTTCCCTTTAAAGGTAATGTGTTGCCAGAAAAACATGTTTGTTTTTTTTAAATTAAACATTTAGTGTGTGGGTGATTAAACATTGTTCAAATTTTTATTATTTTTTTCACGAGTCAGGAAATATTATAAATTAATTCTAATTTATAATATTACCCATTTTTGGTCACTAGATGGAGCTATTCCCAAAATTGCAGCATTGCAAAATTGGGTAAAAAGCCCTCGCTCTAGTGAGCTCTCAGCATCCCCCCCTCCTTTATCCTGGCTAGTGCCGGGATAAACGAGGGGTTTGAACGGTGTAACCTCCTACACTGTGTGTCGCCATTTTTTGAGCTAACACACAGTGTAGTAGGTTTACATACAGTAGTAAACACACACAAACACGAACATACATTGAAATCTCTTACCTGCTCCTGCCGCCGCGGCTCCCTCCGGCCGGTCCGCTCCGTCTGCTGCCGCTGGTCCAAGTGCACAAATCTGGAAGCCGCGACCGGAAGTAGTAATATTACTGTCCGGCCGCGACTTCCGGTCCACAGGAAAATGGCGCCGGACGGCGCCAATTTCGAATTGGACTGTGTGGGAGCGGCGCATGCGCAGTTCCCACACAGACGCCGTACACTGAAGTCAATGGGACGGGAGCCGTTCGCAGTCCCTATGGGACTGTGGCTGCCGTATTCCATGTCTGTATGTGTCGTTAATCGACACATACAGAAATGGAACAAAAAATGGCAGCCCCCATAGGGAAGAAAAAGTGTAAAAATAAGAAAAAGTAAAACACAAACACACAAATAAATATAAACGTTTTTAATAAAGCACTAACATCTTTAACATATAAAAAAATAATTTGTGATGACACTGTTCCTTTAAGGGATTAGGCGGTAATCATTAGATCTTGCTAGAATAGATATGCCTGCTGCATTTCCAGTGTGTTAAATATAACATCTCTATTGTTTTTACATACACATTAAACTGACAGAAAAAAATATATGACAGAGATGAAATGTTTTTAAATTAAGTTAACCTAAGGAAGAACAGTATTGCTCATGCCTAAGTGCACATGTCAACATTTGTTAAGCAACTATTAGTTTACAAAGACATCTTTGGACATTGTATAGTGTTCTGTCTCACAGGAACTCATGGTTTCAGGTTCTCAGTTTATTTTATAGGCCCTTATTCACCTGACGGAGGCAAAAAGAATGTTTTATTTAATTTTTACAAAATAGGAAAACACAGCAGACTGCACTTTCCGATGCAGTGTGGCACTGCAAAAAAAAAGTATGCAATGTTAATTTGTTTAATATTGTGGCCAATGGCCAATGTATGCCGATTTATACAGCAGCATGTTTATGTCCGAGGTAAACGACAGGGAATACATTCGATTTATACCATCAGGCTATGGATTTTGACTCAGTTTAAACCTTTGTCCACTCCAACAGCATTTTCTAGACCTTGGTCTGCTCTATGAGCCTAGTCATGGTGCAACACTTCAATATATTACCTTCTCTAAGAGCTGCAAGCTGTCTGTTTTGTTATATTTCATCTGGTTTTAATCCCTGTTCTTCAAGGCCTAAGATATTCTCAAAATTATGCCCAATTGCTTTAGAAAACCAATGTGTAAACTAAACGCTAATCAGTATATGTAATTCTATATGAGGTTCAAAGCAACTTTTTGTCAGCTTTAGATGTATAAATGAAGAAACTTCACATATTGTAAAAATCCTCATACAAAAACAAACTTAAATAATGTAAGTTTGATAAAAATCTAAAGAGAAATCTCATTTTCATTACTAAAAATGTCTAAAAGCAATTTTGAGCGGGTTTTAGCTTGGCACCGCTCTTTTCTTTCTCTGAGGAAGATGATGTTTTACAGATGTGCACCACTGTCTTGTTCTTTCAAGACCGGATGCTGCAAGAGAAACAGTTGACATGAGTTGTTAATTTTATGACTGCAGCTGAAAATAAAAGTGCTCTTAACTTCCAGTGGGAATGAAAACATGAAATATTTGCTTCAAAGAGTCAATCTAGTTACTGTGCTGACAGATTCTGCTAGCACTTGTTGGGCTGCAGCAAATGTCCTACTTTTTATAAAGAGTGATTCCATCCATGTTTAGTCCATAACTGATACTATATCCCTGTTATGTTTTGTCTAAAAATGTTAGATCTACTAACTATGGTGGAGTTCTTTAACTGGAGTCCACCATATCTGGTACTGCATAATCTGACCTATAAAAGATGAATTTATAGTATTGGATAAATTGACTTTTAGTTTTAAAAAATTGTGTTATTGCTAATTGTAAATTTTTAACAAATTGCTAAGATGTAAATTGTGTATTTTACCATAGAGCAAGGACGTTATAAATTCCTAAGAGTAAGAGCTCAGAGCACGTGTGCGCAAAAATGTATACTAATTAAAGTTGAGTAGTCTTGACACTTCTCGAATCTGGGTATTTGCTATGGGTTTTCTATGGAAAAACTAGAAACAGTCAGGCTAATAAGAAACTTTGGCTATACAAAAAAAGTAGAGCTCATCCCAGAACCGCCTGTGCTACTCTCATTGGATCTTTTGCATGTTATATAACAGAGGGCTATCCCCAGAAAAGCCAGGTGAATACTTAGCTGCTTTTATTTGGTTTGTCTTACTTTGTATATTTTAATATGTATCTTTTGCACTTAAAGAGAACCTTTCACCTGCCCATACGTGTGCAGCTGAGTGCACCATGTAATAGGCACTGCTGCACAAACCCTGTCTCACTTTAAAAATAATATCTATCCTCCTCCGTTATTTAGATATCGGTGCCGTTATATTTGGCGCCATTATGTATATATCCCCCTGAACTGTCGATGGGGCGTACCTTTATTTCTAAATGGCATGGGAGTGTGTTACTTATTGCTCTGACACTGACATGTAGTGCAGTGTATTAGAATTGCGATCAAGTCCTTCAAGTCCCCTAGTGAGACAAAGTAAAAAAGTAAAAAAAAAAGTTGTGTAAAAATATAAAAAGAGAAGTTTTAAAAGTAATAATCCCCCTTTTTCCCGTATCAGTTCTTTATTATTAATAAAAATAAATAAACAAATAAACTATACATAATTGGTATCGCCGCATCTGTAACAGCCTGAAATACAAAAGTATTTCGTTATTTATCCCGCACGGTGAACGCCATAAAAGAATAATAATAAACCATACCAGAATCACAATTTTTTGGTCACTTCACCTCCCAAAAAATGGAATAAAAAGAGATCAAAAGGTCGCATGTACCCAAAAATGGTACTGATCGAAACTACAGTTCGTTACGCAAAAAACAAGTCCTCACACGGCTTTCTTGGTGGAAAAAGTAAAAGTTATGGCTCTTAGAATAAGGTACACAAAAAGTAAATGATTTTTTATAAAAAGTATTTTATTGTGCAAGCCCCATAAGACATAAAAAAAACTATAAACATATGGTATCGCCCTAATCGTATTGCCCCACAAAATAAAGTGGATGTCATTTATAGCGCACGGTAAACGCTGTAAATGTTTTTTAATAAAAAACAATAGTAGAATTTTAGTCACCACGCCTCTCAAAAATGGAATAAAAACTGATCAAAGAGTCGCATGCACCCCATGAAAACTACAATGTATTCCTCAAGGGGTCTAGTTTTCAAAATGGGGTCACTTTTAAGGGGTTTCCCCTGTACTGGTACTTCAGAAGCTCTGCAAATGCGACGTTGTGCCCAGAAACCAATCCAGCAAAATCTACATGCCAAATAGCGCTCCTGCCTTTCTGAGCTCTGCCGTTTGTCCAACCAGCAGTTTATGACCACATATGGGGTATTGCCGTAATCGGAAGAAATTGCTTTACAAATGTTGGAGTGCTTTTTCTCCTTTATTCCTTATCAAAATTAAAAATGTGTACCTTTTATCAGAAAAATGTGATTTTCAATTGCCCAGCTTAATTCCACAAAATGCTGCAAAAAGCCTGTGGGATCTAAATGCACACTATACCCCTCGATAAGCTCCTTGAGGGGTGTAGTTTGCCAAATAGAGTCACTTTTTGGGGATTTCCACTGTTTTGGCACCACAAGACCTCTTCAAACCGGACATGGTGCCTAAAATATAATCAAACAAAAAGGAGGCCACAAAACCACTGGGTGCTCATTTGCTTCGGAGGCCTGTGCTTCAGTCCATTACCACACTAGGGCCACATGTGGAATATTTCTCAAAACTGCAGAATCTGGGCAATAAGTATTAAGTTGCATTTCTTTGGTAAAACCTTCTGTTTTACAGAAAAAAAATGAAATAAAAAGTATTTTACTGACAAAAAAATTAAATTTTTAACTTTTACCTCTACTTTGCTTTAAATTCCTGTGAAACACCTAAAGGGTTAATAAACTTTCTAAATGCTGTTTTGAATACTTTGAGGGGTTCAGTTTCTAAAATGGGGTGTTTTATGGGGGTTTCTAATATATAGGCCCCTCGAAGCCACTTCAGAACTGAACTGGTACCTAAAAAAATAAGCTTTTGAAATTTTATTCAAAATATGAGAAATTGCTGCTTATGTTCTCAGGCTTGTAACGTCCTAGAAAAAATAAAAGAATGTTCAAAAAATGATGCCAACATATAGTAGACATATGGGAAATGTGAACTAGTAACTATTTTGGGTGGTATAACCATCTGTCTTACAAGCAGATGCATTTAAATTCAGAAAAATTCAATTTTTTTAAAATTTTCTCTACATTTTGCTATTTTTCACAAATAAACACTGAATATATCGACCAAATTTTACCACTAACATAAAGCCCAATGTCTCACGAGAAAACATTCTCAGAATCACTTGGGTAGGTTTAAGGATTCCGAAGTTATTACCACATAAATTGAAATATGTCAGATTTGAAAAATGGATTCTGAGCCTTAGGCCAAAACTAGGCTGCGTCCTTGAGAGGTTAAGTAAACTCTCTTCAGTCACTTAGCGGTTGTGTGTGGACCTATTTACTCGGGCAATATTTGAATCCGTTGTGAAACATTTGGTTAGCTAATAAAGGTATCACTCTCATAATACTTTTGACCTTTTTGACACAGAAGTATTTAAAACAGCTCTGTCACCACATTATAAGTGCCCTATCTCTTACATAATCTGATCGGCGCTGTAATGTAGATAACAACAGTGTTTTTTATTTTGAAAAACAATCATTTTTGAACAAGTTATGAGCAATTTTAGATTTATACTAATTAGTTTCTTAATAGACAACTGGGCGTTTTTTAACTTTTGACCAAGTGGGCGTTGTAAAGAGAAGTGTATGACGCTGACCAATCGGCGCCGATCAGATAGGAGATAGGGCACTTATAATCTGGTGACAGAGCCTCTTTAACATCACATATACACAAACTGATAAAGAATTAGTGATGTAAAGCAGAACCAGGAATATAAGTAGTAAACTGTTGTAGAAGTTCAAAGTTGGAGCAGTTCATAGATAAGGAGTGGGAAAGTTTTATTGTCCTCTGATTAAGATCTGTTCCATGGTTGTGATGCACCCACACGTAATGTCTAAGGGGGAAAGTCCTTTAGGGTTCTTTTACACTGGCCCATTTTGGCCGTAACAACAGCTCGTTGATCGGCGCTCATTTGCTCCTTTCACAAAGGGCTATTTTCAGTAATGTTTGGGGACGAGCGCAAGTTACTATCATCGCTCATCCCCATACATTTGTATCATGTCAGCAGCACATCTCCCAGCACATCTCGCAGGGCGCTCGCACGGCCTTAAAGGGCCAGTACTCGTCCAGCTGTCTATCATCAGTATTAGCCCAGAATGCTGCTGGACTATAAAAAGGGCTCTGCCCACTTGTTCCTTGCCTGAGCTTTTTTGTATACCTAAAGTTTGTCTTCCAAATGGTCTCCCAGTGTTTTCCAGTTCCCAGTGTTACCCGTTCCTGCTGCCTGTACCCTGTATCCCGTGCTGTTGTGTCTTCCGCTGCATCTACAGTGAAAGTCAAGTTGTGTCTCCACTACTGTCTACATTGCTTCAGGTACCCGTTCTGCACTATAGACATTGTTTTGTACATAGTTGGCCAACTGCTATCCCACTACGTGGTACGGCCCAGTGGGTCCACACCCCGCGCCGTGACATACAATCAGCCGATGAACGAGCGTTTTCTCATTTATCGGCTAATCGTTGCCCTGATTACACAGGGCATTGATCGGGAACGAGTGTTCTGTGAACGCTTGTTTGCCCAACAATTGGCCCATGTAAAAGGGCCCTAAGTGATGTAGAAGGATATCATTTGTGTGTCAAAAGTTGTCATGAGTTTGAACTCCCAGGTCTCTCTGAGGTTTAAAATTTCTATTTACTAGTATCTTCATATCTAAGATGTTGTGGCCAGCTGGACATTTTGTAGGGCTACAAAAATGTTTTGCCACACGTAGATGTGTCCTTTTTTTATCTTTAATTGTGTGGAGATGAGAGATCCCATACTAGAGGAAACCATCCTAGCCGCTATGAATATGGAATCTTTGTATTCTAATATCACACACCAGGATGGTGTAATGCCCGCGGTCGCTGACCGTCGGTATTCCCCACTTACTGGCAGCCGCAACTGCAGGACTCTGAAGCCTTGCCGGCGTCTCCTCCCCCAGAGACGCCGGCGCACACTGCTCTCTCCTCCGGCTAATGCCTGTACGGTGCACACTCTCGCTCGTCCCCGGTCTTAAAGGGCCAATGTGTGCACCAGGAACAACACCAGTAACCAATCAAAGCACACCCGGGACTTTAAAAAGAACTCTGTCCACTTCCTCATTGCCTGAGCATTATTGCGTCTAACCCTGTGTTGGTCTGCAAAGGTTCCCTAGCGTTATCCTGTATCCGTGTTCGGTGTCAAGTCCAGTGTCCGTGATGTCTTCAGTGTCCGTGTCAAATCCAGTGTCTGTCTTGACTTCAGTATCCGTGTCCGTGTCAAGTCCAGTGTCCGTGACGACTTCAGTATCCATGTCCGGTGTCCGTGTAAAGTCCAGTGTCCGAGACTACTTCAGTATCCGCGTCCGGTGTCCATGCCAAATCCAGCTTGCTTTCTCTCTGTTTGTTTTACTGATAAAATCAGAAGCTGCACATCTAAGGCTTCGTTCACATCTGCGCTAGGGTCCTGTTCCGTTGGAGCTTGCCGATAGCGTAGTTAACTACGGTATTGATTCCCTCAAAACGACGGAACCCTTGCACAACTGAGACAAACGGAAACCATTGGCACCGGATCCTTCACCATTGAAATCAATGGTGATGGAAACGGAAATCTTTAGGTTTCAGTTTGTGACAGTCAGGGTCCCGTTCCAACGGAAAGATCCGACGGAACGTCGGAGCGGGACCCTTGCGCAGATGTGAACGAAGCCTAACAGAGCTTTAATAGAATGACGTGCAGAGAAGGGTTGCACGATGCATCGAAACTTCGATATTGTTTCGATATCGTGCACCCTCAAACGGTTCGATACCGTTATCTCATGTATTTCGATACTAAGCTGTGCGGCCGCACAGCTAAGTATAGTGACACATGAATGTAGTTAGAGCGGGGCTGCAGCTGTGTGATACATGTGTAATACAGCCATTGCCCCGCTCCTGAGTCCTAACAAGTGCACGCACTGTCCGCATGAGGTGATGTGGCTGGCACTGCACTGATGAGCACCGGCACTGAAGACAACATGGCGGGCGCACTACAAAACACCCCCATGTTCTGTCTTCAGTGCCTGCGCCGCCGCTCATTAGTGCAGCGCTGACCGCATCACCTTATACTGACCGCGCGCACACACTTATTGTCAGGAGCAGGGCAATGGCTGTATTACACAGCCGCAGCTCCGCGTCATGGATCAGAGAAATCTCTCATCTCCGTCGTTATTTCCCTGAATGGTGCGATCAAAGCTGACCGCAGCATTCACGGGGTAAATGAGAAGGGAGGGATGCCCTTTGCATCGCTTCACAGGGAATTCCTGTGACACGATCGACGGACATACCCTATATGGGCAGACAGCCCAGGGTCCATTGAAGGACCCCAGGGCTGTCTGACCATATTTCCTCCTGTTTGGTATACTTATGTATGTCCTAACAACTGCCTGTGTACTTTCAGTACACAGGCTAATGTACTGGCATATAGATAATTAACCCCATCATGTACCTCACACATTAACCCAATGTTGTCTATTATGACTGAGGAACATGATGGGGTTAATTAATATTAATGTGAGGCACATGGAGGTTTAAAATTCATAATACCACGTGCCTCATCAGAAAATAGAAGAACTTTTTTTTTTGGCAAAAGTATTGTTTTTGTATTAAGTATCGCAATACTACACAAATTATCAGTATTGAAGTCCAAATTCTGGTATCGTGACAACCCTAGTGCAGAGACATATACATTTGAGCACCAGGGGGTGCTATTACAAGCAGATAATTGCCATATTTTATAAAAATACTTTCCATAGTTTATATATTGCCATTTTTATTTATGGCACAACACCTTTAACCCCTTCCCTCTTTAGCCACTTTTGACCTTCCTGACAGCTCATTTTTCAAATCTGACATGTTTCACTTTATGTGGTAATAACTTCGGAATGCTTTCACCTATCCAAGCGATTCTGAGATTGTTTTCTCGTGACACATTGGACTTTATGGTACTGGCAAAATTTGCTCGATACATTTAGTATTTAAATGTGAAAAACACCAAAATTTTGCGAAAAATTTCAAAACTTAGCATTTTTCTAAATTTAAATGTATCTGCTTGTAAGACAGGCAGTTATACCACACATAATAGTCGCTAATTAACATCCCCCACATGTCTAATTTAGATTGGCATCGTTTTTTGAACATCCTTTTATTTTTCTAGGACGTTACGAGGCTTAGAACTTTAGCAGCAATTTCTCACATTTTCATGAAAATTTCAAAAGGCTATTTTTACCAGTTCACTTGTGAAGTGGCTTTTAGGGCCTTATATATTAGAAACCTCAAAAAAGTCACCCCATTTTAAAAACGTCACCCCTCAAAGTATTCAAAACAGCATTTAGAAAGTTTCTTAACCCTTTAGACGTTTCACAGGAATTAAACCAAAGTAGAGGTGAAATTTACAAATTTCATTTTTTGTTGTTGCAGAAATTTATTTTTAATCCATTTTTTTTGTAACACAAAGTTTTACCAGAGAAATGCAACTCAATATTTATTTCCCAGGTTCTGCAGTTTTAGGAAATATCCCACATGTGGCCCTAGTGTGCTTAAACACAGGCCTCAGAATTAAAGGAGCATCTAGAGGATTTTGGACACTCCTTTCTATTAGAATATATTTTAGGCACCATGTCCGCTTTGAAGAGCTCTTGTGGTACCAAAACAGTGGAAACCCCCCAAAAGTGACCCCATTTGGGAAACTACACACCTCCAGGAATTTATTTAGGGGTATAGTAAGCATTTTGACTGGACAGTTTTTTTGCAGAAATTTTTGGAAGTAGGCCATGAAAATGAAAATCTACATTCTTTCAAATAAAATGTAGGTTTAGCTAATTTTTTTTTAATTTCCAAAAGGACTAAAAGAGAAAAAGAATGACAACATTTGTAGAGCAATTTCTCCCGAGTAAAACAATACCCCACATGTGGTCATAAACGGCTGTTTGGACACACGGCAGGGCTTAGAAGGGAAAGAGCGCTATTTGGCTTTTGGAGCTCAAATTTAGCAGGAATGGTTTTCGGAGGCCATGTCGTATTTGCAGAGCCCCTGAGGGGACAAAACAATGAAAACGGCCAAAAAGTGACCCCTTTTTCGAAACTACACCCCTTGAAGAATTCATCTACGGGTGTAGTGATCATTTTGACCCCAACAGGTGTTTCATAGAATTTATTAGAAAATCAATAAGATGTAGCTTTAGCTCAAAATTTTTCATTTTCTCAACAAATAAAGGAAAAAAAGAACCCAAACATTTGTAAAGCAATTTCTCCCGAGTACGGCAATACCCCACATGTGGTCATAAACTGCTGTTTCGGTACACGGCATGGCTCAGAAGAGAAGGAGCGGCATTTGGCTTTTGGAGCACGTATTTTGCTGGATTGGTTTCTTGACACCATGTCGCTTTTGCAAAGCTCCTAAGGAACCAGTACAGTGGAAACTACCCAAAGGGACTCCATTTATGATACTACACCCCTTGAGGAATTAATCTAGGGGTGTAGTGAGCATTTTGACTCCACAGCTGTTTTATAGATTTTATTTGAATTGGGCAGTGAAAATAAAAATTACGTTTTTTCCAATAAGACGTAGCTTTAGTGCAAAATTTTTCATTTTCTCAAACAATAAAGCAGAAGAAGAACCCCAACATTTGTTAAGCAATTTCTCCCGAGTATGGCAATACCCCATATGTGGTTATAAAATAATTTTTGGGCACACGGCAGGGCTCAGAAGGGAAGGAGTGCCATTTGGCTTTCAGACTAGAGATTTTGCTGGATTGGTTTCTGGTCGCTATGTAGCATTTTCAAAACCACTGTGGGACCAAAACAGTGGAAACCCCCCAAAAGTGACCCCCATTTTGGAAACCACACCCCTCAAGGTATTCACCTAGGGGTGTAGTGAGCATGTTAACCCCGCAGGTGTTTTGCATAAATTAGTGTGCACTCAATATTGCAGAGTAAACATGTGATTTTTCAATAGATATGCTAATATGTGGTGCCCAGCTTGTGCCACCATAACAAGACAGCACTCTAATTATTATTCTGTGTTTCCCGGTTTTAGAATCACCCTACATGGGGCCCTAATCTTTTGCCTGGACACTTGACAGGGCTCAGGAGTGAGAGAATACCATGCGAAATTGAGGCCTAATTTGGCAATTTACACAGAATTGGTTCACAATTGCAGAGGCTCAGATGGGAAATAATAAAAGAAACCCCCCAGAAGTGACCCCATTTTAGAAACTACACCCCTCAAGGCATTTATTAAGGTGTAGTGAGCATTTTCACCCACAGGTCTTTTCCATAACTAAATGCGCTGCGGATGGTGCAAAGTAAAAATTAACATTTTTCCCCAGTTATGCCACTGTAGACACAAATCCCAAAAATTGTTAAAAGGGTTCTCCAGGCTATGGCGGTGCCATATATGTGGAAGTAAAGTGCTGTTTGGGCACGCTGTAGGGCTCAGATGGGTGGGAGCGCCATTTGGCTTTTGGAGCGTGGATTTTGCTTGGTGGTGGTTTTGTTTGGAGTTTTACTGGTGTTTCAGTGTATAATGTGGGGCATATGTAAGCTGGGCAGAGTACATCAGGGGCATAGTCAGGGGGTATAATAATGGGGTACACAATAAAATAATCCATAGACGTGTGTTACACTATGAAGCAATCATTTCTGCACAGGCCGGTGTCGCACTGATAAATGGTGTCTTTACTTATCCCCCTTTTGGTCCACACTCCACACCTTTGCAGTTTGGGGAATTTTGCTAGGAAGTGTTGTCCTGGTATAATACGGGCACCCTCGCTTCTAGCAGATGTTTTGGGCCCCCCCTTCCTGGTTCCCTAATTTTAGGGCCCCGATAAATCGCCTCTTGAAACAGATGAAATGTTCCCCTCTGATCTGCACAACTGCATATTTTTTATTTCCTGACTTATGGAAGCCTTAACTAATTTTATTTTTTCATAGACGTAGTGGTATGAGGGCTTTTTGTTGTGCAGGGACGAGCTGTAGTTATTATTGGTACCATTTTGGGGTACATGCGACTTTTTGATCACTTTTTATCCTATTTTTTGAGAGGCAAGATGACCAAAAACTGCAATTCTGCCATAGTTTTTTTAGGGTTTTTTTTATACAGCGTTCACCATGCGTTATAAATTACATGTTAACTTTATTCTGCGGGTCCATACGATTCTGGCGATACCTAATTTATAGCACTTTTTTATGTTTTACAACTTTTTGCACAATCAAATTACTTTTGTAAAAAGAATGTATTTTTTCTGTCACCATGTTGTGAGAACCATAACTTTTTAATTTTTTAGTCGACGGAGCTGTATGAGGGCTTGTTTTTTGCGAGACGAGCTATAGTTTTTATAGGCACCATTTTTGGATATATGCAACTTTTTGATCACTTTTTATTTCAATTTTTGTAGGGCAAAGTGACCAAAAAATAGAAATTCTGGCATTTTTTACGGGGTTTTTTGCGCCGTTCACCGCGTGGAATACATAACATAATATTTTTATAGTTTAGGCCGTTACGGTCACGGCGATACCAAATATGTATGGTTTATTTTGTTTTTTTCAATAATAAAGGACTTGATAAGGGAAAAAGGGCGATTGTGTTTTATTTTATTACTTAAAATTTTTATTATTTTTTACAACTTGTTTCACATTTTTTTTCACTTTTTTTTACACTTTACTTTAGTCCCACTAGGGGACTTGAAGGTCCAACTGTCAGATTTTTTTTCTAATACATTGCACTACCTACGTAGTGCAATGTATTAGATCTGTCAGTCATTCACTGACAGCAAGCCGATTAGGCTTTGCCTCCGAGCGGGGCCTAATCGGCTTCCGTAATGGCAAATGGCCATTGTTAGGTCTCCTGATGTCATAATAGCAGTCGGCAGTCGTGCGATTGCAGGGCACAGCTGCCGATCTGCTAGCAACAACAAAGATGCAGCGATCGGATCCAATCGCTGCATCTGAGGGGTTAATGGCAGGGATCGGAGCTAGCTCCGGTTCCTGCCGTTACAAGCGGATGTCAGCTGTAACTGACAAAAATCCCGGACGGTGCTTTTTTCTACCGGACGCTACGGACGGCAGAAAAATCACCCATTTTTGCGGACTGTCCGTAAATTTACGTACGGCAGACAACCCTGACAGGAGATATGTTTTGGGTCGTTATCTTGCTGTAGTGTAAAACCACACCAATAAGAGAGGTGCTGAAAGGGATGGCATGGCGCACCAGGATGTCATGGTAGCCCTTGGGGTCTATGATTCCTTTGATATTTATGTAAGTCGCCAACCGCACCATCTCTCAAACATCCCCAGACCATAATGGAACTTCCTCCTTGCTTGACTGTGGGCAGAGTGCAAGCAGCCGACACGCCCACTCAAATGCCCGGTGGCGCCGCTAGCAGCCATTATGGCTGCTACAGCGGTAGCACCGCTACTGTGGGGCCCGCGCCGCCGAGCCTTACACAGGCCCTCTCATGCCTGTAGGTGTCGCTAGCACCGGAGGGGGCCCCAGTGCTAGCGGCAGCCAAATACATGTATTAGCACTGAATGGCCGGGCATGTTCCGTGCCTGACCATCCAGTGCCTTACAATGACACTGATTGGCTAGCGGCGCGATGACATCATCGCGCCGCTTCCATGCTTGGAAGGTGCTGATTGGCGGGGCAAGTCATTCTGCCCCGCCAATCAGCGTCATTGGAGGACGCTCGTTCAGCTCCTGCAGACATGCTCAGAAGAGAGCATGTCTGCATCGCCAGTGAACAGCGTGGGAACGGGATCATGTGAGTATGTCAAGTTTATATATTTTTTTCCTCATACAAATGTGAATGGCATTATCTATAGTGGGGGGGTCTATCTACAGGGGGGGTCGTCTTTATGTGGGCTATTATTTATAGGGGGTCTATATGTGGGGCAGTAGCTACAGGGGGGTCTATATGTGGGGGTGTGGGCCACTATATACAGGGGGCTCTATATGTGGGCCATTATATACAGGGGGGGTCTATATGTGGGGCAGTAGCTACAGGGGGGTCTATATGTGGGGGTGTGGGCCACTATATACAGGGGGCTCTATATGTGGGCCATTATATACAGGGGGGTCTATATGTGGGGCAGTAGCTACAGGGGGGTCTATATGTGGGGGTGTGGGCCACTATATACAGGGGGCTCTATATATGGGCCATTATATACAGGGGGGTCTATATGTGGGGCAGTAGCTACAGGGGGGTCTATATGTGGGGGTGTGGGCAACTATATACAGGAAGGGTCTATATGTGGGCCATTATATACAGGGGGGTCTATATGTGGGGCACTATATACAGGAGGGGGTCTATATGTGGGGCACTAGCTAGAGGGGAGGTCTGTATGTGGGGATGTGGGCCACTATCTACAGGGGGGTCTATATGTAGTGCACAGTCTACAGGGGTGGGCTATATATGGGACACTATATACAGAGGTGGGCTATACGTGGAGCACTAACTATAGGGGAAGCTATATGTAGGGCAGCACGGTGGCTCAGTGGTTAGCACTATTGCCTTGCAGCTCTGGAGTCCATATGTGGGCACTATCTACAGGGGCTTCTATGTAGGTCACTATCTACAGGGGGCACTATCTACAGGGGGCACGGTGTGTGTGTGTGTGTGTGTGTGTGTGTGTGTGTGTGACAGTTATATTTAGATGTGTTGTGAATTTTTACTTTGTTTATAGGTGCAGAAATGTTTTAAAAGTGAGAAGCTGAAGACATCTAAACGGAAAACTGCAGAAATGGGTCATGGCCGGGAGAAATCCATCATAGATGTCTGAACCGGAGGCAGAAGAAAAGAACTAGAATCTGAGACGTCACCGGTGAGTCACTTAATGTAAATGTTTATTCTGCCTCTAATCAGTATTGTAGTCACTGTATGATCTGCAGCGAGATGATGGTGGTATGATTTTTTTGTGAAACCGCATCTCCCAGCATATCCTTACCATTGTTCCGGCCATGCTGGGAGCTGTAGTTTTACGCCGTACAAACCTATACGCAGTGGCGTAACTACCGCTATAGCAGCCGTAGCGACTTCTACGGGGACTGCAGCATGAGGGGGGCCGTGCCACCCGCCGGCACGGCCCCATCCCATGGCCGCAGGCTCCGCTAGCAGCCGCTATGGCTGCTACAGCGCGACGCCACTGAAGGGGTTGTTCCTACAAAAGACATGCATCCCCTATCCACAGGATAGGGGATACATGTGGGATCGCTGGGATGCCCAGCGATGAGGAGAACGGGGGACCGAAAGTCCCCCTTAAGTTCTCCATGACAAACCTCGGACTTCCGGGGTCTGTGTCGGCAGCTCCATGGAAATTACTTGTGCACCGGTCGTGCGTGTGCGCATGCGTGACCAGCGCTCCTTTAATTTTTATTGAACTGAGCAGACGCCGGAAGTCCGAGGTTCGTCATGGAAAACTTCGGGGGACTTTCGGTCCCCCGTTCTCCTTATCGCTGCCAGCGATCACACATGTATCCCCTGTCCTGTGGAGAGGGGATACATGTCTTTTGTAGGACACACTATAGGCCGTTTTTTTTTGGGGGGGGGGCTATCTACAGAGGGGGTCTGTATGGTGTTATCTACAGAGGGCTGTATGGCGTTATCTACAGAGGGGGCTGTATGGCGTTATCTACAGGGGGGACTGTATGGCGTTATCTACAGGGGGGCTGTATGGCGTTATCTACAGGGGGCTGTGTATGGTGCTATCTATAGGGGGGCGCTGTGTGGTGGAATCTATAAGGAGGCACTATCTACAAGGGGGGGTGATACCCAGCAGAGGGGGGGCCCCAGTCAAAAGTTTGCTATGGGGCCCAGTCTTTCCTAGTTACGCCCCTGCATGCGCTCATCTGTCACACGACAAACTAACTTTCGCCTATTGGACCCAAACATGCCAAACTTCGATTTGTCTGTGAAAAGTACCTTCTTCTACTGACTAGTGGTCCAGCTACTGTTCTTTTTAGGCCACAATAGCCTCGCGTTTTTAGTAATGGGACCAAGCAAAGGCTTTTAAGCAACACTTCTCATCAAGCCACTGGCTACAAGGCAGCATTTGACAGTTGCTATTGACACTTTTTTTTCTTCCTCGTTTCCATCAGAGTAGCACCAATCTGACCAGCTGTTTAGAATCTGTCCTGTTTAGAACACACTGATAAATTTGTCCTCCTGTTTTGTGGTCACTTCAAGGTTGTACTGGACATGGTCGATCACGTGCATTCTTGTCCTCTGCTTGTTTCTTAAGGGTACACTGCACAGCACCAAAAGAAACCTTCTCCAGGTAAACTATTTCTCGCAGACTATGCCCTGCATTTCTCAAAGAGACTATGGAATATCGCATTGCGATTTGAGAACTTCTTCCTAAAACAGGAGATAGACTAATTTCTGTGCAAACACACGTATCATGTTCATACTTTACAGAGAAATCAACGGAACTGGTGGTGTATTGAAATTAATGAGCAGTAGTGTATTCAGGACTCCATTTTTATATTGTCTATTTACTGGAAGACACGGTACAAAGATAAATTGTGATTTTAGAAGTAAAGCAGTTTGTAAGGGGAAAAAGTGGGTTTTTCATTTTTATTTTTTTTACTTTATGAAACTTTTTTTTTACTTCTTTACTAGTCCCACTAGGGGACTTTAATATGCGATCCTCCGATTGCTTTTATAATACACTGCAATACTTTTGTATTGCAGTGTATTACTGCCTGTTTGTTTAAAACGGACAGGCATCTGTTGGGCATGACCTCTGGCTTGACCTAGCAGGCATTCACTACAGACAGACCTTTATTAGGCCCCTTGCTGCTATAGAAGACACAGACACTCGGCGACCTTATTGCCGGGTGTTGGTGGGATGAGAGCGAGCTCCCTACCTCTCTCCAAAACCACTCAGATGCGGCACTCGCTATTGAGCGCCGCATCTGAGAGGTTAATCGGGACTTATATCGATCTCACCCGTTCGGGACTTATATCGATCTCACCCGTTTGAGCAGGGATGCCCTCAGCTACCTCTGGTAGCCGAGAGCAGGGAGATTTAACGGCTCCCTGCTCTGTGTATTTATTCTGATGCCTCACTGTGAAAAGGCGTATGCATCAGAATAAAGCCCATTAGTGGCCGCCGTGAAAAGGTTAAAACCCTAACGGTTAAATAGGTTAAAACCCTAAATCTAGAACTGGCTGCAGAAAAATGAAAGAGCTGCTCTTACAAGAGAAAAGCATGAAAATGACAGTTTAAAACCCTAATTCTAGAACTGGCTGCTTGTTTATCAGTAGATTGGCAGAAAAATAAACTAGTTTTTTAGTGGACTGGAGAGGAACAGAATTGTCCGTCATGCATTCATAAAATTTTTATGTTTTACATTAAGGTATCAGAAACATGCTTCAGAAACATAAAAACAACACCTAATGTCTAGTGCAGTTGCCAAGAGAATTTAGGTCTGCAACAGGAACCTATAGAAGGTATTGTAATGACGGGGTAGGGAGACAGACAGGTGAGCCCTAATCTACCCGCCACTCAGTCCCTGCCTACTTGCATGGCCCGTCCTAGGCGATGGCGTACAACTGGGCGACGGTCCCTACGTTCAATATGTGCACGACAGACAAACAGACGAGGGTACACAGAAGCTAAGAGAAATGGGGCAGTTGCCCACGGCAAGACCGTGAGCAACAAGAGTAGTGAACGAACCGTGTCAAACCAGGAGTGTACGAGGTACCAAACGCAGAGCAGGAGCGTAGTCAGTAAAGCCAGGGTCAAAATGAAGCAAGGTCAATAATGATAGCAGGAGCAGCAGAGCCAGGAAACGGGAAAGAATCACAGGCAGAGACCAGCAGGAAATGAAGGTATAGATAGACCGAGGGCGGGAGCTAGAACCGTCTGGCCAGGCTGTGATAGGTTCTCCCACTCCTGAGCCTACCAGCCTGAGTCGTAGCAGATCGAGTCACTCTATCAGACTTAGGAGCAGGTGCAGACTAATTAACCATGGGCGTCGACACAGAAGCTGTGTCTGGCAGATCCTGTACAGGTATATATCAGAAGAAGTAAGCATCCGGTTAAACGAATTTACTCTTATGTTTTATACCTATTTGTGGATTTCTCCTAAAAGACAATTATACGTAGTGTTGCATATTGTTAGTCAGCATACTCTTACTTTATCTTCTGATTCCAAGGTTGCAAAAAAATAAATAATAATAATATACAGTATTAAATACAGTAATATCAACCAACATTTGGATCATTTATGATAAATAAGACATTCTTATTCAATGTATCATTCTCTAATTATAATTAGTAAAAACATGTATTTAGATTTGAAAGGCTATGGTGTTTTTGAAATTTGATATATCCTTTAGTAGTAAATTGTGCCATCTGCTAAACTGAAATACTTTATTCTTTCATATGCTGAGCTCCTGATTTTCATTTTGTTAGGCTCTATTTTAATACTATTATATTTACACTCTATGCTCTGTAACCACTTAACAAGACCCAAGATTGGCCAGAGCCATTTTCCGATATTATATTGCCAAGCTATGTGTAGTCTGTTGCCAGCTTTAGGAATTTGTGGTTTGAATTTCACTGCTTGCTCTTTGTGGAAATTTAATTTCCATAATATTCAGACATTGAGTGAATGATCATTTCCTGAAAGAGAGAGAATGTCCCTGATTCAGTGGAAATACACCAATTTTTTACCTATCATATTATGTTGATAGATGCATATCAAGTACCCAGTTGTTCATACTTTAGTTTTACTCAAAGACTTCCTACTATGTGTAGGATAAGTGTTACTAGTTCTAATGTGTTAAACAATTATAATAAAGTATTGGTAACAATGTGGTGAAGCTTACTTCTGTTAAAAGGTTCAAAAACAGAAAAAACTCATTGTCATTATGTTTTAAAAACCTTCCCGCCCCATGACGTACTATTATGTCGTGGGCAGGTGGCTGTTAACGCGAACTCCCTTACTATTAAGTTTTTGCTTTTGGAGCTTACCGGTCATACAGTGTTAGAATAGTGATGGCTATCACTGCTCCTTACTGAGCGACCCATCGCATCTATCTTCGCGATAGGTCAGTGATTTTTAACTGACCAATTGCGGCTTCCATTGCTTGACAGAGCAGTAATTAGTGGTGTACTGGACAGCAACCAATCACTTCACATCACTCAGGGACCAATTACAGCGGTCCCCCATTAGCAATTGGTCTGTCTATCGTGACAGACTAATCATAGCACTGAGGGACCATTTTAGCTTTGCCATCCTGCTCTGCTCGCCTCATTGCGTTTGTAGAGACGGAGCACAGTGGTTGTGTTAGGAAAGTTGTGCGGAAGAAAAAACTATTCCCATTTCCCCTTGATAACCCTAGTGATCACCCCTTCTGATCAACCTACGTGCTGCATCCCTGTGACTGATAAGTTACTGATCAGTGTCCAAAACCTTGCTCTATTGCTTTTCGTTTTTTTTCTTTTTAAAATTAAATTCTATTGATTACCCCTGATCACCTCACAGTAACTTGTTTATTGCATCCCTGTGGGTGATCAGCGACATCGCCACCACTGATCTCTAACCAGTATTCTGCTGTAAGTATAATATATATATATATATATATCCAAAAAAGAGAGAGAGAAGCAGCACTCAAAAAAATTCTGGTTTATTCATCCAGCATCCACTGCAACGTTTCACCTTCAGCTGACTTGAAAAAGCCTTCATAGAGAAGGTGAAACGTTGCAGTGGATGCTGGATGAATAAACCAGAGTTTTTTTGAGTGCTGCTTCTATCTCTCTTTTTTGGATACATGTTTGTGCAGGGAGAGGTCACTCCCTGTTTGAAAGCTAAGCACCAGCCTTAACAGGCAAGGAATCACAGTGCTGCTCCTACCCTTGATTTGTCTATATATATATATATATATATATATATATATATATATATATATATATATATATGCCAGTGGATGAAAACAGCACTCCTCACAACACTGTAAATCAGGCCATGTGCACGTTACTTCAACGGATGAATCAAGTCCTTGGCTTGAAATGGATAGTAGAAAACGTAGAGAGAGTAACAGCACCAGGACTTCAGAGCAAATTAGAAGATGTTGGTCTAATCACCAAGAATTGAGCGACATTTTCGGTTCACATCTGAACCTTTCCCAAGCAGGCGCAAAGAGCTAGATATACAGTGAAGGAAATAAGTATTTGATCCCTTGCTGATTTTGTAAGTTTGGCCACTGTCAAAGACATGAACAGTCTAGAATTTTTAGGCTAGGTTAATTTTACCAGTGAGAGATAGATTATATATAAAAAAAAAAAAAAAAAACAGAAAATCACATAGTCAAAATTATATATATTTATTTGCATTGTGCACAGAGAAAGAAGTGTTTGATCCCTTTGGCAAACAAGACTTAATACTTGGTGGCAAAACCCTTGTTGTCAAGCACAGCAGTCAGACGTTTTTTGTAGTTGATGATGAGGTTTGCACACATGTTAGATGGAATTTTGGCCCACTCCTCTTTGCAGATCATCTGTAAATCATTAAGATTTCGAGGCTGTCGCTTGGCAACTCGGATCTTCAGCTCCCTCCATAAGTTTTCGATGGGATTAAGGTCTGGAGACAGGCTAGGCCACTCCATGACCTTAATTTGCTTCTTTTTGAGCCACTCCTTTGTTGCCTTGGCTGTATGTTTCGGGTCATTGTCGTGCTGGAAGACCCAGCCACGAGCCATTTTTAATGTCCCGGTGGAGGGAAGGAGGTTCTCACTCAGGATTTGACGGTACATGGCTCCATCCATTCTCCCATTTATGCGGTGAAGTAGTCCTGTGCCCTTAGCAGAGAAACACCCCCAAAACATAATGATTCCACCTCCATCCTTGACAGTGGGGACGGTGTTCTTTGGGTCATAGGCAGCATTTCTCTTCCTCCAAACACGGCGAGATGAGTTAATGCCAAAGAGCTCAATTTTAGTCTCATCTGACCACAGCACCTTCTCCCAATCACTCTCAGAATCATCCAGATGTTCATTTGCAAACTTCAGACGGGCCTGTACATGTGCCTTCTTGAGCAGGGGGACCTTGCGTGCACTGCAGGATTTTAATCCATTACGGCGTAATGTGTTACCAATGGTTTTCTTGGTGACTGTGGTCCCAGCTGCCTTGAGATCATTAACAAGTTTCCCCCGTGTAGTTTTCGGCTGAGCTCTCACCTTCCTCAGGATCAAGGATACCCCACGAGGTGAGATTTTGCATGGAACCCCAGATCGATGTCGATTGACAGTCATTTTGTATGTCTTCCATTTTCTTACTATTGCACCAACAGTTGTCTCCTTCTCACCCAGCGTCTTACTTATGGTTTTGTAGCCCATTCCAGCCTTGTGCAGGTCTATGATCTTGTCCCTGACATCCTTAGAAAGCTCTTTGGTCTTGCCCATGTTGTAGAGGTTAGAGTCAGACTGATTCATTGAGTCTGTGGACAGGAGTCTTTTACACAGGTGATCATGTAAGACAGCTGTCTTTAATGCAGGCACCAAGTTGATTTGGAGCGTGTAACTGTTCTGGAGGAGGTTGAACTCTTAATGGTTGGTAGGGGATCAAATACTTATTTCTCTGTGCACAATGCAAATAAATATATATAATTTTGACTATGCGATTTTCTTTTTTTTTTTTTATATATATAATCTATCTCTCACTGGTAAAATTAACCTAGCCTAAAAATTCTAGACTGTTCATGACTTTGACAGTGGGCAAACTTACAAAATCAGCAAGGGATCAAATACTTATTTCCTTCACTGTATATAGGTAGTACATACAGTGATCAATCTATAGACATATTAGCCTATAATTTATACAATATCTCAAATACGTGTATGGATAAAAATATGCCCACATAAAGTACATGAATATACAGCCATGCAATATAAAATAGAGTGCCATAAAAAGACCCATGTGTAAAGAAATATTATAATACAGATTAAGTACATAAATTAAGAGGAGGCAGAGGCCAATCATATAATTAGAATAAATGTAATACAAACTTACATCACTGTATTGAAAAATATACGTTCATAGCGGCGTTCAGATCTAGTCACTGCGCACGTACAAAATGGCGCCGTGACAATACAGTACCGAGATTACAACTACGCATGCGCAAAACCGATATCGCAACTGCTTGTTAGCAACCCCTGCATTACCACCAGGGGATTGAAAGGCGCTAATATTATTCATGCTTTTGAACTTGAGTATGCAAGGTATGAGCCATGATATATAGGCATGCTAAATCTTATAGGGGCTATTTAATGCTCAAATCAGAGCAAGCGAGATACTTTAAAATGATAAAATATAAATGTGCCAAACCCTCTTGTTACACTGAGATTAAATGATCCCAACATATGTGTGACCCACCCAGAGGGAAGCCCATGGAACCCTCACACCGGACTTTCTAAGGACGGAGTGGGAATGAACACCTGCGTCCGCATCCCCCCGTCCCTGGAGGAGAAGCAAAACTCAACACCCCACGGATCACACGGGTAATCCCATTGAGGGCAAAGCTATAAAGACATATATAAATCTCTCAAATTGTCATCAGAACGGTATAGGCATACAGACGCATATGCATGGTAGATGGCGCATTAGAGTCTAGGTCCCAGCTATAAAGAATACTCAGCAATGCATGCGCTTACAGCAAAAAGCAGAAAAATAAACCCAAAATATGAATCATGCTAGAGAAAAAATTCTTAGATACAAGCGATTATATATTTGTATAAAAAAGAAAACATTCTTCCATATACAATAGATTAGGGTTGTCACGATACCAGAACTTGGACTTCGATACTGATACTTTGTGTAGTATTGCGATTTCGATACCAAAACGATACTTTTCCAACAGTAATAAAAAAAAAAATAAGTTCTTCCGTTTTCTGATGTGAGGCGCGAGGTGTGATGAATTTTGAATGTGCCTCACATTAATACTAATTAACCCCATCATGTTTTTTCAGTCATAATGGGTTAATGTGTAAGGTACATGATGGGGTTAATTACTATTAATGTGAGGCACATGGAGGTTATATTCATCACATCTCGTGCCTCACAATAAGTGAAAGAAAGCAGTTTTTATTGTTTATAGCGTACACATCATAAATGACGCAAAGAAATTGTTGTGCAGGTTATTATGGCCGCGCCAATAACGAATGCGTATATTTTATGTATTGAGACTTATTTTAATGTTTATTGTGAAAAAGGTGTATGTGTATTCTTTTTAAATTTAACATTACTTTATGTTTTTACTTTATTTTTAAACTTTAATGTACTGGCATATATCTATATGCCAGTACATTAGCCTGTGTGCGGATAGTACACAGGCAGTTGTTAGGACATACTTAAGTATGGTAAGACAGCCTTGGGGTCCTTTAATGCACCCTGGGCTGTCTGCCCATATATGATATGTCCATCAATCTCGTCACAAGGATTTCCAGTGACGCGATCCAAGGGGCATCATCCCTTCTCATTTTCCCCTGAATGCTGCGGTCAGCGTTAATCGAAAGCATACAGGGGAATAGCGGCGGAGATGAGAGGTTTCTCTCATCTCCGCCGTTAGAGCGGGGCTGCGGCTGTGTATTACAGCCATTACCCTGCTCCTGACAGTATGTGTGTGCGTGCGGTAATGCGGCCGGCACTGCACTAATGAGTGGCGGTTCAGTGTATGTGTGTATATATATATATATATATATATATATGCCCTCTTACAATGTATATAGCTATATTTACCATGATATTCCTTAGCCATCATGCCCTTGGCCTGTCTCCGGTGGCTTTCATGGGCACCCTCCTTTGTTCAGATCATTCCCCTGTCTTTCTTTCCCTCACCATTCCTGAGCTGGGCCCCTGGTCTTGGTTGTGGGGACTTAATGACCCCCTTTTAAAAGATTCAATTTTTAAGGCCAAAATTGAAACGGCAATCAGGGATTATTTTTTTTACATAACTTTTATGACTCCACCTCTCTTCCAATTCAATTGGAGGCCTTGAAATGTGTCTTTAAAGGCCTATCTTTCAAACATGGAACCCGCCTCAAAAGGGAACGATCTTTTAAACTACGCCAGCTTCTGCAACGGATTGGCTCCCTTGAGGCTGTTTATAAAGCCACTTAACTTACTGCTACTGCAGTGGTGAGGGAACAGATACAAAAGATCATTGACGAAAAATATCTTTCCTTTCGTAAACACTTCTGTGAACATTCAGATAAATGCAAGAACTCCCTCGCCAGAGCTTTACTTCCGTGGTCTCTTGCTACATGTATCCACTTTATCGCCCCCAGTTGTGGATTTCTCGTCAATGGCCCTCTTCTCGTTGCAGAGATGTTCCAAGTCCTACTATAAGGATCTATACAACATACACCATTACTTTGCCAGTATGGCTTACTATGCATTTCAAAATGAAGTTCATTGCTATGTCTCTGAGACTTAATTTTCCACCCTCTCAGAAGAGGCAACAAAGGACCTGGATGAGCCATACACGGCATAGAAGATATTTACTGCTATAAAAATCAACCTGTCCTGGCAAGAGCCAGGGGCCTGATGGCTTTACTCCCCATTTTTATAACACATTAATTTCCTAATTCTTTCAGTTTCTACTCAGTCTTCAACAATGTATCTATTTCCTTCGCCAGACTCTATAGTAGCATTTTACAGTGCTAACAAAGCCAGGGAAGGATCCCTCTGTCTGTGGGAATCTGCACCTAATAGCCCTTATTAACTGTGATCTAAAGGTTTACTTTAAAATTATCCCTGAACGCTTACAACCAATACTAACACAGTTAATACATAGAGATCAAGTGGGTTTATTATATGCGGGAAGGCACGTTATACCACTTTTAATACCCTGATGTTAATATCTCATGCTAAAAAAACGAAACCCTCTTTGTTTACTTTCTGTTCATGCCGAAATGGTTAATTCCCCATTATTATTAAAGAATTTGAAAGATTTGTTCATCTGAGTAATTTCAGAGTGAATTAATACATTTCCTAGAGTACAAAGAAGTGGTTATAAAGTCTCTAATATTTGGGTTCCAAGAAGGGGGGGCAGTACTTCTGAAAGCGAGGTCAACTATATTTTATCAGGGTAATGTTTTTCCAGTGAAGTTCCTCAAACTGGAAGTAATAGAAAAAGCTACAAATGGTGCACAATGTGCCACGAAAGAGGGATAAGAATGGACACTATTTATCAGTGTGACACTGATGTACTTTTCACAGCTTGCCACTCCTTCACTTCTGAACCCTGCTGTGCGCCCAGGCAGCAGATTATAGTCACATCGGGCTATTGCCATACCCGGGAGAACCCACATTACAATTTATGGGGTGTGTGTCTTCGGTGGTACAAGCTAGGCATAACATATTTGGCACTTTAATAGCATCAATGTGGAAAAATGTCAAATTCCACTCTGCACCATCCACTGCACAATAAATTCTGGAAGACGCCTGTGGAGTCAAAATGCTCACTACACCCCTAGATGACTAAAGAGGTGTAGTTTCTAAAATAGGGTCACTTTTTGGGGCTTTCAACTGTACGTGTATGTCAGGGGCTCTTCTCCGGAGAAGAACATCCGTTAATTTACACTAAACTCAACGTTTCAGACGACCGCCCCCTTTTTCAAGCATCAAAAAGGGGGAAGTACCCCAAAACATTGCGTTCAGTGTGAATTATTGCCTATTTTTCTCCGGCAACGTCTCTCCATTGATTATACACTTTATTTGAAATTAAACAATTTTTTACACTGCTGGGACTTTCATATTTATGGTGAATATTGTATCTTTTTGTACTGTTTAGTGTTTTGTACTGGATTGATAAAAGAAAAAGCTTTCTATATACAGATCGTACTGCCTTGTTTATTCTATAACTTTACTGGTACCTCAGGGGCTCTGCAAATGCGACATGGTGCTCATAAAACATTCCAGCAAAATCCATACTCTATATGGCGTTCTTTCCCTTCTGAGCCCTGCCTTTTGCCCAGGCAGCAGATAACAGTCACATTCACTATGCATTATCCACTGCATATTAAAGGCTGGAAAAAAACGGTGGGGTCAAAATGCTCATTTCACTCTTAGATAAATTCCTTAAGGGGTGTTGTTTCCAAAATGGGATCACCTCTCAGGGTTTTCAGCTGTACTGGTACATCAGAAGCTTTGCAAATGCATCATGGCGTCTGCAAACCATTCCAGCTAAATTTGCGCTCCAAAAGCCAAATGGCACTCCTTCCCTTCTGAGCCCTCCAGTGTGCCCAAACAGCAGTTTAAGACCACATATCGGGTATTGCTGTATTGGGAAGAAATTGCTTTGCAAATTTCAGGTGCTTTTTTCCCCTATATTCCTTGAGAAAATTAAAAATATTGAGCTAAAACTACATATTATTGAAAAAAAACAACTCTGGGGGCAAAATGCTTATTATGCCACTAGATAAATTCCTTGAGAGTTGTAATTTCCTAAAGTGGTTAACTTTTTGGGGGTTTCCACTGTATTAGTACTGTACACTACTTTAGGGACTTTGCAAAAGCGACATGGCGTCAGAAAGCATTTCCAGCAAAATCTGCGCTCCAAAAGCCAAATGGCGCTCCTTTCCTCCCGAACCCTGCCATGTGCCCAAACAGCAGTTTATGACCACATGTGGGGTATTGCGTTACTGGGAAAAATTGTGTAACAAATTGTGGGGTGCTTTTTCTACTTTAGTCCTCGTAAAAATAAAAAATTTGAGAGTAAACGACATATTATAGGTAAAATATAGAAGTTTCCATTTTTACGGCCCAATTCTAATAAATTTGCTGAAACACCTGTTGGGTCAAAATGCTCACTACACCCCTAGATGATTTCCTTGGGGTGTGTGGTTTCCTAAATAGGATCACTTTTTAAGGGTTTTCACTGTACTAATACTGCAAATGCAGCATTACGTAAAAAAAAAAAAAAACATACCAGCAAAATGTTTTCTCAATAAACCAAACGGCACTACTTCCCTTCTGAGCCCTGTATCGTGTCCGAACATGATACCTTCAGTTTGCTTTAATTCCTGTAAAACACCTAAATCATTAACGAACTTCCTAAATGCTGTTTTGAATACGAGAGAGTGGAAGTTTTTAACCTTCTAATGACCAGCCCATTTTAAACCTTAATGACCAAGCTATTTTTTATGTTTTTCCATCGTCGCATTCCGAGAGCTATAACTTGTTCATTTTTGTGTCGATATAGCTGTATCAGGTCTTGTTTTTTGCGGGACAAGTTGTATTTTTTAATAGCACCATTTTGGGGTACATATAATTTATTGATTAACTTTGCTAAACTTTTTTTTGGGGGAATAGAAAAAAAACTAACATTTTGGCAGACTTTTTTGTGTCCTAAATCTACGCCGTTTACCGTGTGGTATAAATAACACAATAACTTTATTTAGCGGGTTGTTACGATTGCAACGATACCAAATTTGTATATATTTCGTATGTTTTACTACTTTTACATCGTAAAAACACTTTTTTTTTCAAAATTATTTGTTTTTGTGTCTCCATATTTGAAGAGCCATAACTTTTTTATTGTTCCGCCGATGCAGCTGTATGAGGGCTTTTTTTTGCAGGACGACTTGCCGTTTTTATTGGTACCATTTTGGAGTAGATGTGACTTTTTGATCACTTTTTATAAAAAAAAAATTTAAGGCAGGATTCACAGAAAACAACAGCAATTTTTCCATTGTTTTTTATTTTATTTTTTACGGCGTTCACCGTGCGTGTTAAATAATGTAAGAACTTTATAGTTGGGGTTGTTACGGACGCAGCGATACCAAATATGTGTAACTTTTTTTACTTTATTTTGTTGTTTTTAAAATAATAAAGCATTTTGTAAGTGGAAAAAGTGGGTTTTTCATATTTTTTTTCCACTTTTTTTTTTACATTTTTACTAGTCTCGATCGCTTTTATAATACACTGCAATACTTCTGTATTGCAGGGTATTACTGCCTGTCCGCTTAAAACGGACAGGCATCTGCTAGGCCATGCCTCTGGCATTTACTACTACCTTTATTAGGCCCCCGGCTGCCATAGAAGACACAGACACTCAGCGATCTTATTGCCGGGTGTCGGTGGGAGAGAGAGGGAGCTCCCTCACTCTCTCCAAAACAACTCAGATGCGGCGCTCGCTATTGAGCGCCGCATCTGAGGGGTTAAATGGGTGAGATCGATACTGATATCGATCTCACCCGTTCGAGCAGGGATGTCCCCAGCCCTCTGCTACCTCTGGTAGCTGAGAGATTTAACTGCTCCCTGCTCTGTTTATTTATTCTGATGCAGCACCGTGGAAAGGTGTATGCATCAGAATAAAGCCCATTAGGGGCCGCCGTGAAAAGGCATATTGGCGGTCACTAACGGGTTAAAAAGGGGTTTCTATAGGCCCTTTAAAAGCACTTCAAAACGGAATTAGTGCCAAAAATATTTACTTTGCAAATGTTGAAAACGCGAAAAACTGCTATCAAACGTTTATGGTAAATCAATGTTTGTTCAGTTTTCAACAATAAGAAAAATAAAAACGTTATACATACATACATCTATCATACAGCTTATGCCACTGTGATAAATTTGGAGCAGTTCTGCCTCTCTGGTCTAGTTTTATACTGTCTAACTTTAAGACCGTATTAATACATCTCCCCCAAGTGTGTTGTTCTGTTTGATAAGCAATTTTAGGCTGAGGAGAGGCTAACTACTGTTACAGAAAAATCTGCCAAATAATCACTTTATATACCTCACGTGTTTCTAGGTCTGAGAAAGTTGGACTGTGGGGTTAGTGACCCTTTAAATAGAACACCTATTCCCACCGGTGTGATTTCATTATCAATACTAGTGAAATAACACATAATTAAACCAAACCTTATTCTGTTCATTTTCAACGTCACTGTGTGAATGTATTATTTGCATAAATACTGTCTGAGTCCCATAAATATAGTAGTAAATTATTATTGTTTACCTGTAATACTACCGGCAGGTTTGTGTTGACCTTGTATTCACTACTGTCATGTGAGGTTCTTCAACATTGCCATAGTTACATTGTCACTTACACCCCCTCGCTATAGGGAAAAAGGGAACAAAGCGCACATAGTGCATGAGCCTGTAAAATATGAGAACAATAGGATAAAGGTGGTCAATTATGCTGACCTGATGTTGTTATGCTAGGAGCATGTACCTAACCTGACGAAGAGGCCGGTACGGCCTTGAAACACGTTGTTGTTGTTGTTGTACAAATAAAAGCAATTTTCAGTACAGCTGCGCCCTCGGATATTCCATTTTTTATCCCCCTATCTCCTGGACTTACACCCCCTCAGCCCACTCATTGTGACTCACTCAATGCATGCGGTTTATGCATTCAGAGCTTACCTAAGCAATGCGGAAGGAGTATTTCAGCTTTTCATCATTTTATTACGGTCATCTGCTATTTTTTTTTAGCTTTTTATCATTTTATTATGGTTCCTGAAGAAGCCACCAACAATGGTTAAATACACAACAAACTGTATTTTTTATTTAACCGTTTCGATGCCTGGGTTTTTTGGACATTTTGCACCTCCGGTAGCCAGAACCATTTATATACTTTTGAAATGTAGAAATAATAAAAAATAAAAAAAAAATCATACTATACTCCCATACTTATATTTTTTATTAAAACACTTTGACGCAAAATTGCATGACGGTGCATAAAGTGTACTTTTTCATTAAAATGCATAAAAATTCATATTTGTGGCTAAAAGTCGGAACCAAGCAGAAAATTAGATGTCCAACATCTCCTAAAAATAAAAGTTAAAGATAGGCGGAGTTCATACATACAACTTAGGCCTATGTCGACATTCAAATATGTTCATAAAATCACGAGAACCGTGGGGGCCAAAAATCTGGTTTTAAGGGCCTGTTCACATCAGCGTTGGGCTCCCATTCATAGGTTACGTTCGACCTTTCCGTCGGAGGAACCGATGAACGGAAAACCAAACGGAAACTATAGCTTCCGTTTGTATTACCATTGATTTCAATGGTAATGCTTCTGTTGCAGTTGGTTTCTGATTGTTTCCGTTCTGAGTCACAGCAATGCCATATTTACGTAAGCAAGAACAAATCACAATATGTCAGGTGTTCCAATGCACATTCTTATAATAATTATGAAAATTAAAACATTAAAAATAAATTATTGCTGCGACAAAGCATGAATCTTCATACAGAATACAAGAATTTAACAGTGGGGAAGAAAAAAGGGAAAGAGGGGGAAGGAGGGGAAAAAAAAGAGGAAGGGCGGTAAATAAATAATAGAGTGAGAGAGACTTGAATTCTATCAAGATATATTAATAGCCGAAAAGTAATTTGTAAATCAGCTACATAAACTCAGACTAAGAAGAGACCCCTATGATCCTTCATATACCCAATTTTGCATGTCTTGCGAGACTCTATACACATCTCAATAATACCAACGTTTCTGAAAAGCATCAAATACGTCATGGACAGTGGCCACCATCTTTCCATTCTGCATATGCAATTTAGGGCTTCCACAAATTCAAGTTTTGGAGGAGATGTGGTAGATTTCCAATATCTTGGTATGACAGCTCACCCTGCCCCCAAAGAATATCGCAGCAGGCCCTTCTTGGCTTTTGAAAGGGAGCCTGGCAGCAAGGACAATAAAGCAATTTCAGGAGTTTATTTGGTTGTATAGATGGAAAACTGAGCTGCAAAATTAATAAATCAGTAGACTAGTCCACCAGGTATGATGGTTGGAACCTGCTGCATTACCACATCTCCAATAGACTTAAGAGGCAGAGGGGAAACTATCTATGAATCTGTTATGGCTATCAATACCATCTAGAAAAGATTTTAAAGTTACGCTCTTGAATCCTCCAGAACAGCGAGAAGCGATTAGTTGATACATTTTATGAATTTCTTCCTTTGTAACAGTCCGATCCAAATCATGTTCCGACAGGATCCCTGTCCCTAAGCAACCTATAGAGTGAGGAAATTGTATGGTAATTGGGTGAGGATTGGGAGCACAGTTTTTCAAGGGAGTGAGTGACCTATGGAGAGATTCCTTAAGGTTAAGGGAAAAATAAAAATGCAGCAGTGTTCTATATAGAAACCATTCTCCAAAATCTGTCTCCGAGAGATCCAACATGGATTTCAATGAGGTATCAGAAATAACGTGTCTCAAACGGGGTCTCTGTAATCCAAAAACCTCGGTCCTTTCCAAGTCCGCAGGAAATCGTGGATTATCATAGAAAAGTGTCAGAGGTCCCGGAAGAGAGAAGAGACCAAATTTCTCAAATATAGAGTCCCATGGCTGCATTGGTAGCTGGGGGTCCGGACTCAGGAGACAGCTAAGGTAATACAGAAAAATGTAACAAGGATAGTTGAATTTTCAGTTGTATCTACTGTTTGGATAGGGAATGGTAACTAAAATCCAGAACCCAAGCACAGACCGCGGCTAAATCATAAAGATGTATTTTCGGCAAACCTGTCCCTCCCCTGCCAAGATGGCAGGTTAGGAGCGAATAGCTTAGTATCGGAGAACTAGGGGCCCAAATAAATTTGGTCGAGAGTGCACGCAATTTAGTAAAGAAAAATATGCAGAATGGCTATGGGCATTGTTTGGAAAAAATAAAGAATCCTGGGGAGGACGTCCATTTTAAGTGCTGCCATTCTACCAAACCAAAATAGCGTGAGGGATTTCCATTTAAGCAGGTCCCCCCTACGAACCCATTGCAGACAGAACTTTCAACAGCAAGTCCCAATTGTGAGACTAGCTCCATAATAGTGGAGACATAGCAGATCCTGGTATCTGATGGAAAATAATCAGGTCGTATCTACTGCGATAGACCATTTGGCACTTTTCTCTGCTAGGTGGGTCCAACAGTTGTGGGAGAGCTGGCCAGTCAGAGAGGCTGACCAGGGGTAATTCTAAGATGCCCAGAAACTTAGAGAGGTCTCCCAATTATTTAAACACAGCCGTTCTGCCATTATGTCTGGCAACAATTTAAAGGGAAAACCCCAACGGTATGGAATTTCTTTAAACTTTAGGGCCTCAAGCAGAGTTTTCAGGGCTCTGTGGAGCTGGAGAGTGCAATGTGCAAGATCAGACAAAAGCTGTATTTTAGTACCTTTAAAGTCAACAGACCCTCGCTGCTGCCATGATTTTGTCCTTCTAAAAGAGAAAAGATGACACACTGCGCCACATCATGTAAATCAATCAGGATAAATCGGGTAGTAGAAGACAGTAGGTGGAGTCTTTCACCTGGTCAGGTTGTACCAATCCAGGTACAAACCTGGTGTAGACAAGGACGATGTATATAGTGTCCAGTCGCCTGCAGCTATCCCCGAACTGTTTCACCACCACAAAAGTATCATGATGAAAAGTCATGCAAAAACAGGGATTAAATGTAACGCTTCCAACATCCAAACGGTAGTTTGTAAAGAAAAAGGGATTTATTAACCCCTTCCCGTCATTTGTTGTAAGTATACATCATGAAAAGCCAGTGCTTCCCACAATTTGTCGTATACTTACGACAAATGGATGCCACGGGCTCAGAAGCTAAATCCGTGCCATCATCCTCGGTATGTTACAGTTGACACCCTGCTGTAACGGCAAAGACCGGAGCTAGCTAACGGCTGCTATGGCAACAGAAGGCCTAACAATGACTCCCTGTTCTGCTAATTATGGAAGCTGATTAGGACCTTCCTGGAGGCGGAGCCTAATCGGCTTGCTGTCAGTAAATGACTGACCATTCTAATACATTGCACTACATAGGTAGTGCAATGTATTAGAAGATAAATCAGACATTTGGACCTTCAATTCCCTAGTGGGACTGTAATTTTTTTTTAATAAAAAATTTAAGTTTCAAGTAATAAAATAAAACAATTACCCTTTTTCCCTTATCAAGTCCTTTATTATTGAAATCAATAAATAAACCGTAAATATTTGTTATAGCCACGTCCGTAACGGCCTGAACTATAAATATTTTATGTTATTCATCCTGTACGGTGAACGCCGTAAAATACAATAACGAAATAGTTGTTTTTGGTCACCGCCGTCAAAAAATTTGAATAAATAGTGATAAAAAAGTTGCATGTATCAAAAAATGGTACCTATAAAACCTACAACCCCTTCCACAAAAACAAGCCCTCATAGAGCTCCATCGATAAAAAATTAAAACGTTATGCTTCTCACAACATGGCGACAGAAAAAATAGATTCTTTTTTCAAGAGTAATTTTATTGTGCAAAAAGTTGTAAAACGTAAAAAAGCGCTATAAATTTGGTATCGCCGGAATAATACTGAATAAGGTTAACATGTAATTTATAAAGCATGGTGAACATTGTATAAAAGAAACGTAAAAAAACTATGCCAGAATTGCTGTTCTTTTGGTCACCTTGCCTCCCAAAAAATAGGATAAAAAGTGATCAAAGGTGTTTCAAGAGGCGATATATCAAGGCCCTAAAATTAGGGAACCAGGAAGGGTAAGGCCCAAACATATCTACTGGAAGCGAGGGTGCTCGTATTATACCAGGAGAACACTTTCCCAGCAAAATTCCCCAAACTGCAAAGGTGCGGAGTGTGGATCAAAAGGGGGTTAAGAAAGGACTCCATTTATCAGTGCGACACTGGCCTGTGCAGAAAGGATTGCTTCACAGCGTAACACACATCTATGGATTATTTTATTGTTTTTTTTTACCCCATTATTATACCACCTTATTATACCCTGATATACTCCGCACAAATTACATATTCCCCCACATTATAAATTTAATTACCAGTAAAACTCCAAACAAATCTACTACCAAGCAAAATCCGCGCTCCAAAAGCTAATGGCGCTGCCTCCCTTCTGAGCCCTACACGGTTCCCAAACAACAGTTTACTTCCACATATATGGCATCGCCATACCCGGGAGAACCCTCTTAACAATTTTTGGAGTGTGTGTCTCCAGTGGCACAAGCTAGGCACTACATATTTGCCACTGAAATGGCATATCTGGGGAAAAATTGCAAATTTTTACTTTGCACCATCCGCAGCGCAATCATTTATGGAAAAGACCTGTGGGGTCAAAATGCTTACTAAACCCCTTAATAAATGCCTTGAGGGTGTAGCTTCCGAAATGGGGTCACTTCTCAGGGGTTTATTTTATTTCACATCAGAGCCCTGCAATTGTGAACCAATACTTTGTAAGTCGCCAAATTAGGCCTCAATTTTGCATGGTACACTTTTCAATCCTGAGCCCTGTTGTATGTCCAGGCAAAAGATGTAGGGTGTTTCTAAAACCAGGAATCACAGCATAATAATTAGAGAGCTGTCTTTTCAAGATGGCACAAGCTGTGCACCACATATTGGTATATTTATGGATACATTGCCATTTTCACTCTGCAACACTAATTTCTGGAAAACACTTGCAGGGTAACATGCTCACTACACCCAAAATGTTTCCAAAATTAGGTCACCTCTCGGGGCTTTCCACTGTTTTGGTCCCGAAGGGGCTTTGCAAATGTGACACAGCGCCCAGAAACCAATCCTGCAAAATCTGCACTCCAAAAGCCAAATGGCACTCCTTCCCTTCTGAGCCCTACCGTGTGCCCAAACGGCAGTTTATGACCACATATGGAGTATTGCCTTACTTGGGAGAAATTGCTTTACAATTGTTGTGGTACTTTTTCTTCTTTCATTTGTTGAGAAAATGAAAAAGTTTAAGCTGAATCTACATCTTATTGGAAAAAAAAAATTTCTGTTCACTGCCAAATTCTAATAAAAACTATGAAAAACGTGTGGGGTCAAAATGCTCACTACACCATTAGATGAATTCCTCAAGGGGTGTAGTTTCCTAAATAGTCACTTTTGGGGAGTTTCCACCTGTACCGGCATCTTAGGAGCTTTGCAAATGCGACATGGTCCGAGAAACCAATCCCGTAAAAGCTGTGCTCCCAAAGCCAAATGGCGCGCCTTCCATTCTGAGCCCTGCCGTGTGCCCAAACAGCAGTTCATGACCACATATGGGGTATTTCCGTACTCTCGAGAAGTTGCTTTACAAATGTTGGGGGGACTTTTTGTTCTTTATTCCTTGTGGAAATTGTTTTGTTTTTTTTAAGCTAAAACGACGTCTTACTGGAAAAAATTTAATTTTTGATTTTCACGTCCAGTTTCTAATAAAATCTATTAAATATCTGTGAGGTCAAAATGCTCACTACGTCCCTAGATGAATTCCTTGTGGGGTGTAGTATCCAAAATTGGGTCTTTTTTGGGGTTTTTCCTTTGTTCTGATACCACAAGACCTCTTCAAATCTTACATGGTGCCTAAAATATAATCGAATAAAAAGAAGGCCCCAAAATTCACTAGGTGCTCCTTCGCTTCTGAGGTCTGTGCTTCAGTCCATTAGCACACTAGGGCCACATGTGGGATATTTCTAAAAACTGTAGAATATGGGCAATAAATATTTAGTGCGTTTCTCTGGTCAAACCTCCTGTGTTACAGGAAAAAATTGATTAAAAATAAGTTTCTGCAAAAAAAAATGAAATTTGTAAATTTCCTCTGCTTTAATTCTTGTGAAACACCTAAAGGGTTAGGAAACTTTCTTAATGCTGTTTTGAATAGTTTTTAAAATGGGGTGATTTATTGTGGTTTGTGTTGTATCAAAGCCACTTCACAACTGAACTGGTCCCTGTAAAAATAGCCTTTTGAAATTTTATTTAAAATATTGCGAAATTTCTGCTAAAGTTCTAAACCTTGTAACGTCCTAGAAAAATAAAAGCATGTTCAAAAAGCAATGCCAATTAGCAACTAGTTTGTGTGGCATAACTATCTGTCTTACAAGCAGATACATTTACATTTTTTAAAGTAGTTTACAATTAAATACTGAAGGTACACTCCTTGTAGCCTTTTTTGGTCACTTCCGGTACCGGAAGCAAGACCTGGGCACGTCACTATTGTGATGTGATCTGGGTTGTCTCTGTGATCTTGACTCCTTATTAGGGG
Source organism: Rhinoderma darwinii (assembly GCF_050947455.1). NCBI lineage: Eukaryota > Metazoa > Chordata > Amphibia > Anura > Rhinodermatidae > Rhinoderma > Rhinoderma darwinii. Next base: position 392,390,069 of record NC_134687.1, read on the forward strand.
AGACAACTCATTTGCGCATACTATTTTGCATTATTTACTAGCGCTTGCGCATACCTCGTAGTTAGTTGACGTGTAAACAGGAAGTGGGGCAGTGTGTATCCCTGAAACAGGAAGTGAGGCAGTGTGTATTCCGGTAACAGGAAGTGGGGCAGTGTTTATCCTTGAAACAGGAAGTGGGTCAGTGTGTGTCATGTGAATGTCATTAACTTCCTTGTTCCTGTTTAGATTTGGCGCCTAAACTGTGCCAAATTACTTATTTTATTCTGTGACTGAATAGGTCTACAAAAGTTATTGAAAAGTTTGGAACCCATGATGAGACAACCTCTTTTTATATGCCCTATTAGGGCATATGGACGCCATAGAGGTGTTAAAGGGTGGCTCTTGCTCTGGAGGTCCCATGTATTACATGTTGGTACATTCATTTAAATGGGCAGGGAGTAATACTATATTGTCCATACTGTGGGTAAAGTGTGGACCTCTGCAGCTTCCCAAGTGATAACAACTGATTTTCAGGGGTTTCAGGAGGTGGACCCACTACGATCAGCTGGAGAATTGTCTAGACTGGTCATGATTAATGAACCATCAAACATCATGACCTCAACATGATTTATATTCTGTGTAAAAAAACAAAGTTTTTTGGTTGATTACAGACAAATACTGGGCCACCAGATTCATATAGTGGCTAGACACCAACTATGACTACTTAAAAATGATCCAAAATACAACCAGCCAGGATATTTGTTTCAAGCTGTATAAACAGCACTGTTCTGGCACAATCCCTATTCAGAGTCACTCGTATGATATAAAATGACTTTTATTTCAGGTAACAGACAACGCGTTTCGGGGTACAGAAGACCCCTTCCTCAGGTCAAAAATAAAGACATGTGTACAACACACAAACTTGAAAGTGCGTCAGAATGCTCAGGGCCGTTAAACCAAAGCCGTGTTCACAGCAGACCAGAAAAAACATTCGTTTAAGTTCTTTAAAATGAAGATGTTTCTTAGTCCAAAAGAGCTATATGCTTAAATATAATCTTTAATGTTCTAGCATAGTTTTTTGGGTTGTTTTTTTTTGGAATACATTTGTTTGTTGAATCTGTTAGTCTGTTGACCTGTGTTTTGGTCTACAGCCTCTGTCACTTAACAAAAAGCCTTGATAAATGATTCTTAGTGCAAAATTTTCAGGTTTTGTTTTTTTTCTCTTATAGATATGACTTGTCTGTTGAAGTCATCTACCAAATCTGGCTTGACTCTCCAGGAATGCCGCAGGTGAATTTTTTTATATTCTTTAGCAGGAACGGTTGATAAAACAAAACAATGGAGAAAATTTATCAAATAGTTTGCCCCAGCAAAAGTTGTATAAAAGTTGCAAATTATGGCACATGCCTGGTTTGTGCTATAATTTGTGAGTTGTATCTCAGTGGTCTGACAAATTTATGAAGCTTAATATGGTTGTGCCACGAACAAAATTGCACCTAAAAGTGCTCCTTATTTGAAGCTAATACTTTTCCCCATTGGAAGCATTTAAATAAAAATAATTCAAATAAGTTTTAGGTGCAGTTTCGTCCATGGTACAACCCCTTTAAAGCCAGAAAATAGCGAAGCGGTACAAATTTACGTTTGCTCATAGCATGTATAGATTTCATTTTCTGGCTTTATCACAGCCCAAAATGCACCACATTTATTAAGAGGGGTTTGCCTCCTAATAAGTTTGGTGCATTTTACTCCAACGCACTTGAGATTAACACTGGGGTATGAATTGCCTTAATAAATATCCCCCAATATCCCTATCATAACAAAAGTTGTAGAAGTTTTGCGCCTGATAATTCACACATAATTCACGATGCTTGATAAAGACCCATTCATGGGTTGAAACTTTGCGAGTGTTTTTATGCTTGGTGAATAAATCAAATACACTTCTTTGGATTATCTTGAGTGCTGCAGCTCCTTTCTTCGATTGATAATTCACGCAACTATTTTCCCAAAATATATCTAAAACCTATTTTTCCCCAGTATGCTCTAAAATATCACTTACTGTTCATTGGTTAATTTAAAAGAATTGCAGATTGATAAATATGTTATTCGACTAAAGGAAAGTATGGATGTAAAGTATGAATGTGATGTTAAGGATCTGCCAGGCACAGCTTTTGTATCCACGCCCATAGGTAATCAGTCTGCACCTGCTTCTATGTCTGTGAGACTGACTCCATCTTCCACCACTCAGGATGGCAGGCTTAGGAGTGGGAGAGCCTATCACAGCCTGGCCAGACGGAGCTAGCTCCCGCCCTCTGTCTATTTATACCTGCCTTTCCTGTTCCTCCTTTGCTTGTGATTCTTCTCGTGTGGTTTCCTGGCCCAGCTACAGCTTCTAACTATTTGATCCTGCTCCATACTGACCCTGGCTTTCTGACTACTCTCCTGCTCTGCGTTTGGTACCTCGTGCACTCCTGGTTTGACTCGGCTCGTTCACCACTCTTGTTGCTCACGGTGTTGCCGTGGGCAACTGCCCCATTTCCCTTTGCTTTGTGTTCCCTTGTTTGTTTGTCTCATGCACTTACTGAGCGTAGGGACCGCCGCCCAGTTGTACCCCGTCGCCTAGGGCGGGTCGTTGAAAGTAGGCAGGGACAGAGTGGCGGGTAGATTAGGGCTCACTTGTCCGTTTCCCTACCCCCGTCATTACAGTTTTAGTAATTGAAGTGTCAATGAGTCTCTGAATTAATCCTCTTATGCAAGAAATGCAACAACATCCACAAATTACAAGTATGGCTGCCACTGTTGCTAAGGAAATCAATAGACTGGATATGTGGCGCACGGTGAACGCTGTAAAAAAAAGGAATAAAAAGCCATAGTAGAATTGCTGTTTTTTAATCACCACGCCTTTTAAAATATATATTATAAATGCTCATCAAGAGGTTGTATGCACCCCATAAAAACTACAATGAATTCCTCAAGAGGTCTAGTTTCCAAAATGGGGTCACTTTTAAGGGGTTTCCCCTGTACTGGTACCTCAGAAGCTCCACAAATGCGACATTTGAGAAAATGAAAAATTTTGCGCTAAAGCTACGTCTTATTGGGAAAAATTTTAATTTTTATTTTCACTGCCCAATTCACATAAAATCTATGAAACACCTGTTGCGTCAAAATGCTCACTACACCCCTAGATTAATTCCTCAAGGGGTGTAGTATCCCAAATGGGGTCCCTTTTGGGTAGTTTCTTCTTTATTCCTTGTAAAAATTAAAATTTTGTAGCTTTTATCTGAAAATATATGGTATTTTCAATTTCACAGCCTAATTCCACAAAATGCAGCAACAAAAAAACATATGGTCTAAATGCTCACTATAGCCCTCGATAAATTCCTTGAGGGGTGTAGTTTGCCAAATGTGGTCAGTTTTGGGGGTTTCCACTCTTTTGGCACCACAAGACCTCTTCAAACCAGACATGGTGCCTAAAATATAATCTAACAAAAAGGAGGCCCCAAAATCCACTAGGTGCTCCCTTGATTCGGAGGCCCGTGTTTTAGTTCATGAGCACACTAGAACCATATGTGGTATATTTCTAAAACTGAAGAATCAGGGCAATAAAAATAGTGAGTTGTGTGTCTCTGGTAAACCCTTCTGTTTTACAGGAAAAAATTGAATAAAAAGGATTTTCTGACAAAAAATGAAATTTGTAAATTTCACCTCTACTCTGCTTTAAACTCCTGTGACACACCTAAAGGGTTAATAAACTTTGTAAATGCTGTTTTGAATACTTTGAGGGGTCTAGTTTCTATAATCGGGTGTTTTATGGGGGTTTCTAATATATAGGCCCCTCAAAGCCACTTCAGAACTGAACTGGTACCTAAAAAAAAAAGGGGCTTTTGAAATTTTATTCAAAATATGAGAAATTGCTGCTTATGTTCTAAGCCTTGTAACATCCTAGAAAAATAAAAGCATGTTAAAAAAATTGATGCCAACATATAGTAGACATATGGGAAATGTGAACTAGTAACTATTTTGGGTGGTGAAAACCCTCTGTCTTACAAGCAGATGCATTTACATTCAGAAAAATGCTATTTTTTCCAAATTTTCTCTCAATTTTGCTATTTTTCACAAATAAACACTGAATATATCGACCAAATTTTACCATTAACATAAAGCCCAATGTCTCATGAGAAAACAGTCTCTGAATTGCTTAGATAGGTTTAAGCATTCTGATATTATTACCACATAAATTGAAATATGTCAGATTTGAAAAATGGTCTCTGAGCCTTAAAGAGGCTCTGTCCCCACATTATAAGTGCCCTAACTCCTACATAATGTGATCGGCGCTGTAATGTAGATAACAGCAGTGGTTTTTATTTAGAAAAACGATACATTTTTACCAAATTATGAGCAATTTTAGATTTATGCTAATTACTTTCTTAATAGACAACTGGACGTGTTTTTACTTTTTGACCAAGTGGGCGTTGTAAAGAGAAGTGTATGACGCTGACCAATCAGCGTCATACTCTTCTCTCCTTTCATGTACTCAGACATTTACTGAAGTGTCTTAAGAGTGAATAGACATCGCTTCCAGCCAGGACGTGATGTCTATTCACAATCCCGACACTTCGGTTACGTTTGTGTGGGACTTAATGACAGCACAGCGTGATCTCGATGTGCTGTGTGAGTAAGTCACACACAAATGTTACTGAAGTGTCGGGATTGTGAATAGCTGGAGGCAATGTCTATTCACTCTCAAGACACTTCAGTAAAGTTAACGTGTGAGTAAGTGACAGCACATCGTGATCTCGCAAGATCACGATGTCGGAGTACATGAATGGAGAGAAGTGTATGACACTGATTGATCAGCGTCATACACTTCTATTTACAACGCCCACTTGGTCAAAAACTAAAAACACGCCAAGTTGTCTATTACGAAAGTCATTTGCATAAATCTAAAATTGTGCATAACTTGGTCAAAATTGATAGTTTTTCTAAATAAAAACCACTGCTGTTATCTACATTACAGCGCCGATCACATTATGTAGGAGATAGGGCACTTATAATGTGGTGACAGAGCCTCTTTAAGGCCCAAACTAGGCTGTGTCCTTACGTGATTAAAATAATAATAATAATCATAATTGGCTGTCATCCTCAAATGTGTTATAAATATGTACTGCACATGAAAACCGCAATAAGCTACTAAAATCAAAAAATTTTGAGAGCGCAAAGCATACTGTGGATAAAAATACAACTGAATAATTTATACACATAACCACCTTCCTGCACCTTTGCATCAAACAGCGGTTATAAGAAAAAAATTGCATGTAAATACTAATGCTTACTCAAGCAGACAGATTATGCAAACAAAATTCACTCTGCAATAAACTGTAAGATGTGAGGAATTCATACATACTGTAAAGGATCTGCCAGGCACAGCTTCTGTGTCAACGCCCTTAGGTAATCAGTCTGCACCTGCTTCTATGTCTGTGAGACTGACTCCATCTTCCACCACTCAGGATGGCAGGCTTAGGAGTGGGAGAGCCTATCACAGCCTGGCCAGACGGAGCTAGCTCCCGCCCTCTGTCTATTTATACCTGCCTTTCCTGTTCCTCCTTGCTTGTGATTCTTCTCGTTTGGTTTCCTGGCCCTGCTGCAGCTTCTTGAACTATTTGTCCCTGCTTCATACTGACCCTGGCTTACTGACTACTCTCCTGCTCTGCGTTTGGTACCTCGTACACTCCTGGTTTGACTCGGCTTATTCACTACTCTCCTGCTCTGCGTTTGGTACCTCGTACACTCCTGGTTTGACTCGGCTCGTTCACCACTCTTGTTGCTCACGGTGTTGCCGTGGGCAACTGCCCCATTTCCCTTAGCTGCTCGGTACCCTTGTCTGTTTGTCTGACAAGTGAGCCCCAATCTACCCGCCACTCAGTCCCTGCCTACTTGCAACGAACCGCCCTAGGCGACGGGGTACAACTGGGCGACGGTCCCTACACTCAGTAAGTGCACGACAGACAACCAGACAAGGAAACACAGAACAAAGGGAAACAGGGCAGTTGCCCACGGCAACACCGTGAGCAACAAGAGAAGTAAACGAGCCGAGTCAAACCAGGAGTGTACGAGGTACCAAACGCAGAGCAGAAGAGTAGTCAGTAAGCCAGGGTCATATGAAGCAGGGTCAAATAGTACAGAAGCTGCAGCAGGGCCAGGAAACCAGCTGAGAAGAATCACAAGCAAAGGAGGAACAGGAAAGGCAGGTATAAATATACAGAGGGCGGGAGCTAGCTCCGTCTGGCCAGGCTGTGATAGGCTCTCCCACTCCTAAGCCTGCCATCCTGAGTGGTGGAAGATGGAGTCAGTCTCACAGACATAGAAGCAGGTGCAGACTGATTACCTATGGGCGTGGATACAGAAGCTGTGCCTGGCAGATCCTTAACAGTTATATTGTTTTCCATCCCACATAGAAACTGTAAGACTGTATATTAGCAGCAATGTAACATAATTCTCCTGTGTATTGAGCTGCTGGGTAACCTGATCTCTCACTAGAAACAATAGAGAAGCAGATATTCAAGGAGGGTAAATCCTGTCAGTTTCTTTTCCACTTTCTCCTCAGTGTGTGGCTGCTGCTGGTTCTGTGTGTATGCAGTAAGAGACTCCGATAACCCATTACAAGCAGCTGTCTCCTCCTCCTCCTCTAGCACAAGCAGCTGTGTCTTCCTCTAGTTCACACGGGGCGGATATGCTGCGCAAAAGCAGTGGCTGCAGTGGTCACATGGGATGAAACATCATCCCTGGTGGCCGCGCTGGAGGGAGGAACTCAGACTTTTTGGTAAGTATGAGTTGTTTTGTTTTTTTCTGTGTTGCGCTTTTTGCGGCTGGATTGCTGCGAACCCATGACCTCCCCACTGAATTCAATGGGGAAAATCCGCAACAAATAACCAGCGTTTACGCAAATACAATTGACGTGCTGTGGAATAAAATTCTGCACTGCAGGTCAATTTCTGAACGGTTTTTCCGATCTGTATTTACGCAACGTGTGGATGAGATTTGTTTTGAAAAACGGCCGAAAAATCGGAAGCAGAACGCCTCCAAACATCTGCCCATTGATTGCAATGGGAAAAACGGTGTTCTGTTCCGATGGGCCGTTTTTTTACGCAGCCGTTTTTCATTGACTCTATTGAAAACTGCTCCAAAAACTGCCGTAAAAAAACGCAATGAAAATCGCGAGTGGCTTAAAAAACGTCTGAAAATCAGGAGCTGTTTTCCCTTGAAAACAGCTCCGTATTTTCAGACGTTTTTAGTCTTTCGTGTGAACATACCCTAACCGTTTAAAAGCAATTGTCTCCTCCTCCTCTTTTTGGGCTGCATAATACACAGGGAAATCTTATTCCGTTTCTGATAAAATAATATTTTATATGAAATAAAGTTCAGGCTTCAGACAATTTTTTGCTTATATGCATTTTGCTGATTTGCTGCCTATTAGGGTTCTTTCATCAATTAATTTACCAGATTTGAGATTCGATTTTGGTGAATTTATGAGAAACGTAGGTGAATAGATTCGTACATTGTATTCGATGGACCAGCCAGAACAGTGAATCTGGCGAATTGATTCACTTACCCCTAAGGCCTCATTTACATCTGCGTCGGGGTTCTGTTCATGGGTTCCGTCAGACCTTTCTGTCAGAGGAACCCATGAACAGAAACCAAACGGAAGCCATAGCTTTCCGTTTGCATTACCATTGATTTCAATGGTAATGCTTTAGTTGCTAATGGCTTCTGTTAGCTTTCTATGGAATCTGTCCTGGCTCAGGGGACATCAGTTGTGGCGCCATAGGGCGCTGGACCTATGCAGGAGCCGCATCCAAAAACGTTATCTGCAGTGTTTTTGACTCGGTATCCCATCTATGTTAACTGGGACCGGATGAACACCGGGTGTTGCCACATCCACCTTCCGACAGCACCCGGCGGGAAGGTGGCCGGGGGTATTTCCTGCTGTCGAACCCAATTCTGAAGCAGGGAACCATCAGCTCCCTGTTTCAGAATTAGTTCAGAGTGGAGGAGCAGAGGGAGATCCTCCGCTCGCCGAGGACTCCCCCGACACATCGCTACTTTAAGCTCGGCAAAGCCCTTGACGTCACTGTCCATATATGGACAGTGACGTCAGTGGCTACTGATTGAGCGGAATCCATGTTGCCGATGATCTGGCCGGTGATTCATTGATGTCAGGGACTCCTCCTGGAGCTGACTCCCCGGCCAAAGTCGGCAACGGGGATTCGGCTCAAAGAGTAGCCTGAAGTCACTGTCCATATATGGACAGTGACGTCAGTTGCTACTGATTGAGCAGAATCCCAATTGCCGATGATCTAGCCGGGGATTCCGCTCCTAGAGGAAACCCCTGAGGTTACTGTCCATCTGGAAGGCGATTCCTCTGCTAGAGGGAGCTTCAGTGGCGCTATCTAGAGGGGAAGGAAGGTAGCGCTATATACAGTGGGGATTGCGCGATCTACAGGGGGGCGCTGTGTGGATTAATCTACACGGGGTACTGTGGCATTATATACAGAGGGCACTGCGGCATTATCTACAAGGGAAGGGGGTAGCGCTATATAAAGTAGGGGTTGCGCTATCTGCATGGAGGGCGCTGTGTGACACAATCTACAGGGGCGCTGTGGGGTGCCATCTACAGTGGGCGCTGTGTGGCGCCATCTACAGGGGGCTGCGTGACATTATCTACAGGGGGTGTTGTGGCATTATATACAGAGGGCACTGCGGCATTATCTACATGGGGGGTGTCACTATATACAGAGAACAAATAGTTTCCACAGCACTGGACTGCAGGTGGGTGCACGCCTCAATTGGACCTGGTCCGCGGTCCTCGATATCAGGCAGACAAAAATGGACAGAGGCAGCACTTCCAAAAAGCATCAGCAGTTTATTCACCCGTGCGACGTTTCAGTCCAATGCTTGAAAATAGTCCTGTTGGACTGAAACGTTGCACGGGTGAATAAACTGCTGATGCTTTTTGGAAGTGCTGCCTCTGTCCATTTTTTGTCTGCACTATATACAGTGGACATTGTGGCATTATCTCCAGGGAGGTGTAGCACTATATACAGAGGGCACTGCGGCATTATCTACAGGGGGTGTGGCACTATATACAGAGGCCACTGGCATTATCTACAGGGGGTGTGTGCCACTATATACAGGGGGTGTGTGACACTATATACAGGGGGGTGTGTGGCACTATATACAGAGGGCACTGCGGCATTATCTACAGTGGGTGTGTGGCACTATATACAGAGGGCACTGCGGCATTATCTGCAGAGGACACTTTCATTATCTACACATGAAATTCATCTGTTTTTAAAGATTTATCAAAAACAGAAAACACGGAGACGGAACAGATGCAAAACGGTCGTCAAAATCGGACCTAAATGGACATTTTTAACGACCGACACCCGAACCCTGTTGTGTGAATATAAATAACAGCAATCTCTGCATGGTGTGGGGTGGGTAGAAGATGCGGGGTGAGATTGGGTAGCTGTATAGGCGCCACAAACTTGCTACTCCCTGAAGTTAGGGCTATTGTTTGGCGTTATTGCAGGCTCACAAGGCTGCTTCGAGGATCTGATTTGAGGTCAGTGGACAGCAGCTGCCTTCTGGGCTCTCCCTCTCTTGGCGCCGACCTTGGTGCTGCACTGAATATGACAAACGTGACATTACAATGTGTATGTCAGACTTCAGTGTAGCGCTGAGGCTGTAACAGAGAAGAAGAGCCCTGACATGGTACACAACAAGTATCTAATCTATCATGTACCCAATCTATCACAAGCTATGCACCACTCTGATAAAATGGGCACATTTTCAGACCCTAGACGACCTTTTTGGTGGACCATTGTGGTAAAAACTGATGTTAAATACAGATGGTAAAAACTGATGGCAACCAACGACTAGGGATGCACGATGCATCAAAACTTTGATACTGTTTCGATACCATGCACCCCAAAACCGTTCAATAATGTTATTTAATGTATTTCGATACTAAGCTGTGCAGCCACATGTATGAGAGCTGTGTAATACAGCCATCGCGCCCCGCTCCTGAGTCCTGACAAGTGCGCGCTGTCAGGATGATGCGATGCGGCCAGCGCTGCACTAATGATTGCCGGCAATGAATGCAGAACATGGTGGGCGCACTGCACAACACCCCCATGTTCTGTCCTCAGTGCCTGAACTGCCGCTCATTAGTGCAGTGCCGGCCGAATCACCTCATGCTGACCGTGCACGCACTTAATGTCAGGAGCGGGCAATGGCTATATTACACAGCTGCAGCCCCGCTCTATAACGGCGGAGATCAGAGAAAACTTTCATCCCTGCCGCTATTCTCCTGAATGCTGTGATCAAAGCTGACTGCAGCATTCAAGAGGAAAGTGAGAAGGGGGAATGCCCCTTAGATCGCATCACAGGAATCCCTGTAACGCGATTGAGGGACATATCATATACAGTGAAGGAAATAAGTATTTGATCCCTTGCTGATTTTTTAAGTTTGCCCACTGTCAAAGACATGAACAGTCTAGAATTTTTAGGCTAGGTTAATTTTACCAGTGAGAGATAAATTATATTTAAAAAAAAAACTGAAAATCACATAGTCAAAATTATATATATTTATTTGCATTGTGCACAGAGAAATAAGTATTTGATCCCTTACCAACCATTAAGAGTTCAGCCTCCTCCAGACCAGTTACACGCTCCAAATCAACTTGGTGCCTGCATTAAAGACAGCTGTCTTAAATGGTCACCTGTATAAAAGACTCCTGTCCACAGACTCAATTAATCAGTCTGACTCTAACCTCTACAACATGGGCAACACCAAAGAGCTTTCTAAGGATGTCAGGGACAAGATCATAGACCTGCACAAGGCTGGAATGGGCTACAAAACCATAAGTAAGACGCTGGGTGAGAAGGAGACAACTGTTGGTGCAATAGTAAGAAAATGGAAGACATACAAAATGACTGTCAATCGACATCGATCTGGGGCTCCATGCAAAATCTCACCTCGTGGGGTATCCTTGATCCAGAGGAAGGTGAGAGCTCAGCCGAAAACGACACGGGGGGAACTTGTTAATGATCTCAAGGCAGCTGGGACCACAGTCACCAAGAAAACCATTGGTAACACATTACGCCGTAATGGATTAAAATCCTGCAGTGCCCGCAAGGTCCCCCTGCTCAAGAAGGCACATATACAGGCCCATCTGAAGTTTGCAAATGAACATCTGGATGATTCTGAGAGTGATTGGGAGGAGGTGCTGTGGTCAGATGAGACTAAAATTGAGCTCTTTGGCATTAACTCAACTTGCCGTGTTTGGAGGAAGAGAAATGCTGCCTATGACCCAAAGAACACCGTCCCCACTGTCAAGGATGGAGGTGGAAACATTATGTTTTGGGGGTGTTTCTCTGCTAAGGGCACAGGACTACTTCACCGCATCAATGGGAGAATGGATGGAGCCATGTACCATCAAATCCTGAGTGACAACCTCCTTTCCTCCACCAGGACATTAAAAATGGCTCGTGGCTGGGTCTTCCAGCACGACAATGACCCGAAACATACAGCCAAGGCAACAAAGGAGTGGCTCAAAAAGAAGCACATTAAGGTCATGGAGTGGCCTAGCCAGTCTCCAGACCTTAATCCCATCGAAAATTTATGGAGGGAGCTGAAGATCCGAGTTGCCAAGCGACAGCCTCGAAATCTTAATGATTTACAGATGATCTGCAAAGAGGAGTGGGCCAAAATTCCATCTAACATGTGTGCAAACCTCATCATCAACTACAAAAAACGTCTGACTGCTGTGCTTGCCAACAAGGGTTTTGCCACCAAGTATTAAGTCTTGTTTGCCAAAGGGATCAAATACTTATTTTTCTGTGCACAATGCAAATAAATATATATAATTTTGACAATGTGATTTTCTGTTTTTTTTTAAATATAATCTATCTCTCACTGGTAAAATTAACCTAGCGTAAAAATTCTAGACTGTTCATGTCTTTGACAGTGGGCAAACTTACAAAATCAGCAAGGGATCGAATACTTATTTCCTTCACTGTATGGGCAGACAGCCCAGGGTCCATTGAAGGACCCCAGGGCTATCTTACCATGTTTCCTGTTGGTAGGGCATACTAAGGTATGTCCTAACAACTGCCTGTGTAGTATCCGTACACAGGCTAATGTACTGGCATATACGGTAGATATATGCCAGTACATTAAAGTTTAAAAATAAAGTAAAAACATAAAGAAATATAAAATAAAATAAAAATACATACACTTTTTTTTTCACAATAAACATTAAAATAAGTGTCAATACATAAAATATACACATATTCGGTATTGGTGCGGCCGTAATAACCTTCACAACAATTTTTTTGTGTCATTTATGATGTGTACGCTGTAAAAAAATTAAATAAAAACTGCTTTCTATCACTAAGGCCTTATTCACACGAACGTGTCCGTTTTGCGTGCGCAAAAGTTCAGTGTGACATGTGTATATGGTGCGTGGCTGTGTGATTTTCGCGCAGCCGGCATCATTATGCCACTCCCTTTTTATGTGACGACACAGTAAAGAAGGAGGGGATTTTATGTTTCCCTTCTCTTCTTTACCAGCTGTAGCGCGAATCACGCGCGTCACCCGGAAGTGCTTGTGTGTGTCGTGCACAATGTGCACGCACCCATTGACTTCAATGGTTGCATGCTGCGCGAAACACGGGCAAGTATAGGACATGTCGTGAGTTTTACACAGCGCACATACGCTGCGTGAAAATCACTGACAGTCATTCACTAACATAGGTCTGTGCGACGCACGTGAAAATCACGCGCGTACCACGGACGTATAACACGTTCGTGTGAATAAGGCCTTATTGTGAGGCACAATGTGTGATGAATTTAACCTCCATGTGCCTCACATTAATAGTAATTAACCCCATCATGTACCTTACACATTAACCCATTATGACTGAGAAACATGATGGGGTTAATTACTATTAATGTGAGGCACATTCAAAATTCATCACACCTCGCGCCTCACATCAGAAAATGGAAGATTTTTTTTTTTTTATTACTGTTGGCAAAGTATCATTTTGGTATTAAAATCGCAATACTACACAAAGTATCGGTATCGACGTCCAAATTCTGGTATCGTGACATCACTACTAAAGACGACTGATGACAACAGATGGTTTTGGAGTGAAAATTGTGAAAAGCGTGATGGCAACTAATATATTTTTGCATCTGTTATAATCACTTGGGAGGCAAAAAAACTGATGCTTATGCAACTGATATATGTGAACGCACCCTAAGGGGGTGCGTTGAGGGGTTCTGTCCGAGGTTCCGTCGGGTTAACCCCTCAACGTAAAGGCAAACGGAAACCTCAGATTCCATTTCCCTCACCATTGAACTCAATGGTGACGGAAACCTAGCTAATTATTTCCGTCTGTCACCGTTGTGACAGGGTTACGTCGTTTTGACGGAATCAATAGCGCAGTCGACTGTCCTTGATGTTTTTCTTGGCAAGAAGTGGCATTTTTGCTGCCCTACTTGACACCAGGCCAGCCTCCAAAAGCCTTAGCCTTACTGTGCGTGCAGATGCACTGACAACTGCCTGCTGCCATTCCTGAGCAAGCTCTGCACTGGTGTTGAATTGATCCCGTATCTAAATCCTCTTTAGGAGCTTGTCCTGACACTTGCTGTACTTTCTTGGGCGCCCTGAAGAACTTCAGCAATTGAACCTCCTTGAAGTTCTTGATGATCCGATAAATAATTGATTTAGGGGCAATCTTACAAGCAGCAATGTCCTTGCCTGTAAAGTTGTTTTGATGCAAAGCAATTATGATTGCACATGTTTTCTTGGATTTAACCACGGTTAACAGAAGAAGACAATGATTTTTAGCATCGTCCCACTTTCAAATCAACCAGTCTGCTCTTATAATTCAATCAGCATGATAGAGTGATTACAGCTGCCTTGTCCTCGTTATCACTTTCTCCTGAGCTAAAGAGAAGATCACTGAAATGATGTTAGAACGTCATTTTATAGCATGGCTAAAATGCAGTGGAAATGTTTTTTTGTAATTAAGTTAACTTTGATGGCAAGGAATGACTTTGCAATTAATTGCAATTCATCTGATCACTCTTCATGATCTAGAGTTAATGCAAATTGCCAGTATAAAACCTGAAGCAGCAAACTTTGTGAAAACCAAAATTTGTGTCAGTCTCAAAACTTTTAGCCGGGACTGCACACTATATGGACAAAAGTATTGAAACAAACCTCTTAAACATTGGATTCAGGTGTTATATTCAGTCCGATTGCGATAAATATATTAACTCAAGCATCTAGTCATGCAGTCTGCCTTTACAAACATTTGTGAAAGAATGGGTTGTTCTAAAGAGCTCACTGAATTCCAGCGTGGTACTTTAATAGGATGCCTCCGTTGCAGCAAGAAATTTCTTCCTTCCTAGATAATTTATAAGCAACAGTGAGAGGTATTATTGCAAAATGGAAGGGTTTAGGAACCACAGCATGTCAGCCACGAAGTGGCAGACCACGTAAAGTTACAGAGTGTGGTCACCGAGTGGTGAGGCACATAGTGCACAAAAGTTGCAAACGCTCTGCTGACTCAGAGTTCCAAAGCTTCTCTGGCATTAACTTCAGCACAAAAACAGTGCGCTCTGGGAGCTTTATGGCATGAGTTTCCATGACCAAGCAGCTGCATGCAAGCCTTACATCACAAAGCACAATGTAAAGCGTTGGATGGAGTAGTGTAAAGCATGCCGCTACTGGACTCTAGAGCAGTGGAAATGTGTTCTGTGGAGTGACGAATAATGCTTATCTATCTGGCCGTCTGATGGACGAGTCTGGGTTTGGCGAATTCCAGGAGAATGTTACCTGCCTGACTGCTTTGTGCCGAGTGCAAAGTTTGATGGAAAAGGAATAATGCTGTGTGTTGTTTTTTAGGGGTTTACCTAGGCCCCTCAGTTCCAGTAAAGGGAATTTTTAATGCTTCAGCATATGAAAATATTTTGAACAATTGTATGCTTTCAACTTGGTGGGTAACCGTTCAGGGAAGGGCCTTTTCTGTTCCAGCATGACTGTGCCCCAGCTCACAAAGCATGGTTTGGTGTGGATGAACTTGACTGCGCCGCACAGTGCCCTGACCCCAACCTCATCTAACTACTTTGGGATAAACTAGAACAGAGATTGCGAGCCAGGTTCTCTCATCCATCATCAGTGTCTGACCTCGCAAATGCTCTTCTCGAAGAATGGGCAAAAATTCCCAAAGACCCACACACCAAAATCTTGTAGAAAACTTTTCCAGAAGAGTGGAAGCAGTTTTAGCTGCAAAGGTGGAACCAACTCCATATTATTGCCTATAGATTTAGAATGGGATGTCATAAAAGATTCTGCAGGTGTAAGGTATAGGTATCCTAATCGTTTTATTCATATAGTGTATCTTCCATCACCTATGTATATGGTTGTCCAAAAATATTTGGAGGAATTATGGGAGGATGTACACACATATCTGCATTCTTCATATAACATTACTTTTACATTAACCCCAGTGAGCCTTTTTTAGTATATGGTCGGATTCTGATTTGCATCTTGCTGGGAGTATTAAGTCTATATTACAAATTTGTGCTGCAGCCATGAAGAAGAGTATTCTTTTTTTATCCTCTTTGGCACTCCCCGTATCCTGGTGATCTTCTTGAAGATCTTTAGATTCAGAGACATTTCTCCCAGGACTGCTAGACTTCGACTTAGTTGGTCGAAAATAATGTTGAGGGAGCCTTCAATATGTACAGCAGATAGATGGGTAGGTTCAACTCTGTCCATGTCAGGATTTTTCCCACTTCCCTGAGAAGGGGTTCTTATTGGTGCTGCTTAAGTGTACCTCATCCATAGGAAACAAGGACCGTACTCAGGATATTTCCTCTTCTGCCATCATAGCTTTTTTTGAACGCTTTATCCACTTTGAAGGCCCTATGCCTTCTAAAGGTGGTGACTTGAGCTCCCCCTGGTCAATATTCTGGTCCCTTGACCGGATGGACTTCAACAATTTCTGTGTTCTTTCCATGGTAAAAAAATATTCTCCAAATATTTCCTCGCCTTCCTCAGAAAATTATTCATTAGAATAATATATTGACTGGGGTTGGAAACAACGTTTATTTATACTATTTCCTCTAATATCAAAAGAAAGTTAAATTTGCTATTTTGGTATCTATCACAAGTTGTTTGTGGGAAAACGCCTATATCATTGTCTTGACAGTGATGTTTCCTTATTAGGGTATTTTCACATGGCCGTTTTTCCGTATTTTCAGATGTTTTTTATTAAGCGTGTGAACATACCCTTAAACACGATCACACAGAGATGGGAGGTGGGATTTGTGGGGGCATTCTTATATGTAGCAGTATTTTTATATAGAATAGTTTACTCACTCTGTTGTTATTATAAGAGAAAAACTATTATAGAGATTACAAAAAAAAAGTTTTGCCGTTCATTATATAAAACACAACTTGTCCAGCAAAAAACAAGCACTCCTCTGGCTACGTCGACGTAAAAATAAAAACGTTATGGCGCCTGGAACGTGGGGCTGAAAAAACAGAAATCCAAAAAATAAAAACTGACCGTGGCAGAAAGGGTTAAAACTGATTCCTACTTTATCTATATGATCTATATTAATGTTTCAAATTATTTTCCACACTTCCCCTTTTATGATCTGATACACACTTTGCCACCATATGATATTTAGTAGTTCTTCTTAACCCCTTGGAGACACAGCCAGTTTTGGCCTTGTGGACTTCCTATTTTTTCAAATCTGACATGGGTCACTTTATGTGATAATTACTTGGCAATGCTTTTACCTATCCAAGTGATTCTGAGGTTGTTTTCTCGTGACATATTATACTTTATTAGTAAAAAAGAATGTGGTTGATAAATTCTATATTTGTGTGAAAAACACCAAAATTTAGAGAAAATGTGCAAATATTTGCATTTTTCGAAATTTAAACACATCTTCTTGTAAGACAGACCGTAATACCACACAAAATCGTTACAATGTCATATATCCCATATGTGTACTTTATGTTTGCATAGTTTTTTTAACATTCTTTTATTTTTCCAGGACGTTACAAGGCTTAGAACTTTAGCAGCAATTTCTCATATTTTCAAGAAAAATTCAAAAGGCTATTTTTCATGGACCAGTTCAGTTCTGAAGTGGCTTTGAGGGTCTTAAATATTAGTCCCGATAAATCACCCCATTTTAAAAACTACACCCCTCAAAGTATTTAAGACAGCATTAAGAAAGTGTCTTAACCCTTTAGGCGTTTCACAGGAATGAAAGCAATGTAGAGGTGAAATTTACAAATGTCATTTTTTTTCCCGAAATTCATTTTGTAATATATTTTTTGTTTGTAACACAGGAGGTTTTACCCGAGAAACACAATTCAATATTTATTGCCCAGATTCTGCAGTTTTTAGAAATATCCGACATGTGGCCCTAGTGTGCTAATAGACTGAAACACATGCCTCCGAAGCAAAGGAGCACCTAGTGGATTTTCAGGCCTTCTTTCTGTTAGAAAATATTTTAGGCACCATCTCAGGTTTGAAAAGGTCTTGTGGTGCCAAAACATTGGGCCAACCCTCAAAAAGACACCAATTTGGAAACTACACCGCCCAAGGAATTAATCTAGGAGTATAGTGAGCATTTTGATCCCACAGTTTTATTGCTAAATTTCTCTGAATTAAGCCATAAAAATGAAAATCTAAATTTTTTTCAAATAAAATATACAATGTTTTCATTTTTACAAGGAATAAAGGAGAAAAAGCACCCCAACATTTGTAAAGCGATTTCTCACGATTACGGAAATACCTCATTTGTGGTCATAAACTTATGTTTGAACACACGGCAGCCCTCAGAAGGGAAGGAGGGCCATTTGGCTTTTGCTATAATGGTTTTCGGTGCCATGTCGTATTTGCAAAGCCCCTGAGGGACGAAAACTGTGGAAACCCCCCAAAAGTGAACCCATTTTGGAAACTACACCCCTTATGGAATTTATCTAGAGATATAGTAATCATTTTGACCTCACAGATTTTTTGCAGAATTAATTGGAAATAGGCTGTGAAAATGAAAATCTAAATTTTTTCCCATAAAATGTAGTTTTAGCTTAGATTTTTTTGTTTTCACAAGGGCTAAAGTAGAAAAAGCACCCCAATATTTGTAAAGCAATTTCTCCTGAGCACAGCAATACCCCATATGTGGACATAAATTGTTGTTCGTACCCACAGCATGGCTTAGAAGGGTAGGGGCGTTATTTGGCTTTTGAAGCTCAAATTTTGCTGGAATGGTTTGCTGAACCATGTCACATTTGCAAAGCCCCTGCAGGACCAAATCAGTGGATACCCCCCAAAAGTGACCCCGTTTAGGAAACTACACACATGAAGGAATTTATTGAGGGGCATAGTGAGCGTTTTGACCCCACTGTTTTTTTTTGCAGAAATTAGTCTAATTGTGCTGTGAAATTAAAAATGTATTTTTTTCGAATAAAATGTGGAAATTTTCAATTTTTACAAAGAATAAAGGAGAAAATGCACCCCAACGTTTGAAAAGCAATTTCTCCCGATTATGGTAATATCCAATATGTGGTAATGCACTGCTTTTTGGACCCACAGCAGGGCTCAAGAGGGAAGGAGCGACATTTGGCTTTTGAAGCTCAAGTTTTGCTGGAATAGTTTTTGGGTATCCTGTTGCATTTGCAAAGCTCCTGAGGGACCAAAACAGTGGAAACCCCCCAAAAGTGACCCTATTTTTGTAACTAAAGCCCTAAAGGAATTTATCGAGGGGTATAGTGAGCATTTAGGCCCCACAGGTTTTTTGCTGAACTTAGTGGAATTAGGCTGTGAAAATAAATCTAAACTTTTTTTTCACTAAAATGTTGAATTTTTTCATTTACACAAGAGATGAAGAAGAAAAAGCACCCCAACATTTGTAAAGCAATTTCTCCAGAGTACGGTAATACCCCACGTACGGTCATAAACTGCTGTTTGCAAACACGGCAGGGCTCAGAAGGGCAGGAGCGCTATTTGGCATGCAGATTTTGCTGATTTGATTTTTGGGCGCCATGTCGCATTTGCAAAACCCTGAGGTACCAGAGTACAGTGGAAGCCCCCAAGAAGTGACCCGATTTTCGAAACTACACCCCTCAAGGCATTTATCATTTGCCTGGACAAATGACAGGGCTCAGAAGTGAAGAGCACCATATGAATTTGAGACCTATTTTGGTGATTTTCACAGTATTAGCCCACAATTGCAGGGCTCCGAGGTCAAATAGTAATACAAACCCCCAAGTAGTGACCTCTATCTTGGAAACTACTAAAGTAGGGCATATTAAGAGGTGCAGTGAGCATTTTGACCCGACATGTTTTTTTTTTATTGGAAATGAATGCATCCAGCGGATGGTGCAAAGTAAAAATTTAAATTTTCAGCTGATATGCCATTTTAGTGCACAATATGTTGTGCCCAGTTTGTGCCACTGAAGACAAATACCTTATAAAATGTTAAGCGGGTTCTCCCAAGTATGGCGATGCCATATATGTGGAGGTAAACTGCTGTTTTGGCGCGCTGTAGGGCTCAGAAGGGAGGGAGCGCCATTTGGCTTTTGGAGTGCAGATTTTTGCTTGGTAGTTGTTCTGTTTGCGGTATTACTGGTATTTCAGTTTAGAATGTCTGGGCATATGTAATCTGTGCGGAGTACATCAGGGTATATGTAATCTGTGCAGAGTACATCAGGGTATATGTAATCTGTGCGGAGTACATCAGGGTATATGTAAGCTGTGCAGAGTACATCCGGGCATAATAAGAGAGTATAATAATGGGGTAAATAAATAATAATACATAGATATGTTGCCAGTGTCGCACTGATAAGTGGTGCCCAATCTTATCCGCTTTTGGAACACTGCAGATTTTGCATCGCCATATTCTGAAAGCCAGAACTTTTTTATTTTTTCTCCACCGGAGCTGTGTGAGGGCTTATTTGTTGCTGGACAATCTGTAATTTTCATTGGTACCATGTTGGGGTAAATGCGATTATTGTTTTATTTATTTTTTTATTACTTTTTCTTCAAATTTTTAGCAAGCAAGGTGACCAAGAACCAGCAATTCTGACAGTTTTTTTATTCTTTTTTTTTACAGTGTCCACCGTGGGCTATAAATAATATTTTACTTTATTCTGTGGGTCGATACGATTATGGCAGAACCATATGTATATAGTTTTTTTTATGTTTTACAGTGTTTGCACAATAAAATCACTTTTTTTTAAATCATTAATTTTTTGTGTCACCATATTCTGAGAGCCATAAGTTTTTTATTTTTCATCAAAAAAGCTGTGTAAGGGCTTGTTTTTGTGGGACGGGTTGTAGTTTTTATTGGTACTCTTTTGGGGTAAATGCGACTTTTTGATCACTTTTTATTCTATGTTTTGTGACAGGTGGTGACCAAATAATAGCGATTCTGGCATTGTTTTTTTATAAAAAGAATTGCAGGTCACTTCTTGGGACGTTTTTTGGAGCCGTTTTTCATAGACTCTATTGAAAGAAAGCTACAAAAAAGTAAAAACCGCCACAAAAATCGCGAGTGGCTTAAAAAGCGTCTGAAAATCAGGAGCTGTTTTCCCGTATTTGGAGACGTTTTTGCTCACAGCGTGTGAACATACCCTTAGGGTATGTTCACACGCTGAGTCAAAAACGTCTGAAAATATGGAGCTGTTTTCAAGGGAAAACAGCTCCTGATTTTCAGACGTTTTTTAAGCCACTCGCGATTTTCGCGCCGGTTTTAACTTTTTTTGAGCTTTCTTTCAATAGAGTCTATGAAAAACGGCTCCAAAAACATCCCAAGAAGTGAGCTGCACTTCTTTTTTGGGTCAGTTTTTTTATGCGGCCGTTTTTCAAAACGGCCGCGTAAAAAAACTTCCCGTCGGGACAGAATGACGTTTTTCCCATTGCAATCAATGGGCAAATGTTTAGAGGCGTTCTGCTTCCGATTTTTCGGGCGCTTAAGGCCCGAAAAACGGCCGAAAATAGGCAGTGTTAACATACCCTTACGTTGCTTGGCCTTAAGACCTTGGCGACCGCAACATAATAGTAAGTGACATGTCGCCA
This sequence comes from Rhinoderma darwinii, assembly GCF_050947455.1. Classification (NCBI taxonomy): domain Eukaryota; kingdom Metazoa; phylum Chordata; class Amphibia; order Anura; family Rhinodermatidae; genus Rhinoderma; species Rhinoderma darwinii. Next base: position 392,411,219 of record NC_134687.1, read on the forward strand.
AGGGGTTAACACAGTTGAATAAAAGCCATTTATCTAATGCTAAAAATGTAATACTTTGTCTGGAGCTATACATGTATTCACACGTTTGTTTTTAGACAGGTGTGTCTGATGAGAACATTTGCCTTATAAAATGTCTGCGATGTATTGTTTGTAAATCCTTCGTGTTTTTACTGAGGTGCAAGACTGCTGAATACAAAAGCTGTGTTATATGCAAAAGACAGTGCTTATCCCTACTTGAGCCAAGTTATGTGTGGTATCCAAAGAACAATGAGGGTTTGCTGCCTCACTGATCAGTGTTGGATCAAGTTCACATTCCCCAGCTCCCACTCTCCCACCTACATACGTTAGGCTAAAAACTTCTGCAATGTGATGGGAGGCTGGGGACTTTATACTCAGTGATTTGAAGCTTTCCAAATATGGTCTTGGCTTTGCCCGCTCTTGTGTAAACAGCAGCTAGTCCTGCTTGATGTAAAGAAAGCATTTCATGACAGCCTATCTGTTTTCCGATGTCATGAATATATCTATGCCTCTAGATTTATGTAAAATGAATCCACAGGGCGGATATGCTGCGTAAAGGTACACAGCGTATCCACCGCGGCGGCCGCAGGGAAATCCAGCTGCAAAAACGCACCAAGCAGTCGGATGATGTTTTATCCCATGAAACGTCATCCCAGGAGGCCGGCATGGACGAAAAAGCACATAATTCTGGGTAAGTATAAGTTTTTGTTTTTTTCTGAGTTGCGTTTTTTACGGCGGAATTGCAGCTTTTCCGCCGCAAAAAAAGCAACATTTGCTATTTGTTGCGGGTTTTACCTCCCCATTGAATTTCATGGGGAAAAACGGCAAAACAGAGATTACGCAAATACAATTGACGTGCTGCAAAATAAAAAATACGCACCGCAAGGCAATTTATGAACGTTTTTTCTGCCCATCATTTGTTCAAATCTCATCTACTATGCTGTTGCTGAACAAAATAAATTTTTTAAAAACGCAGTATGTACGTAGTGTGTGAACACGGCCTTAGGTTGAATTCCACATTATGTATTTGTTGCAGATTTTGATGTAGATTTCTGAGCCAAAGCCAGAAGTGTTTTCAAAAGGAACGTGAAATATAAAGGAAGAACTTAGAGTATTCCTAATCATAAAAGGAACGATACAGCGGTCTCCACCATCTGGGATTCCCTGTCTGGCTGCTGTACATCTAACCCTCTGGATAAGTATATTATACGACATGCTCACCTCATGGGTCGATTTCCCTTGATTGTTATACTATGCAATCTTTGTCTGTGCAGCTTTTATGTATTTACATGATCTATTATATCCATGTGCAATAGTTGTCCAAGATTACTATACCGTTTAAATCATGACGGTACAAGGTCGACAAGGGGCCACACAAACACCCTCCTATTTAATAAATATACAACAACACAATTAAAATTGGAAGGTGCTTGTCACAGCTTTATTAGATGTTTTCTTTTAGAGAACCTGAGAATATATAAAAAACAATTATAAACATATCATAAACGTAATTAACATATTAACATTATGTGGCTAAGTCTTTGACAACCTCCAAAACAACGTTGGATTCGCATCGGATACCCTCCAACTTTCTCAGCACCCCCATCGTGTCTCTTACATACGACGGAAGTGCTGTGACAAAGAGTCTGAGAATCGTATCCACATAGATGCTGGCATTCTGGGACACACTATCAATTCCAGATACGATTGGACAGCCCTTCAGGGGAACTAGACTCTTGTGGATTTTGGGGAGACTGTAAAAGGTGGCCATCTGTGGACATTTTGCTTCTTTGTGGCAACTAGACAAACTATTATTTATTTACTACGTTTGTGGAGTGTTGTAGCGATGGGCTAATCATGTTTAAACTGTCATATACACTTTCAACTTAGTGTTTTCAGTGGTTGGCTTCTGTTTACACTCCATAAAGCATCTATGATCTGTGTTGCCAACGCCTGTATTCAGATCCTTGGCAACTAGTGCCCTATTTTTTACATTTAATATTTAATAAATTGTATTTTTAAAAGTTTAGACAGGCAGTGTATTTTCATATCTAATTAAACGTGTACCTTACACACTGAATACTTTGAAATATTCCCTACAAAAACAGTGTGAAAGTAAATGAGTTAATAATGTGGGACTGTATGATAAATTTCAAATCATGGATAGTTACAGAGACCAGGATTAGAGGGACATGTAGGGCAATAAAATTGCGTGTCCCTTCGTATTCCATTTTTGCTGCACACTCTGCATCGCTTATGGGAGTATTGTTTTTTTTCAGTAGCAGGCACAGGGTGTACAAAGTGACGTTCCACAAGCCGTTGGACACCACCTGCCTCATGGCTGGGTCTGGGGTCAGGGGACTCAAATAAAAGGTGTTCAATTATGTTGTCAAGAAATTTTAAAAAAAGTATTTTGCCCATTTGATTTTTTGTACATCACAAAGCCGTTGAATGCTGCCATCTGAATAAGGTGGATGGCCACCTTTTTATACCAGGCGTGGGATTTTCTTTTCACCAGGCATGGCTGTAAAGCCTGGTCAGACAAATCCACCGCCCCCATGAATTTATTATACTCTCTAATGCAGACCGGCTTCTCTTTATCAGAGGTGGCACCACGTTCCCTCACTGTCACTTTTGTGTCTGTGTGAACAGTGCAAAGCATGAACACATCCTTACGGTCATTAAAGGAAGGGTGTCGCGAAAAAAAAAAAATTTTTCATAAATTTGCTTTTAGTGTTTTATTAAAAAAAAGTTTATTTGTGTGTTTGTGTTTTACTTTTTTTTTTTCAAACTTTCTTCTCTATGGGGCTGCCATTTTTTTTTTTCATCTCTGTATGTGTCGATTAACGACACATACAGACATGGAATACGGCACATACAGCCCCATAGAGAATGTGAACGGGAGCCGTTCCATTCACTATGCTGTACGCCGCTTCCACACAGTCCAAATGGAAGGTCTTCGGCCGAGCGACATCCGGCGCCATTTTCTTGTGGACCGGAAGCCGCGGCCGGACAGTAAGATGATTACTTCCGGTTGCGGCTTCCGGGCATGTGTTCAGAAGCAAGCGGAGGGAGCAGACGGACCGGAGAGAGAGGCGGCGGCAGGAACAGGTAAGTCATGTTTATGTATGTTTTATGTTATAACCACTGTATGTAAGCCTACTACACTGTGTATTCGCTCAAAAAATGGCGGCACACAGTGTAGGAGGCTTGAACATTCAATCCCCTCCTTTCTCCTGGCACTAGCAAGGATAAGGGAGGGGGGATTCTGTGAGCTTTCTAGAGCGTGTGTGTTTACACCAAATTTGCAGCATAAAGCAATGTGGTTGCTTTACCACATGCCAATGCGGCAATTTTGGGAATTGCTCCCTCTAGTGACCAGCACAGGGAAATGTTATAAATTAGAATCTAATTTATAATATTTCCTGACTTGTGAAAAAATTAAAAAAATTATAACAATGTCTAATCATGTATACACTAATTGTTTAACAAAAAAAAATATATATATATTTTCTAGCGACACATTCCCTTAAAATTTTATTGCAAGAAGGTTTCCACTGCAAAGACCACTTGATTCCCCCCTTCTCAGGCGTTTTCTCACCAGCTCCTGTGGCAAGCCCCTTCTGTTTTTGCGGATTGTTCCGCAAGCCCCTGTGTCAGCGGCATGCAGGTGCTTGTACAAGGGTACACTGGTATAGAAGTTATCAGTGTATAACTGATAACCCTTTTTCAGCAGAGGCTGCATCAAGTCCCAGACTATTTTTCCACTGCATCCCAGCTCACTGGGACATCCTGGGGGGTTGATATCATGGTCTTTGCCTTCATAAATTCTAAAGGCAGATGTGCAGCCTGTACCGCTCTCACAGAGCTTGTAGATTTTAACCCCATATTTTGCTCTCTTTGAGGGGATGTACTGGCGGAATGAGAGCCTGCCTTTGTAACTCATCAGCGATTCATCCACCGCTAGTTTTTTTTCGGTGTTGTATACCGGCATAAATGACTCCTCTAAAATTTTTATCAGGGGCCTTATTTTATACAGGCGGTCACGGTCTGGATCACTACGGGGGGGGGCCTGGTGATTGTCGTTAAAATGAAGGAAGCGCATTAGCACTTCATATCTGCTTCTGGCCATAATGGCTGGAAAAACAGGTGTGGCATGTGTAGGGCTTGTTGCCCAATATGACCGGATTGAGGGCTTTTTCACTAACCCCATGTTGAGGATGAGCCCCAAAAATGTTTTAAGTTTGCCAGTATTTGTGTGGTGGAATTACTTTGCATAGGAGGACGTTGGCTTTTCAGCAAAGAATTGGCAAGCATACAGATTGGTTTGGTTAACAACCAGCTCCAATAGTTCATCTGTAATGAATATTTTAAAAATAATCGAGGGCTGTAAAATTTTCCACATTAATATTTATCCCTGGTGTGGCAATAAATTCTGGGATATTAGGGGAAAATGACTCTGTGGATACCCACTCAATATATTCTGGGGGAATAGAGTGGGCCGTGTTTTGTGGTACTTCTGCGACATGCCCTGTGCTTGTGGACTCTGCAGCGACAATTGAATTGCAGAAAGCGTATCACTGTCGTCGCTATCATTGGTAGACAACATTTCTACCTCGGACGCGGTTTCTGTATCGCTTTCATCAGAGTCAGACATTAACATGGCGTATGCTTCTTCCACCGTGAACCTTCTATGGGCCATTCTAATTACACACAAGTACTGTTACCAGACGCACACGCAGACAAATTTTACTATCTTTTCTTTTACTTTTTTTTTTTCACAGACAAAAATACACGGACGTCACAAAAGCACGCTTCACAAAAAACTGATGTCGAACAAACACGTAGACTATAAAACGTATTTTTTTACATATATTTTTTTTTACACAAACAAATACACAGACATCACACACGTACGCTACACAAAAACCCTAGGCTAACCCTAGACTAGACTAAACTAAACCTAGGCTAACCCTAGACTAAACTAAACCTAGGCTAAGCCTAGACTAAACATAGGCTAACCCTAGACTAACTCTAGAATAGAATCTAGAATAACCCTAGACTAACCCTAAGGATAACCTTAGCCTAGCATAGGTATACAATTGAAGTTTGTATAAAGTTTATATATTCGATTTTCAGTAATTTAGTGTCATTGATTCACAATTCTCTCTCCGTCTCTTCTCATACAATGTAACAAGTGTGAGGAGAGACAGAGATACAGGGAGGAGAAACACTTTGTTTACATTTTTTGATCACTGTGAATGGTTCTCACAGTGATCACATGAACGGAGACCACTGTTATTGGACTCCAATCATCACTCTGAAGCCAAGGCTGTTGCTAACAGCCTTGGCTTCAGAGGCAGAATATGCGATGCCCGCCAAAACCACTCAGATGCGGCCCCCTCCCTCCCAAACAGCTCAGATGCGGCACTTGCTATTGACTGCCGCATCTGAGGGGCTAAATATGATCGGAGACCACTGCTAGTGGTCTCCGATTGTTGCCCTGAAGCCCGAGGCTGTTGCCAGCAGCCCGGTCTTCAGGAGATCCCCGCACGATGCCAGAAAAGTTCTTCTGAAGTACCGACGTTAAAAGCCGACTAATGACAGGGTAGATACTAAATAAAGAGAAAAAACACACGGCGCCACATAGTGCAATTATCCAATGGTCATGGGAAACAACAAAGGTAAGGCGATGTGCACTCACCTGGACGAGTTATGCTGACCAGGCACAACGCTGTTGAACAGTATAGAGAGATCTCCAGCAACCACGATACTGAGAGGATCCGTGAGTAGAAGACACACCCAGGGTGTGTACAGCCAGGTGCGAGGTGTAGCTGCTGCCAAGGTCCAAAACCGGTGAACGTGAATTCACCGTTGGTGATAAGATAGGAGATAGGAAAAAAAGGACCAATAAAGGCGCTGCTAAACCAATGTAGGTATTTATTGAAATGTAGATGATAGGCTACGCGTTTCGACGCAGAAATTGCGTCTTCATCAGGCCATGAACACATAAAAGAAACATCATATATATATATACAAGTAGGTAATAAAATATCAACCAATCACAGAAAGGAGAGAGGGAGGGGACACTGGGAACTCCTACAAAGAGAAACGGACGAAATCCCGCTAAAAAGACAACCAAATTTGATAAATACAATATATATAAATTTGATAAAAGAGACATATGTGATCAATTTAAAATGGATTTAAAATATGGGACAATTGTGTAAAAAGACAACAGATACTACTAAACAGTCCATTTCAGTTGGTGTTTGGAGTGTGAGCCGTATTAAAAACACAATATCGCTGAAATCATGCAATCAAAACGTACTGATCTAGTAATCTAAGGGTAAAATAGGGAATATAGATAATAATGCATCCACTGTTTATTCTTATTAAAGAAAAATCTAATTAGCAATCAAAAATAGAAAAAACACGGCAAAACGGGAGAACGATATAGAAAAAGCTATAAATCATGCATGAACCAAATATTGCTCAATCAATAAAAAACAAAAATTGCTTTCAATAATTTAGTCAGACTATTCTGTATAAAAAAATCAAGAATTCATTAATAAGAAAACGAAATACAAGCGAAACGCCAGGCCGGCTAAACAAGTGGCGTCTTTGTAGTCAGGGCAACAATAGTTCTCTAAGGATAGGTACCTAGGGCATATGTTAAATTGATGGAACAATTTATACCAAAACACTATAATACTATATGAACCAATGTATTGATAGATCGATAGATAAATAATCATAAACACATGGAAAATGTGACAGTCACATCAGAATCTTTTGACATCAAGAGTTTTTGAACTTGTGCCAGTGAATATGTAATATACCTCTTGCAATGTACCTGCAAGCTACAATATATAGGACGTACCACCCAAACCCTACGGAAAAGGATTAATAACCATAGGTCAAATGTCAGCAGAGGTTTCTCCAAACAAAGTGTATCCCGACATTGCTTATATAAGCATAATTGCAATTTTGACTGTATAAGCATCACTCCCATTGAGCAAATACCTGCAGATTACACCAATAGATTCTTATGCTTAAAACAGCGTGAGAACTATTGGATATACAAATTGTGTACACTTCACCCTGAAGGCTTGAACGATATTAGTGAATCCTCCTTAGATTAGATCATCATCCAATTATTCAATATTTGGTTCATTTATAAAATCTATAGCGTTTTTGATATCATTCGCCCGTTTTTGCCGATTCTTTTGAAAGGTCTGGCTACCCTTCGCATTTTCCATGTGTTTATGATTATTTATCTATCGATCTATCAATACATTGGTTCATATAGTATTATAGTGTTTTGGTATAAATTGTTCCATCAATTTAACATATGCCCTAGGTACCTATCCTTAGAGAACTATTGTTGCCCTGACTACAAAGACGCCACTTGTTTAGCCGGCCTGGCGTTTCGCTTGTATTTCGTTTTCTTATTAATGAATTCTTGATTTTTTTATACAGAATAGTCTGACTAAATTATTGAAAGCAATTTTCGTTTTTTATTGATTGAGCAATATTTGGTTCATGCATATGATTTATAGCTTTTTCTATATCGTTCTCCCGTTTTGCCGTGTTTTTTCTATTTTTGATTGCTAATTAGATTTTTCTTTAATAAGAATAAACAGTGGATGCATTATTATCTATATTCCCTATTTTACCCTTAGATTACTAGATCAGTACGTTTTGATTGCATGATTTCAGCGATATTGTGTTTTTAATACGGCTCACACTCCAAACACCAACTGAAATGGACTGTTTAGTAGTATCTGTTGTCTTTTTACACAATTGTCCCATATTTTAAATCCATTTTAAATTGATCACATATGTCTCTTTTATCAAATTTATATATATTGTATTTATCAAATTTGGTTGTCTTTTTAGCGGGATTTCGTCCGTTTCTCTTTGTAGGAGTTCCCAGTGTCCCCTCCCTCTTTCCTTTCTGTGATTGGTTGATATTTTATTACCTACTTGTATATATATATGATGTTTCTTTTATGTGTTCATGGCCTGATGAAGACGCAATTTCTGCGTCGAAACGCGTAGCCTATCATCTACATTTCAATAAATACCTACATTGGTTTAGCAGCGCCTTTATTGGTCCTTTTTTTCCTATCTCCTATCTAATGACAGGGTAGGGAGACAGACAGGTGAGCCCTAATCTACCCGCCACTCAGTCCCTGCCTACTTGCAACGACCCGTCCTAAGCGACGGGGTACAACTGGGCGACGGTCCCTACGCTCAGTAAGTGCAAGACAGACAAAACAGACAAGGGTACACAGAAGCTAGGGAAACGGGGCAGCTGCCTACGGAGACACCGTGAGCAACAAGAGTAGTGAACGAGCCGAGTCAAACCAGGAGAGAGCGAGGTACAAAACGCTGAGCAGGAGAGTGGTCAGAAAGCCAAGGTCAATAACAAGCAGAGGATGAGTAGTACAAGCAGCAGCAGCAAGCCAGGAAACAAGCATAGAAGAATCACAGGCAAAGGAGGAACAGGAAAGGCAGGTATAAATAGACAGTGGGCGGGAACTAGCTCCGTCTGGCCAGGCTGTGATAGGCTCTCCCACTCCTAAGCCTGCCATCCTGAGTGGTGGAAGATGGAGTCAGTCTCACAGACATAGGAGCAGGTGCAGACTGATTGCCCACGGGCGTTGACACAGAAGCTGTGTCTGGCAAATCCTTTACGCCGACACTTCAGAAGAATTACCCTAAACGACCGACAGAAAAACACTATACGCCGGTCATTAAGGGGTTGATGGGTTAAAACCACCTGGCTAATAATGTTTATGTCCCCATTGTGCCACTAAAACAACTCTGACCCATCGAGGTATGGACTTGACAAGACCTCTAAAGGTGTCCTGCGGTATCTGGCACCAAGACATTAGCACGTGTCAAAGTAACGACCACAAGAATGCCAAGGCTCACGGTTTCCCAGCAGAAGATTGCCCAGAGTATAACACTGCTTTCCTTATTCCCATCGTGCATCCTCGTGCCATGCCTTTCCCAGGTAAACAATGCACGCGCGCCCAGCCCTCTACATGATGTAATAGAAATGTGATTTATCAGACCACCTTCCTCCATTGCTCCATGGTCCAGTTCTGATACTCGTGTCTATTGAAGCATTTTTCAGCGGTGAACAAGGTTCAGCATGGGCACTCTGTCCGGTCTGCGGCTATGCAGTCTCAAACGCAATGAGCTGCGATGCACTGTGGTTTCTGACACCTTTCTATCATAGCCAGCATGAACTTTTTCAGCAATTTGTGCTACAGTAGATCTTCTCTGGGATCGGCTCAGACCGGCTAGTTTTTGCTACCCACATGTATCAATGATCCTTAGGCGCCCATGACCCTGTCGCTTACACTTGCCAAGTTTTCCTGCTTCCAACAGATCAACTTCAAGAACTGACTGTTCGCTGACTGTTTAATTGCTGCCTTATATATATCCCACCCTTTGACATGTGAAATTGTAACAAGATAAGCATTGTTAACCCCTTCACTTGTCAGTGGTTTTAATGTTTTTGCTGAACGGTGTACAGTATGTCTATATATTTTGGAATCCTTGAACAAAGATTCATATTTTCTATATGGTTCCGAAAATTCTATACATTTTTATTGCACTGTAGACCATTTACTAACAGAATTTACAATCTAAATTCAACATAAAATATATTATAAACATTTACATGCAATATATTTTACTACATTGTTAAAAATATTAAATGGAAAGGGCAGGTTAAAAATAAAGGTGAGATATTTTAACCCCTTCCCGACATTTGCCGTACATGTACGTCATGGAAAGCATTGACTTCCCGCATCTTGCCGTACATGTACGCCGAATGTTTGGGACCGGCTCAGAAGCTGAGCCGGTGCCATCATCACTGGATCTCAGCTGTATCTTACAGCTGACATCCGGCTGTAACGGCGGGGACCGAAATTAGCTTCGATCCCCGCCATTAACCCCTTAAGTGCAGCGCTCAAACGCGATCGCTGCACTTAAGGTTTTTGCAGCTCATCGGAACCCCAGTAATGAAATTGCCGGGGTTCCGGTGGCTGCAATGGCAACCGGAGGCCTAATACTGGCCTTCCGGTCTGCCTAGCACCGAAGCCGGTCAAGATCCGCCCGGCGGCGGAGCCTGATCGGCTTCCGTAGCTACAGGCAAGATGGCTCCGGGTCAGGAGCTGATCTGGCGTCATCAGCGGTGGAAGTCAGCTGTACTGTACAGCTGACATCCACCTGTAACGGCAGGAACCGGAGCTAGCTCCGATCCCTGCCATTAACCCCTTCGATGCAGCAATCGAAAGCGATTGCTGCATCGTAGCGGTTACTAGCAGATCGCCAGCCCTGACAGGCAATCAGGACTGGCGACTGCTGTTATGGCAACAGGAGACACAATGGTCTCCTGCTCTGCCATTACGGAAGCCGATTTAGGCCCCGCCGGGAGGCGAAGCCTAATCGGCTTGCTGTCAGTGAATGACTGACAGATCTAATACATTGCACTACATAGGTAGTGCAATGTATTAGAAAAAAAAAAATCTGACCGTTGGACCTTCAAGTCCCCTAGTGGGACTTGAGAAAAAGTGTAAAAAAAGTGTAAAAAAAAGTGCAAATAATGAAAGTTTGAAAACAATAAAAGTTTCAAGTAATCAAATAAAACACATTCCCCCTTTTACTCTTATTAAGTCCTTTATTATTGAAAAATAATAATAAACCATATGTATTTGGTATCGCCGCGACCGTAACGACCTGAGGTATCAAAATATTATATTATTTATTGCACGCGGTGAACAGCGTAAAAAAAAACGAAAAAACGTTACCAGAGTTTCTGTTTTTTAGTCACTTTGCCCTACAAATGTTAGAATAAAAAGTGATCAAAAAGTTGCACGTATCCAAAAATGGTACCTATAAAAACTATAGCTCGTCCCGCAAAAAACAAGCCCTCATACACCTCCGTCGACAAAAAAATTTAAAAGTTATGGTTCTCACAACTTGGCGACAGAAAAAATACATTCTTTTTACAAAAGTAATTTTATTGTGCAAAAAGTTGTAAAACATAAAAAAGTGCTATAAATTAGGTATCGCCGGAATCGTACTGACCCGCAGAATAAAGTTAACATGTAGTTTATAATGCGTGGTGAACGATGTATAAAAAAAAATGAAAAAAGCTGTGCCAGAATTGCGTTTTTTTGTTTACCTGGCATCCCAAAAAATAGGATAAAAGGTGATCAAAAAGTTGCATGTACCCCAAAATGGTACCAATAATAACTACAGCTCGTCCCGCAACAAACCAGCCCTCATACCGCTACGTCTATGAAAAATAAAATTAGTTATGGCTCCAATAAGTCAGGAAATAAAAAAATATGCAGTTGTGCCCGAGGGGAACATTTCTTCTGTTTGAAGAGGCGATTTATCAAGGACCTAAAATTAGGGAACCAGGAAAGGGAGGGCCCAAACATATCCGCTGGAAGCGACGGTGCCCGTATTATACCAGGACAACACTTCCTAGCAAAATTCCCCAAACTACAAAGGCGCGGAGTGTGGATCAAAAGGGGGATAATAAAGGACGCCATATATCAGTGCAACACCGGCCTGTGCAGAAAGGATTGCTTCACAGCGTAACACACATCTATGGATCATTTTATTGTTTTTTTTTACCCCATTAGGGTATGTGCACACACACTAATTACGTCCGTAATTGACGGACGTATTTCGGCCGCAAGTACCGGACCGAACACAGTGCAGGGAGCCGGGCTCCTAGCATCATACTTATGTACGATGCTAGGAGTCCCTGCCTCGCTGCAGGACAACTGTCCCATACTGTAATCATGTTTTCAGTACGGGACAGTAGTTCCACGGAGAGGCAGGGACTCCTAGCATCGTACATAAGTATGATGCTAGGAGCCCGGCTCCCTGCACTGTGTTCGGTCTGGTACTTGCGGCCGAAATACGTCCGTCAATTACGGACGTAATTAGTGTGTGTGCACATACCCTTATTATACCACCTGACTATGCCCCTTATATACTCTGCCCGGCTTACATATGCCCTACATTATAAACGGAAACACCAGTAAAACTCCAAACAAAACTACTACCAAGCAAAATCCACGCTCCAAAAGCCAAATGGCATTTCCTCCCATCTGAACCCTACAGCGTGCCCAAACAGCAGTTTCCTTCCACATATATGGCACCGTCATACCCGGGAGAACCCTTTTAGCAATTTTTGGGGTGTGTGTCTCCAGTGGCATAAGCTGGGCACTACATATTTGCCACTGAATGGCATATCTAGGGAAAAATATAAATTTTTAATTTGCACCATCCACAGCGCATTCATTTACGGAAAAGACCTGTGGGGTGAAAATGCTCACTACACCCCTTAATAAATGCCTTGAGGGGTGCAGTTTCCATAATAGGGTCACTTCTCAGGGGTTTATTTTTATTATTTCACATCTGAGCCTCTGCAGTTGTGAACCAATACTTTGTAAATCGCCAAATTAGGCCTCAATTTTACATGGTACGCTTTCACTCCTGAGCCTGGTCGAATGTCCAGGCAAAAGATTAGGGCCACATGTAGGGTGTTTCTAAAACCAGGAAACACCGCATAATAATTAGAGAGCTGTCTTGTTATGGTGGCACAAGCCGGGCACCACATATTGTCCACATATCTGTGGAAAAAATCCCATTTTCACTCTGCAACATCGAGTTCACACTAATTTCTACAAAACACCTGCAGGGTTAACATGCTCACTACACCCCTAGGTAAATGCATTGAGGGGTGTAGTTTCCAAAATTGGGTCACTTCTGGGGGGTTTCCACTGTTTTGGGCCCACAGGCGCCCAGAAACCAATCCAGCAACATCTGCACTCCAAATGGCGGTCCTTCCCTTCTGAGCCCTGCCGTGTGCCCAAACAGCAGTTTATGACCACATATGGGGTATTGCCGTACTCGGTAGAAATTGCTTTACAAATGTCGGGTTCTTTTTTTTCCTTTATTTGTTGCAAAAATGAAAAAATTTGCGCTAAAGCTACATCTTATTGAAGAAAAAGGATTGTTTTTATTTTCACTGCCCAATTCTAATAAATTCTATGAAACATCTGTGGGGTCAAAATGCTCACTACGCCCCTAGATGAATTCCTCAAGAGGTGTAGTTTCCTAAATGGTGTCACTTTTTGGGCGTTTTCATTGTTTTTTCCCCTCAGGGGCTTTGCAAATGTGACATGGCCTCCGCAAACCATTCCTGCTCAATGTGATCTCCAAAAGCCAAATAGCGCTCTTTCCCTTCTAAGCCAAGCCGTGTCTCCAAACAGCCGTTTATTACCACATGTGGGGCATTGTTTTACTCGGGAGATATTGCTTTACTAATTTTGGGGTGCTTTTTCTCCTTCAGTCCTTGTGGAAATGAGTAAAAATAAGCTAAACCTACATTTTCTTTGAAAAAATGTTGATTTTTATTTTCAGGGCCTACTTCCAATAATTTCTGCAAAAAACCTGTGGGGTCAAATCGCTCACTATACCCCTAGATAATTTCCTCAATGGGTGTAGTCTCCAAAATGGGGTCACTTGTGCGGGGTTTCCACTGTTTTGTCCCCTCAGGGACTTCGTAAATGTGACATGGCCTTCGCAAACCATTCCTGCTAAACTTGAGCTCCAAAAGCCAAATAGCGCTCTTTCCCTTCTCAGCCCTGCCGTGTCTCCAAACAACCGTTTATTACCACATGTGGGGTATTGTTTTACTCGGGAGAAATTGCTTTACAAATTTTACTCCTTTAGTCCTTGTGGAAATGAGAAAAAAAATCGCTAAACCTACATTTTCTTTGAAGAAATGTTGATTTTAATTTTCACGGCCTACTTCCAATAATTTCTGTAAAAAAACTGTGCGGTCAAAATGCTCACTGTACCCCTAGATAATTTCCTTGAGGTGTGTAGTTTCCCAGATGGGGTCACTTTTGGGGGATTTTGACTGTTTTGGCACTGCAAGAGCCCTTCAAACCTGACATGGTGCCTAAAATTTATTCTAACAAAAATAAGGCCCCAAAATCCCCTAGGTGTTCCTTTGCTTCTGAGGCCTGTGTTTCAGTACATTACCACACTAGGGCCACATGTTGGATATTTCCTAAAACTGCAGAAACTGGGCAACAAATATTGAGTTGCATTTCTCTGGTAAAACCTTCTGTGTTATAAAAAAAATTGTACAAAAAATTTATTTCTGCAAAAAAATATGAAATTTGTAAATTTCACCTCTACTTTGCTTTAATTCCTGTGACATGTGTAAAGGGTTAAGGCCCCATGCACACGACCGTGTTCGGTCCGTGATATACGGTCCGCATGTCGGCTGCATGTCCCGGACCGAACACAGTGCAGGGAGTCGGGCTCCTAGCATCACACTTATCTATGACGATAGGGGTCACTGCCTGTCCGCGGAACTACTGTCCCGTACTGTAATCATGTTTTAGTGTGTGACAGTAGTTACGTGGATAGGCAGTGACACCTAGCGTCATAGATAAGTATGATGCTAGGAGCCCGGCTCCCTGTACTTTGTACGGTCCGGGACAAGCGGCCGACATGCGGACCGTATATCACGGACCGAACACGGTCGTGTGCATCAGGCCTAAGACATTTTCTAAATGCTGTTTTGAATACTTTGAGGGGTGAAGTTTTTAAAATGGGGTGACTTTTTGGGGGTTTCTAATATATAAGGCCCTCAAAGCCACTTCACAACTGAACTGGCCCCTGTAAAAATGGCCTTTTGAAATTTTCTTGAAAATGTGAGAAATTGCTGCTAAAGTTCTAAGCCTTGTAACGTCATAGAAAAATAAAAGGATGTTCAAAAAACGATGCCAATCTAAAATAGACATATGGGGGATGTTAATTAGCAACAATTTTGTGTGGTATAACTGCCTGTCTTAGGGTATGTGCACACACACTATTTACGTCCGTAATATACGGACGTATTTCGGCAGCAAGTACCGGACCGAACACAGTGCAGGGAGCCGGGCTCCAAGCATCATACTTATGTACGATGCTAGGAGTCCCTGCCTCGCTGCAGGACAACTGTCACGTACTGAAAACATGATTACAGTACGGGACAGTTGTCCGGCAGCGAGGCAGGGACTCCTAGCGTCGTACATAACTATGATGCTAGGAGCCCGGCTCCCTGCACTGAGTTCGGTCCGGAACTTGCGGCCGAAATACGTCCGTATATTACGGACGTAATTAGTGTGTGTGCACATACCCTTACAAGCAGATACATTTAAATTGGGAAAAATGCTAATTTTTGCAATTTTTCGCTAAATTTTGGTGTTTTTCACAATTAAATACTGAACATATCGAGCAAATTTTGCCAGTAACTTAAAGTCCAATGTGTCACGAGAAAACAATCTCAGAATCGCTTGGATAGGTGAAAGCATTCCGGAGTTATTACCACATAAAGTGACACATGTCAGATTTGAAAAATGAGGCCCGGTCAGGAAGGTCAAAAGTGGCTAAAGAGGGAAGGGGTTAACATAACCGCAGTTCAGTAGTAAACAAAGCAAGGTTAATAACAAGAGCCTTACTGGATAATTTAGATATTGAAATATCAATACAGGAAGAACACCATGGCACACAATGTTAAGACTATTTGAAATGATCTGTAGAGACAAAGTCTGGATCTATTGATTGTAAAGTTCCATAACGGTTTGTTTATTCTTCAAAGGAGACAATATCTGTCTCCAACCTACATTCTGAATGTGCCATCCATTTAGTAGCTGTACTTGTCATTTTCAGAAATGTTATTAAAGGAACATTTATCCAGCACAGTAGCAAGAGGTATCTGCTTGTTAGGCCTCATCTATCTATGCATGCTAAATCTAAATGTACAGTATATGTGGAATTGGAATTAAAAATAGGGGCAGATTTACTCCTAGTGTCTTCAATTTAGACAGCTTAGAATTATCACAGTGGCTCATGCTGGATGATGCATTTGGCGCATACTTCTGTCTAACTTTACACCACCTCTTGCTTGACTTATTTAAGATCGCTTTACACCGCCAAATTTTTGTTGCAATTTGAAACATATTCGGTCATACCCCTTTCTCGTTAACCAACACCCCCTTGTCCAATGAAACACAGTGTCTAAAACACTTTATAATTCGGGTACGTTTTGATTAGTAAATCTGCCCCATAGTGTGGGCACAGGTTTAGGCCCCCTGCACATGAGTTGGATTTGCTGTGGGAAAGCAAATCCTATCCAGATACCCCAGGGAATTCTATCAAAAAGGCCATACCAACATGTGTTTGATTTGGTGCAGACTTTTGGTCGGATTTGCCGCTGCGGACACACGAAAAGGGGAGTGAAAAAAAAGATGTTAATACTTACCTCCCCTGGTTTCCCATAGAGACTCTTCACTCCTCGCAGGGCTGGGGTCAGTGCTACTGGCCTACTGGGATGACGGGTTTTCCCATATGACCCTTGCAGCCTGTGATTGATTGCAGCAGTCACATGTGATGAAACGCCAGCACCGGCAGCACTGAAACTAGACAGAGGTGGAGTGAGGCATCAGTATGGGAACAGCAGGAGCAGTGTGTTTCACATTTTTTATTTTAAAGTGGAACTTCTTACTTATGATTTTTGCTGCGACTTTGCATCTTTTTCGCAGCAAAAGTCGCAAGACTTGCTATTTGTTGCGGAATTTAACTTCCCCATTGAACTCAATGGGAAAAGTCTGCAACAAATGAACAACCATTCCGCAGCATTAATTGACATGCTACGGTTTCAGAAATTTCAGGTAAATTTCTGCACAAATTTGAAGCAGCGTGTGAATGAGAATTTTAAAATCTCATCCACTGTGCTGCTACTGTATTACGCTGCAGATTTTCCATCCACAAATCGGACAGAAAATCTGCACCAATTACACTACCTGTTGTCATGTCCGTGGCTGCGGGCTGTCCGCTCCGTTCTCCCCCTGACAGTCGCAGCCACGAGTCGGCAAGCGCTGGCCCCAGCCTCCTCAGGAGAAGCCAGCGCTTGCTTCTACTCACCACTGCCGGATCCTGTAAGGTGCGCGCGCACGCTCGTGCCCGCTCTTAAAGGTGCAGCGCGCACACCAGATTTCGTTCCTGAACTTTGACCCGTGAGTACTCTGGACTATAAAAGGGGTCCAGCCCCCTAGTTCTATACCTGAGCTTTGTTGTTGTATTCCTAGTCTGTCTTGCAAATGGCCCCCTAGTGTTTCCTGCTCCCAGTGTTTCCTGTTCCTGTAAGCTGTATCCTGATCTAGTGTCGTGCTTGCTGTTGCCGTGCTGCTGTATTCTACGTCTGACCTGCTTCTCCACACCTGACGTCCACCTGCTGCCAAGTTCCTGCCTAGCCTGCCTTGCTACTGTCCGAGCTGCCACAGGTACCCTATACGAACTATAGACTTTGACCGGCATCCTGTTTTCCAGCTGCCTTACCGCCAAAGCGGTACAGCCCAGTGGGTCCACGAACCCTTTGTGACACCTGTGATGGGGGCCTTAGGCTATAAGATTGATCACTGGATAACCCCTTCCTGCCACCAATCTGCAGATGTACGTCTTAACATCTGTGTCCAGCTCGGGTGTACATCAACTGTCTTAACTTTAATTGGTGATTTTTCGATATTGCAACAATTTATCATCCTGACTTCTGAGGTGACAGGGAGCTGAAATAATCAACTCTCGCAAAAAGTTATAAACAGAGTGTTCAAAGAGAGAGCTCAGAGAGCTATGTTTAGCACAAGACCCGAATCCAGGAAGTTTTCTTCCTGCATTTGGGCTGTTACCAGGAAAGCCCAAAACGGTGCAATTATATCACAAACCTCAAACATGTGGGAAAGGAAGATGCTGGGATGACCTGATCTGTGTCCTCCAGGAAGATCACTGCTAATAGTCGGCTAGCAGCCATTAGATTACTATTATGTGTGATCTGCATACAGAGGAATACAGGAATGACAAATAGCATGTCATCCCATCTACCTCAAGCTCATGGACAATAAGTAAGTGTCCAAATAAATATATAAGTAAAAAAAAATAATACATAATAAACAAAAAACACACTAAAATGAAAAATATGAAAAGAAATGGCAAAAAAAAGTGTTGTTTGATATAAAATTAAAAAAATATGTTCTCCCTTAGAATGTCTCATTCCATGCAGTAACATTTTGCAGTGGACCTTCAATGTTCATACATTGCGGAAATTTTCCCACAAATTTGCGGCAATTATGCAACGAATCTGCTACAAAATCCACATATAAGAGGGTTCATCCAGATGTGGTGGATTTTTCAGCAGACTTACCGCAGGTTTCAGCCGTTGTATTACAAAAGCTGAAAATCCGCTACTTCTCTGCAAAAGATTGAGCATGCTGCAGAATGTAAATTCCACACCGCAAGCAATTTTCGGCACCATTGTTTTCTACAACGTCTGCACTAAGTAAACTAAAAAGCTATAGAAACCAAAGAAAGAAAAGTCTGCTGTTCGCAGTGGAATTCCGCTGCGATTACACCATGTCTGAACATGCCCTTAGGCATCTGAAAGCCATTGTTTTGAAAGGTTGAAAGGGTTAAACTCAATGGTTAGTATTGCAGCTGTTCAGACACTGACGCTCAGAGTGAATCCATGCCCTTTTTCCCCTTATAAACCTGTCCTCCATTTGTTGGCAGAAAAGGTGACAACCTTAATGATTCAAGTGCTGTGTTTTTTTTGCAAATGTAAAATGAATATTGATGTTATTCTTAATTAGTAGCAGTCGTACCTGGGACCTGGTGCCTAAGGGGGCCAAAAGGCTGCCCTGTTACATAGGAGGACCACAGTATTATAAATGGCACATTGTAGGTGGGGGACCTGTTACAGATTATGCATTGGGGCTCAGGAACTTCAAGTTACGTTTTTGGTGACCGTCTCACTACTCTTCTAAAGACCCCATGTTTCTCCTTTGGAGGGAGACCTAGAGCCTTGGAGAAGGCTTGGTAACCAATCAATTTTTGTTTTCTTATCTTTTCTGGAATTTTCTTTGATTGTGGCATAGTGATGTATTAACATTGTAGTTACATCTCATGCTCATGGGAAGGTTTGAGTATGGTAGAGAATTGCTAGAATGATTAAAATACTATGTTATATTTTTGCTTCAAATTTCTTTGTCTAAGATCTGAAACCATTGAGTCTGACAAATAAGTAATGATCGGGGAAATTCTTTTTTCACAGCACTGTATTAAACAGATAAACGCATAAACGGAAGTCACATTGCAAGTGTGAACATTGGCTTACATTTAATTGTCATTTAATTAGTTCTAGTCAATGGAAGCAACATATCGCTGGTATATAGTATTGTTCACTTTTTAACTAGCTTTTTTCATTTTTACTTATCTACAGCATAGGTCTTATGATGTGGCAAGTAGATGTGCCTCTGATGTTGTGTGATTAAGATGTTATTAAAATGATCATGAAAGCCTGTGACAGTTCATTTACCTTCTTCATGCTTGTCACTTTCAATCTTTATTAAGACTCACAATGAATTTGTATCTTGCAGGGAGTCAGTACAGTAGTAAGCTATACTTTAATATGTAATATGATTTTTACCAATGTTAGTATTAACCCATTGGAATATGTGTGATATATTTCATCATTCTGCAATTTACCTTTAAATATTTAGGAAATAGAAACCTTTAGATACGTTTCCACAGTGCTCAAACTCTATTTTGCATTAGGCTCTATTCACACGACAGGGTCCGAGTGTCGGCCGATAAAAACTGCGGTTTTGGTCCTTTTTTCTCGGCCATTTTGCATCCGTTCCGTTTCTGTTCTGGGCCATGTTTCCATTTTTAACGGCTGATTTTGACCCGTTTTGTAAATTTTTTGCCACACACTTCCCTCTGTAGATACTGCCACATCCCCCTGTATGTAGTGCAGCACAGCCCCCCTTGTAGGTAGTGCCGCACAGCCCCCATTTTTGGTAGTGCCGCACAGCCCCCTTGTAAGTAGTGCCACACAGCCCCCTGTAGGTAATGCCACACAGCCCCCTGTAGATAGTGCCACACAGCCCGCTTTTAGGAAGTGCCACACAGCCCCCCTTTTGGTAGTGCCACACAGCCCCCCTTTTGGTAATGCTACACAGCCCCCTGTAGGTAATGCCACACAGCCCCCTGTAGGTAATGGCACACAGCCCACCGTAGGTAATGGCACACAGCCCACCATAGGTAATGCCACAAAGCCCCCACGTAGGTAATGCCACACAGCCCCCCGTAGGTAATGCCACAAAGGCCCCCGTAGGTAATGCCACACAGCCCCCCGTAGGTAATGCCACACAGACCCCTGTAGGTAGTTCTACACAGGACCCTTTTACATAGCACTACCCCCCATAGATGGTGCCCCACCCTTCCTTTCTGTAGATAGCGCCACCGTTCCAGGAGAAGTACCTGACTTCAATGTCTATATATAGACAGTGAAGTCAGGGACTTCTCCTGGAGCGGAAACACCGGCCACAATGCCGGTAATCCCGCTTCAGAAGTCCCTGACGTCACTGTGTCCATATATGGACAGTGAAGTCAGGGACTTTTCCTGGAGCGGAAACACCGGCCACAGCGCCGGGGATTCCGCTTCAGAAGTCCTTGACATCACTGTGTCCATATATGGACAGTGAAGTCAGGGACTTTTCCTGGAGCGGAAACACCGGCCACAGCGCCGGGGATTCCGCTTCAGAAGTCCCTGACATCACTGTGTTCATATATGGACAGTGAAGTCAGGGACTTCTGCTGGAGCGGAAACACCGGCTACAGCGCCGGGGATTCCGCTTCAGAAGTCCCTGACATCACTGTGTTCATATATGGACAGTGAAGTCAGGGACTTCTGCTGGAGCGGAAACACCGGCTACAGCGCCGGGGATTCCGCTTCAAAAGTCCCTGATGTCACTGTGTCCATATATGGACAGTGAAGTCAGGGACATTTGGAGCGGAAACCCCAATCCCAGGCCACAGCTTTGCCAAAGCTGTGGCCGGGGATTGGGGATTCCGCTCCTATAGGGAGCAAAAAAATGTCCTCCTTCTCTTCACATGCACTTCGCACTGTGAGGAGAAGGAGAGAGCAAGCGACGGAAGACACGGCCGTCACTCGGAACACATTAGAGTGATGGCCGTGTATTACCCGGCCCCACAGACTTCTATTAGAGTCGCGGGGCCGGGAGAACGGACGAAAAAAGGGCACGTCCCATTTTTTGACGGCCCGTTTTTCCGGCCCGTCAAAAAATCGGTCGTGTGAATAGCCCCATTTGGGGTCTATTGTTCCTACTGCGGCCGTGTGATGGCCGTTTATTGAACGGCTGTCACACGTCCGGGAAACCCTGTCGTGTGAATAGGGCCTTAGACCTATTCACTGTTCATCATTTGTAAACAAGGGAAATAATGTGATTACTTAACCCCTTAGTGACCAGCCTATTTGGCCTTAATGACCAAGCAATTTTTCTATCGTCTCAC
This sequence comes from Rhinoderma darwinii, assembly GCF_050947455.1. Lineage (NCBI taxonomy): Eukaryota > Metazoa > Chordata > Amphibia > Anura > Rhinodermatidae > Rhinoderma > Rhinoderma darwinii. Next base: position 392,432,711 of record NC_134687.1, read on the forward strand.
TCGTAGAACTATAATTTTTTTATTTTTGCGTCGACATAGCTGTATAAGGTCTTGTTTTTTGCGGGACAAGTTGTATTTTTTAATAGTACCATTTTGGGGTACATATACTTTATTGATTAACTTTTTTGGGGGGAGAACAGAAAAAAACCCAGCAATTTCGCCATTCTTTTTGCATCCTAAATTAACGCTGTTTACAGAGTGGTATAAATAACACAATAACTTTATTCAGCAGGTTGTTGCGATTGCGACGATACCAAATTTATATTGTTTTCTTATGTTTTACTACTTTTACACAGTGAAAACAATTTTTTTTCAAAATAATTTGGTTTGTTGTCTCCATATTTGAAGAGCGATAACTTTTTTTTTATTTTCCGTCCGATGCAGTTGTATGAGGGCTTTTTTTTTTGCAGGACGACTTGTAGTTTTTATTAGTACCATTTTGGAGTACATGCAACATTTTGATCACTTTTTATCTTATTGCAGGGTGCCAGTGGGGTGAGATGGGTAGCCCCCTCCCTCCAAAACTACTCAGATGCGGCGCTCGCTATTGATCACCGCATCTGAGGGGTTAAATTAGCAAGATCGATACTGATATCTATCACAGTATTACAGCCTTCTCCCAATCAAGTCCGCAAAATTAAACAAATAATAACTGGACAACCCCTAGAAGACTGCACTGATCCTGACTACCGAACAGCACTGTTATGAGCTACTGTACCTAGCAGGCAGCATAGATAATACTACAACTGATAACCACTGCAGTTGTAGTATTTCCTATGCTGTGTGCATTTGAATGCTTTTGTGCAGCATAGTCTTCAGCTGTGACCTATTAGAGGGCAGTAGATAACCTCTGAAATGGCATTCAGGTACATAAGCTTATTTGGGATCCATGTTGTATGGATCCTATATATGCAGCTCACTGACTGTATTTTCTCCTAGAAACATTGCTAGGATAGGCTAATATAAATATTGTGGGGAAAAAGGTCCTTTGACAAAGCTGTGATGGGGAGACCGGTTGGTCAGCTGTGATGTATAATATGTTTTTTTTTTTATTACTTATCCTGTAAGTATAATAAAACTGCTGGGGTATACTCCTTTTTAATTGGAATCCACGCAGTCTTGCTATCTCTCCGTGGTTCCCATGAGGTAGCGTTCTAAGAGGCTGGAGCTTATCTCACATAAAGGAGTTGCGATTTCTAGGGAGGTTTGAAGACTACGGGTATCCGTAGCTACACATACGAGGAGAGCTGGTGTCTATGAGGTGGACACCGTGTCAGAATTTTGAAAGCGCATGGAAATAGACTGCGGAAGTCCGCTGAGTTAGGAGTGAGGAGCTCTATGAAAATAGACACTTTAATATTATGTACGGGAACTGTGCAAATATTTTATTTTGTCACTTAATTTACAGACAGATTTGTTGACCGACTAAGTGCACACAGGGCGGATATGCTGCGTAAAAGCACACTGCATATCCGCCCTGGTCTTCGCGGGGAATTCAGGAAGAAAAATCGTACCAAATTGTAGTGCAGTTTATCAGCCGGAATGTCAGCTGCGGGAAACGGCATGTAAAAAAAAAGTCTTCACTTACCCGTAGCCATGGTCCCTCTAACGTCCTGCAGCCCGACTTCCTGGGATGACGTTTCATTCCATGTGACCGCTGCAGCCTGTGATTGGCTGCAGCAGTCACATGAGATGAAAAGTCATCCCTGGAGCCCGGGCTGGACGCAGGAGCATAAAGATCTTGGCAAGTATAATAATTATTTTTTTATGAGTTGCGATTTTTGCAGTGGAATCATAGCTTTTCAGCCGCAAAAATCACAACATCTGCTATTTGTTGCGGCTTTAACCTCCCCGCTTAATTAAATGGGTAAAACCCACAACAGAAAAGCAGCGATTTATGCTGCAGGTTAAAAAAAACGCACCGCAGGTCAATCTAAAAAAGTTTTTTCTGAGGATTTTTTACGCAGTGCGATTTGTTCAAGTTTCATCCACTCTGCTGCTACTTTATTATGCTGCAGATTTTCCGCAATGAAATACATTGCGGAAAATCCAGAGTATTTAAGCTACGTGTGAACCCAGCCTATCAGTTCTCTACCATTTACTTTTTCACTCTCAAATAGGCAGCAATTACTAAAGAATTCAGGGAAGGTGAAAGTCGCTTTTGATCAGATTGATCAAAGATGATCCCTGAGCTACAAACTTTATCTACAAGTCAAGGCATAATCCTATTAATCTATAGGTCTCCAGCCACTATGTCAACACAAAGTGTCAAACCACTTTTTCTCCCTTTAGACGAGTACTTCCTTCTTATCCAGATTATGCATGGCCCAGTTAGCAGACATTCCATTGACGTTATCCTTCAGTAATAGACATTTTGTCAAGAATACTATATATAAATGCATTTCCTGACAATATCCAAAGCTTTGAAATGTCTAGACTCACAAATCCTATTTTGTGCATGGTTGTAAAGATTCCTTGTATAAAGCATATGTGTATTTACTTTTTCTTTACATTTATTTTATTTACTGGTGCGTATAATAGAACGTGTACATTTATTGTATTTACTTGTGCGTATAATAGAACGTGTATACATATAAAAGTATGTGTACATATAAGTATATTTCTCTTTTTATGTAGTCTCAAATTATCATCTTTTTCAGTACTTAGTTAGTTATGGCATCTCACCAATAGAAACTTGCACACTTACCTATCCAGGCGAATATCAGGATGCATCCGCTTCTTGTAGCAATAATAACCTTAGGATAAGGTGCTGTAGAGCCTTGGCGTTTTCCTAGAATATCGCTAGTTGTTTGGCGCAAATGGACATTAGGTCATCTGAGATGGCGAGGATGACTGCTGTTCCTGCCCCTGTGCGGTTCGCATTCGGGGTGTAATTTTAGCGATTACCTCAAGGATACTGGAGTTTGCCGGGAGAGAGAGTAGACGTAAACCGCAACCCCAAATCCGCAACCACTCTGATCGATAGCGTCTAAGGCTACTCTGAGGTGTTCGCCAGAGCCGACTGCAAGGTCGGATGGACTTTGCTGCATAGAACCCAGGTTATCTTAGCAGAGTGCAGTCTGGGACGAGAGGTGCAATGCAGGCAATCTTGAGCTGGAAACCAGACAGCCAGAGGGTATCTGAAAGTTCAAAGCAGAAGGCAAGCGGATATCAGGAAAGGTCAAAACCGTTCGGGAGCGGATAATCAAAATCGGTAAGCAGAGAGTAAACAGGAATTAAGCCGAGGTCAGTGTACATGAGGTCCAGAATCAGAAGTGCAGGTGATGTCAGAAGCTTGATCAGAACCCAAAGGAGGAAAGTCACAAGCAAAGGACAGATCAAAACCGTCCGGGAGCGGATAATCAAAATCGGTAAGCAAGAAAATAAACGGGAGACAAGCTGAGGTCAGTGTACATGAGGTCCAGAATTAGAAGTGCAGGTGATGTCAGAAGCTTGATCAGAACCCAAAGGAGGAAATTCACAAGCAAAGGACAGGTGGAAAAGACAGGCATAAATACAACCCTAGAGCTAATTGGCAAAGGGACAGGAAAAAGAGATAGGCTCAAGGCAAAGGGAGAACTGCCCAGAAGCTAGAGAAGTCGTCGTAAGAACCCTAAGGGAGCAGGTGTTTTCCTAACACCGGGATATCCTTGTGCTTTTGTGGTCCACCGGACAAAATGCCAAGGTTTTCTGGCGCTCCTGTGCCTGCATCTTCTACAGCAATCTAAATTGGAATTGGGATTGGCCATGTTAAAATCCTATAATATTGACTGCTTTGGAGATTGTTGATGGAATGAACTTGCTCAACAAGATGCTAAGGCGTTTCAACACCCCTACTGACTTCATAGACTTCACAGCTGATAATGTAGGAAAAGTAGAACATGTAACCCCAAAACAAACTTAACATGTATCTATCTACTCATTAGTTAAGAACCCAAATATCTTAAGTTCAGAATTGCGACCCCTGGATACTAATGATTCAAACTCATTAATTTAGCAAAATGTTACTTGTGACATTTGTGCAATTTCCTCTAGTCATGTTTTACTGACGGAGTGGCTGCAACTGTCAGTCCCATGGAACTACAGTTGAGTACTTGTTTGATATGCAGAGATAATGTATGTTTTTCAAAGCCTGTGGATATGTTATACATATATTCCGATATTATAATTTTTTTCCTCGGAGACCTTTATGTCCTGCCTATATATTGTTTGGAACATGAACATTGTAAATTGTATGACCTACTCACTGTTACATGTCAATAATTTGTCAATTCTTGCGGAGAATGAATTCACAGTTGACTGTACCACATGGGTCTTTTTAAGCTTGACTGCAATTCAAGCAAATACACTATCACATCTGAAAAGACTTATCAATGATAACCAAGATGTCATAGAAGGTTTGGGTGGTATTTATTTATTTATTTATTGTTGGGGCAATCTTGAGGCCTTAACCCCTTAACCCTTTCATGCCGACAATCTGTAGATTCACGTCCTATCCGCATATACCCCGTGCAGCCAGGTCGTGAATCTACAGACCTTTGCATCTGCCAGCATAGCGCTGGGGAGATCGCTCTGACGCCGGCAGTGTCAGTGTCCCCGGCTCCCCAGTAACCTGTTCTCTGACAGCCGAACCGATTGTTTCGGCTACAGAGCATGTGATCATCATGATTAACCCCTTCCCACACCTTGGCATAAATGAACGCCCAGGTGAGCAGTAACTTTGCGCACCTGGGCGTGCAGTTACGTCTGCGCTTTAACAGTTAACCGCCGCGCGTCGCTACACCGCAGTGGCGGTTAACTGTGCAGGGTGTCTGCCCTGCTCTCCCCGTTGCCGATCAGCAGCCTGTCGCCGCTGAAATCGGCAATTAACCCCTTCGATGCAGTTGTCGATTGCGATCGCCGCATTGAAGAGGTTTAGAGCAGATCAGCAGCCCCCCACATGCGTTTGCGGAGGCTGGCGATCCTTATCACGGCAACCTGAGGCCTCCGGGCTGCCATGTATGAAAGCCTCGGAGGAGCAGCCTACGGCCGGTTCTCCGAGGCTTCCTGTCAGTGTGACTGAAAGATCATAAAATTTTTTTTAAAACGTGTAAAAAATAAAGTCTTTTATTATAGGAAAAAAATTACCAAATGTGTACTTTTTTAACGTGTTATCACCGCGTTCGTAATGACCCCAACTATAAAACTGTAATATTATTTTTCCCGCACGGTGAACACCGCAAAAAAAATAAGTAAAAAAACAATGCCAGAATCACTATTTTTTGGTCACTACTCCTCCCAAAATATACAATAAAAAGTGATCAGAAAGTCGCATGTACGCCAAAATGGTACCAATACAAACTACAACCTGTCCCTCAAAAAACAAGCCCTTACACAGCTTTTTTGACTGAAAAGTAAAAAAGTTATCGCTCTCAGAATATGGTAACAAAAAAAATAATTTATTTTATAAATAAGTGATTTTATTGCACAAACGCTGCAAAACATAAAAAAATTATATACATATGGTATAGCCGTAATCGTACCGACCCACAGAATAAAGTAAAATGGTTATTTATAGCCCAGGGTGAACGCCATAAAAAAATAAAGAAAACATTGTCAGAATTGATGGTTTTTGGTCACCTTGCTTGCCAAAAAATGGAATTAAAAGAGATCAAAAAAATTGCATGTACCCCAAAATGGTACCAATGAAAACTACAGATTGTCCCGTAAAGAATAAGCCCTCACACAGCTCCGGTGGAGAAAAAATAAAAAAGTTCTGGCTCTCAGAATATGGTGATGTAAAATGTGCAGCGTGTTCCAAAAGCGGATAAGATTGGGCGCCATTTATCAGTGCGACACCGGCCACACATCTGCGGATTATTATTTATTTACCCCATTATTATACCCTTTTATTATTCCCTGATGTTCTCTGCGCAGATTACATATGCCCCCACATTATAAACTGAAACACCAGTAAAACACCAGAACTAACATGCTAAATCTTTGCGCCAAATGCCGCTCCCTCCCTTCTCAGCGCTACAGCGTGCCTAAACAGCAGTTTACGTCCACTGATATGGCATCGCCATACCTGGGAGAACCCGGTTAATATTTTATGAGGTATTTGTCTTCAGTGGCACAAACCGGGCACAACATGTAGTGCACTAAAATGGCATATCAGTGGAAAATTATATTTTTCACTCTGCACCATCTGCTGCACATTAACCCCTTCGCGCACCATGACATAGCATGTTGTAGTGTGTGGGGTGATGTATGGAGCGGGCTCACGTGAAAAATAAAGAATTTAAAATGGCAAAATCGCTGTTTTTTGGTCACCTTGGCTCTACCAAAAAATGTAATAAGAAGTGCTCAAAAAATTGTATGTATCAAAAAATGGTACCAATAAAAACGACCTCTCGTCCCTCAAAAAATAAGCCCTCACACCACTCTATTGACAGAAAAATAAAAAAGTTATGGCTCTTGGAACGCGGGGAGGGAAAAACTAAAAAGGAAAAGAAAAAATGGTTCCGTCCGGAAAGGGTTAATTACTTTCTAATGAAAAAACATTTATGACCACATGTGGGGTATAGCCGTACTCGGGAGAAATTGCTTTACAAATGTTGGGCACCTTTTACCTCCGTTATTCTTTGTGAAATTGAAAAAATTCAACATTTGAGTGGAAGAAATGTTGATATTCATTTTCACGGCCTAATTCTAATAAATCCTGCAAAAGACTTGTGGGGTCTAAATGCCCACAATACCCCTAGATAGATGCTTTAAGTGGTGTAATTTCCAAAATGGGGGTCACTTTTGGGGGGGGTTTCCACTGTTTTGGCCTCTCAGGGGCTTTGCAAATGTGACATGGCACCCAAAAACCATTTCAGCTAAATTTGAGCTCCAAAAGCCAAATAGCGCTCCTTCCGTTCTAAGCCCTGCTGTGGGACCAAACAGCAGTTTATTACCACATATGGCATATTTCCATAATCGGCAAAAATTGTTTTACAAATGTTGGGGTGCTTTTTCTCCTTTATTCCTTGTAAAAATTAAAAATGGCTACCTTTTTTCAGAAAAAAAGTAGATTTTTACTTTTACAGAATAATTCCAATGAATTCAGCAAAACAACTGTGGGGTCAAAATGCTAACTTTACCCCTAAAAAAATTCCTTGATGAGTGTAGTTTCCAAAATGGGGTCACTTTTAGGGGGTTTCCACTATTTTGTTCCCTCCAGTGCATTGCAAACGCGACACGGCACTGAAAACTATTCCAGCAAAATCAGAAATTCAAAATCCAAATGGTGCTCCTTCCCTTCTGAGTCCTGCTGTGGGTCCAAACAGCAGTTTATTACCACATATGGGGTATTGCTATAATCGGGAGAAATTGCTTTACATATGTTGGGGTGTTTTTTCTCTTTTATTTCTTGAAAAAATTAAAAATGTCTACGTTTTTTCAGAAAAAAAGTAGATTTCCATCTTCACATACTAATTCAAATAAATTTAGCAAAAAAAAAGGTGGGTTCAAAATGCTAACGATAAATTCCCTGAGGGGTGTAGTTTCCAAAATGGGGTAACTTTTGTGGTTTTTATTGTTTTGGTCCCACAAGACCTCAAACTTGACATGGTACCTAAAATATATTCTAAAAAATTAGGAGACCCCAAAATCCACTAGGTGTTCCTTTGCTTCTGAGGCCTGTATTTCAGTAAATTAGCACACTAGGGCCTCGTGGGATATTTCTAAAAACTGTAGAATCTGGGCAATAAATATTGAGTTGCATTTCTCAGGTAAAACATTCTGTGGTATAGAAAAAAATGTATTACAAATGAATTTTGGCAAAAAAAAAAGAAATTTGTAAATTTCACTTTGCTTTAATTCTTGTGAAATGCCTAAAGTGTTAAAACACTTCTGAATGCTGTTTTGAATACTTTGAGGGATGCAGTGTTCAAAATGGCGTGATTTATGGGGACTTTCTAATATATATGGCCCTCAAAGCCACTTCAGAACTGAACTGGTCCTTTTGAAATTTTCTTGGAAATATGAGCTGCTAAAGTTCTAAGTCTTGTAACGTCCTAGAAAAATAAAAGAATGTTCAAAAAACTATGCAAACTTAAAGTAGACATATGGGAAATGTAAATTAGTAACTATTTTTTGTGGTATTACTATCTGTTTTACAAGCAGATACATTTAAATTTAGAAAAATGCTAATTTTTGCACATTTTCTCCAAATCTTGGTGTTTTTTACAAATAAATATTGAATTTATAGACCACATTTTTTGCCTAACATGAAGTACAATATGTCACGAGAGAACAATCTCAGAATCACTTGGATAGGTAAAAGCATTCCCAAGTTATTACCACATAATGTGACACATGTCAGATTTGAAAGGCCAAAACAGGCTCCGTCCTGAAGGGATTAACCAATCATGGTGATCTCTGAAAAGTTTGTTTACAAACAAACTTTTCCCACTTGTCTTCTCCTTTCAGCCTTCTTCACTCTGTCACAGTGTTTCAGACAGAAGGAGACTGATCGAGAGAAGACAGAAGGCAAGTGAATAAAAGCATTACATACAAGTGTGTGTGTGTGTGTGTGTATATGTGTATATATATATATATATATATATATATATATATGCGCACATACACACACATATAAATAGACATACACACACACACATAAATATATATACATTTACAAAGTATATAGAAAGTAGGGCTTATTCAGACGAACGTGATATACGTCCGTGCAACGCGCGTGATTTTCACGCGGCACACGGACGGACCTATGTTAGTTTATGGGGCCGTGCAGACCGTCCGTGAGTTTCACGCAGCATGTGTTCGCTGCGTAAAACTCACGACATGTCCTATATTTGTGCGAAGTCAATGGGTGCGTGAAAATCACGCGCAGCACACGGAAGCACTTCCGTGTGACGCGCGTGTTTCGCGCAACAGCAGTAAAAATTATGATTGAAAACAGAAAACCACCACGTGCTTTTCTGTTTACAAACATACAGAGTTTCATAATGATGGCGGCTGCGTGAAAATCACGCAGCCACGCATCATACGCGGCAGACACACAGAGCTGTTAAGTACCTTTTGCGCACGCAAAACGCAGCGTTTTTTTGCGCGCGCAAAACGCACACGCTTGTGTAAATCCGGCCTTAGCGTTAGAATAGGCAGGCAGGAATAGTAGGTTAGTTAGCGTGATCATAAATTGTTAGTTAATTAAGTCATACATTAACAATTTAGTGTCATTTAATAGATTACACTAAATCTGGTACTTTTTTGATAAATTGTTTCGTTGTAATATAAAATGTGTTGCATATGTAGTAAAAATATATATTTTTTAAAGTGTGATATTTTTTTTTTGAGAAAAAAAAAAACTAAAAAAATGGTTAAGTTATCCGAAGTAGTTCAGAAGTTATGACAGTTTAAAATAATGTATGCCAAAACTTTAAATTTAGGCTTGATCATTGAGGCATTTTGGCCTTGAGGACAGAACTATTTTTTTATATTTCCCTCTTTGCATCCCGACACTCATAACTTTTTTAATTTTTATACGACGTAGTTGTATGAGACTTTGTTTTTTGCGGGACGAGTTGTACTTTCTGTAGGTACCATTTTTTGGTACAAATACATTATCGTTTAATTTATATAAATTTTTATTTTGGCGAAAATGCAGAAAAAAGCAGTTCCACTGCAGTTTTAATATTTATTTTTTACACCATACACCGATCATCATAAATAATGTTATACATTTGTTGTACAGGTTGTTACGGGCATGGCGATACCAAATATGTCTATATTATTTAATGTCACTTCCTATCTCAAACTTCTATGTATTAGTAGCGATACTTCTCTGGAGTAGGAAGTGTGAGTGCTTGGACCATTGTTCCCAGGGTTTATGAAGAAAATTAACTGTAGTAGATGTTAGATAGGTCTCTCGTAGGCATATAATATGTGGTGATAATTGCCTAAGGTGGGCGAAGACAGCGATTCTTTGGCCCAGTACCCTAACATTCCAATTAGGAAATTTCAAGTTAGCCATCTATATGAAAAGCAATATGACGGACAGGATATGCAAAACTAGGTGTATCCATATGTCTGTAAATCTGAAAGAGTACACAGAAGCTCGGTGTCCATAGTCTATAACCTGTACATGCCCAAGAACGTTTGAAACAGCTTTTTTAGCCAAACATTTATGGTAAGTATTACACTCCAATTGTGATCAGTAAATCTAAATATCCTATGGTTTGTTTACGAATGTGTTTGGAAAATTGTACATTTTGTTCACTGTTGTCCAGTTTTGAAATAAAATTTTACAACTGTAACACTGATTTGTCCTACAGTAAAATTATGTCATCAATATAACGCCACCAGTGCGCCAGACCCTTTCCTAACCTTGGAAGAATGGTGAAATTTCCTAATAGGCCAGAAGTAGATTAGCTGAGAGCAAACCTGGTGCCAGACTGTTTGCAAAAAAATTTGGTACCAAACCAAAAGTAATTGCGTGTTAATACAAACTGAATTCCCCCCCAAATTTTTTTTATCTGTTTCTGATTACTATTCCCCTGTTGTTCCAAATAAACCTTTAGTACTTTAATCACGGCCGTAGTTACTTTTTCTGCAGACCAAAGCAGTCTAAATAACTCCATCTTGCACATCTATATTTACAAAAAAATGGGTGCATTTTTGATGCAATTAAACTCTAAAATCACACAATACATTTTTTAATCAACTTTACATGTTTTTGAAAAAGCATAAATATGTGTTGAGTAATAAAACACAGGGAGAAGCGAGTATTCTAGAGATTACAGAGTATATTTAAAATACAATATGCTTAGATTGAGCAATCTGTTTAGTTAAAACAGCTGCATTAAAATAGTTTGATTAGAATAAGAACTGTCTGGTTATCGTAACATTTCTTTTCTCAAAAAAGGACTTTTCTTATAAGAATATAATTTGGCTTCACTTTGATCAAAGTCTTTTGATCCTGAAGACGCATAATACAAATGGGTTGAACAGATCCGTTAAGTATACCATTTCAAAGTTAATTCAATCATATGGATATATTTTGTGAAGATATAATCAAAATTATAAAATAGGTCAAAGAAGATTAGTGTTTTTTTCCTACTAGTCTCTGAAAAGAACAAGTAAATGTTATGTTAAATCTGTTACTGCAACAGTGGAAGAGTGAAGAAAACAGTAGTACTATAGATGTGAAAGGTGAGCTACTCAAGATATAAGTAGAAGTTCATTGTCAATCAACAAGAACCATTCCCCCTGATTTTGTTGTTAACTACAAGTAGTGGAAACTATAGCAAAAATGGAAGAGGTCACAGTTCTACATGGGAATCAACTGCACTGAAAACCATTTGATGTAGCTTCATAACTTTCAAAGTTGTTATTTTCATTCTAATCTTGCATTTTGAGAGGATTCAATTAAAAAGTCCTTAAAAGCCACAGTATTGTAGTGTGTCCATCCAATCCAACACTTACAGTTGTGACATACACCAGCACTCACATTTTCGTTAGGAAAAATCTTCAAGAAAGTCTGGTTACTGTATAAAAACGTGTGATTATTAAATAAATGACATGAATGAAACAGTATATTACCTGCAAAAAGTATTTATTATAAAACAATAAGATTTATTACAATTCATATTAAAATATCCAATGATTATATGGGTACAGCCCTTGAAATAGAAGCGCCAGCAGGTCATGAATGTTTTTATAACATTCATATATAGAACATTACCATGCACTCAGCACTTTATATATTAAATGGGTTTTCTGAGATCTTATAATTATTTAAATGTATTTCCGACCGCCTTTATTTTCCCCACATAAACCCTCGTAAATACCTTTTTTACTTTACAAGTCATTTTGGTCCCATAGCCTTCTTTTTTGTCACCCTGGACTTTGTTGATATCACTCCGTTGCGTTGATGACAGCTTCCAGCTCCACTCCCATATCTTTGGGTGTTTTTCATAAAATTTGTCAGAGATGACCTCAAAGCCTATGCGTGTAGCCACTTGCAGTTTACCATGAGATCCAGTCTATACACTGAAATGTATTATTTTATTGTCATTTATCTGTATAGCTTTACATTTTGTGCATAGGATAACGCAATAGGTTTAACTGTGGTCCTACATAAAACCACCATAGACACATTATGATATCACAAATATCTCACAATGACTAGTGGATCTGTGAGCGCTGGCCCGCATCTCCTCCCCAGGAGACGCCAGCGCTCACTTCCTCTCCGGTCTGCTGTGTCGCGCACATGGGAATTATCACTAATTAGCCCATGATCACCCTGGACAATAAGAAGGGCCCTGCCCCCTTGCTCATTGCCTGAGCATTGTTGTGTTTTCCTATGTTAGTCTTGGTCCCTTAGTGTTATCCTGTTCCTGTTTCCCGTGCCCTGCTACCTATATCCTGTATCCCGTGCTATTTGTTCCTGTGCCTTAGACCTGTTGGAGTCATGTTGTGCCACCAGTTCCGCCTGCTGTATTACACCACGTCTGGTGTCTGCTGTCAAGGTCCCACCTGTGCCTAGCCGTTGCTACTGTCTGAACCACTACAGGTACCCTTGTGCTTGGACTATTTATACATTGACTTGGTAGTCTGTTGGCCAGCTGCTATCCCGCCACAGCGGTACGTGCCCAGTGGGTCCACATACCCACAGATCGTATAACATGAAAAAGTCAAATCTCATACTGCGAACATCATTGAGTGTCTGTCCAGCTGTTTTAATGCTACATTTCCTTGTCGATGATGGTTTGGAGTAGCACTTTATGTTGTACTCTATAAGAAACTGATTGATTTTGCACCTTAAATATTTAACTGCACATTGTTATTCTAAGGAACTTTAATGCCGTGTTCACACGGCATATTTTCAGGCGTGTTTTGGACCATAAAAAGCTTGTATTATGCTCAGAAATAAACGTGAAATACGCCCATTGATTTCAATGGGAAATAAGCTGTGTAGTTTATACGAGGCTTTTTATGCTACTGAATTAAAGACGTCTCGTAAAAATGCGCTACATAAAAAAGAAGTGACATGTCACTTCTTGAAACTTTTTTTACAACTTTTTTCCCATTTCCCATTGACAAAAGTTTTGAAATTACGCTTCAAAAACTCCTGAAATCTTATTTTTCAGCTCCTTCACACAGGACTTTTTTTGCTTTTTAAAACGCATGTAAAAAAACGTTTTGAAGCATTTTTTACATACGTTTTTGGTGGCATTTCACTATAAACTATTAACTAACATCTCTATAGCGTTCTTGATATTAAAAAAAAAGTGCAAAAGAAAAGCATTGTATTCGCCGCATGAAACGCAAAATGCTGTGTATAAAATTGTCCTAGTTCAAATTAGTTTGGTCACAGGTGGCAATAAAGTTTTTTATTCTATTTATTCTATCTGCTGAAATTAAAACGGCAATAATCACTAAAACTTTTTTGCTTTCTAAATTACTACCAGTTCTGCTTTTCTTGTCAGTACTAAGTTGGTCATGTAAGTATTTTTTATTTTTTTTACTGGAATAAATATGTCGTTTTATTCAATGAAGTTTTGCAGGTTTAAAAAAGATGGATGACGTATTTAAGAGAGCAAAATGCTCTACAGGGAATGTCTTTTAACATTGTTTACTACAAATTGTGGCTTTTCTTTAAACAAGGTTTAATGTACCACAGAGAAGCATACGAAGCATCTTATATGAGGGTTCACTATATCAAAGCAGTTTTATGTAAGTGTTCCATCTCCCAGTTGGGTCCACAATACTTTCCAAAAACACTGACGCCACAGTTAAGTACATGAAGTTCTGTACTTAGTGCAATAAAACAGAAGCAGGACCTATAAAATTTTACACCTGCACTCTAGCTGTATTTTCTTTCCTAACATTACACTACTCATTATTTCCATTATTTCAATATTTTTCTTTGCTATTTTGCACATTTGGGATCTACACATTATGCAGACTGCCAAATTAGCAATATAATTCCTAAACTCTCTTCACCATTTGGTTTTCAAAATCTTCTCAAGCACTAAGGGAATCCTTGATTCCTCCATACAATGTTATCCTCTCTGGTATAAGCTAAATAATTATCAGAATTAATTCACTTTTATCGAATATCAAACCTCAGGCTGATGTCCTTGACGTGTTGTCATCTTTCAGTGATGCTTTAAAACACTCGTGTTCTCGCTCTGTCTAAGCAGCAAACATGTGGATCACAGCCAAATTGTCTAACCATGAGATTTTAAATGCTGATCCTGTCACTTAAGGCTAAGACTGCATGGTAGGATTGGTTCATGTTTGATCCGCACAATGCAGTATTTCAAGAAAAGAAACCCTTCAGGCTTCAATCTATTATTGTATATCCATACATTATACATGTACAAACATTGCTCAAGAATCATGACTTGTACTGCTGTTATACAACAAAAAGTGACAGAGAAAAATAAAAGAGCTGGGAAATGGGTGGGAAGACTGTCACAACTAAAAAGCCATAAAAAAATAACTATTAAAGATGTAAGCTGCAGAACTCAAATAAAGATGAACATTTATTGAACACAGAATGTCATAGTAATACAAAACATGTAGTAATTTCCACCATATTTTACTAAAATCATGCTTGATAGCAAAAATCAATAGCCTGTGCTCCACTGTAAAACTAATATAAAGGCTTTAGGAAGAATATATAAAAATGTGTCCTATTTAAGAATGAAAGGGTTTTTCCTATCAGGGACATTTATGGCATATCCACAGGATATGTCAAATAGATGCAGGTGCCACCTCTGGGACTCACACCTATCTCTAGAAGCCCCTTTTCTACATTTCTGTGATTTTCGACCATCTAAGAAGAAAACAGCATTGCTACGCTGTTTACGTAAGTTCTATAGAAGTGAATGCCAGTTACGGAAACAGTGTAGCTCGCACACTATGCGGTTTCTGTAACTGTCATTCACTTCTATGGGACTTACGGAGAGAGCATAGCAATGCTGTTTTCTTCTTATATGGTCGGAAATCACAAGCGTCAGCGGGAACACAGAAAGCTAGAACAGGGTTTAAGGGGCCCCATTCTAGAAATAGGTGCGGGTCCCAGAGGTGGGACCCGCATCTATCTGACATTTATGGCAAACCCTGTGGACATGTAAGAAATATCCCTGATGGGGAAAAGCCTTTAAGACCCATTTATGAAAGCTTGTTCCCGATTATTGGCCCCTGTAAACAGGGCAGCGATCAGCCGACAAACGAGCAAACGCTCATTCATTGGCTTATCACATCGATTGTTCAGCGTTTAAAATCGTTGATGTCAGCAGTACATCTCCCTATGTAAACAGGGGATGCGCTGCTGTCAATGATTCAAACTGATGGGGACTGAATGATCGTATTAAAAATCACTCATCCCCATACACCAAAGCATGTAAAAAGGCCTATTCCCAAACGACGATCTACTTATATTCTGCATTATGGGCAGAAATCTGCTGTGTAAACCAGCCTTTAAAAATGTAAAAGTTCTTATAAGGACTGTTTCTGATATCCTTCGCTTAAAGAGGCTCTGTCACCACATTATAAGTGCCCTATCTCCTACATAAGGAGATGGGCGCTATAATGTAGGTGACAGCAGTGCTTTTCTATTTTTATCACTTTATTAGCGATTTTAGATTTATGCTAATGAGTTGCTTAACCCCTTAAGGACGCAGCCTAGTTTGGGCCTTAAGGCTCAGAGCCCATTTTTCAAATCTGACATATTTCACTTTATGTGGTAATAACGTCGGAATGCTTAAACCTATCCAAGCGATTCTGAGATTGTTTTCTCGTGACACTTTGGGCTTCATGTTCGTGGTAAAATTTGGTCGATATATTCAGTCTTTATTTGTGAAAAATTGCAAAATTTAGAGAAAATTTACAAAAAATAGCATTTTTCAGAATTTAAATGCATCTGCTTGAAAAACAGACGGTTATACCACCCAAAATAGTTACTAGTTCACATTTCCCATATGTCTACTTTTGATTGGCATCGTTTTTTGAACATTCTTTTATTTTTCTTGGACGTTACAAGGCTTAGAACATAAACAGCAATTTCTCATATTCTTAAGAAAATTTCAAAAGCCTTTTTTTGAAGGTGCCAGTTCAGTTCTGAAGTGGATTTGAGGGGACTATGTGTTAGAAACCCCCATAAAACACCCCATTTTAAAAACTAGACCCCTCAAAGTATTCAAAACAGCATATAGAAAGTTTTTTAACCCTTCAGGCATTTCACAGGAATTAAAGCAAAGTGGAAATTAAATTTGCAAATTTCATTTTTTCTGCTGAATTTCAATTTTATTCAATTTTTTTTTAGTAACAGAGAAGGTTTTACCAGAGAAACACTACTAAATATGTATTGTCCAGATTCTGCAGTTTTTAGAAATGTCCCACATGTGGCCCTACTGCGCTCGTGGACTAAAACACAAGCCCTAGAAGCAAAGAAGCACCTAGTGCATTTTGAGGCCTCTTTTTTATTAGAATATATTTTAGGCAGCATGCCAGGTTTGAAGAGGCGTTGAGGTATCAAAACAATGGAAACCCACCAGAAGTGACCCCATTTTGGAAATTACACCCCTCAAGGAATTCATTTATGGTTTTTGTTATCATTTTGACCGCACAGTTTTTTCACAGCACCTATTTGAATTGGGCTGTGAAATGAAAAAAATGATATTTTTTCCAATAAAATGTCATTTTTGATCAAATTTTCTTATTTTCACAGGGAACAACATACCCCATTTTGTTGCCCAATTTGTCCTTAGTGCGGCAATACCCCATTTGTGGTGATAAACTGCCGTTTGGGCCCATGGGAGGGCTCAGAAGGAAAGGAGCGCTATGTGTTTGTTGGAGTCCAGATTTTGCTGGATTGGTTTTCGGGTGCCATGTCGCATTTGCAGAGCCCCAGAGGTATCAAAGCAATGGAAACCCACCAGAAGTGACCCCATTTTGGAAACTACACCCCTCAAGGAATTCATTTATGGTTTTTGTTATCATTTTGACCGCACAGGTTTTTCACAGCACCTATTTGAATTGGGCTGTGAAATGAAAAAAATTATATTTTTTCCAATAAGATGTCATTTTTGATCAAAATTTCTTATTTTCACAGGGAACAACATACCCCATTTTGTTGCCCAATTTGTCCTTAGTGCGGCAATACCCCATTTGTGGTGATAAACTGCCGTTTGGGCCCATGGGAGGGCTCAGACGGAAAGGAGCGCTATGTGTTTGTTGGAGTCCAGATTTTGCTGGATTGGTTTTCGGGTGCCATGTTGCATTTGCAGAGCCCCAGAGGTATCAAAGCAATGGAAACCCACCAGAAGTGACCCCATTTTGGAAACTACACCCCTCAAGGAATTCATTTATGGTTTTTGTTATCATTTTGACCGCACAGTTTTTTCACAGCACCTATTTGAATTGGGCTGTGAAATGAAAAAAATGATATTTTTTCCAATAAGATGTAATTTTTGATCAAAATTTCTTATTTTCACAAGGAACAACATACCCCATTTTGTTGCCCAATTTGTCCTTAGTGCGGCAATACCCCATTTGTGGTGATAAACTGCCCTTTGGGCCCATGGGAGGGCTCAGAAGGAAAGGACCACCATTTGGCCTACTGGAGCTTTTCTGGTGCTAAGTCATGTGTGCAGAAGCCCCTGAGGTACCAGTACAGTTGAAACCCCCGAGAAGTGACCCCATTTTAAAAACTACACCCCTTAAGACATTCATCTAGAGGTGTAGTGAGCATTTTGACCCCACAGGTACTGTGTAAAAGATAATGCGCAGCAGATGGTGCAGTGTGAGATTTGCAATTTTATATATGTATATGCCATTTCAGTGTCCAATATAGTGTGCCCAGCATGCGCCACCGGAGATATACACCCCTTAAATTGTAATGTGGGTTCTCCTGGGTACGACAATACCCTACATGTGGCTGTTATCAGCTGCCTGGGCATACGGCAGGGCTCAGAAGGGAAAGATGAGGGGGGTAAGCTGTGCGGAGTGCATCAGGGTAAATTGAAAATCAAGGGATGTATGATACATTTTAAAACAATCTTTTATACAGAGCCCTGGTTTTTCGGGACACGTGTCACATTGGTATATTGTGTTCTTCCTTATCCCCCTCTTATAGCAGACTCTGCACCTCTTTTGACTCTTTCCCTTTCCACCGGTTTGGGGACCTTCTCCTGGAAAGTGTTGCCCTGGTACGATGCGCCCCCCCTTCCTGGTCCCTAAAGATTAGATCTTGAAATTCCAGGAAAGTTCCCCTCTGGCCTGCACATCGACGTAGCACATACGCATTGTACAAAGCCATCTGTATGATGTGCCCGGCCAGCTTCTTATACCTCACCGCATGGCGCTGTAGGGCTTCAGGACTTGATTTGACAAGTCCATCCCTCCCATGTACCTATTGTAGTCCAGGATGCAGTCTGGTTTGGGGGTGGCCTTTCCTTCATATATCCTAAATCTGTAGGTATACCCTGATGCACTCTCGCAGCTTATACATCTTCACGCCATACCTTGCCCTCTTACCTGGCAGGTACTGGCGGAATTGAACCCTCCCTTTAAAATGTACCAGGGACTCATCAATAGAAAAACACTTCTCGGGGGTGTATGCTTGGGAAAACCGGGCACTGGAACGGTCTAATAGGGGTCTCCGTTTATACAAACGGTCAAAACTGGGGTCATCTCGGAGTGGGCACGGCTCATTATCAGTATAATGTAAGAAGCGAAGTATTGCCTCATTTATTTATTTTTTTAGGTTCCAGTTAATTTCTGAAGTTGCTTTGAGGGGCCCATATATTAGAAACCCCTATCAAACACCCCATTTTAGAAACTAGACCCCTCAAAGTATTCACAACAGCATTTAGAAAGTTTATGAACCCTTTAGGTGTTTCACAGAAATTTAGAGCAAAGTAGAGTTGACATTTACTCTTTTTATACCATTTTTTTTATAACACAAAAGGATTTATCAGAGAAACGCAACTCAATACTTATTGCCCAGATTCTGCAGTTTAGAGAAATATCCCACATGTGGCCCTCGGGCGGTAATGGACTGAAGCACCGGCCTCCGAAGCAAAGGAGCACCTAGCGGATTTTGAGCCCTCTTTTTTATTAGGCACCATGTCCGGTTTGAAGAGGTCTTGTGGTGCCAAAACATTGGAAACCCCCCAAAAGTGACCCCAATTTGGAAACTAGACCCCTTGAGGAATCCATTGTAGTTTTCATGGGGTGCATGCGGCTTTTTGATCAGTTTTTATTCCATTTTTAGGTGGCGTGGTGACTAATAAACAGCAATTCTACTATTGTTTTTGTATACTTTTTTTTTTACAGCGTTCACCGTGCGCTATAAATGATATATTAACTTTATTCTGCGGGGCGATACGATCACGGCGATACCAGATGTTTATAGTTTTTTTTTATGTCTTATGGCGTTTGCACAATAAAATACGTTTTGTAAACAATCATTCACTTTTTGTGTTACCTTATTCTAAGAGCCATAACGTTTTTATTTTTCAATCAATAAAGCCGTGCGAGGACTTATTTTTTGCGTAACGAACTGTATTTTCCATCAGTACCATTTTTAGGTACATGCGACTTTTTGATCTCTTTTTATTCCATTTTTTGGGAGGTGAAGTGACCAAACAATTGTGATTGTGGTACGGTTTATTAATATTTTTTTTTACGGCGTTCACCGTGCGGGATAAATAACAAAATAATTTTGTAGTTCAGGCCGTTACGGACGCGGCGATACCAATTATGTATAGTTTATTTGTTTGTTTATATATTTTTATTAATAATAAAGGCCTGATAAGGGAAAAAGTGGGACTTTTACTTTTATTACTTTTAAAACTTTTATTTTCTTATTTTTACACATCTTTTTTTAACTTTTTTTTTACTTTATTACTTTGTCCCACTAGGGGACATGAGGGCAGGAGGCCCTGATCGCTATTCTAATACACTGCACTACATGCGTAGTGCAGTGTATTAGAACTGTCAGCTACTCACTGACAGCAAGCATAGTGGGTCCTGACGTTGTCAGGACCCACTAGGCTTCCGTCTATGGCATAGCCGGACGCCATTGTTTGGTGTCCGGTTGCCATAGTCACCATCGCCGGCCGCTATCGCGTAGCAGGCCGGCGATGGCAGCTTAACCCCTAAAAAGCCGCGATCTCTATAGAACGCGGCTTTTAAGGGGTTAATCAGCGGGGACACAGCGATCGGTCCCCGCTGTAGGAGCTGTGACAGCTGCTGAACAAGACAGCAGCGTCACAGCTCCTGTATGTGTCGGGAGGACGGCCGAAACGGCCGTTACTCCCGAGACGTACTATTACGGCATGGAGCGCGAACGATACAGCTGCCATGACGTAATAGTACGTCAAGGAGCGGGAAGGGGTTAAAGGGAACCTGTCATCAACATCTTACCTGTTAAACTCACCTGACCCCTCAATGGCCGCAGCTGTCCAGAGTGCGTTCCTGTTCTCTTCTTTCCTGAAGTCCTCCTCTGTCAGTAAATATAGTCGTTTAAACTTTTCCCGCCTTTTATGGTAATTATTTTCCCCCTGGGATGCAGCTTCTTAACCACGCCCACTGCCACCACCTGTCCGGCCCTGACTGGCTAAGGAGCTATCAATCAAAAAGAAGGAGGTGGAGTCCACTCTGAGATGCTGGAGGAATGAAAATCTGACTCTTTTCAGATGAAGATTTGACTCTTTTCTGCTCATTTGCATACGGAGTGGGACCACTGAAAAACTGAATACTAAAGTTACAGAGCTTACTTAGAAAATATTTATAGCTTAGATGACAATGATTTTTCACCCACTTTCACCAGGTATTGCTGGCTTTATAGCTAAAATGCTGGTGACGGGATCCCTTTAATGCCCAAGTGGGCGTATTTTTACTTTAGATCAAGTGGGCGTTGTACAGGGGAGTCTATGACGCTGACCAATCAGCATCATGCACTCCTCTCCATTCATTTACTCAGCGCATGGTGGCAATGCTTGTGTACATCACTGTGGAATGTTTCAGGGCTAGCATTTTTTGTATTAAATTAATGCATTTTAATTGTTTAAGCAACTTTCAAAATCACTATTATCAAAAACATATTTTTATTTATTAAGATACAGCTTCTATATATCCTGTATACATAAAAGCTGTTCCGTTCTTTCTCAGCTGATTCCATCAGTCCAGCTATGCTGAGAGCTCGGATGAGAGCGGGTCCTGCGTGTTTCTGACGGAATTGGCTGAGACAGAACAATACATCTTCTATGTAAGCAGGATAAAAACCGTATCTTAAAAAGTAAAAAATAATAATAATAAAGTGATTTTTTTAAGTTGCTTAACCCCTAGGCACACCACGACACAACTGTACATCCTGGCAACCAGTGTCTTAGCACACGAGGACGTACAGTTACTGCGCGGTTCCCGGTGCACACTGTTGGCGACAGCTGACACTCCACTATTGCCGTTCAGCAGCTTATTGCCCCTTAAATGCGGCGATCTATTGCAATGAAATTGTGAGGTTTGCTGATGGTTAGCACGGTGACGAGAGGCCAAACAATGGCCTCCGTGTCTGCCACATACGGAAGCCTATCAGGACCAGCCTCCTGATAGGCTTCCTGTCAGAGTGGCATGAAGTCACTGTGTCGTTCCCAATGCGCACTGTCGGTGACAGTATGCATCGGGAATCGTGAGGTCAGCTGTCCATGACAGCTGACATTCCACTGTTGCAGATCAGCGGCTCATCGCTGCTGACTTTGGCAATTACCCCTTAAATGTGGCGATCTTTTGAGATCGCCGCATTTAGGGGGTTTGTAGCACATCGGTAGCCCCCATGCAATTGTTGGGGTTGCCGATGGTTGTGATGGCATCCAGAGGCCAGACAACGGCCTCCGGGTCTGCCATGTATGGAAGCCTATGAAGACTAGCCTCTGGCTGGTGCTCATAGGCTTACTGTCAGAGTGTCTGTGATGTCATACTGACAGTTGGAATACATTACACTACCTAGGTAGTGTAATGTATTCTAGCAGTAATCAGTGCTGCAGGTAAAAAAAGAAAGTGTAAAAGGTAAAAAAAAGTTAATAAAAATGTTTTACAAAAGTTTAAAAATAAGTGTTTTTTCCCCCTATAATAATTCTTTTATTATAGGAAAAAAATGAAACGTTAGATAACAGTACACATATTTGGTATCACCGCGTTCGTAACGACCCAAACTATGAAACTATAATGTTATTTTTCCCGCTCAGTGAACACCGCAAACAAAAAATTTTACGAAAAACAATGCCAGAATCACCCCTCCCAAAATATAGAATAAAAAGTGATCAAAAAGTCGCATGTACCCCAAATAATACCAATAAAAATTACAACCCGTCCCGCTAAAAACAAGCCCTTACAGCGCTTTTTTGACTGAGAAATAAAAAAGTTATGGCTCTCAGATTATGGTGACACAAAAAATAAATTATTTTATGAACAAGTGATTTTATTGTGCAAACGCTCCAAAAAATCAAAAAAACTATATACATATGGTATCGCCGTAATCGTACCGACCCGCAGAATAAACTAAAACTCATTTATAGCGCATGATGAACGCCGTAAGAAATAAAGACTTTAAAACGCCCAAATCACTGTTTTTTGGTCAATTTAGCTCTAAATAAAATTCATATCATAAAGTTGTATGTACCAAAAAATGGTACGAATAAAAACTACAGCTCGTCCCGCCAAAAATAAGCCCTCACACCGCTCAATCGACCAAAAAATTAAAAAGTTATCTGTCTCAGAATGTGTTGATACAAAACAATTCTTAATTTTTTTTTAATAGATTTTCTTTGTAAAACTAGTAAAATATATAAAAAAAAACTATATACATTTGGTATCACCGTAATCGTATTGAGACACAAAATAAAGTTAAGTTGTATTTTTTACCGCATGGTGAAAGCGGTAAAACCGAAACCCAAAAAACAATGGAGGAATCGCAGTTTTTTCCCATTTCACCACGCACAAGAATATTATTTTCCGTTTCCCAGTACATTATATGGTACTTTAAATGGTGTCAATAGAAACTACAACTCTTCCTGCAAAAAATAAGCCCTCACACCGCTCTATTGACGGAAAAATAAAAAGGTATGGCGTTTGAAAGGCGGGGAGTGAAAAACGAAAATGGAAAAGCAAAAAAGGATCAGTCCTGAAAAGGTTAATTAATTTCTAATAAAAAAAACAATTATTATCACATGTGGGGTATTGTCGTACTCGGGAGAGATTGCTTTACAAATGTTGGGGTGCTTTTTCTTCTTTATCCCTTGTGAGAATAAAAAAATTCAACATTTTAGTGGACAAAAATGTTGAAATTCATTTTCACTGCCTAATTCCGCTAAATTCTGCAAAAAACCTGTGTGGTCGAAATGCTAACTATAACCCTAGAAAAAGTCCTTTAGGAGTGTATTTTCCAAAATGGGGTAACTTTTGGGGTGTTTCCACTGTTTTGGCACCACAAGACCTCTTCAAACCTGACATGGTGCCTAAAATTTAATCTAAAAAAAAAAGACACCCCAAAAGCCTCTAGGTGCTCCTTTGCTTCTGAGGCCTGTGTTTCAGCCCATTAGGACACAAGGGCCACATGTGGGATATTTCTAAAAACTCCAGAACCTGGGCAATAAATATTGATTGTGCTTCTCTGGTAAAACCTTCTGTGTTACAGAAAGAAATGTATTACAAATTAATTTTGGCAAAAAAAAATGAAATGTGTCAATTTCCCCTCTACTTTTGCTTTATTTCCTGTGAAATGCCTAAAGGGTTAAGAAACTTTCTGAATGCTGTTTTGAATAATTTGAGGGGTGCAAGTTTTAAAATGGGGTGATTTATTGGGAGATTCTAATATATAACGTCCTCAAAAACATTTCAGAACTAAACTTGTACCTGTAGAAATAGCCTTTTGAAATTTTCTTGAAAATATGAGAAATTGCTGCTAAATTTCTAAACCTTGTAACTTCCTAGAAAAATAAAGGGACGTTCAAAAAATGATGCAAACATAAAGTAGACATATGGGAAATGTTAACTAGTGACTATTTTGTATGGTATTACGATCTGTTTTACAAGCAGATGCATTTACATTTAGAAAAATGCACATTTTTGCAAATTTTCTCTAAATTTTGGTGTTTTTCACTAATACGTTTTTAATTTATCGACCAGATTTTTCCACTAAGTACAATATGTCACGAGAAAACAATCTCAGAATCGCATTCCCAAGTTATTACCACATGAAGTGACACATGTCAGATTTGAAAAAATCGGCTGTGCCACGAGGCAAAAACTGGCTGCGTCCTGAACGGGTTAAAAAAAAATAATATTCATTTAATAAAAAAAATGGCTTACAAAGGTGTACGTAGCTGGCTAATATGCTTATAATACAGTGCTTGAAAAAACTTGTTATAACTGTTCTTTTTACTTTGCATTCCTTTGTAAACAAAACCTTTTTCGGTAAAGAAATGTGGCATATCTTCTACTATCCTCTCTTTAACCAACACATTAACATTCCAAATTTATCGAAGGTCCTGTTCACACAGAGTTTTTTTGGCACTGATTTTGACGCAGAAACTATGTCGGAATCAGCGCCAAAAATCTACCGAAATCACCCCCCATTGTTTTCAATGGGAGGCAGAGGCTTTCATTTTCCCATACGGCTTCTAGCTGCTCGCAGAAAAGAAAAGTGGCATGCCCTTTCTTGCCGTTGTTCCGTCTCTGACCTCCCACTGAAATCAATGGTTGGCAGCAAAAACCTGCGGCGCTGGTTTCCGAGCGTTTTTCGTGGTGGATTTTTGCCCGTGGTACTTACATTAACTGCACTGGGTGCGAGCAAAAAACGCAGTGAAAACCGTGGCAAAAACGTGCAGGCAGGTCAAAATCTTTTTTGCCTGCAAAAAACTCAGTGTGAACAGTTTCACGAATTTATTTCTAAAAATGTTTCTTTAAATGGGTTTTCTGATTATTAAGTTGTGGCATATGACTAGGATATGAGTGGGGGTTTGACCACTGATCCCTAGATTAAAGTGGCCACAGTACTAATAAAGCATAAGGCCTTATTCACACGAACGTATAATACGAATACGTAAATAAGAAAATCACGCAGCCGCGCACCATATGCTGATGCCACACGGACATTTTGCGTGCGCAAAACGCAGCGTTTTTTTTCGCATGCAAAACGGAGATGTCTGTGTGAATAAGGCCTAACAGCTGTATTTCCCCCTACATAGTGCACTTTCAACCTGACTCTGTGTGGGTACAGTATGGCAATCTACTCATATGGAACAGTATTCTAGTTCTCTGCACCAGTGGCGTAACTACCACAGTAGCAGCCGTAGTGGCTGCTACGGGGCCCGCGGCATGAGGGGGCCCGTGTTGCTCTGCCAGGCATATTAGATTATGTGCCAGGCTTGGCGGCACGGGCCCCCTCATGCCTAGTAGCCTCACTAACACTAGGCATCCGGGGGGAGGCCCGGATGCCCGATGCTAGCCACTGCACTGCCACATTTGAATACGACGGCGATGCTGGGACCTGGATCAGGTGGTAGGAGCGCTCAGACCGGAAGAGGATAGGGGCAGAGCTAAAGGGAACGGACGCAAGACTTCGGGTGCAGGACAGTCAGGACGGCTGGAGTACTGTCTCAAAGGACGGGTGGAGGACAGTCACAGGACGGGCAGAGGATGTGCAGAGGACAGGTAGATTAAGTTAAAAAGTTCAAGGGAGAAGTTTTTAGGCAGAAAAATCTGCCTCAAAATTCCTTCAGGAATTTTGAGGCAGATTTTGACCTGCCGGCAGAACACTTGCCGCTTTTTTCGAGGTGTTTTTTTGTGGCGTTTTTCGGCCATTGGGCTGTAGGCAGAAAAACGCATTTTATAGTCAGAGACAGAAACGCCGGAAGAAAGGGCATTACGCTTCTTTTTCCCGCAAGTGGTTTTTTACAGCTCGCAGGAAAAAAAACGCCCGAAAGCGCCTCCCGTTGATTTCAATGGGAGGCGCTTTTGGCTGTTTTTTGTCGCGGTTTCCGACATGGTTTCTGCGTCAAAAAACGTGCCAAAAAGCTCAGTGTGAACGTCCCCTAACATCTATACTGAAGCCTTAAGTCCGTGTTCACACAGAGTTTTTTGCAGGCAGAAAAATCTGCCTCAAAATTCTGTTTGGGATTTTGAGGCAGATTTTCACCTGCCGTTTGCCGTGTTTTTTGCTGCGTTTTTCGTCCGCGGCCATTGAGCGCCGCAGGCAAATTTCTCTGCCTCCTATTGTCAATGGGAGGTCAGAGACGTAAACGACGGAAAGATAGGGGCAAGTCTCTTCTTCCCGTGAGCGTTTTTTACCGCTCGCTGGAAAAAAACGCCTCCGCCTTCTATTGAAAGCAATGGGAGGCGTTTTTGTCCGTTTTTTGACACGTTTTCTGACATGGTTTCCGCGTCAAAAAGCGTGCCATAAAACTAGTGTGAACTCCCCCTAACACATATACTAAAGCCTGTCTGGCCCTGCCCTCTGCCATGTTATATAACTTTAAACTTCACACATATTACATTAAAGGGGTCCTCTGGGCATCCTTAGGATAGACCATCAATATCAGATCAGTGGGGGTCCGTGATTGATGGGACTATAGCGTTTGCCACCGTGGACTTTTCCCAGTTAACAAGCACAACACCATACACACACACACGGGGCGACTGTGCCTGGGATTGCATTCAAGTGAACGGGACTGAGCTGCAATCCCAGTCACAACTGCTACCAATGTGTACGGCGTTGTGCCTTGTAAACACTGAAGAGTCCAAGGCGCCAAATACTTCGGCCCCTTCAAAAATGCTGATCGGCGGGTGTGACGGGAGTTGGACCCTCACAGGTCTAATATTGATAACCTATCCTAAAGATAGACCATCAATAAGAAATGTCCAGAGGACCCCTTTAACACCCTAACGACATGCCACGTACATGTACGTATAGCAGCCATCATGGGGAAGTATGGAACGGGCTGAGCGCCACCCATACTCAGCAGGTGTCGGCTGTATAATACAGCCCAGTATCGTAGCTATAGGAGTCGCAGTGGTCGCAATTGCGACCTTGCCCCAAAGCCAGGGGGCCCGTGGCCCAACGCGCCATGTCTATTATAAATTACTATAGTAATCGGGGTCTATGTAATAAACACAGGCCCCTATTAGTATAGTTACAATATACTTACCCTCCTCGTTCCCAAGCGCAGCTTAGGTCCTGACGTCTTTTTCGCATCTTGACATCGTTGCGCGCTGTGCATCGCACACAATGTCCCGTCGCTGGATGGCGTCCGGACCTTTGCTGCGCCCAGAGCCGAAGAGAAGGGTAAGTAAAACATTACTGTCTGCTGGGGCCCTGTATCTAAGCCTACCACATGGTTTACTAATCGTTTTTTTTTGTGTTTGTGATTTTTTACAGATTCGGTTGTTGGACTACGTCGGATTCGATGACTACTTCGATAATGACTTTTTTTTATTCTAAATAAAATGGTTAACGAGGGTTGCGTGTTTTTTGTTTTTTTTATTTCAATAAAATATTTTTTCTATGTCTGTATTTTTTTTAAAAACTTTATTTCTACCTCTTTAGTAATAGCTTCTGGCTAATTGACAGCATCCATAACTAAGGGGGGGCTTAGTGTTAGCTGATGCAGAGGCTAAAACGAACCCCCATTATTACCCCGATACCCACCGCCACCAGGGTTGCAGGGAAGAGCTGTGTATGATCCAGTGCCTGACTATCTGTGTCACGAAGGGTCTGTGGACCCACTGGGCCGTGGCGGTAAGGCAGCTGGTCAACAGGGAGCAGGTGATAGTCTATAGTTCTTATAGGTACCTGTGGCAGCTCAGACAGCGGCAGGGCAGGCTCGGCTTGGACTAAGTAGCAGGCGGACATCAGGAGATGTGAAGAAGGTCAGACGTGGATGGAGCATGACACGACTTTGGCACGGCTCCGTGCTAAACCAGGAAGGTATTGATTGCTAGGAACAGGAACTGGAAACAAGTATAGGGACAGGGACTGGAACAGGAAACAGCTAGGAGGCCATCACATAGAAAAACTTAGGGGACATAACAACGCTCAGGCATAGAACTAGGGGGCTGGACCCCTCTTATAGTCCAGGGTACTCACGGGTCAAGGTTCGTCTATGAGGTCCGGAGCGCGCGCTGCCCCTTTAAGAGCGTGGACGAGCGTGCGCGCGCACCTTCCGGGATCCGGCAGAGGTGAGTGGATGCGAGCGCTGGCGTCTCATGAGGCTGGGGCCGGCGCTTGCCGACTCGTGGCTGCGGCTGTCAGGGGGAGGTTGGAGCTGACAGCCCGGATATTACAATCTGTAGTGGTGGTCGGGCACTGGGGCGGCCGCTGGCTGGTATTATTAGGCTGGGAAAGCCCAAAAACAGTGGCCCTTCCCACCCTGGCAATGCTAGCCTGCTGCTGTGTTGTATCTGGCTGGGTATGAAAAATGGGGGGTCCCCACGTCATTTTTATTTTTTTAAATGGAAAAAAAAACAATGTGGTGTCCCCCACTCATTTTTCATAACCAGCCAGATACAACGCAGAAGCAGCAGCAGACTAGCATTACCAGGGTGGGAAGGCCCAGTCTTTCCCAGTTACGCCCCTGCTCTGCACATTTTGTGGTCCGTAAAGTCATTGTACAGAGTAAATGTCAAAGGGTTGTGGCTCCATTCTATGGATCAGGGGGTGTCACCAGAGCCAATCTTATGTACAGTACTTAAAGAATCTTCACTTCTGCCAGCTAAAATATTTTGATTTATTAGGAAATTGTATTTTAACCAGTTCTCTAATATGATATTACTGTGGAAATGCTTGTTTTGCAAGGGGGAAGAGTCTGAATATCCCTATACATTAGTGGTGTGTGAGTGGTTTGTTTCCTATATACAGCATCTGTATTATAATACTCTTTGCGTAAATGGGGCATTTCTGACATTAATATTGTATTCCTATATATTGTATTCCTATATATATTTTAAGGCAAAGATTCACTTTAATCATTCTATACCTGAATATTTACTAAACGTATTAAAACATAGTGTGATAAAATTGATATCTAGATGGGGGGAACATAGTAGAGTGCATGCAATAAGCAGTTCATCCAGACTTTTTCTTAGGCCTTATTCACGAGACCGTGTTCAGTCTGTGATATACGGACCGCATGTCGGCTGCATTTCCCGGACCGCACACAGTTCAGGGAGCCAGGCTCCTAGCATCATAGTTATGTATGACGCTAGGTGTCCCTGCCTCCCCACGGGACGAGACAGTTTTCCCGCGGGGATGCAGGGACACCTAGCGTCATACATAACTATGATGCTAGGAGCCTGGCTCCCTGAACTGTGTGCAGTCCGGGAAATGCGGTCCGTATATCGTGTGAATAAGGCCTTATTTTAGGGGTAAATATTTTCACAATATGAAGTATTTTCTATTTATTGGAGTAGTATCAATATATACAATAAGAGCAGATCTGACGCTGACCAATCAGTGACCAATCAGCATCATACACTTCTCTCCATTCATTTACACTACACTAGCGATATAGTTATATCGCTATGTGCAGCCACATACACACACACACTAACATTACTGCAGTGTCCTGATAATGAATATACATTACCTCCAGCCAGGACGTGATGTGTATTCATTCTCCTGACCTCTTCTGTAGTGTCTCTGTGATTTACAGCATTGCAGGCGTAGTCTCGCGAGATTACGTTGTAAACTGTCATTCACAGCGAGATCTCGCTGTGCTGTGCTGTAAATCACAGAGACGCTACAGAAGTGGTCAGGATTCTGAATACATATCCCATCCTGGCTGGAGGTAATGTATATTCATTATCTGGACACTGCAGTAACGTTAATGTGTGTTTTTGGCTGCAGATAGCGATATAGCTATATCGCTATCTGCAGTGTAAATGAATGGAGAGAAGTATATGATGCTGATTGGTCACTGATTGTTCAGCGTCATACACTTCTCTCCACAACGCCCACTTGGTCATATAGTAAAACACGCCCAGTTGTCCATTGAGAAACTCATTAGCATAAAGCTAATATAGGTCATAACCGTCAAAAATGATCATTTTTCTAAATAAAAAACACTGCTGTAATCTACATTACAGCGCCGATCATATCATATACAATATGGGTCACTTATAATGTGGTGACAGAGCCTCTTTAAAGTACAATGTGTCACGATAAAGCATTCCAAAGTTATTACCACATAAAGTGACACGTCAGATTTGAAAAATAATGCTCTGTCAGGAAGGTCAAAAGTGGCTGCAGCCATAGGGGTACTTATTTTTTAGTGGGACATGTTGCAGTTTGCCCCGGCATCATTTATTGTACCATATAATGTACTGGGAGACGGAGAAACAATTATTTGAAAAAACAGTGATTCCTTGATTTTTTGGGGGTTTAGTATTAACAGCGTTCACTGTGCGATAAAAACGACATGTAACCTTATTCTGCGGCTCAATATAATTATGGGGAAATCAAATTTATAGAATTTTTTGGATGTTTCACAACTTTTACAAAGAAAAATACATTTTAGAAAAAACATTTGTTTTGTGTTGCCATATTCTGAGACCTATGACTCTTTTATTTAAAAGCTTTGTTAGGGCTTGCTTTTTTGTGGGCCGAGCTGTAGTTTTTATTGGTTTTTATTTTAGGATACATGTGACTTTTTTTAACACCTTTCATTCAATTTTTTTGTGAAAGGCGAAGTGAACAAAAAAACTAGAAAATCTTGCATTTTTATTATATTTATATATATATATATATATATATATATATATACATATCATTTTTTATTATTATTTTTTTACAGCATTCACCATGCAAGTTAAATAATGCTATGTTGTAGTAGTTCAGAGCTTTATCGAACGGCCATACCAATTATGTTTATGACATTTTTTTTACATTACTTTTGGGGGAATTTTTTTTAATATTCTTCGTGTATAAGAAAACTCTTCATTTAACTTTTTTTTTATTAGTACCCCCCCCCCCCCATTGTGCAAGCGATTGTTGGATAGCTTCCACAATATACTGCAATTCCTTTGTATTGCAGTATATTGTGTTTTTTACCTGCTCCTATTTAGCCCCTGGGTTTAAAAGGAACACATAGAAGACAGACCTGGGGCCTTCTGTAGGTTCCAAGCTGCCATGACAACCATTGGTACCCTGCAATCGCCTGACGGTGGGGCCGCTGCCCTCTATCTAATGGCTGAGATGCTTCAGTCGCTATTGACCGTGGCATCTAAGTGGCTAAACATCTGGGATTGGATTTAACTCTGATCCCGGCCGTTGCAGTGAGGCGTCAGCTGTAACATACAGCCAACACGTGCTTAGTATGGAGCGAGCCAAGCCCATGAGCCCTCTCCATACTTCCTGTTTGCGGCTATGACATAACTGTACGTAAAATGTTGGGAAGGGGTTAATATGACACTATTTCTGTCCATGACAATTGTTTCTAATCACAATGAGGAACCACTGGGAATTGAACCAGGGTCTTTGCTCAGTGGCACTGGATGAGATTCTGAATTCTAAGCTTGACATCTTCAGCACTCTTTATGAAGAAATAATACTATAAATAGTGAAAGATCCTATTAACATCAGGGGAGGTGAATTCCTATGGTTTGTATAATGCAGGAAAATGACACCACAAGATAAAGCTGACAACACAAAATATAAAAAAAAACAAACATAATTAACAATAGCAACACATATAATCTGTCATGTCCCATCCTTTTGTGAAGAAGATCTCATCATGATGAACTTATAATAATTATTCTTGTCGTCGTTGTTCGTATTGTTTACTGCAGTATATTGTGATGTGCATGGCCGGCTTTACCTGTGTATATAATCTGATAATGTGTGAGTTGTAGAAACAGCAGGCGGTTTAGTTTGTCTTTTATCCCAAATCATTGCACACTTTGCTTAAGGTCTGGACTCTAGCTGTGAGGCCGGGTGCTGTTGCTCAAGGTGTATTCCTCTAGGGCTTTAGCAGCATGAAGAGAGTGTGAGCCTTGAAGAGCTTGCTGATAGTCTAAACATTGCCGCCCTGCACATACCATAAGTAATC
This sequence comes from Rhinoderma darwinii, assembly GCF_050947455.1. Classification (NCBI taxonomy): domain Eukaryota; kingdom Metazoa; phylum Chordata; class Amphibia; order Anura; family Rhinodermatidae; genus Rhinoderma; species Rhinoderma darwinii. Next base: position 392,464,810 of record NC_134687.1, read on the forward strand.
CTGCAATGTTTTTTCTGTGAAGTAAAAACTTTGAATGTGTGAGCTCAATCATGCAAGCAAAGTATTTGAGGCTGATACTGAACAAATATTGCCGGGAAAGCCTCTACCTCCAGCCCACTGTAGTGTGCAGGCTCCTCCCCAGCAGACGGAGCACAAGCTGGAGGTGTTTCATTTTCTAACAGGACACGTTTGTCCACTCTTCTCACCATTCTTCCCTGCAGACAGGCAGCTGAGGGAGGGAGGGAGGCCGCATCTCCTACAGCAGCCTGTCAGCTAGGAGGGAAGATGTGACTGCTGCCACTCTAGACACAACATGAACCAGAGTCTTAGACACATTTTTCTGCTGCTGATTGGCTGCCTTCATGACAAAAAAGATTGCTCTTCTTTTCTTGTGTTTCCTTATGTAGCCCTTGCTTGAGGAAAGCCAGAGATGGACAGGAAGTGGACTAGTGCTGCGGGTCAAAGAAGAGGTGAGGATGTCTTTTCCCCTATACCCCTGTACCTGTTGCTGTACACTCCGCAGGGCAAGCACCTCTACTATAGTAATGAGACTTCCACACTTGTCCAAGTGCATCTGAAGCTCGCTGAGCGCACGGCGTGCATGGTGGAATTGTTAGTACTTTACCTTGACCATATTGTAACATGGAAAAAGAAGACGTGAGGGAGGACATTACTATTGTAATCATTGCTACAGTTGTTTACGGTTTATAACATGAGTCAAGGTGATGAAGCTGGTAATGAGGATGTTTAACGAGTACAGAAAGGAAATGTTAGGATACACATGGTGCCTGGGGTAGGGGAGCAACATCCTTTGTCTTCCAGAAGAATGCAGGTAATTTCCTCCCTGCCTCCAAGTCTTATTCCAACTCTGGGAAACGCAGTACGTTATTATTTTCTGACCATATAACCGAATTGCGTAGCTAATAAAAAAATCTCTTTGTAGCAGTACGGTATATTAACCCTTCAGGGTAAAGGGATATAGCAAAGTGATGTAGCAATACATGAATTATTGGCTTAGTTGGTCCAGTGTAGATTGCTGTACACTCCGTAGAATGAATGTTAATTCCTAGAACATGAGAAAAAGTTTTAAATCGGTACCTGTGTCTTTATGTTCCAGTGAGGACTTGGGAGGAATATTGCTTGCCTACAATTTAGAGAGCAGAAGCGCAGGGCTGGTGATCTCACATTCTGATCTCATATGTTGTGATTTCACCAGAAGAATGCTAAGATGTCTTCTTTATTCAGAGCAGCTTTTCCCAGAGATAAGGCTCCATTCTCTCACTTATCTAGTTTATGAAGTATGCATATTTTAGGAACGTAATTTCAGACTGACGAGGATAAGGGTTTGTTTTTTTTCCATCCAGTGAAGCAATGGAAAAATGTGTGTAGCGTCTGTTTATAGTTTCTTACGCACATAGGCCATCTGCACACAAGTAAAGTATCTCTAAACAAATTCTGTAATTTCCAACCCAGGTCTCAAAGTGGATTCGATTAAACCAGAAAAACAGGCGAGGAGGAGCAGGACGCAAACGACAACGTAGTGAAGAATTTGATGAAAAGGTAAAAATCTGTTGCTTTTTATCGTATATTCTATTGTGTTCCAGTAATTGGTATTGGTCTTTAGAGGTTTTGTGTTTTTCTTAAGTAATATTTACCATTTCTGCAGTTCTCTAAAGTTGTGTTCATGTTAAAAACATAAATCTAAATGTAAAACTAATACATCTGTTAAAGCTAATGTGTATGTGTATATATATATATATATATATGTGTGTGTGTGTGTGTGTTTTTATGCTTTGGAATTATTTTATGGGTATGGCTTTGTTACATGTCGTGTAACGACATAATGGGGTTTTTACTACAGTATTTCGCATAGGCGCTGATCTTCTTACATAATCACTAAGGTGAGTGTACACAGACTGTTGTTTCCTGCAAACAGACTGAGGGGCCCCGGAAATGGCAGGCAGCCCAAAAAAAATTTTTTTTGATAGAAACCAAACCTTGTGCATTTGGATTAAGCACGAAAACATAAAGACATTCACTCTTCTTAAAGTAAAGGACTGAGCAACTGTTCTGGTTTCCGTTCATATGATTCTTTAGAATTTCTCTGTAGATTTCAGAAATAATATTTTTTTAACAATAACTGCTCCTTCCTCAAGTTTTGCCCTGTGTGATTTAGTGGCTGTTGCATAATAAATGTGACAAAGTACGATAATATTTCACTTAATGCCTTCGCTTTTCTGACAAGTATAAAGTCGATTTATATTCTGCATCCAGACTTTGATATAATGTGGCTAAATTAGAAGGCACTTTGAGGTTACGAACAATATTACCACTCTTTAATACAAACCTGTTCTTTTCGGCCCCTACACAACATATGTAACATACATACTTTATTATTCTTATGTTCTATGATCCCTTATCTCTCTTAAATTGACCCTATAAATCAAGAAGGTGGAGATTTTAGGGAATTATACTTTAAAAACTGTTATCAATGACTTTCATTCAAGTATAGGCATTTTACATCTTGTTAAAACAAGTTTCAGATTAGATGATATCCTAGTATAAATACTGTACTTCTTAAAGGTCCATCAATGAAATAGAATTTAAAAAAAAAATTAAAATCGAAATTCAAATTATGCTTAGTGCCATGGAGTACAGTTTGAAGCGTAAAAACATTTTCTTAAGGTTATATAGATATACTATTAACCATGCTTTCTTGGCGCCAAAATCGACCACTAAAGCCTGGGGCATTATTGCTTATACTGTACTTTCCAGAATTTTAAAGGATACTCCATATACGATCCACCAAACACTGTTTGTTAGAGGTTTCTTTTGTTTTGCTACCGTCCCGCTCAACAGTAATGAATGACTTATTTACTTTTGGAAGTTGTTTGTTTTAAGCTTATTGCTTTGTTTAATTTTCTGTTTTTTTCCACACTTTTCCACACTTTAATTATCTGTTACACATAAAGACGTGTGATTTTAGTTGTTATATCCATTATGTTTGTGCATCTGAACTCAATCTCCTACCTACACATATCTTTTATAAAGCTCCTTGTCAGGATTACATGTTATGGAGTTGGCGCTGGGCAGTGAAGGTGTTAAATACGCTTTCCAGTCATCCAGTGCCATCTGTAGTTGGTCAGTTTGCTGAGGAATCAAAAACAACAGGGAGGCTGGTCTGCTGCCCCGAGCACTAGAACAGAGCACAGCAGATTAAAGCAACATAATGAAGTGCTTCTGGTCCCAAGCAGGCTCAAAGATGTGCAATTAAAAGTTAAAAACCTCCATTACTTGCTCTCTGTCTAAGTCATTTCCTCCGCCGCAAGAATTCCATCTGTCTCGGTTTAGTTGTTATCATTCTCTAACATCCCTCCTTTCAGTCAGACACCTCTCGTAATTTCTAGTAACAACTTTTCCCCAATTCAAGTCGGACTGGTGCACGACACATAGCCAAGCAGAAGGTTAATCTATGGACAATTGGAAGTTTTTTTTACCTAAACTGGGGAATTATAGCTTCTTGAGGCATTTGTGAGCTTCTCCTGGACAATAAAACATTCCTCACACATATTAATTTGTATTCTTAAAATGTGTTATAAATATGTTATAAATGTGTTAATATTTTGTTTTTAGGTTGTCTTAATTTTATTTTATTTATTTATATATATTCGTATAATAGTCAAATAGGTCCTTTCCTTCCATGTGTAAATCATTGTATTAGCTTTATTTTATATCTTGGTGTCCCCCACACTATATTTATCCTGCTGGTTGTGCTATTTATGAACACAAATCCATCTTAGATGTTCCAATGAGATGATATGGGTTGAACATCATCATGTATGTAGAAGTTTTGCTATGTGGGTTCATTGTTTTAGATGTTGTTAAGTTTCTCAAATCTTTATTGTATGGATATCCGTTAATAAAGCATCTGGTGTGTGTTTACATGTCTCGCTTGTGGTGTATTTTCCATAGAGCACATAGTAAAAAAAGAACACCAAGCAGTCTCACAATGATCTGGACAATGTTGTCTTTGTTTAACCAGTTGGTAACGTTTTAATGGATTACTGTATGTAGGGTGTTATTTTAGGTATGCGCTCTCAGACTTCATGGCAATCATGTAATGGAGATATTTGGCTGCAGATTTAAAGGACTTGTCTCATTATTTTTAAGGGAGTCTAGGAGGTATTAAGAAGATTTAAGATCATATTTGTGAGGGCTCCAAGTCTTTTTAAGTACACAGACAAAAAAATGTCTGGCGCAACAAACAGCCAGTGTGCATGTCAAGGAGACAGTTGACTGGTATTTTAGAATATGAGAACAATATCAATTTAAATTTTATTCTATAAAATATGATGATGATGATAAGAAAAGAAGAAGACAGGGATTGCTGCGTAATATCTATTTTAAGATACACCACAGACTCCTTGATTTAATCCCAATACTGTTTATCTTGTATATTTGGTCGATAATGCTGTTTGTGTTGTTTTTAAGAAGTCCAAAGTGTAAAGAAAAATCTACGAAAAATACCAAAAACATAATCTGTGCCAATAACCAGATTCTTATATATGTAGATTTACCTTTGATGATCATTTACTTGTATATTTGGGAATTTCACGTAACACTACTATTTATTAAGATCTCTCCTTTTATGAATTATTAATACAATGAATCTTTGTATTAATGTTTTATCAATGAGGGGCTGGTGTGGGGAATGCAACGCTAGGTTGTAGCCTACTTTATGTAGTAGCATTCACAGCGATGGTTCTTGTGTGTGAGTACTCCTATATCCCTACACAAGAATCACTCTGGTAAATGTCAGATTGCCACCAAACTTTTTTTGTGATGATATCTAAATGACTGGAAGAGGTTGCATAGTTGTTATTTCCTAGCTATAGAGATCAATATTTTTATAGTTTATGTTCCACTTTAACATGCATCACAAAGTGTAGAGAGGGTGCGTTTAAGGGTTTGAAGAGTGAACTCGCTGTATAATCTATCCTTTTGCCGTTAAATGGATTGTATTATTTATTTATGCAAAGGGACCATTCATGATTTAGATTACAGTTTAGAAGCTATCTAAGCCTGACAGAAACAGGAACATTTGCCTAAGTGATTTCAGAATAGAATGAGGTTACATTCTACAAGGAAACAACAGTCTTGGCTACTATTCAGCCGCAGAGGATTGTATATAAAGGTCCTTTTCATGGCAGTGATTTATTTAGCTAAGCACATGCCTTTATCTGGCTATATAAAACACCTAGGCATGCTGAATGGGCTGCGTCCTGTCCCCACGGATAAAGATTGCCTTATTTAATTGATTTGTTTTTATTTTCTTTATTGCTATCACTGTTTGGTAAGAATAATGTTTTCCAAAATATACAGAATTCTGACTTTTTCTGGGCGACAATACTTACGTTCTTTGTTTGCAAATGAGACCACTTAGAGACCATAAAATATGAGACCACCAAATATTGATGTAGCTGAAATATTTGGAGGACAATTCCAATAAAACCCAACTGAAAGACCGCCACCTGAACAGAATACATTTTGTGGCAATATTGAGGGCCGCAATTGTTTTTGGAGTTTTTCGTTTCTGGCAAATAGACAAGAAAGTTATTTTTTAGCAATTGGGGAAAGAATGATAGCAAAGTGTGTGATGTGATCTTTCTTGAAGTACAAAGTGAAAGTACCAGTACAGATTGACCTTCTTACTGTTATCATTACGTCTGTGAACGAAACTTATAGAAACATAAAGTAAAGGAATCTAGAACTATGGGTCGTTTTACACCCGCCAATTTGGGCCGTAAAAAACGAGCACCAATTAACGAGACAGCTCGTTGATCAGCACTAGTTTGCTCCTAGAGCTATGATCAGTAATGTATGGGAATGAGCTATCGTTACTACAACCGCTCGTTCCCATGCATTTCCATCATGTTTTTACACAGGGAGATGTGCTGCCGACAACGATAATATGTTGTGCTGCATAAACGATATGATCAGCTGATGAACGAGGGTTTGCCTGTTCATCGGCTGATAGTTGCCCTCTTTACACAGGGCAATGATCTGGAACGAGCGTTCATACGAATGCTCATTTGCCCGATCGTTGGTCCATGTAAAAGAGTCTTTAGTCTATGTCAAAGGAATGCCATATGTTTTAGTAAATAATATATGCTCTAACTCCCTTATATACAGTTAAAAGTCACTTCTAGAGCACTTATCTCACGGACAGCAACTGTGAGGGGTAATATTTGTTTATATGAGCTTGTCCATAAAGCTGACTCTACCTACAATCTAATGTGTATAGGGCCCTTCACGACAGTCTTGCCATGACAGTTGTCTGGGAAAACAACGTGCCCAAACTTTTTTTTTTCTCCAGGAGACCAGCGCTACAAAAGGTGTCTAGCAGCTACTTAGCCCCCTATTTCTATAGCAATAAACATGCATACTTAACCAATCAGAGCATGCATGTTTATGGTCGAAGTGTCCAGTGGGTGGATCTGTTGACCAAAACTGTGTGGCCAGCAGCTTAAAGCTGCTAGGGTAAATGGTATAAATCAATGAAAATCCACATATGTATTTCGTCCATAGAGCAGTCTTATCGTTTAGCATATGTAAACAAACAATATCCCTGTGCCATCCCATAAACAAGAGTACATCGTGTAAAATGTTATCTGATCCTTATTAATTAAAACATATAGACCTCGTTTAAATGTAGTTTTTTTTTCTATTGGCAAGGATCAGTAAGGCTGTGGCTACATTCAGACTTTTCATAAGTAACTGTTCACTGAATTACGTGAAGTAATCTTAGGCTGGGGTTCCACAGGGCAAATTTGCAGCAGGTTTTGCATGTATTTTTTTAAGCCAAAACCAGGAACGGAACCTAAACAGAAGAAAGGCCTTATAGGTCTGCTCTCCTGGATCCAATTTTGGTTTCTGTTTTTTTCACAGAAGCAATAGTGCTGACAACTATACTATTGTTTATGTGAAAAAAACTGAAAGCTAGCGGAACGAAAACAAACGGAAACCAACTGAAACAAAAAAAATACCATTGAAATCAATAGTGATGCAAACGGAGGCGATGCTTTCCATTTGGCTTTCCATTCATCTGTTTCTCTAGCGGAACAGATGAATGGAAATCCTAAACGGAAGCCAGCGCTTATGTGAACATGCCCTAAACTTGTTCCTTTAAAATCTTTTCCTATTCATGATGTGTTTTCTGTTTTTGAATACTGATTTATTATTTCCCGGACCGAACACACAGCGGGGAGCCGGGCTCCCAGCATCATAGTTATCTGTGACGGAACTACGTGGAAAACATGATTATAGTACGGGAAAGTTGTCCCGCAGCGAGGCAGTGACACCTAGCGTCATAGATAACTATGATGCTAGGAGCCCGGCTCCATGCAGTGTGTTCGGTCCGGGAAATGCGGCCGACATACGGACCGTATATCACCAACCAAACATGCTTGTGTGTGGGAGGCCTTACACAGAAACCTTTACTTCGTATTATGTGTTAGTATACGTTTGAAGATTTCCAAGACAAACTAATCTAGTCAGATCTAAGGGCCTGTTCATATCAGCGTTGCCCTTCCGTTGAGTGGTTCCGTCTGAGTTTTCCATCGGGTTAACCCCTCAACGGAAAGGCAAACTGAAACCTTAGCTTCTGTTTCCCTCACCATTGATCTCAATGGTGACGGGAACGTTGCTAATGGTTTTCGGCTTGTCACCGTTGTGACAGGGTTCCCTTGTTCTTGACTGGGTTAACTCGACGTAAACCTCAGACGGAACCCCTCAACGGAAGGGCAACGCTGATGTGAACACAGCCTAATATGTGAATCCTGTAAAATTATAGAATATATAGACATGTAGAGTAAAATACTCCATATGATATGCTGAAGTAGTGTATGTTCAGCTAAAATGCATGCCATGGAATAAAGGCTTTCCATGTTGGCAATGTGACACGCAGGAGGATCGTTACAGGTATATGTCTATACATACCTAGTGTTTGAAAGAAAGCATTCTTCCTGTTTAGTATAAGATTCATTTTAATTGTTTCCCTTGGGCTACTTCAGTGAACGTACACTAGGCCTGGTTAGTCTCAAAGACCCCTCCCAAAGCTAAGTGGCTTCAAGTAAAGCTGTGTGGTCTTGCTTTTTAAAGTCAGAATGATTCCATTAAAATGCCATCATGCTTCTGTAGAGTGACAAACCAAGTGGATTTCAGTCATGTCCTTTCAACAGTAATTATCTGATGTACTTTTCACAGTCGTCTTCATCCTTAGCAAACTGTGTTATTAAAGCTAGATAGATTTAAAAAAAAGAATCTAAATTTAAGAACAATTCCACCCACAGTGTATTTAAAATGCATTATGGGTATACTTGGATTTGAGACCATCATACTTTATTTCCAAATATCTCCAAGATAGACCATTTTTTTCCATGTGGGAAGCGAGATCTAATTTCTCTTTCTTGTGTGGGGGAAGGGTGGTAACGACCACCACAGAACCATTAAATACTGTTTCAGGGTGGTAGGGTTGTTTCTAAAACTACTTGGCTTTTACCCTTTGCATTCATTCTGCACTAGCACCAACTACTTTGATACATGCTTCTTCTGGTGCTAAAAAAAAATATATAGCTAATCCTAGAATGAACATCTCAGGAGCCTGTAGGCACATTGTCTGGCACCTTAAATTCCACACCGCAAGAAGGGCACGCCTTAAGTCGTGTATGACTTTAAAATGTTTGTCTGCTCATAAATAAAGCACATTGCGATGCATTTCTAGCTCCCTCTTCGGCCTTCCCTATGTCCCTCTTTGTCCTCCAGGCACATTGTGTCTATGGGTAAATCCTCATATTTTTTGGTTTAGTACTCTCCATAGTTTTAGTAATTAAATTTTTTTTTTTTTGTCCAAACATAGTGTAGATCAATAAATTTAAGGTTTCATTTAGCCTCTCTGAACCAAGTAACAGGATTTGGCCAGCATAAGAGCAACTTCGTACTGCCAAGCATATATTACTATTTTTACCTAAAGTAATTTAACTGAAAAAATATATCTTTCTACCTATTTAGTGTAGGAACTACAAGACTCTCTAGTATTTCTTGTTATAAAGCTATGGTCATCATTATCATGGCTTTCAAAATTTCACTTTTTGAAGATCCTTTATGTCCAGAAACTTCTTAATGTTTTCTAGCCATATTATTTATTTGTATTATTGTTCCTTTCTCGAGACCAGTATTATCACATCAGTGTAAAAAAGAACAGTTCTTTTCGCTGCCTTTTTTTGGAGGAAATAGTGGAAAGAATTTAAGAGAACGACTAAATTCATTATTTTGAAGATCTGCTTGTGTAGACTGTCTTAATAGTCAAGTGATATTATTGTTTTATATATATATATATATATATATATATATATATATATCTATATATAGATATATATAAAACAATAATATGTATGTATATATATATATATATATATATATATATGTTTAATATACATTATTGGCCACTTGCTTACATTGTAAACTTAAAATAGGACATGTATATCTGCTTGCCAATTATCTTCCAGTCATTCTTTAAGTAGTAACATTTACTTAGTTTGCATTGGGAAGTTTTGTTCTATGGGAACTAACCCAAAATAGCTTTGGAGAGAACGGATAATTTGTTTATGTTGTGGTGTATGTTCGCTGTATACATTGGGAAATGTTCCAGACATGTACACTGAACCTGTTCATAGCCTATAATGGGCTCGACCTATGCCAAGATTGTCCTTCTGGTATATGTTTGGGCAATATTCATCAGCATACCTTTTTTTCCACTGTCTTGATAGTTAATCACTTCATCACTGGAGTGTTTACCCCCCTTCATTACGAACCTATTTTGGCAGAATTTTTTAAATTTTTGCATTGCTGCATTCAGAGAGCCGTAACTTTTGTATTTTTCATCAATGTAGCTGTATAAGGGCTTGTTTTTTGTGCGATGAGTTGTATTTTTCAACGGCACCATTTTGGAGTATATATAATTTATTAGCTGACTTTTATTAATTATTTTTTGGGGGGAATGGAAAAAACGCAAATCTTTATTCAAGTATTTGTTCACTGAAATTTTCCCCGGGTTTAAATGTAAAATGGCTAATGTTCCAGACTATAAAAATGTATTGTGCAGTCATGGCTCCAATAAAATATGTTTTGAGCACATTGTATATCGCTATTGTACATAATAAATGTTTATCTTTTTTTTCGGTTTCATTTAGCGTTTTTACACAGCTATACATATTATAGGGTTGTATACTGTTCTGGCAGTAGTATTCATAGGATATTCATCTGACTCTCTAAGATCAGTGGTTGTCTCATAGTCTAGTTATTCGCCGTACATTATTAGATTATCTTAGTCCATGAAGTAAACTGAGATGAAGGGAGCGGGTGCTATGAGCTCCGATTACTGTGCTTGCTAGATAATCCTATTGTATTTATGCTTACAATTTTGTGGCTTTTCTTATACAAAGGGACGTGCTTTTCGCTACTAGACTCACAACTGTACAGAGACAGATGTGACATATATTACCGGATGGACACTATCTTGATGTAGGCATTTCACTTTCTAAAATCCCTTCTGTGCTGTTCCAATAAAACTGTAGATGATTTAATCGGATGCACGAAATCATTTTTACATCCAAGGTAGTCTGTAAATTATTTCCATTTAGTGGCTGCTGAAAAAAGAACACAGCAAACATTTGTTATATGCGTTCTGACCGATTATAGACAGTACTTGTATTTATGAATATCAGCAGGTTGATTTACATTTTTTTTTTACAAACATGGTTCATGTAACATTAAGGCCCCATGCACACGACTGTGCCCATAATCACAGTCCGTGATTACGGCCACGGACAGCGGTCCGCATTTGCGGGCTGTACTCCCATTACAAAGTATGGGAGCATGGTCCGTAACATGAAAAAATAGGACATGTCCTATTTTTTACGGAAGGTTTCTACAGCACAGACACCTTCTCGTAAATATACGGGAAGGTGTCCGTCGGCCATAGAAATTATGGGGTTCGTAATTACGGCCGAAATCTACGGTCGTGTGCATGGGGCCTAAGGGATGGTAAAAGTCCTGCTTTTCTTACTTTCCCATTTTTTGCCCTCGGTTAAGTGGCAACTCTGACTTGAGTGGCAGATCTGAATAACATGAGACAGACTGGTTGCTAGGGTGGTACTGCCTGGCATTTCATAGAAAAGACTTTGATTGGCAGAGTATCCTTAGCAACCAGAATGCTCGTCTCTTCATCTTAAAGAGAGCTGTGTTTTACTGTACTAAAAGCAGAGTAGAGAAAGAAGAAGTTTGGCAGCAGACCCACCATGCCATATCTCCTCCTAGGCTTTGGTATTAATCAGAAGTATTCTTAGATATAGTTTACATAAAGCATAAACATTAATTTTACCTTTTTTTAGAGACATAACAATTTCTTTTGTGAGCCCTGCCACTTTTCTTTCAGCCCATCAGCTGTGTCTTCTGCTCCATAGGCAGAATATGGCTACTGTACATGGGCTGGCTTTATTATTCGACATATAGTTTGGGTTAGGCCCTGTTCATATCACATATTTTCTCTACTTAGACACCCGACGTACAAGCTAAATGCATCCAAAGGGCTCCATTAGTCCGACGGGGGCCAACATTGTAACCTTTTGGCTAGTATATGTCAGTATAACTTTTTTTTTTTTGTAAGGAAGACTACGCTATTCCATCCTGATGGATCTTACATATACCGCGCTGTATTTGTGTTTTTTGTTTTTTTTAACGAGCCTATTGATAGCATATGCCACTGTATGGCATAAGTCACAGGTTTAGATTTAATGTATACGCTAAGGTCTTTTCAACAACCTTTGATGATGTATTACGTTAAATGGATACCATTATAGTATGGGCAACGGATACGTTAAACAGATGCCAAATAGTGGCATCTGATGCTCATAGACTATAATGGATATGTCATGAACTTGCATGTCCCCAGTTCACAACGTATCCGTTTAACAGATACCATTAAAGTCTATGGTGACAGATGACATTGTTGGGCATGCGTCACAACCTACGTTTAACATATGTGTTGGGAGCTTTTTCCCGACCTATATGTCAAATGTAAATGTGAACATAGCGTATGAGAGTAAATATGAACTCACTGCAATATATTTACTTTAATGTTTTCTGTTGATGTCTCTCCTTCGAAAGTTTGCTGACCAATTTGCAGACAGTGGCCACCAACATGATTTTTTGCTGTGCCATTCTTCTGATGGGTTATTGGCTCTGTGCTGGGTCTTTGTCAGCAGCAACATATCCACACTCCACATTTCCCCTTAGCTTACCTCCTGTCGGGTCTACTCTCTGTTCCAGCAGCCTGCTTCTCATTTGCTAGCATTGCTCAAGTAACTGTCATCAGTAACGTTCAGCTTCTGAAACATTTTAGGGGCTGATTGATCCTAATGACCACCAGTTATGTGTTCCAATACTGCAGACTCACAACATATAATGTAACATTGCCAATATACTATACTGTTCGCATTCTCTGCAAGTCTGAAAATCGTCTTTGTCAGGCAGAACAGTTTGGATGTATTTGGGTAGCGCTTAGTACTATACAGGTTTTATATTTAGTCGGTGATTGATATGCCATACCTCCATGTGACCACTTATAGTATACGGTTGTTTTAGTCTTTTAAATATCATATTGAATGAAGACCTGTAAACAGAATATACAGATGTGGAACTACATTCAAATATAAGGAGTTTTATGATTATAGATCACGGTTAATAATTTATTTTAGACTGTGAGCTTGAATGGGCTAGACTTTCTCCTACTGTACCGTATCTTGGAACTAACATTTCAAACTGTTTTTGCATGGAAAATTATATTTGTATGTGCTTTTACCCCCATTTTGTAGAACACCATACTATTGTATGGTGATGATAGTAGTATTTTATCCCCTTTGTTTTGACCCGCCTCTTCTATGTACGCCAGTGTACTGTACTTATAGCAGAGCTATATATTAGGAATAACTTTTACATATTGGACTAAAAAAATGTACGGTATTTGTATTTGTGGTATATATGATAAAAATACATAAAATGTCTTAGGGCCAGTTCACATCAGCATTGCCCTTCCATTGAGGGGTTCCGTCTGAGGTTTCCGTCGGGTTAACCCCTCAGCGGAAAGGCAAACTGAAATCTTATGGTGATTGAAACGTTGCTAATGGTTTCCGTTTGTCACCAATGTGACAGGGTTCAGTTGTACTTGACGGAATCAATAGCGTAGTCGACTGCGCTATTGATTCCATCAAAACAACAGATCCCTGTCACAACGGTGACAAATGGAAACCTTTGCCAATGTTTCCGTCACCATAGAGATCAATGGTGATGAAAACGGAAGCTAAGGTTTCCGTTTGCCTTTCCGTTGAGGGGTTAACCCGATAGAAACCTCAGACGGAACCCCTCAACGGAAGGGCAACGGTGATGTGAACACAGCCTTACATATATAGGAGTCCTCATTTATTGTACTTCGTGTATTATTCACAGCTTAAATTTGCTTTGTAATGATTTTTGCAGACCATTAGTTGTTTAGCTTTGTTCGGTATATATAGAGTAAAATCTTAATACTTTAAAATGAATATGTTTAACCCTTAATGACGAGTGATGGATATATATCCGTCACGAGCAGGTGCTGATTTCTGCATTGTTAAGGACGCGGCCTATTTTGGCCTCCCAATTTTTTCCAAGAGCCATAGTTTTGTTTTTTATTTTTCTGTCAACATATTTGGATGAGGGCTTGTTTTTTGCAGGGCAAGTTTTATTTTGCACCATTTTGGGATATATAAATGTAATGTGTAACATTTAATATATTTTTTTCAGAAATGTTGCCATTGTTTTTAGCGTTTTGTTTTTATGGCGTTGACCATGCGGTATAAAGGGTGTAAATTAACATTATTCTGCGAATCCGTACGATTACGGTGATACCAAATTGTTATAGTTTTTTTTATGTTTTACTACTTTTGCACAATAGAAAAAACCCTTAATAAAAATGATGTTTTTGTGTCGTCATACACTGAGAACCAGAACTTTTTTTATTTTTCTGTTGAGAGAGCTTGTCAGGCTTATTTTTTGCAGGATGAGTTGATGTTTTCATTGGTACAATTTTGGGGCCTTTTTGTTAGCTTTTTATTGGGTTTTTTTTAATAGGGCGGCGCGGTTTTGTGTCTTGCGAAGTTCACTGCCACTAATCCTTTTATAGTTTGGATTACTACGGACATGGCACTACTCATTATGTCTACTTTTTTTTTTTTACATAATAAACCATTTTTTTTTTTATTACGATTTTTAAACATTTTCTTTAACTTTAAAAAAATATATATTACATTTAGTCCACCGAGGGGGACTAAACTATGCGATCAGTCGATCGCTCATCTGATACACTGCAATATTTCTGTATTGCAATGTATTATGCCAGTCAGCTCTGCCTAATAAGTGTCCTAAGTTGGCAGACCTGGGGAAAATTGTAAGGTGTCCGGCTGCCATAGCAACCCATCAGCACCCCACGATCACGTCAGAGAGGGTCGATAGGCTGACATATGGAGCCCTCTCCCTCTGAAACCACTAAGATGACAGTCGCTATTGACAGTTGCATCTAATTTGCTGATTGGCCGGGATCTAAGTTTTCTTTGATCCCCGCCGTCAGAGCGAGGTGTTGGCTGTATAATATAGACGGCACCCACAAGTACCTCCACCCCCGTCATGACGACAATTTGCAGGAACGTCTTCGTTCCCATCAAGTAATAGAACATCATTGGATGTTAAGACTACTACACCGTGCCCAAAGGATGTTGCTAGACAAGGGAAGGCAGCCTTGCTGAGGCAGAGATCTACAGTAATATTACAAAAGGTTCTTAAGCTATATCGTAATATAAAGGGTTTTTTTCACACAAAAAACATCTTCCAATATTGTAATTTTTTTGTGATCTGTATTACCCCTTTACCCATATCCCTTTTCTGTACATTCCCTCATATCCCATTTACTTGTTTTTATAAATCCAAAAATAAAGATTTAACAAAAAAGGAAAGAAATGACCTAGGGTGCTATTTTCACATGATGACTTTGATTTTTGACAAACCTATATGTTCCAATCACATTGTTAGGTCTCTTTCACATGCCAGTATTTTGGTCAGTATTTTGCTTGAGTATTTGGAAGCCAAAACCAGGAGTGGCTCCGAAAGACGGAAGAGGTGCAAATCTTTCCATTATACTTTTTCTATTTATGATCCCCTCCTCGTTTTGGTTTATAAATATTGATGCAAAATACAGATGTGTCCTGTCTTAGTCCTCGTTCACATGTGTGTTGATATTTCCTTTGTTCTGCTCCGTCAGAGGAGCAGAACAAAAAAATACTGGAATCGCCAGTTTCGTTGTGCCGGTTCCTTGGTTTTACCCGAAACAATAGCGCTGCGTGTAGTTTTCAGTATTTTTGTCCAGATCTGCAACAGAAATCCCTAATGTAGCCTCCAACACAGATGTGAATGAGGCCTTACCTTTCCTCATATCTCAACATATCCGGATATGTGTTGCGTAAGATGACCAGCTTTAAAATAAGACATGATTTTGCGATACTCTGTCTGAAGAGGTCTTTGCTATATGTGTCTGTTTGGCCACCCGGTGGTTGTGATGTGCGTTGCAGTCTGTCAAGGTTTGTAATAGCATGTTGGGATATTGTATTGAATTTTTTTCATGAGACATAGGAGTCGTCATCATCATTCAAGCAAAGGTAAGGGTGGACATCTGTCACTGTGGTAGTAATTAACATGTGAAGTAATCTGTATTCTATTTTTAAGTTCTAAAGTATTTAGCGTTACATACATTCCCTTGACCCTCCAATCTCATATAATTTTTTTATACCTTTTAATTTTTCTACCTAGAATATCAGGCCAATACCATATCCTCTCATATTTGATCAATGCAGTTGCTTATTTATTGGTAAGCCGCACACCTTTTGCACAGTCAGACTGCCCTATGATTATTTGGACCTGTAGCATGAATGTGTCCAAGCATACTATGCGGGCAATGATGTCGTTTATGCCCTATGTATATTTGAAAAAATATATAACAGAACAATATTGCATCTGTTCACTTGAGAAAAATAAGCATTTGTAGCTTTAAAGGGGTTGTCCCACAAAACACATGTATCCCCTATCCACAGGATAGGGTAAATATGCGTGATCGCTGGGGGGCCGACCACCGAATGTCACCCAAAGTGCTCCATAAGAATAGAGCGCAGGTGCGCATGCTCGACCAGCTCTTCATTCATTTCTATGGAGCTGTCGAAAACAGTGGTCCCATAGAAATGTATAGAGAACTGGTCATTCATGAGCACCAGCGCTCCATTCTCATGGAGCACTTCAGAGGACGTTTGGTCCCCCGTTCTCCTTATCGCTGGGGTCCCAGCGGTCGGACCCCCAGTGATCACACATGTATCCCCTATCCACAGGATACATGTGTTTTCTGGTACAACCTCTTTAAATATGTAGTAAACGATTATGGCGTTTGCTCGATATTGCTAAATATCAGTGGAAATATTTTGATGATTGGCCCTGTCAGCATGACTCATTACAAAACCCCAGACATGACAGAATAATAGAAACCGCTGTAAAACCTTACAGCTGGAATCGGTATGCCGAATATCAATGGAAACTGAATTTCTGACTTACATTTACCCATAGACTGTTCTTCTTTATAATTAATCAGTCATATCTGTCTTTAGTGTTACTATATTATAGTCCTCTATCCCACACCATAAAGTGGGAAACTCAATCGCTGCAAAAGCTTTTATTCAGTACCTGGAACTCCAGGAATATCTATTTATTGTATTTTTAATTCATTATAATAAGGGACATTATTGAGTATGCTATATATTTATATAAATTTAGGGGCAATTCTCGCTAAAAAGGGAAAGTGCACACCCTTACACAAAAAAAAAACACAAAAAAAAACAACTATGCAAATTGGCCAGAAAAATTAGCAATTGGATTGGAACAGGTGGCATACACAGGGTACCAAAACATTTATTTTGAGATGTTGGGAATGCGTCTGAATACTCTACTCACGCTTTTTTAACCACATGGTTAGACCCGTGAGATCATACTCACTATATTCATAGTAGTTCCCTTATATCAGCCTCATAGTAGTCCTCACATTAAAAGATTCATTGTAGTCTCGTAATAAGTCACAACCCAGTTCCGTGCTGCCATTCTGCTCCCACCTACAATGTCAGGAACCTGGACCTCACATGCCAGTATCCTTCGGCATCTGTTGAATGCAATTCCCTCTTTTAGGAGCTAATGTTTGTTTAGCAAGGGGACAGTATTTGGTACAAGGTCTTATATAGAGACAAATATCATATCTGCCAAAATGCTGCCCCTCTGCATTCGGGAAAGGGCTTCACATGATGCGAACTTTGGGTATATGCAATGTGCCTTTCTTTCTGCTACTTTATATATTGGAACATTTCTTGTGCAACCAAACGATTATTTCTTAATATGACTCTTTCAGGTAACATTACTCAGCAATAAGATCTCTATAAATCTAGCTCTGTGATGGGTATTGGTTATGTTGATCAATAACTGCTTTTAAGAGCAAGCTCTTCGCATTTGCTTGCTTTTAAAGGTCCATGTAGAACAAGCAATACCGCATTCACTTGGAAAAAAAAGTCTACAGGTCAAAGAGCTGTAAATCTTTCTAAGTACTCTGCGTACTGTATATGTATTTCAAGAACAAGAGTACTTGTAATAGGTTTGATCACAGGAGTGATGCTGCAGAAGAGTCATTGACCATTTCTATATGAAGTTATACTCAATGGCATAATCTAAGTAAATAGAAGAATTATATTCATTTGATTAATCATTACAGAAACCAGTAAAAAAAACAATAAACCAACCTGGTGTCTCCCAAGATCTTTGTTCTAGCGATCATTCATTTATGACCTATACTATAAATATTGTGTGTAAATAGTGGAAAACCCCAGTATTTTGGTGATCCTTGTACTATAGCATCTGTTCCATCTTTACAATAATAGGGTATCAGAAAAGGAATCTAGGCACAGATAATAGTAACATATTGGTGTCTGTGTTTACTATGGTATAGTTATGACTTTTCCCGACCTTGTAGTGCAGAGCTGTGGTAGCCCCCTCTGATCTTTTAGTGGAGGCCCTCATATGTGAAAGCCAACCAAAAGCACTTTCCCACTGACATGACTGCCAGTCCTCCCTTACCTTAGCTCTGACCTGTGTTTTCGGCCCTTGACCACAATTTTAAAGTGATTGGCCTTTTTCTACTAAAATCTCCAAAATGCCCTTAAAGAGGCTCTGTCACCAGATTTTGCAACCCCTATCTCCTATTGCAGCAGATCGGCGCTGCAATGTAGATAAGAGTAACGTTTTTTTTGTTTTTTTTTAAACGAGCATTTTTGGCCAAGTTATGACCATTTGTATATTTTTGCAAATGAGGCTTTCTAAAGTACAACTGGGCGTGTTTAAAGTTAAAGTACAACTGGGCGTGTATTGTGTATGTACATCTGGGCGTTTTTACTTCTTTTACTAGCTGGGCGTTGTGAATAGAAGTGTATGATGCTGACGAATCAGCATCAGCCACTTCTCTTCATTACCACCCAGCTTCTGGCAGTGCACAGACACACAGCGTGTTCTCGAGAGATCACGCTGTGACGTCACTCACTTCCTGCCCCAGGTCCTGCATCGTGTCGGACGAGCGAGGACACATCGGCACCAGAGGCTACATTTGATTCTGCAGCAGCATCGGCGTTTGCAGGTAAGTCGATGTAGCCTCTGTCGCCTGCTGCCGATGTGTCCTCGCTCGTCCGACACGATGCAGGACCTGGGGCAGGAAGTGACGTCACAGCGTGATCTCTCGAGAACACGCTGTGTGTCTGTGCACTGCCAGAAGCTGGGTGGTAACGAAGAGAAGTGGATGATGCTGATTCGTCAGCATCATACACTTCTATTCACAACGCCCAGCTAGTAAAAGAAGTAAAAACGCCCAGATGGACATACACAATACACGCCCAGTTGTACTTTAACGTTAAACACGCCCAGTTGTACTTTAGAAAGCCTCATTTGCATAAATATAAAAATGGTCATAACTTGGCCAAAAATGCTAGTTTTTAAAAAAACAAAAAGTTACTCTTATCTACATTGCAGCGCCGATCTGCTGCAATAGGAGATAGGGGTTGCAAAATCTGGTGACAGACCCTCTTTAACCTCTGTGTTGAGTCATAGGTACCCTTAACTACCCCCATTGTTTATCCCTGTGCTGCATTTTAAGGTCCACTTCTCCCTCTTGTTCAGAGATGTAAACAGTGGACGGCGCCGGTGATCCCATCCATAGGACTTAAGTTGGCGGCGGTCATGTGCTTTACTCACATGACCGCCAGCTCTTCTGTGCTGTACAATGGCTGAATGCATTCAGCGCATGTGCATATTCAGACCGCCACTATATATGCGCATGCACTTAATGCGTTCACCACTGGGACTGTAGGGCAGGCAGCCTGGAAGGCAGTCATGTGGGTAGATCAACATGATTGTTATCATCCTGAGAGCTATGGACAGGATTACAGGCACTGTCCACTGTTTACACATCTGTGCCGGGGGAGCAGGGGAACTTCAAATGCAGCACAGGAGTAAGTCATTGGGGTACTTAAGGGTGACTTTGTCTCAACACAGCAGTTGAGAGCATTTCAGTGGAAAGTGGCCAACCTCATTAACGGATTAAGAACAGAAGATATATTTAAATGGAAAAACTGTATACAGTGAAGGAAATAAGTATTTGATCCCTTGCTGATTTTGTACATTTGCCCACTGTCAAAGACATGAACAGTCTAGAATTTTTAGGCTAGGTTAATTTTACCAGTGAGAGAGAGATTATATTTAAAAAAAAAACAGAAAATCACATAGTCGAAATTATATATATTTATTTGCATTGTGCACAGAGAAATAAGTATTTGATCCCTTTGGCAAACAAGACTTAATACTTGGTGGCAAAACCCTTGTTGGCAAGCACAGCGGTCAGACGTTTTTTGTAGTTGATGATGAGGTTTGCACACATTTTAGATGGAATTTTGGCCCACTCCTCTTTGCAGATCATCTGTAAATCATTAAGATTTCGAGGCTTTCGCTTGGCAACTCGGATCTTCAGCTCCCTCCATAAGTTTTCGATGGGATTAAGGTCTGGAGACTGGCTAGACCACTCCATGACCTTAAGGTGCTTCTTTTTGAACCACTCCTTTGTTGCCTTGGCTTTATGTTTCGGGTCATTGTCGTGCTGGAAGACCCAGCCACGAGCCATTTTTAATGTCCTGGTGGAGGGAAGGAGGTTGTCACTCAGGATTTGACGGTACATGGCTCCATCCATTCTCCCATTGATGCGGTGAAGTAGTCCTGTGCCCTCAGCAGAGAAACACCCCCAAAACATAATGTTTCCACCTCCATGCTTGACAGTGGGGACGGTGTTCTTTTGGTCATAGGCAGCATTTCTCTTCCTCCAAACACTGCGAGTTGAGTTAATGCCAAAGAGCTCAATTTTAGTCTCATCTGACCACAGCACCTTCTCCCAATCACTCTCAGAATCATCCAGATGTTCATTTGCAAACTTCAGACGGGCCTGTACATGTGCCTTCTTGAGCAGGGGGACCTTGCGGGCCTTGCAGGATTTTAATCCATTACGGCGTAATGTGTTACCAATGGTTTTTTTGGTGACTGTGGTCCCAGCTGCCTTGAAATCATTAACAAGTTCCCCCCGTGTAGTTTTCGGCTGAGCTCTCACCTTCCTCAGGATCAAGGATACCCCACGAGGTGAGATTTTGCATGGAGCCCCAGATCGATGTCGATTGACAGTCATTTTGTATGTCTTCCATTTTCTTACTATTGCACCAACAGTTGTCTCCTTCTCACCCAGCGTCTTACTTATGGTTTTGTAGCCCATTCCAGCCTTGTGCAGGTCTATGATCTTGTCCCTGACATCCTTAGAAAGCTCTTTGGTCTTGCCCATGTTGTAGAGGTTAGAGTCAGACTGATTAATTGAGTCTGTTATACAGGCAATTTAATGTCTTTAATGCAGGCACCAAGTTGTCTTTAATGCAGGCACCAAGTTGATTTGGAGCGTGTAACTGGTCTGGAGGAGGCTGAACTCTTAATGGTTGGTAGGGGATCAAATACTTATTTCTCTGTGCACAATACAAATAAATATATATAATTTTGACTATGTGATTTTCATTTTTTTTTTATATATATAATCTATCTCTCACTGGTAAAATTAACCTAGCCTAAAAATTCTAGACTGTTCATGTCTTTGACAGTGGGCAAACTTACAAAATCAGCAAGGGATCAAATACTTATTTCCTTCACTGTATAATGGTATTACTACAGTTTCCCGTTAAAGTTTGATATAGTTGTATTTCCCTGTAGTAAACGGTACCATGCAGTGTTCCTACTTTGCGCTAGTTGGGGCTTGAGGATATAGGTAAGTTATATGGGTATAGAACGAGAGGGGTTCTGCTACTCTCTTCTATGCTGGATGGTTTTTTTTACTTCACAGACCTGGTATGTGCCGTTTGAAGTGGTTTATATTTTCAGACTCAAATGGCTGCTTTTGCAGCTCCTTCTATTTGCTTCTTCTAAAAGCACCAGTCCATGAGATGCCGGCATGTAACTGAGTGCACCGCTGCCAAGAAGGGCCAACTCTTTAAAGGTGTATACGTCATAATTTAAAAAATGCAATCCAAGACATGGCACTGGTGAATGGTCTGTTATATTACTATATCAGCAAGTGTGTGTGTGCGTGTGAGCGCGCCTGTGTGTGTGCGGGTGTGTGTGTGTGTGTGTGTGTGTGTGTGTGTGTGTGTGTGTGAGAATTTACATGTAAAACTTGGGAACTAGGGGAATTAGACACCTTGGCATATTGCAGTTTTTCATTGAGCATTAATGCATTTTGACTTCTTAGATGTCCAGAACAAATGGAGTCAATTTTGTGTCTTCCTGTATATACAAAAACATTGTCAAATGTAATGTATTTTCCCTAAGCAAAAATAATTATAGAATTGCAATGCCATTCATCTCTGCATGACAATGTTTTGTAGCCATGCATTAATAATAATTGCATTCCCTGTGTTTACAATCTCTGTGCTGCCAATTTGCTATAATAAGAGTTTGACAGAGTTGAAAGAACCAATATATTTGCATTGCAAGATTTACCTTTTTAAACTTTATATTCCCATTGAGGAAATTTGTTTGACATCTGATTCATAAGAACTGTGTATTTTATTTTGTATTTTTACAACTAAGGCTCTGTTTACATTGGCACTGTGTTATGTGCTTTCGGGTTTCTAGTTCAATATTAGAGTAGTCTGCAGGTATATGCCATTAATGGATTATATACAAGAATATATAAATGTTGATAAAATACATATTCGATTAAATATAAAAATGTTTCTGCTTGAAACTTCATCAACAGTAATGCAATACCGACATGACGTGCTCATGAAATACACGCCAAATGCATGTGTTAGGATATACAGGGTGGGCCATTTATATGGATACACCTAAATAAAATGGGAATGGTTGTATACATGTAAGAATAAAGTAACATTAAAACCAAGCACACCATTGTTTTTCTTGTGAAATTCTCGATAAGTTTGATGTGTCACATGACCCTCTTCCCATTGAAAAAACTAAAGTTGGATACAAAATGGCCAACTTCAAAATGGCCGCCATGGTCAACACCCAGCTTGAAAAGTTTCCCCCCTCCCATATACTAATGTGCCACAAACAGGAAGTTAATATCACCAACCATTCCCATTTTATTTAGGTGTATCCATATAAATGGCCCACCCTGTACATTATTTGCTTGTGTGCCTTTGTCCTAGGAGCAGCAGTAAACCAAGTTTTATTTTATGTGAGACATTTATAATAGGATTTCTCATTGACTGAGGGAAAAACAAACATTTACCGAAATGTCACATTTTTAAAAGGTTGTAGTGTGGAAATGAGATGAAGAGTGATGAAAATTCGGGAAATGATGGGATGAAAGGAAGTCATATTTTTGTTCCGTCAGTGTGTAACTTAACTCTGTTCCATTTATATTCTCTTTGATCTTGCAACTGTTCATGTAGATTCATCACCGCAGTAATATGTTCTCCTCCCCTCGCTTGTCCGTGTTGGAAGTGCATTCATTGTCGTATGCTCGGTGTCTGGGACAACCATTGTGTTCATGTTAGCCTGGATGTAATGCAAACTGTAGAATTCTAGAACAAGAGTATCTGTGGGATTATTTGTACTGATGTTTTAATAGAACAAAATAATTTAAGGTTATTAAATAAAGGCAATGGTTTTTATTCCGTGTACAAGGGTTAATACTGTCCAAAGTTTATCAATAAGTAATCATATTCATTGAGCGTCTTTGCACTTTTTTGCTACACATTGGGGGAGTTTTTTTTTTTAC
Organism: Rhinoderma darwinii; assembly: GCF_050947455.1. Classification (NCBI taxonomy): domain Eukaryota; kingdom Metazoa; phylum Chordata; class Amphibia; order Anura; family Rhinodermatidae; genus Rhinoderma; species Rhinoderma darwinii. The sequence goes on from NC_134687.1 coordinate 392,488,346, forward strand.
AACGAATGCAAATTTTATTTTCAAAATGGTCTCTAAAAATGGTTGCTATGGGCAACATCCCCACTATTCACCTACGCTAGATTTGATAAATCTCCCCCATTATGTATTAGAGACCTGGATGAGTGTGATGGGCATTATACAGAGGCTTAGTGCTTGTTGGTAGAGCCATGGATGTTCAGGAGTCAAGGTGGTGGCGCACAGTCCACGACCGTCTAGGTGGGTCGATATCCCTATTTCAGTGACATAATATTCTTTATCGTTGGCGTGAAAACAGGGAATGTGAGAAAGGGTCTAAGTATCTTTTCTATACTTCTTTCCATGTTTCATCCAGTACATTGCATTAATTTCCTAGTGTTCTTCAATACTTTACACTTATCTGATGTACATTTGCCAATAACGTTAGTGAAACTCTGTATTGCTAAATGTATGGCTTTGTACTGTATAATTGGAATCAATAATATGTTCACATTTTGTGGGTCAAGTTAATATGGTTTTAGTAGCTTTTTATTTAGTTCACCATGAGACAATCCTTTATGGTCACTGGCTAAACTTGTTTTTTTATGTAACATTGGAAGGTCAGAAGTTGTATTACAGCATAGAAATGACCCTCGTAACGTGTTCTGTGGACTACCAATAGTTCAGTTACAAACCTGAGTCACTGCTACCCAGAATAGCTCCCAGTGGTGCGGAGGAACTGTCACTTTTAATCCCTAGTACAAATGTTACATAAAATGACTTTCTACCCATCCCAGGAATGCATGCTTTCAATAAATATAGCTGATTGATGCTTTTTATAGATCTTGTGCTCCTTGAGTACACACATACAGCTATTTTCCACAGATTACTTTACAGACATTCGCTAATACAACCTTTTCCCGCTCGCTGCATAGTCTTCTGTAAAAGGTCTGAATCAAAAGACATTTCAAAACATTTTAGCGTGCTGTTTCGAATCAAAGAGTCGCTCCACGTCTAAGTTATTTTTCTGGATAATCAGTGTTTAAACCATGAAAGAGTATTTCTGCATCTAACTTATTTATACAATGATAAAAGCAGCATCCTTGTATAATACATCCTTGTAAAAATACAGGGGTGACAACTTTTTTTTTTAGAGATTTTAATGCTTAGATTTATATTTTTGACTTTGGAGGAGCACCAAATTCAGACAGCGTGCAGCCTGGGGTTACTTCTACACAACTAGAATTTGTACTTTTGCATAGGAGTGGAGTGATCACGCTATAGGCATCACATAGCGAATGGAGGGTAACTTTAATGCTACATTGTCTGCACCTATTCATTGAGGAGTTAAGATTTAGAGAGCATTTCTGAGTGAAATTGACTGTCCTACATCCATTACTTTACACATTTAATGTAGTATTACTAGTCATCTATATAAAGGTTATTCTTGCCATGTTTCTGTTGACTTGTGGGTCACTAGTTTGGATATTTCAAATGCTGTGAAAATCGCAGATTTTGTATATTTTAAAATAATCAAAAAATTGGAATTATACGAAATCAAGCCATTCGGTATTTACTGACTGAAGAAAGTAATAAACAGTTTCTGAAACCTAGAAAGTATTGTCGCTATGCAGTTTTTCATAATTTTTTGTAATCCTAAAACTTATATGGATGCAGGCGCAGCTGACTTGAGTTTACCTGTTATAAAATTAGGTTTGTCATTGAGTGCAGTACCCATTAAAATTAATGGGAGACCATGTAATACATAAACCCTGTGAGTCCACCAGAGCGGGAGTCACTCTACCAGCAGCTCTCCACCCTGGTGGGCCCCCTCTATGATGTCCGTATGCCCTACTATGGCATATGGAAAGGGTTATCCAGATGGAACACAGAGTTATTCTACAATTTAAATAATAAATTCAGCTCCGCTACATTAGTATCTCATTGTACTCCATAAATATATTAAAAAAATCATTATTTGCAATGATTAGAAATTTAGAAGTATTAGAGCAAGTCTAATGGTGGCTTCACACGCAGCTTGTTTAGCAAAAATGACATGTTTTTTGTGGTGCTCTTTCTGGGGTTTTTTCGCTGTGATTTGGCTGCAAAAAACATATTTGTTTTCCCTTAAAAAAAAAAAAAGCGTTAATGTGTGTTTTTTTATTTTTGTGGCCTTCTTTTCGACTAAATCATGTGTTGCAAAGAGGAATTTTTGTATCACATAATCTTTTAATCACATGATTTGCAATGTGAAAATGCCACATAAACAAATAGAGGTAGTGAAACACAATATTTGATGAAATGGCAGAAAAAAATGCATGTACCATTTTACCCAAAAACATTTTACGTTTTTTAGATGCGTTTTTTGCTTAAAAAGCCGTGACACATCAAGTGTATGTGAAAGAAGCCTTAATAAGGACAATTGTCCAGCATAAAGTGGTGTTCCGCTCAGCAGCAGAAGCTCTCAGAATTTAGGATTAATTACATTCTTACACCTTAAGATCTTGACTTTAAGGTATGTCAAAGATGTGGGTGATCATATCAGAAATGTTGATGGATTGTGGGTTAACTATAGTCGGGATAGCAGTGAAGTATTTCTGGGTTATTGTAATGTCGGGGTAGGGAAACAGACAAGTGAGCCCTAATCTACCCGCCACTCAGTCCCTGCCTACTTGCAACGACCCGCCCTAGGCGATGGGGTACAACTGGGTGACGGTCCCTACACTGAATAGGTGCACGACAGACAAACAGACAAGGGTACAAAGAAGCCAGGGAAATGGGGAAGTTGCCCACGGGAATACCGTGAGCAACAAGCGAGGTGAACGAGTCAAACCAGGAGATGAGCGAGGTACAGAAACTCAGAGCAGAAGAGTGGTCAGAAAAGCCAAGGTCAATCACAAGCAGAGGACCAGTAGTTCAAGAAGCTGCAGCAGGGCCAGGAAACAAACAGAGAAGAATCACAAGCAAAGGAGGAACAGGAAAGGCAGGTATAAATAGACAGAGGGCGGGAGCTAGCTCCGTCTGGCTAGGCTGTGATAGGCTCTCCCACTCCTAAGCCTGCCATCCTGGGTGGTGGAAGATGGAGTCAGTCTCACAGACATAGAAGCAGGTGCAGACTGATTACCTATGGGCGTCGACACAGAAGTTGTGTCTGGCAGATCCTTTACAGTTATCTTTCCTTTTTAATCATTGGATCATGGTTTCAATATTAATTTATTAAACCTTATAATAAAGAAAAGATCTGACGGAATCCTCCATATCGTCTGTGGGCTAAAGGAAACCATGTTAGCTGCTTGTCCAAAAAGCTGATCATGTAAGTGAAGGAGGACAAGCACCTTGTCTCTTTAGATTTAGCTCACCTTATTTACGCATATCGCTATCCCACACAATATTTCATTTTCATATTTTTTACTACCTGTAACTAGGCTTTAGATTTGACAGACATGTAGCATTTGATCCATACTTATACATTTAGAACACTAGCAATGTTCTTGATTAAAGCTGTAATGTAAATGTATCGCTTTAAGGACACAGTAGCATAAATCAGGTTGTGGGATTCCTGGCATGTGGGATCTTGTGTGCTTTCAGTCTGGCTTGAGTAATCCCAGAAGGGACAGGTACAAATCATACTAATGAGCTTCTCCGTAAATATAAATTATGCTTCTGTCTCCCACTCAGCTCGGAGAATTTCTTAACTACATCTGTTCAGTTTTTATATGTATTTTTGTATCGCTACAGCAGAACAGAAGCCCCACTAACAGTTATTATAACACATAATATAAGTTATCAGTCTTGTTTGTGGATTTTACAAAATGATTCAATGTTTTTAAAAATCTGTTTAGAAAAATGGATAATACATCCTTCAAAGCAGGGAAATACTGAAAGCACACATTTATGTAATAAAAGATGGGTATCTAAAATAATAATACAACTATGTATTCTGTGTTAGGCCTCTTTCACATCTGCGTTGGAGTCTCCTTTAGGGTCCACCGAGGCAGATCTGGCCAAGATTACCGAAGACAATAGTGCAGCATGCTGCGCTATTGTCTCCGGTAAAATCACGCCCCCCCCCCCCCTCGACGGAACCTATTAAAGTCAATGGGTTCCATTGGCCGGCGGCGGTATCCGTTGTGCAACGGAACTGTTGCTTCCGTTATTCCCTTGTTCTGCTCCTCTGACAGAGCAGAACCATGGAACACACCGATGCTGGTGTGAACTAAGCCTTAGCCACTGCTGTATTATCTCTACAGACACAGTGTGAGGAGTAACTGTGGGGGGACTGATGTATTAAATATTTCTAATATGAATCTATATTCACCTGTAAAGGTGCTGTCACATAGCATCCTATGTTGTATCGTTGTGTACCCCGGGAAGTTATAATTAAGTCAACATTTTAATGCAATATTGTAAGCGATGACATCCGTAATTCTTCATTCTGTAGTTGTTAGTCAGCTCTAAAACATAAACCTACACTCAAATTCCCTTAACCACCGCCCACCGTCTTTTAACGGCAGGCGGTGCAGGTGCTTAGTCTACAGCGACGTCTTTTGGCGTCGCTGTAGAAGAAGCTGATGAGCGCTCATGTGAGCGTTCATCCTCTAAGCAGGAGCTGTAACTGACCGCTCCTGATCTTAGTACAGCCTGCTGAATACAGCTGGGGTCGGAAAACATTCGGACCCCAGCTGTTTTAACCCTTTGATTGCCGCGGTCAGTGACGGCGGCAAGATCAAAGGGAACTCCCCGCTTTATTCTCGTCATCGGAAACCCGGAGACGTGATCAAACACTGGGGAATCCCTCTGCAGTCAGCCTTGGGGACCTACAAAGGACCCCAGGGCTGTCTGTTCAGTAAGCCTGCTGTTCGGGCACACTATGTGCTGCCCTAACAGCAGCCTGTGTCATAGTGACACAGTATGATGTATTAGCATACAGGAGTATGCTAATACATTACAAGTAAAAAATAAAGTTATAAATAAAGTTATCCCTTAATGGGATTAAAAAAGTAACAAACAAAAAAAATAAATACATTTAAAAAAAAAGTTAAAAAAAAGTTATTATTTTGCATAAAAAATATTTGATTGCCCCTACACTAAATAAAAACTAAAAACCTACACATATTAGGTATCTGAACGACCATAATAACCTGAAGAATTACTCTAACGGGTTATTTAGCATGAAATATGAACGGGATAAAAAATAAACGAGAAAAACGATGGCGATAATCGCTTTTTCTAATACTCAAACTGTAAAAATATTTTTTTCCTACTTCCAAACTATGAAAAAAAATAATACCATTTCTCCCGCATAAAACAAGGCCTCATACGGTCACGTCAATGAAAAAATAAAAAAGTTATGGCTGCTGAAATGCAGAGCGGTAAAAACTGAAAAATGTAGCTGGTCATTAAGAGCTTTTCAGGCCCGTTCATTAAGGGGTTAATCCACCATCCAATAGTTCAGAATTCTGGTAGTGCAGCACTTTTCTGAGACAGAACTGCAAATTATTCTGAAATCTCACAGGAACAGAATAAGAAGACTGCAGAGAAATTGAGACCTGTTTCATTCTCATCTCAATATTTTATTTTAGTATGTCAATGGCTATTCAACGATCAAGAATATTTCATAATCTGTCAAATCTCGTTTATGCTGGATTAAGAAAAATTGACTACACATTGATTCATGGACTGGTGTGGCGCTGTTACGTGAAGAAAGCAGTCACGTTGATCTACTCCTGGACAAGTCCAGGCAAGAAAGCCTATTTGTGTTCGCTTCTCTTTTTTCATGCTCCATCTCTTCCTAAGTGGTATTTACTACAATGTGGAAGTGAAAATATAACACATATGTTTCAAATAAACCTTTATATATAGCCAGATTTTACTCATGAGAGAATCAATTGAGTGTTCTTGTAATAAGGTTAAGGAGGGTTGCAGTCACTGAAAGATTCTGTAATCCCATAGGTATATTTATTGGTTCTTTATTTTAAAAAGAAAGCTGAAATTCACCTTTATTTGGAGAGAAAAGATGCCAAAGGAGTGGCTGCGGCATAAGTCATGATAAAACTGGCTTACTTATCAGTGCACAATTTTGCAACAATGATTAAGGACTTGGCATGAGCTATCAACGTTGTATGTGCAAGTCTCTGTTGTGAGGTAGAGGTCACTGTGGAAGACAGCTTTATATGGCTATGTCTGCCTGTGTCCTTGCAGATGCACGTTTTGGAGAGTTCATGTTACCGGTATTGAATAAATTATTCAACAAGGTGTAAAAAATTGCATTATAAAGTAACCTGAGGTTCTTTTATAAGTTAAATACTAACAAAAGTTTTCTGTGCTATTACGAACACTGTCAATTTTGCTGTTATGGATTCTGGAATTCTCTCTTCTACTTGTTTTAAACCGTTTGAATTGAAATATTGCAGTTTGTGGGCTGTAATTTTAGAGAATATCCCTTGGACAAATAAATACTTGAAATATATCTAAATGAATAAGGATTTTGACGTATTGAACAAAGAATCTTTAATGTTGAATGAAAACGACCTGATTCTCTTTGTGTTATTTGCGTAATTCCAGTTGGGGACTATGGAAATTACCTGGTTACGAATCACTGTGGCACAGATCTATCAAATAGCATTTAAAGAATTGTATAGAGTACTATAGACCTATACTGAACCAGAGTACGTCAATGATTTTATACTAAGTCACATGAAAGGTTTTTTGTTTTTTTTTAATCTGTGAGAAATAAAATTGTGGTCATGTTTTTTATGTATTGCTTTTAACCCCTTCCCGCATTTTCACGTACATGCACGTTGGGGAATGCAGCCTGTTCGCGCATTCGCACGTGCATGTATGTGATGGAGATCGTGCGGGCACAGAAGCCCGCCTATGACTGACAACCAGGCACCCGCTGCAACTGACGAGATTGAAGAAACCTTCAATATCAGCCGTTTAGCCCATTAAATGCCACAGTCAATAGCGACCGTGGCATTTAAATCTATTGACACAGGGAAGGAGCCCCTCTGTCACCCATCGGCGGCCCACGAATTAGGTTGCCATGGCAGCCAGGTGTCTAACAAAGACTTCCAAGCCTGCCCTGGCTGTATGCCTATTAGGCCGTACCAAAGCATTATATCTGCGATCAAGAGATCGCATGGTGAAGTCCCCTAGTGGAACTTAAAAAAATAGCTAAAAACGGTCAAATAACGTTTTTTGAAAGTATAAAAAAAAACGTGAACAGTAAAAATAAAATAAAACCATTTTTTTCCATAAAAAGTGGTTTTATTTAATAAAAGTATAAAAACAAACATGAAAAGGACATCTATATGGTATCTCTGCGATCGTAACAACACAAAGAATAAAGTTAACACATTATTTCAACTATATAGTGAACGCCGTACAAAACAAAAAAACGCTAAAAACAACGGCAAAATAGTTTTGTTTTCTGGATTCCCCCAACAAAAAAATATAATAAAAGTTAGTTAGTCAATAAGTCCCATGTGCCCCAAAATATTAACGATGAAAACTACACCTTGTCCTGCAAAAAACAAGCCCTCATATAGCGATACCAATGGAAAAATAATACAGTTATGGCTCTTGGAATGCGGTTATGCAAAAATGTATTATTTTTGGTAAAAAGATTTCTTATTGTGCAAACGTAGTAAAACATAAAAAACCTAAACATATGTGGTATCGTCGTAATCGTACCGACCCAAAGAAAAAAGGTAACATGGTATTTATGCCACCTAGTGAACGGCGTAAATTTAAAACACAAAAAATGATGCAGGAATAGCGGGGTTTTTCAATTCCCTTCCCCCAAAAAAGTTAATAAAAGTTAATCAATATAATATATGCACCAAAAAAAGGTGCCATTAAAAAATACAACTTGTCCCGCAAAAAACAAACCCTCATACGCCTATGTTGATGGAAAAATAAAAGAGTTATAACTTTTGGAATGTGAAGATGAGAAAAATAAAAAAGAATGCTTGGTCGTTAAGGGGTTAAAGGAAAATAGAGTGCCTCATGGAGGCATTGCATGATGGCACACGGAGTGCTTACAAGTCCATAATGCAGACCTGCAGGGACTCTGTGCGCCGCCATTCTGAGACCTTTCTGTTTCGAATATTGCTGCAGATATGCTTAGTGTTTTCTAATGCTGCCAACAATCGACATCCTCCTTGCCGCGATCATGCAGCCGGGGGATGGAGCACGGGCTCCCCTATTGTAGTGATCAGTGGGGCTCTCAGTGGTCAGACGCCAACAGATCTAACTATTATTATTATGTTTTAAGCTGGAATGCCTCTTTAATGTGAACTTTTACTTCACGTTTTTTTTTTCCTGATCAGATTTGTAAGCTATTGTGTTTCTTGTACTTTTTAGAATTACACAAATGTTGGATATATACAGTTGTCCGTAAATATAACTTATGAGGACTGGTAACCCTGATCTATTATTCATTTAATTTAAATTCTGTTGCCTGTAGCAGTAGGAGCGCAAAAACTTACGGAGTCAGGCTCTTTGCGTGTGCTGCTACTGACGGAGCTACTCCCATCTATTTTTCCCCTTGGGGTGCAAAGTCCTGTAAATGGCAATGTCTGCTGATTAAGAACAACTGGCAAGAAGAAGAATGAGGTGAAATGGGAACATACAGGCTTGAGATTCCGCTGGGAGGGCGTGTTTTTAATTGTTATAGGGAGAAAATGAGTCATACGGTATATCTGAGTCACGGAAATTCAAATCTGATTTTAACAGACTATCATTTCTGTGAAGAAAGACTAAATTGCTAAATAAATCTGACAAATGTACAACATTTTTATGTCTGTGACAAAGACGTTTGCCCCATGTTCATAAAAAGTAATAAATTGCCTTATAACCATATGTGTATAAGAAATATAAAATATCACAGGCCAGAATAAAAAATTCTGCATTAGCTAAAGGAGAGGTTACTAAACCGTTTCATAAGATTGCTTTAATGTCTTTTTTTAAACAAAGTTTTAAGGTCACTGAAAACATTTCTAGTTGAGCCATACTTCATCTTGGGTGTGGAACTGTTTTGCCTACAAACTCCAGCAGTTGACCATAACCTATGTCATTTCAATTGTACACAAAAGATAATGCACATAGTAAAAAAAAAACACTTATGTGGAAGATAATAGACAATATGTAAGCCTTAAGTTTCAGTTAAAGAAAAGACCCCTGTTAGCTCTCTACCAAATGTTTTTGCTTAAACCGTACCTAACTTTTGAGTTTTGACTTTTCACTATTTCTGGCCATTATATGGCTTGTATTCTGCATTATTTAGCAGTTTTCCCCTCTGCAGGCTCTATCTCTAATTCTCAGTTGTCTCTTAGCTAGTGGGTAGAACCTAATGTCTATCATGTCTTCTATATACTGCACACATAGAAGAGGAGAACCCTGCTCTCCTATTTCTGTTCTTGACATATATATATATATATATATATATATATATATATATATATATATATAAAAGCAGCAGCAACATTGAGGACATTATACAGCAGTAATGAGCAGTGTAGCTGTGACTCAATCACGTGGGAGAGATATACCACTTACCGAATCTCTATGTGTCTCTCTCTCATTCTACACCTCTTCCCCTCTCCATCGACTTCTGTGGACAGCTGTAACCTTATCTCTCAGTGAGCTGATAGCCCATCTCGTCTTGTGTAGATGGATTTAGCAATAAGTTCAGAGTGAGTGAGCAGTTAGGAGGGGGCATGGATGAAAGGAGCCTTATAAGTGGAGAAAGATGCATTTTCTCTAAGATATATTACAAAGTTTCTTATATTCACCTGTACTATTAATTTATGCAAAATATGTTCAAAGTGCAGTGCTTATTTAAAGGGTATTTTAATAACTTTTATGGCAAGTACATTTTTCTGTATCTGTCATTCGTTTTAGTAGAGAGTAAAAGCCCTTTTACACTGGGCGAATATCGTGCAGACGAGCGTTCATATAACGGTCGTTGCCGATAATTGCCCTGTGTAAACAATGCAGCGATCAGCAGATGAACAATCAAACACTCGATCAACTGCTGGTCGTATCGTTTTAAAAAACGAAAAGATTATTATTGTCAGCATTGTGTAAACAGCGAGACGCGCTGCCAACATGATAACAATGGATGGTGATGTGTGATCGGAGTAATGACCGCTCGTCCCCATCCATAGCTCCGTGTGACAGGAGCAAATGAGCGCCGATCAACGATGTCTCGTTGATCGGTGGTTGCTGCACCGGCCTAAAAGGCCCTTAACCATTCTTCCTTGGCCACTTTTCTTCTAAGATTGGGATTAGTAATCTCACTGATCACAATCAGTCATTGCATGACTGATTGATATGTCATAAAATATATAGTGGGGAAAACCCCTATAACAATAGAGAGAAAAAACGATGCATCCTCTCTGATACAGTGATGGGTCTTTTGGCCATGTTTCTAAGAGAAATATTGGAGTGAATCTGCTACTGGTATGTCAACCGTACACCTCATCAGTGCTGCTGCAGAATAGTTGGTGTCCGTGCTGATCATCATCTGGCTAATGTATGCCGGCTCTTAATATTTAAAATTAATATTAACAATGGGAAACGCTAGTTGTTGTTTTTTAGCATTGACAGTCATTATTTACATTGCAGTTGGAGAGCAGTTTTTGTCATTTTGCAAACATGTATACTTATATAAAATAACTTCACTTGC